>NW_027513592.1:0-1200000 GCF_048772815.1 Callospermophilus lateralis | reverse complement strand
ACTAACACATACCCCACTAGACTCTGACTACTAATCCTAACATGATGGAGAATAATAACCAAAACAGAATAGAAATACAAGCAGTTCAGAGGAGTCATGTTGTATAATTGGACTTGCCTTTTGCATTATATAGGGTAGGAATTATAAATCTACTCAATTTTTAATTAAAACAGTTCTCCATGTGTTTTTAAAGTTAACAAATATGTGAATTCCTCTCTCCCTTTCTCTGTGGCCTATTCAGCACATGTGTTTTTATATGCACATATAGAATCCTACCTGGTATCACATGTATATTCTTGAGAGGTTGCTGACTTGGCAGATGCAAATTTTGAGAAGAGATCACTCCTCTTAATGCTGTTGGAACTGAAAATTCAAACTATTGGTGACCTTTCTAGCTGAACAAAATTATATATAAATCCATGTTCAGTAAAAAGTATATTTTGGGATGTGTGGATTATATATATTTCATAATAAATTTCGATTGGCATATATATTGCTACTTTTTAATGTCTGTGTGAGTGTGTGTGTGTGTATATATAGGCATATGTATATATATGTATCTATATATATATCTATATATCTCTATATATCTATATCTATATCTATATCTATATCTATATCTATATATATATATATATACACACTCTCCAGATTTTTGAAAATATGAAATACATGTGTCTTATTATACACTCCCAAAATTTATTCATGTTCATGTATGTGGATTTATTATCAACTTTTCACAAGATTATTCTCAGAAATATTCATCCACCTGAAATACATATTTGTTTCCTAGTACTGAAAACTAACTTCAGTGAATGATGCATACAAATCCTAATATTTCTACAGTTACTGACCAAGTTTAACATCAATGCAAGTAGATTCCTATGGGACATGATATGTATTTTGACGTTCATTTGTATTCAACACTGGTACATTACTATTTCTTCAGTTTATTCACATCATGGGATATATATTTCATCCACAAGTTCGCTAACTTATATAAATTTGTTTCACTTTCAATCACTTCCTGCTTCAGAACACATGTATTCCTCCATGTTTCTTGACTAGTCTCTTCATGAGACTTCTTTACAAACACATTATTTTCGATTTCCATAATTACTTTTGAAGCAAAACTCACACACCCTTAATGACAAACCATAACCCTCATATTACCATTAGATGTATAACTGATAGGAATGAATGACTGTGTATCAATATAAGATTTCTTATATATTTTAAGATATCAATTTAATCCATTATTTAAAGTGGAATCAGTTATATTATTTATTCCCAGTATCATCTATTCATGCATTATCTCTATATTCATAGACACAGGGTACACCTCTTTGTACCCGCAATACTAATTTATACATCTTCAAAATATTGCTCCGTGAAATGGTGGAAAAAATACTTATGTCACCTGATCTACGTATACATTTTATCACAGTACTATTTTGGATACAAAATGCAAAGATCACACATATGTTTGTACAAAAGCCTAAATTGAATGGGAGCATGGATTACTAAAAACATTGATGTCTAGGTTGCCTAATTCTCTCAAATGTCCATCCTCTTGGTGACTACATATTTGTTTCTTCGAAGATTATATAGTCAACATCAACCCTGTTAAAATGTCTAATCCTATCACTCACTTTATACTTTGCCTGATTTCCTACTGTCTCTATTGATGTTTCCTTTCCTACATATTTTCCCCAGTTTACCTATGTGACTGACTCTTCACATGTGCTGACATTGACATTCATTCTATTACCGAAACCCTATTGATAAAGAACTTTTGGTCCATATCCTGTACTCACACTTCTTGCAAAACCTACTGACTATCTTCCTAATCCTATGGACTATCCCTGTTTGAGTGGATGTTCTTTTCTACAATCTATCATCCAAGGTACAAGGTCCTATGTCATTGATAATCAATTTATCTGAGACATCACTGCAGAACGTAATTCAAAGCTAAGTATTCAAATCAAAGGCCCAATGCCAATATGGACTTTAAATCTTACTGCATTTCTGTTTTCATACATATTTTTCAACTCTATGTTCTTATATATATCACAGATTCCCAATACCATTATTCATCCAGCAAAATGATTCCTAACCCAAAACAAACATGTAATTAACCCTAACCATAAACTGTTCCCTCAATCTACATTTACAAAAGAGCAGGGACAGAGTTGGTCTTACAATACAGGAAAGTAGGGGATTGTCCACCTGCTGAGAACCTCAAAGGTCCATGCAGAATTGATCCCTGGAGAAGATGTAGGCAGGTATGAAGGTCCTGAGAGATCAAAAGTCATCTTCCATGCCAAACAACCTGGTCAGGATGAAGGCTTTTGTCTGAATCAGCCTCTCTCTTCTTAATCTAGAGAAGATGGACCAAATGAGGCCTGTGTGGAGAGCGGTTCCCAGGTGCCTATGGTTGATATACCATTCTAATTTGTGAAAGTGTCACAGAAATACGGTCAGCCTACATGTCATGGGACACTTGGATGCATGTGTTAGGACAAATTGGTTGCCAAGGCAGTAACCTCATTCAGTTCCTGAAAGAAGTTACCTCACCTCACTTTTTGTTGATGGCACTTTCTGAACTTGGGATACAGGAAGCCAGGCACCTAGAGCCTGTCTCAGTCCCAGACCTAGTGGTCTCACTTGTTTGATATAACAAGGACAGAGTCAGTCTTTCTTGGTATCTACTGATGTGAGAATGGACAAATGACAGGAAAGCTCTTAAGAGGGGCCTTTCCTGAGAAAGAAGGCAGTGGCTAACTGCTGGCTCCTGACAACTTCACAGAATTGGCCATGGACACCAGATGTGAGATAGGAGAGGCCATTTCGGGGGAACATAGTATGGCCTATCAGTCAGAGGACACTCCGGATAGTCACAAACCTACTTGGAGGAAGGAGGTGCTTATCTGGCTGGGGGTGTGGGTTTGTGGTTTTTTTCTCATGCTCTGAGAATATGTCTGAAAGGCGGTTTGTTTGGTTTGGAGTAAAGTGTTTCCAGAAAGTCGTATGAAAAGGCGAGTGTTTCTATGTCTGTGTATCTCACTGTGTCAGTGGTTGTAGACATTAGCAAAGAGAATGCATCAATGGATGAGTCTTGTCTAGTAGAAAGCTTCCCAGCATTCATCCTTCCCAATTTATGAGTGGACTGCGGCTTGCCTTATGGATCGGCAACACCTGCTATCTTCCTAAGTTACTGTTTGCTTCCTGAATTCTGGCCACTCTCCAGAATAGGCTCATAGTTTTGTGTCCAAGATATGTACCACCTCCAAGCTCTGTGACACGGCCATGTATTGGTTAAATGAAGGGCATGGCGAGCATCTCAGAAAACTCAGATATCAGTGTGACCAGTAAAGACTCAGTGGAGAAACCATGCTTTGGGCCTTTTCCTTACCTAATGTTCTGTTGCCCTGAATGTCAGGAAAGTCTTTGCCTCAGGCCACCCTTTTTGAAGCCTGAAGAAATGTTTTCAACTGCAAATGAAGGGGCATCAACTGTGGCTCTTTGCTTAATTGCTTTGGAAAGGGATATGTCTTAATCAGCCTCTTGGCCTTGTGTAATTCTGTGGCTTAGATTCTCTGCACCTGATGGATCTAAAGAGAGATCCCATGTATGCATCCAAAAGCAAAATGTCCAAAAGAGCAATCATTGTGGATGAAGTCTCTCTCCTTCCTTAGTAAGGTTCCTGACCTCCATTAAGTGAGAATAGGCCTCCTTTGGATCAAATAAGTTCTTCAAAGCCCTGCAGATTCTAGCCCATAGGTGATTGGGTTTTCTCATGACTCCAATTCACATGAAGAATCTAAATCCCACCATCAGTAGGCCTCAAATTTAAGAAGCAGAGCAAAATAAACGGCAGGCCTATTTGATCACTCTTAGTTCACAGGAAGGGTGTCCAGGCCACCCTGACTTTAGGCAAATGAGGGGCAAGGAAGCTTATTTTGGACACTGTCTTGGGCTGCACCCCTCACGGAAACCTCCAGCCAGAGGTTATGATGAGTGTCTGTATGGAAGAAAATGAGGGCCATGTGGGAGTGTTTTGGTTTTAATTTTAGTCATTTTTGTGCGGTTAGTAGAGATGACATGGTCCACCTTGGCTAGAACTTTGGTGGGATTCTGCATAAAGACTGAGTTCTTGTACTGAACTCAGAGAAGTATTGCCATGAATAGTGTTGGAATTTTAGGAGGCCACGCATGAGAGTCGCCCTTGGAAACTGAGATCTAGGCCCAGGGTAGTTATTCACAGAGCACTGGAAATCTCAGCCAGGATATCACATGATTTTGTTTGAAAAACTTGGCAACCATTGTTGAGAGTCAAAACACACATGGACCTCACATTGTAGACCTCAATGTTCCTGGATTCATGTGACCTTTTGGCCACTCTTTGGGAAGTCTTTCCTGTGAGAGATCTCTAGATATTTCATTGAAATGAGCTTCCTCACCATTTAATAGTTCCAGAATGCCTCCAACTTCATCCTTGAAAAATGGCTAGGTCAATATATCATGAAATTTTTAAAATTCCCATGACAAGTTGGCACTGGAGATTCTTTGGATATCCTGTGGCCGATCATAAGAATAACAGTCAGTGCCTTGATTGACTGGTTTTCATAAAAATTGTGCAGAACAGTGATGCCAGGAAGTTGGAGCCTGCTGAGGAGTGGGCCTAGAGCATTGGTGGGCAGGTGTGTGATAAAACATCTGCGGTGTGGTCATGTGGATCTGCCTTTGGCTTCCAAATGGCTTGTGACTGATGTGGTGCAGCCAGCAGTCCCTTCAATGTAAAGGCATCTTGTTATTTGCAGAGGTTTTAGGGAAATATTTAGAATCAGGTTGCTATGGTCAAGGGGGCAACTATGTGGGATATAAGCCTGTTAGGTGCATTCTCCTGCAGACCCTGACCCACCACACGTGATAGAACCCCCTCACGCACAGAGTAACAGTTGAATTCTTTGTATTTCGTGAGGCAAATACCAAAATCCCAGTGCAGCAGCAAGAAACACCACGAAAAGTGGAGAATGACCAAATAGCTTCACAGGCCCATGTGGATACACTTAGCCCCTCGTGTCCACAGTTTACCTACAAAGAGAATATTCAGCACTGCTGACTCATCTTCAGGGAAAATAAGAAACCATGTCCTCCAGGTCACATAGATGAAGACGCTGATTTGATGGTCTCACTACAAACGAAGCTGAAGCTCCCGACAACAACATATATTTCAAGTGCCCACCCTCAGAGGCAGTTTCTCAAGAAGTCTTTACACCAGCAGAGCTCCATGTTTTTGGAATGATTACACTGTCCCTTACTTTTGGAATCTCCTCTACCTCCTCCAAGGTTGTGAACTCCTGAGCATATTCCATTCCAGATATTTATTCACAGATTTTCTAACTCTTCTCTTCTAATTGTGTCTTACTCTGCGTGATTGTAATGTCAAGGCATTTTTCTGGATGAGAGTGGGAAGATTTTTGTGTACCACATATTTACATACACTTTGGATTCATTTTCCAATTTTCCTTTCAAAATACTGAATACCTCACACTAACACTTACCCTACTAGACTCTGACAACTAATCCTAATAAGATGGAGAAAAATAAACCAAAAAAATAGAAATACAAGCAGTTCAGAGAAGGCATGGTGTATAGTGGAATTGCCTTTTGCATTATTTAGGGTAGGAGTTATAAATCTAGTCAATTATTTGTTAAAATATTTCTCCATGTGTTTTAAAGTTAACAAATATGTGAATTCCTGTTTCCCTGTCTCTGTAGTCTATTCAGCACATGTATTTTTACATGCAATTATAGAATCTTACCTGATACCACACGTACATTTTTGTGAAGTGGCTGACTTGGCAGATACAAATTTTAAGAGATCACTCCTCCTAAACACTTTAGAACTGAAAATTCAACCTATGCGTGAGCTTCCTAGTTGAACAACATTATACATAAATCCATGTTAAATAAAATAAATATTTTTGGATCTCTGGATGATATAAATTTCATGGTGAATTTCATATAGCATATATTATGCTATTTTTAATGTCTGTGTGTGTTTGTGTGTGTGTATGTATATATATATATATATATATATATATATATATATATATATATATATATATATATATATTCTCCAGATTTTTCAAAATATGAAATATGTGTCTTATTATACACTCCCTTAACTCATTCATATTCAAGTATGTGGATTTATAATCAAATTTTCTCAAGAGTTTTCTCAAAATATTCATTCTCCTGATATACATATTTGTTTCTTAGTACTGAAAACTAACTTTAGTGAATGGTGCATACAAATCCTAATATTTCTACAGTAACTGACCTAGTTTAACATCAACGCAAGTAGATTCCTATGGGACATGATGTGTATTTGGATGTTCATTTTATTCAACACTGGTACATTACTATTTCTTCAATTTATTCACATCATGGGATATATATTTCATCCACAAGTTCGCAAGTTTATAGGCATTTGTTTCACTTTCAATCATTTTCTTCTTCAGATCACATGTATTCCTCCATGTTTCTTGACTGGTCTTTTTATGAGACTTCTTTCCAAACACATTAATTTAGATTTCTATGATCACTTTTGAAGCAATACTCACACACCTTTCATGATAATCATAACCCTAATATTACATATAGATGTATTACTGGTTGGAATGAATGATATTATATCAATACAAGATTTCTTATAATATTTCATATATTAATTCAATCCATTATTTAAAGTGGGAACAGTTAAATTATTTATTCAAAATGTGGTCTATTCATGCATTATGTCTATATTCATGGACACAGGGTACACCTCTTTGTACCCCCAATAGTAATTTATAGGTCTTGAAAACATTACTTCCAGAAATGCTTGAAGAAATGCTCATGTCATCTGATCCACATATACATTCTATGACAGTAATATTCTGGACAAAAAATGCAAAGGTCACACTTATGATTGTACCAAAGCCTAAAATGAAAGTGAACATGGATTACTAAAAGCATCCATGTCCAGGTTTCCTAATGCTCTCAAATGTCAATCCTAATGGTCACTGCATATTTGTTTCTTCTTAAGATTATATATTCAAACTCAACAGTGTACAAAATGTCTAATCCTATCACTCACTTTATACTTTGCATGATTTTGTAAAGTCTCTATTATTATCTGCTTTTCTACATATTTTTCAAAGTTCATCATTGTGACTGAATTTTCATATGTGCTGACATTTACATTCACTCTCTAACTGAAACCCTATTGCTAAAGAAATTTCCGTCCAAATCCTGTACTCACTCTTCTTCCTAAACCTACCGACTATCTACCTAATCGTACCGACTATCCCTTTTTGACTGGATGTTCTCTTCCTCATTCAGTCATCCAATGTACAAGGTCCTATGCCATTGTAAATGGATTTATCTGAGACATCTGTGCAGAACCTAATTCAACAATACGTATCCCAATCAAGGGCCTAATGCCCTTCTGGGCTTCAAATCCTAGATTTCTGTTTTCATACATATATTTTACCAACATAATTTAATAAATATCACAGGTTCCAAATACCATTATTCATTGCGCAGAATGATTCCTAACCGAAATCGAACCTGTTATTACCCTAACCATCATCGCCTGGAGGTCATTCCTCAAAAAAAGGAAAAACCAACAAATAAATGAGCTCACACTTCATCTCAAAGCCCTAGAAAAGGATGAACAAAACAACAGCAAATGCAGCAGAAGGCAAGAAATAATTAAAATCAGAGCGGAAATCAACAAAATTGAAATAAAGGAAACTATTGAAAAAATCAACAAAACTAAAAGTTGGTTCTTCGAAAAAATAAACAAGATTGACCGACCCTTAGCCATGCTAACGAAGAGGAGAGAGAACTCAAATTACTAACATACAGGATGAAAAAGGCAATATCACAACAGCTGCTACAGAAATTCAGAAGACAATTAGAAATTATTTTGAAAACCTATATTCCAATAAAATAGAAGATAGTGAAGACATCGATAAATTTCTTAAGACATATGATTTGCCCAGACTGAGTCAGGAGGATACACACAATTTGAACAGACCAATACCAATGGATGAAATTGAAGAAGCAATCAAGAGACTACCCACCAAGAAAAGCCCGGGACCGGATGGGTATACAGCGGAGTTTTACAAAACTTTTAAAGAAGAATTAATACCAATACTTTTCAAGTTATTTCAGAAAATAGAAAAAAGAGGGAGCTCTTCCAAATTCATTCTATGAGGCCAACATCACGTTGATTCCGAAACCAGACAAAGACACATCAAAGAAAGAAAACTTCAGAACAATAACCCTGATGAACCTAGATGCAAAAATCCTCAATAAAATTCTGGTGAATCGGATACAAAGGCACATCAAAAAAATTGTGCTCCATGATCAAGTAGGATTCATCCCTGGGATGCAACGATGGTTCAATATACGGAAATCAATAAATGTTATTCACCACATCAATAGACTTAAAGATAAGAACCATATGATCATCTCGATAGATGCAGAAAAAGCATTCGACAAGTACAGCATCCCTTGATATTCGAAACATTAGAAAAACTTGGGATAACAGGAAATTACCTTGACATTGTAAAAGCTATCTATGCTAAGCCTCAGGCTAGCATCATTCTGAATGGTGAAAAATTGAAGGCATTCCCTCTAAAATCTGGAACAAGACAGGGATGCCCTCTATGACCACTTCTATTCAATATCGTTCTCGAAACACTGGCCAGAGCAATTAGACAGACGAAAGAAATTAAAGGCATAAAAATTGGAAAAGAGGAACTTAAATTATCATTATTTGCGGATGACATGATTTTATACATAGAAGACCAAAAAGGGTCTACAAAAAAACTACTAGAACTAATAAATGAATTCAGCAAAGTAGCAGGATATAAAATCAACATGCATAAATCAAAGGCATTCTTGTATATCAGCAACAAAACTTCTGAAATGGAAATGAGGAAAACCACTCCATTCACAATATCCTCAAAAAAAATAAAATACTTGGGAATCAACCTAACAAAAGAAGTGAAAGATTTATACAATGAAAACTACAGAACCCTAAATAGAGAAGTAGAAGAAGATCTTAGAAGATGGAAAAATATACCCTGTTCATGGATAGGCAGAACTAACATCATCAAAATGGCGATATTATCAAAAGTTGTATATAGGTTTAATGCAATGCCAATCAAAATCCCAAAGGCATTGCTTGTAGAAATAGATAAAGCAATCATGGAATTCATATGGAAAAATAAAAGACCCAGAATAGCAAAAGCAATTCTAAGCAGAAAGTGCGAATCAGGCGGTATAGCGATACCGGATTTCAAACTATATTACAGAGCAATAGTAACATAGACAGCATGGTACTGGTACCAAAACAGGCGGGTGGACCAATGGTACAGAATAGAGGACACAGAGACCAATCCACAAAGTTACAACTATCTTATATTTGATAAAGGGGCTAAAAGCATGCAATGAAGGAAGTATAGCATCTTCAACAAATGGTGTTGGGAAAACTGGAAATCCATATGCAACAAAATGAAACTGAACCCCCTCCTCTCACCATGCACAAAAGTTAACTCAAAATGGATCAAAGACCTTGATATCAAATCAGAGACTCTGCGTCTGATAGAAGAAAAAGTTGGCTACGATCTACATATAGTGGGGTCGGGCTCCAAATTCCTTAATAGGACACCCATAGCACAGGAGTTAATAGCAAGAATCAACAAATGGGACTTACTTAAAGTAAAAAGTTTTTTCACAGCAAAAGAAACAATAAGAGAAGTAAATAGGGAGCCTACATCATGGGAACAAATATTTACTCCTCACACGTCAGATAGAGCCCTAATATCCAGAATATACAAAGAACTTAAAAAATTAGACAATAAGATAACAAATAACCCAATCAACAAATGGGCCAAGAACCTGAACAGAAACTTCTCCGAGGAGGACATACAATCAATCAACAAGTACATGAAAAAATGCTCATCATCTCTAGCAGTCAGAGAAATGCAAATCAAAACCACCCTAAGATACCATCTCACTCCAGTAAGATTGGCAGCCATTATGAAGTCAAACAACAACAAGTGCTGGCGAGGATGTGGGGAAAAGGGTTCTCTTGTACATTGCTGGTGGGGCTGCAAATTGGTGCGGCCAATTTGGAAAGCAGTATGGAGATTCCTGGGAAAGCTGGGAGTGGAACCACCATTTGACCCAGCTATTGCCCTTCTCGGACTATTCCCTGAAGACCTTAAAAGAGCGTATTACAGGGATACTGCCACATCGATGTTCATAGCAGCACAATTTACAATAGCTAGATTGTGGAACCAACCCAGATGCCCTTCAATGGATGAATGGATTAAAAAAATGTGGCATCTATACACCATGGAGTATTACGCAGCACTAAAAAATGACAAAATCTTGGAATTTGCAGGGAAATGGATGGCACTAGAGCAGATTATGCTTAGTGAAGCTAGCCAATCCCTAAAAAACAAATACCAAATGTCTTCTTTGATATAATGAGAGCAACTAAGAATAAAGCAGGGAGGAAGAGCAGGAAGAAATGATTAACATTAAACAGAGACATGAGGTGGGAGGGAAAGGGAGAGAAAAGGGGAATTGCATGGAAACGGAGGGAGATCCTCATTGTTATACTAAATTACATATAAGAGTTTGTAAGTGGAATGGGAAAACAAACAAGGTGAGAAATGAATTACAGTAGAAGGGGTAGAGAGAGAAGATGGGAGGGGAGGGGAGGGGAGGGGGGATAGTAGAGGATAGAAAAGGTAGCAGAATACAACAGTTACTAGTATGGTATGATGTAAAAATTTGGATGTGTAACCCATGTGATTCTGCAATCTGTACTTGGATAAAAAAGGGAGTTCAAAACTCACTTGAAGCTAATGTATGCTAATGTATGAAATATGATATGTCAAGAGCTTTGTAGGGTTTTGAACAACCAATAAAAAAAAAAAGAAATTTCCGTCCAAATCCTGTACTCACTCTTCTTCCTAAACCTACCGACTATCTACCTAATCGTACCGACTATCCCTTTTTGACTGGATGTTCTCTTCCTCATTCAATCATCCAATGTACAAGGTCCTATGCCATTGTAAATGGATTTATCTGAGACAACTGTGCAGAACCTAATTCAACACTACGTATCCCAATCAAGGGCCCAATGCCCTTCTGAGCTTCAAATCCTAGATTTCTGTTTTCATACATATATTTTACCAATATAATTTAATAAATATCGCAGGTTCCCAATACCATTATTCATCGCGCAGAATGATTCCTAACCCAAATCGAACCTGTTATTACACTAACCATACACTGTTCCCTCAATCTAACTTTACAGAAAAGCAGGGACAGAGTTGGTCTTACAATACAGGAGTGTAGGGAAACTTCCACCTGCTGAGAACCTCGAAGGTCCATGCAGAAATGATCCATGGAGAAGATGTAGGCAGCTATGAAGGACCTGAGGGAGAAAAAGTCAACTTCCATGGTAAACAACCTGGTCAGGATGAAGGGATGTGTCTGAATCAGCCTCTTTCATCTTAATGTAGAGAAGATGGACCAAACCAGGCCTGTGTGGAGAGCTGTTCCCGGGTGCCTATGGTTGATATACCATTCTAACTTGTGAAAATGTCAGAGAGAGTAGGTGCATCCTCCATCTCATGGGACCCTTAGAAGCAACTTTTAGGACAAAGTTGTTGCCAAGGCAGTGACCTCATTTAGTTCCTGAAGGAAGTGACCTCACCTCACTTCCTTGGTGATGGAACTCTCTGAACTTGGGATACAGGAAGTCAGGCACCCAGAGACAGTCCCAGTTCATGTCCCAGTGGTCAAACTTGTTTGGATTTTCCAAGGACAGAGACAGTCTTTCTTGGTACCTACTGATGTGAGGATGGCCTAATGCCAGGAAGGTCTGAGGAGGGGCCTTTCCTGAGAAAGAAGGTAGTGGCTCACCGCTGGCTCCTAACAGCTTCACAGAGTTGGACACGGAGACCAGATCTGAGAGAGAACAGCCCATTATGGGGGAATATATTATGGCCCACCAGTCAAAGGACACTCCATATTTTCACAGACCTACGTGGGGGTCTGTGTGGGTGTGGGTGTGGGTGTGGGTTTGTGGTTTTGTCTCATGTTCTGAGAATAGGTAGAAAAGTCGTTTTGTTTGGTTTGGTGTGAATTGTTTCTAGTAAGTCTTTTGACAAGGCGAGTGTTTCTATGTCTGTGTATCCCACTGTGTCCGTGGTTGTAGACATTAGAAAAGAGAGCACATCAATACATATGTCCTATCTAGTAGAAATCTTACCAGCGTTCATCCTGTCCTATTTATGAATGGTCTATGGCTTGCCATATGGATCGGCCACTCCTAATATCTTCCTAAGATCCTATTTTCTTTCTGAATTTTGGCCAAACTCCAGAATAGGCTCATGGTTTTGTGTCCAAGATATGTACCACCTTTAAGCTCTGTGACATGGCCATGTACTGGATAGCTGAAGGCAATGGTGAGCATCTCAGAAAACTCAGATATCAGTGTGATCAGGAAAGTCTCAGTGGAGAAACCCTGCTTTGGGCCTTTTGCTTACCTATTGTACTATTGCCCTTAATGTCAGGAAAGTCTTTGCCTCAGGCCACCCCTTTGTGAAGACTGAAGAGTTTTCAAATGGAAATGAATGGGCATCACCTTTGGCTCTTTGCTTAATTGCTTTGGAAAGGGATGTGTCTGAATCAGCTTCTTGGCCCTGTGTGAGGTTGTGGCTTAGATTCTCAGCACCTAATGGATCTAAAAAAATCCCATGTGTGCATCCAAAACCAAAATACCCATAAGAGCAGTCATTGTGGATGAAGTCTCTCACCTTCCTCTGTAAGGTTCCTGACCTCCATCTTTGAGAATAGGGATCCTTTGGGTCAAATGAGTTCTTCAAATCACTACAGAGGCTAGGCCATAGGTGCTTGGGTTTTCTCATGACCCCAATTAACATAAGGAATGTAAACCCCACAGTAATTAGGCCACAAAATGGAGAATCAGAGCAGTATTAAGGGCAGGCCTCTTTGATCACTTCTGGTTCACAGGAAGGGTCTCCCTGCCACACTGACTTTAAGCAAATGGGGGAAAGGGACCTTATTTTTGATACTGTCTTTGGCTTTGGCCCTCATGGAAACCTACAGCCTGAGGTTATGATTAGTGTCTATATGGAAGAAGATGAGGGCCATGTGGGAGTGTTTTGGTTTTAATAGTGGTCATTTTTGTGGCCTTTGGAAGAGATGACTGGGTCCACCTGGGCTTGAACACTGGTGTGATTCCCCTTAGAAACTGAGTTATGGAACTGACCTCAAAGAAGTATTGCCATATATTGTGTTGGGATTTTAGGAGGCCACGCATGAGAGTCGCCCTTGGAAACTGAGATCAAGGCCCAGGGTGGGTTTCCACAGAGCACTGGGAATCTCAGGAAGGATTTCACATGATTTTATTTTTAAAGAATTGGCAGCCATAGTTGCAAGTCAAAGCACAAAAGGATCACACATTGTAGACCTCAAATGCCTGGCTTAATGTGACCTTTTATCCTGTCGTTGGGAATCATTGCCTGTTAGAATTCTCCAGAGATTTCATTGAAATAAGCTTCCTCTCCATTTCATGGTTCCTGAATGAATTAAACCCCACAGTGCCTCAAACTTCATGCTTGAAAAAAGGCTAGATAAATACCATTAAATTTTTGAAATTCCAATGAACAGGTGTCAGTGGAGAACCTTTGGATGTCTTATAGACGATCATGAGTGTACCAGACAATGCCTTGATTGACTGGGTTTCATGAAAATCATGTAGAACAGAGATGCCAGTAATTTGGAGCCCGATGAGTAGTCGGCCTAGAGCAGTGGAGTGTAGGTGTTTGTTAAAACATCTGTGATGGGGTCATGTGGATCTGCCATTGGCTTCCAAATGGTTTGTGACTGACATGGTGCAGCCCCCATACCCTTGTATGTAAAGGCATCTTGTTATACGGAGAGGTTTCAGGGCAATGTTTAGAATCAGATTGCTATTGTCAAGGGGGCAAGCTATGTGGGATAGAAGCCAGGTTGGTGCACTCTCCTGCAGACCCTTAACCAACACACGTGACAGAACTCCCTCCAGCACTCTTTCCTAGTTGACCTCTTCGTATTTCGTGAAGCAAATACCAAACTCCCAATGCAGCTGCAAGAAACACCATGAAAAGTAGAGGAAGACCAAATGGCTTCAAAGTCCACACTGGGAGACACTTTGCCCCCAAATGGCAACAAATTACCTACAAAGAGAGAATTCAGCCCTGCTGCCTCATGTTTATTGGAAAATAAGAAACCATGTGCTCCAGGTCACACAGATGCAGACCCAGATTTGATGGTCTCACTACAAAGGAAGTTAAAACTCCTGACAACAACATATATTTCAAGTGCCCAACCTCAGAGGCAGTTTCTCAAGAAGTCTTTAGGCCAACAGAGCTCCATGTTTGTGGAGTTTTTACCATGTACCTTACTTTTCGAAACACCTCTACCACCTCCAAGGTTGTTAACTACTGAGAATTTTCCATTCCAGATGTGTATTCACAGATTTTCTAACTCTTCTTCTCTTATTGTGTCTTACTTGGGGTGAAGGTAATGTCAAGGCATTGTTCTGAATGAGAGTGGGAAGACTTTTGGGTAGCACATATTTGCATAAACATTGGATTCATTTTCCAATTTTCTATTCGAAATACTGAATCCCTGACTGTCAGAGGTAGAAGGAATTCTATTCTCCTTCAAAGAATAGCCTGACACTTACAAGAAACAGCCACCAGGAGACATCCTGTCTGAGAGACATCCTGTAGCCATCTGTCTCCCTGAGACATCCTGCGGCCATCTGTCTTTCTGAAACTTCCTGAGGTTATCTCACCTTGTGAAGACATCTAGGAACTGCCGATAAGAGAGATTTCCCACATCCAGCATACAAATACCCCTGTGTGAACAATAAAAGTTTGCAGCTTGATCAGAACTCCTGTCTTGCTGTCATCTCTCGTGTCTCTTGTCCCTTCATTCCTCCCTATCTAGGTTCGCTGCCCACGTTGATGTGTCCTGCCGGCTGGGACATCTGGCGCCCACCGACTGGGGCTTGAGCATTTGATTGAGGGGGACCCCGTCCTCCTGGAAGATTTGGTCAAGCGGAGCTTGCAATAACTGCAGAAGACACCACCGAGAGACAGATCCAGGAGGAGCGTGGGGATGACGCACGGTGATTGACCCACTATGGGACAAGCAGTTTCGTCACATGATTTGTTTTTGTCAGGCTACAAGGAGTCCTTGCAGACATGGGGGCGCGTGTTTAGAAAAAAGACTTAATTTTTTTTTTCATACATAAGAGAGCAGTGTCCATGGTTTCCTCTTGAAAGGACCATTGATGGTAAAAGATGGCTTGGAGTAGGAGACTGTTTAAAAGATTATTATGAATCCTTTGGCCCAGAAAAAGTGCCTGTTCCCACCTTTTCTTACTGGAACTTAATTAATGAAATTCTTAAAAGTTCACCCTTTGACAATGGTACGTTAAAACTTGTCGAGGTTGGGGAAGAGGCTATGCAAATACTTCTCGTATCCCCTCGGCATGCCCATCAGTTAGTATAGACATAGACCCTTCTCAGGCTCCCCAGGACCATGGGAACCTTCCTGGTCCCCCTCAAAATACCACCCTAATGATTAAGGCTCCAATGGTTACCAACTGCCTTTATCCAGTTTTAAATTCCGGAGACTCATTGACCCCTGTAGAGGAGGCTACCTTGGAGAAGGAAGCAGCTCGCTACCATTCAGAAGACCCTGCACCTCTCAAGACCCTGCCACAGCCTATAGGACTTACACATCCAACCCCTCCTATATCCCTCCTGCCTTTTGTGCTCTGGCCCTTCAGGGTACAAATGCCCAACCAAGATATTTTTTCCCCACTTCCCTTGCCTAAACTGGCTCCTTTGTGAGCATCCTTCCAACATAGACAGGAACAGATCCAACCTTTAAAAGAATTAAGATCCCTTCACTCTGAGCTCTGTTCTTTAGCCTTAGGTATGGAGTCAAAGTAACTGGCCTACAGTGGTCTAATACAAAGGCGAAGCCACTCCATCAACCTGTGCTCGCCTTCCCAGTCACCACCAGTCAGATAGATAAGCCTGCCCAGGCTGAGGTCAAAGACTTAGACGAGGATCAAGTGGAGGAAGTGGAGAAATGGAATAAGGAGATCAGGACTCAGAGGATGAGGAGTTCAGCCCTAGGCAGGCAGGAACCCAGAGTCTACAAAAAATTAAGCCTGCATTTTCCTGAAAAACATAAAAAGGCTTGTGCTCACTATGGCCCCTTTGCACCCTACATGTTGGCTTTATTAGAAAGCCACAGCACACAATGACTTACTCCCAATGATTGGAAATTTTTAGACCAAGCTACCCTCAGTGCCAGAGACTTTCTGTTATGGAATGCAGATTTCAAAGAGCACTGTCGGGAAACTGCTCAAAAAATTTTAACTAAGGCCTCCTCTAAGTCCGGGACTTATGTTAAGCTAGTGGGCAATGAGCCTTTTGACACTAAAACTAAACAGGCACATTTTCCTGCTGGACTTTTGATGCAGATTCAGATGGCTGGCTTACATGCTTGGAGACACCTCCCTCAAAAGCCTCGGCTACCACTTCCCTGGCAAAAATTCGACAAGGGCCCAACGAGCCATATAGCGACTTTGTTCCCAGGCTTTACCTAGCTGTGGAATGCTTGCTTGGACCAAGTGAAAACAAAAGCTCTTTTGTAAAACATCTTGCCTTTGAAAACGCCAACCCGGCATGTCAGGATGTTCTTCAACCACATGAGGATAAAGGGAAACTTTCTGACTTTATTAGACTCTATGCAGGTTTAGGTGCAGCTCATGCCATGGGTCTTGCCCTAGGTGCCACCTTTACCAAGACCTTTCACAAACCTGCCTCACGTACTTGCTTTACTTGTAAACAACCTGGCCATTTTGCATGCAAGTGTCCGACAGGCAAAGAAAGCCTAGGAATAGCATCTCCTTCAACTGGGGCTATACCGCCCCAAGCTACCCTTTGCCCTAGATGTGGTAAAGGTCATCACTGGGCCAGTGAGTGTAGATCTAAGACAAATGCCCTCAGACAGCCTATTTTTTCCTGCTTCTTGGGAAACTCCCTGCGGGGCCAGCCCCGGGCCACGACATCCCCCAGGACAAAACCAGGGGCAATAAGATTTTTTCCCTTCCAAACTCCCAACCTACCTCAAAATTCTTCTCCACAATTGCTTCCCTCCAACTAGCCACTCCAGGCAGCGCAGGATTGGACATCTGTGCCACCACTGAAACTATGTTAGACTCAATGCAAGGGCCCCAGATAATACCCACTGGAATTATGGGTCCCCCTCCATCTCATATCTGTGCCCTTTTTTTTGGAAGAGCCTCTACTAACTTACATGGTGTTCAGGTCTTCCATGGCATTAATTATAATGACTTCACTGGAGAAAAAAAATACTGGCCACAGCTATTAATGGAGTTTTGGCCATCCCAGCAGGAACAAGTCTTACACAATTAATACTCCTTCCCTTGAATCCAGGAGGCACTTAACCACCCAAACCTACCGCGGGGGACTGCCTCCTTGGGCTGCTCTGATGTAAATTGGTTCAACCCGTTTCTCAAAATAGACCCACCATTTCCTTACTTATTGAAGGAAAGGAATTCCAAGGAATTCTAGATACTGGAGCTGATGCCACAATTATTTCTCAAAAATATTGGTCATCAGCTTGGACCCTCACCCCATCCTTGACTGACCTTAAAGGGATAGGACAGTCAAAAAATCCTCTGGTCAGCTCTACGGCTCTTAGCTGGACTGATAAAGAGGGTAATAAGGGAATTGTCACTCCTTTCATTGTTCCTGACCTCCCTGTTAACCTATGGGCCCGAGATATTTTGAGTCAAATGGAAGTTATTCATGCCAGTCCTAATTCCATGGTGACTCATCAAATGCTTCGTATTTATTTTGTCCCTGGTATAGCCCTTGGGAGACTGAGACAAGGACTGGTTGAGCCAATAAAACCCATACAAAAAAGAAATACATATGGACTTGGGTATTCGGATTTTTAGTGTCAGTCTCTGACTCTCCTGTACCCCATGGAGATAAAATTATTTGGGAGACTCAGACTCTTGTGTGGTTGGATCAATGGTCCCTTACCCAAGAAAATTTGGAGGCTGCCTCCATGTTAGTGCAGGAACAGCTGGCAGCCGGCCATGTAGAGCCCTCAACCGCACCATCGAATACTCCAATTTTTGTTATCAAGTAAAAATCAGGCAAGTGGTGCCTTTTACAATATTTGTGTGCCATTAATAAACCTATGTGCCGAATAAGAGCACTACAGCCAGGCATTCCCACACCAGTGGCTATTCCCAAAAACTATTGTAAAATGATTATTGACTTAAAAGATTGTTTTTTTTTTTTTTTACCATTCCTTTACATCCTGAGGATAGACACTATTTTGCCTTTAGTCTCCCTCACCTTAATTTTCAGGGCTCTATGCAGAGATTTCAATGGAAGGTTCTTCCCCAAGGTATGGCCAACAGCCCTAGTCTTTGCCAAAAATATGTTGCTCAAGCAGTAGACCCTGTGAGAGAGCTATGGCCACAAATTGATATTTTACATTATATGGATGATTTGTAATTGCTGCACCTAATAACCATGACCTTAATAATTGTTACTTGGACCTTTACAAAATCCTCACTACCTTGGGACTACAGATAGCTCCTAATAAGGTTAAAACACAGGACTGTTATACCTATTTGGTCCTTAAACTTCAAGATAATCAGATCCAAATTCCTAAGATACAACTATGGGTGGACCATCTTCACACCCTTAATGATTTTCAAAAATTACTGGGGAATATTCAATGGCTAAAAACATATTTAAAATTACCCACTTGTATACTTTTGTCCCTTAATGATATTTTTGAGAGGTGATTCCCACCCCTCCTCCCCTCAAAAGCTTACTCCCGAGGCATGACAGGCATTAAACCAAGTCACAGAAGCCATTGCCAAACAGTTTTTTACAGAACATTCTTATAACCTTCCTCTGGTTCTGGTTATTTTACACACTCCTCATACACCCACAGGAATATTTCGGCAGCGAAATACACATTTTAGAAATAAAGGCTGCCTTTGCTTTGGGTCCATTTACCCACCACATTCTCCAAGGTTATTACTGTTTTTCTTGCTCAGGTAGCTTCTATTATTTTTAAATGTCGTTTGCTATCTCGACAACATTTTGGCAAAGACCATGATAATATTTTAATTTCATATACTAAAGACCAAACCCAATTTTTACTACAGACAGAGAATGAATGGCGTATTGCCTTATTAGGCTTTTTGGGAACAATTGATAACCACCTCCCCAATGACCCCCTTTTATATTTTGTCCAGTTACATCCATTTATTTTTGCCAAAATTACTCAAAAGGCTCCCATTCCTCAAGTCCTTACTGTCTTTACAGACGGTTCCAGTAATGGCCGAGCAGTCTTTGTTGTCAATAACCAACCTAACACCTTTGATACTGTCTATCATTCAGCACAGTTTGTGGAATTGTTTGCCATAACACAAGATTTAAAACATTTCTTGATAATCCTGTTAATATTTATACATACAGTGCCTACATTGCTCATTCTGTGCCCCTGCTTCAGATTTCACCCACCATTAAGGCTTCTTCCAATGTGGCCCATCGGTTTCACCAGCTTCAGCAGCTAATTCAGGCCAGACAACACCCATTTTTCTTAGGACACATCAGGGCACACTCTGATCTTCCCATCCCTCTAACACAAGGTAATGCCAAAGCTGATGCAGCAACTCGTTTCATCTTTTCAATTTTTGTTGGCTCCATTCAAAAGGCCAGGGATTTACACAATCTTCACCATCTAAATTCCCAGAACCTTCGATAACTATGTAAAATTACCAGGCAACAGGCACGAGAAATAGTAAAAGCATGCCCTGGTTGCCCTGTCTCCCTCCCCATTCCACACTTGGGAGTTAACCCCCGAAGATTACTGTCCAATCAGTTTTGGCAAATGGATGTTACTCATTTTTCTGAATTTGGAAAAACCAAATATATACACGTTTCTGTAGATACCTTCAGCGGCCTTATTTTTGCATCACCACATTCTGGAGAGGCTATCAAAGATGTCCTTTCTCATCTTGTTTCAGTGTTTTCCGTAATGGGTAAACCAATACATATTAAAAAAAAGATAATTGTCCTGCATATACCAGTGCCAAGTTTAAACAGTTTTGTGCTTCCTCGCAAATTTGTCATACTACTGGAATTCCATACAAGCCTCAGGCATTGTGGAACGTGCCCACCTTACCTAAAGACTTGGCTAACCCACTTTAATGCTTCTGCACTTGTATTTACCACTCACAGGCATCGCCTTAATCATGCATTATTTGCCCTTATTTTTCTTTCCCTAGACAATGAAGGCCATTCGGCTGCAGACTGACACTGGCAATCCTCGTCCAATTCTGTTCGCCCACCTGTTATGTGGCACAATCCCCTTACAAATAAATGGAAAGGCCCAGGTCCTGTCCTCATCTGTGGACGAGGCTCAGCTTGTGTTTTGGACCAAGAGCAAGCAGCCCCAAGATGGTTACCAGAACGCCTGGTTAAACAGGTTAATGGCTTACCTCAACACGGGGATGGAGGCCCTCACCCTGAGGACAAATTTTCCTCTTTTTCAGATGCAGACAACAATCTGTGTGAGGATCCTACTTAAGGCACTTCTGCTGAACAGGATTGTACACGGAGGCTTTGGCCCTCCACCTTCCAACATCATGGAGTACCTTTTTGGCCCTCCCTGTGAATGCAAGGGAGGATCTTGGACTCAGGCTCCCACTAGTTTTACCCAGACTGCTGACTGCGTGACTAAGGTGGCTTACCTCTGGGCCGAGGTTGACCATAAACGCAGAGGAGTTCATCAGCCTAAATTGGTATGTGTTAACAAGCCAAAGATTGTTCCCCCTAGTACAAGTAATGCTCTCTAAAATTGTTCTGCAACTTGAACGCATACCCAAGCGATGCATGCCACTTGTTATGCGTCGGCCTCAATTTGTGTCAACAAGAAGGGAGAACAATTGTTTGAAGCCTCCCTAACTAAAACTCATGCAGCAGGAGGGACCACTATTCATTATACCCCCGTTCTTTTTGACCGGGGAGGAGAAGGCAAATACACCAAGCTACAGTCAGCTGGGTGCCAAGGCCCTGTTGGTAAACCCCCCTTCTGCCCCATTAAGGCACCTACAGGGGTCGCTGATGGTGGAGGATTCCCTTATGCTGTCAAGCATCCTCAGATAATCAAACTTTTGAAACCCCAAATCCCTGAGCTCACATATCATCTCTTAATATAGCCAAAATGCCAGCTCCCCGGTTTAGATAACAATATATTAGATATTTTGGAAACTACCTTCTCCTTGCTTAATAATTCCAACCCCACCTTTGCTGGTGATTGCTGGCTCTCCATGACAACAGGGGCAATCATGCCTATGGCAGTTCCTATTAATTCTATCATAGACGATGATAATACATGCCAACCCAGATTTCCTTTTAAAGTACAGTCTATAGGCACTTTTACAATATGTCTTTTAGGCGCGATGCAAAATAATACCTATGATATTGATGTTGGAGTTCCTTCCTTTGGAAATTGCTCAACAGTACAAAACTATTCCTCACCCACCCCATCTCTTTGTCCCTCCAATGGCACAGTTTTTATGTGTGGAGGAAACTCGGCCTTCCTGAGGCTTCCATCGAATTGGACCATTGGCTGTGTTCTTGCCTTATTACTCCCTGATATAACTATTGTCCCAGGAGACAAACTCTATGCATTCCTAGTCTAGACACCTTAGTCAAAAGACACAGGCGGGCAATACAGGCCTTACCACTCTTTGCCAGCCTTGGAATAACAGCTGCTGTGAACACAGGTACAGCTGGCTTAGGCATGGCTATACACTCTTAGCGTCGCCTGTCTCAACAACTTATAAATGATGTAAAATCTCTATCAGGAACCATTAAAGATTTGCAGGACCTAGTAGACTCCCTGGCAGAAGTGTTCCTTCAAAACAGAGAAGGCTTAGATTTACTGACAGCTAACCAGGGAGGTATTTGCTTGGCCTTAGGGGCACGATGCTGCTTTAATGCCAATAAATCAGTCATAGTATGCACTAAAATTAAGCAGCTTCAAGAAGATCTAGAAAAGAGACGAAGGGAACTTTTTTGAAAATCCCCTCTGGACTGGGTTTAATGGATTTCTACCCTACCTTCTTCCCCTATTAGGCCCTTTGTTGGGTTTACTTTTAATGGTGTCCATAGGACCCTGCATTATAAACAGGCTTGTACAATTTATTATAGAACAGATTAATATTTTGGCCTCTAAGCCCATACAGGTCCACTATCATCACCTGGAGATGGAAGACCATGCTGCCAACATTTAAAAGGATGTTCTACCCTTCTCACAGGCTTATTTCTTAAGTTTACATCCCCACAGATCTCTCTTTCTTACATTAAACTATAAGTAACAGCTCTGACCAACCATCTTCTGCCATTGCCATAAGGGTTCGTCCTCCATGGGCCCCTTCACTTGGGGGGGGGGAATGCACCCATGGAGTGAGGACGTTAGGCCATAATAATGGAGGATGCAGGATGGACTGCAGGAGGATGGATCCACGGATACCAAAACAGAAGACCTCTTAGTGACACGCTCTGGTGCATGGCGGTCGGCATGGTTCCCTTTTAAAGCCGTCTCCTCCAAAAATATGCCAAGGCCACCACGAAATCTTGTAAACATGCTCTCTCGAATCAGGAGATATTCAAAGGCCTGCTAGAGAAACAGAGCCTCTATCACCCCCTAAAACATTGGCCGGTAAAGTATGGTCAAATATTTTATATAATAAAGGGGGAGAGGTCAGGGGCTAGAAGGAAGTTCTCCTTCAAAGTATAGCCTGACACTGAAAAGAAACAGACCCCTGGGAGATATCCTGCCTGGGAGACATCCCGCAGCCATCTATCTCCCTGAGACATCCTGCAGCCATCTGTCTTCCGGCAACATCCTGAGGTTATCTCACTTTCTGAAGACATCCAGCAACTGCCGATAAGAGAGCTTTCCCATCCACAGCATATAAATTTCCATGTGAGAACAATAAAAGTTTGCAGCATGATCAGAACTCCAGTCTTGCTGTAATCTCTCGTGTCTCTTGTCCCTTCATTCCTCCCCAACTAAGTTTCTTGCCCACGTTGATGTGTCCCGCCGGCTGGGACAACTGACACTAACCCATACCCTACTACACTCTGACAACTAATCCTAATATGATGGAGAAAAATAACCCAAACAGAATAGAAATACAAGCAGTTCAGAAGAGGCATGGTGTATATTTGGACTTGCCTTTTGCATGATGTAGGGTAGGTGTTATAAATCTAGTTAACAACACCTACTATCTTCCTAAGCTCCTGTTTTCTTCCTGAATTCTGGCCACTCTCCAGAATAGGCTCATGGTTTTGTGTCCACGATATGTACGACCTCCAAGCTCTGTGACATGGCCATGTACTGGATAGCTGAAGGGAATGCGAGCATCTCAGAAAACTCAGATATCAGTGTGACCAGGAAAGTCTCAGTGGAGAAACCCTGCTTTGGGCCTTTTGCTAACCTATTTGCCTGTTGCCATGAATGTCAGGAAGGTCTTTGCCTCAGGCCAGCCCTTTGTGAATCCTGAAGAAAACTGTTTTCAAATGGTAATAAATGGGCATCACCTGTGGCTCTTTGCTTAAATGCTTTGGAAAGGGATGTGTCTGAATCTGCCTCTTTGCCCTGTGTGAGGTAGTGGCTTAGATTCTCAGCACCAGTTGGATCTAAAGAAAAATCCAATGTGTGCATCCAAAACCAAAATGCAAAAAAGATCAGTCATGGTGTATGAAGTTTCTCACCTTCCTCTTTTAGGTTCCTGACCTCCATCAAGTGAGAATAGGGATCCTTTGGGACAAATGAGTTCTTTCATGCCCTGTAGAGATGATTGGGTTTTCTCATGACTCCAAATCACATGAAGAAACTATACCTGACAGTCAGTAGGCCTCAAATTGGAGAAGCAGAGCAGTATTAATGGCAGACCTATGTGATCAATCCTGGTTCACAGAAATGGTGTCCAGGCTACCCTGAGGTTAGGCAAATGAAGGGAAAGAGACCTTATTTTGGAAACTCTCTTTGGCTGTGCCATTCATGGAAACATCCAGCCAGAGGTTATGATGAATGTATATATGGAAGAAGATGAGGGCCTTGGTGGAGTGTTTTGGTTTTAATTGTGGTCATTTGTGTGGAGTTTGGAAGAGATGACTGGGTCCACCTGGGCTTGAACTCTGGTGTGATTCCCCTCAGAGACTGAGTTCAGTGACTGACCTCAGAGAAGTAATTGCTTTGGAAAGGGATGTGTCTTAATCAGCCTCTTGGCCCTGTGTGAGGCTGTGGCTTTGATTACCAGCACCATATGGATCTAAAAATGATCCCATGTCTGCTTCCAAAACCAAAATGGCCAAAATTGCAGTCATTGTTGATGAAGTCTCTCGCCTTCCTTTGTAAGGTTCTGAAAGAATAAAAGAAATTGAAATTGAAACGTAAAGAAACAGGTTCTGTAAAGTTTCCAGGCTGCACGCAGAACCTGAAATTCCTGTGGCAGTTAAGACAGTTCCCGGAACTACCCATTAGATGTGTGTTGAAATCTTCCCTGACCACCTAGTTACTTAACAACCTCTTCCCAAAAACCGTGCAGCTAAGCACATATACATCTCAGGGCTTCAACCAATCAGTTTAAATGTATACCCCTTCTCAGGGCTGACCAATCACCCCCTGCCTGAACTGTTCCCACCAATGAATGTGCAAATCATGTTTTAGAGTTGTTATTTGATTTTCCCACAATATACGGTGATTTGCTAAAGGAAAATAGGATGTATGTTAAGTCCCTGCCCTCTCTAAAGAATGTATATAAAATCTGCTCATGTTGTTCTTGGGGCTCTTTGTTTTTTGCTCCTCTGAAGTGAGCTGTGAGCCCCAGCATGCTGGACCCCCAATAAACCCTATGCTGTTTCATGAGAAATTCTCTTGGTGGTCTTTTCCTCCGACGTTTGGCCCACCTTTTCATCTGGAGGCCCTAGCTGAGAAATCCAGCAGTGACGAACAAAAGACCCCAATGGACTCCTTTCAGAGTAATTAAGGTGCCTCTTTCTGGTTTCGGGTTTCAGGTTAGGGCTTGGCAAAATGGCTGTCGGTGAAGAACATTAGCTCTCTGCGATGGTGGCTGACAGATGTGTCACAGAGTCACAGGCCACATCCCTGGGGGAAACTCCAGAGGACTCGGGAAATTGAGGATTAGTAGATTCCTCAACTCGGTTATTTTTTGCTTCAGGATTCGGTTTTCCAGCCCATCAGGTTTTGCTGGCTACTCAGTTTTGTTCATTGTCAGGAACTCATGTTGAGTTTACTGTCTGTCTTTATTGTCTAACCCATCAGGTTTGGCCAGTTACTCAGTTCTAATCTTTTTCTTGGAATCATGTTAAACGTTTACTGTTTGTCTTTGTCTGTGTCACGTTTGTGTATTCACTGTCCCTGTTTGAGTAACTCCCATTATGGGACATTATGGGACAAAGCACTTCCATGCCTCTGTCCCTTAACCTTGATCATTGGACTGATGTTCGCTCAAGTACCAAGAATCTTTCTTTTTCAGTAAAATGCCGGATCTGGCAGACTCTCTGTGCTTCAGAATGGCCCATCCTAGGAGTCGGATGGCCCCGAGAAGAATCCTTCCACTTCCCTCTAATCCGAAAAGTCAGAGATATTGTCTTTCACCGGGGCCACTTGGCCACCCAGATTAACAGCCATATACCCCTTCCCCCACGATCTTATCATTCCAACATTCTTCTCCTACCCCTCTTCCCTCCATTCTGAGTCACAAGACTGGACACTCCTCTCTCTCCTTATCCTCTACCCTCGCTCCCCAACCCACAACATGTTCCAGATGATCCTCCCGCCGTTGACTCAGCCTCTCCGCCGCTAGAGGCAATTGGGCCAGACCTAAGCCCTCCAGGGGACTTCCCCGCAGCAGCAGCAGCCCCTGCTCCCCTGAAGGAAGCTGGGCCACCTAAAGGAACCCGCAGGAGATAAATAATATAAAACTCGGAAGCCCCTGTGATGCTCCCTCTCTGTCCCTATTTGCCCATGAACCGACCCAACTGGGACCCCAACACCTTTGAATGTAGGTAGCATCTGTCCACTTATCACTGTTCTCTAATAGTGGGTCTCTGAGTGGCCGCCAGAGGGCCGACTAATTTGGCCAAGGTAAGAGAGATTATCCAAGGGCCTAATGAGTCTCCTTCTATGTTTCTGGAGAGAATTATGGAAGCGTATAGGAAATATATTTCTTTTGATCCTCAGGAAGAAGACCAAAAGCCATCTGTTGCAATGGCCTTTATCGAGCAGACTGCCCTAGATATTAAGAGAAAGTTACAACATCTAGATGGATTATAAGATATGACCTTAAGAGATTTAGTCAGAGAAGCTGAGAAAGTATATTATAAGAGAGAAACTGAGGAGGAAAGGGAATAGAGGAGAGAGAAGGAAAGGGAACAAAAGAAGGAGGAAAGAAGCAAATGGCAGAGTAAAGCATTGCCTAAGGTTCTGGTCACAGCAGCAAATAGGCCAGAAGTTAAAAAGCAGGGATACATAAAGGCATACCTGGGCCCACGCCAAAGGCTGCCGTTGGCCTCAAATCAATGTGCTCACTGTAATAAAAAAGAAAACTGGGCCAAAGAGTGCCCCCAAAAGAAGCAGCCACGCAAGCCCGCCGTGCTGACTCTAGAAGAGGACTAGGAAATTCGGGGCTCAGATCCCCTCCCCCAGCTCAGAGTAACATTTGAAGTTGAGGGGAACACAGTGAACTTTGAAGTGATTACAGGAGCAGTATACTCAGCCCTTAAGACTTCACTGGCCCCCCTATCAATTAAATCGTCCCTAGTTCAAGTGGCTAATGGCAGTAGATATCAGGCTTGGACAACTAAGATGAATATGGACCTCGGAAAGGAAAAAGTCCACCACTCTTTCCTAGTAATCCCAGAATGCCCGGCCCCATTGATGGGTAGGAATATGCTTACCAAACTCTGGACTAGAATAACCTTTAACCCTAATGGTCGCCAAGTGGGGGTTCTAAAGCCTACAGTATTAACTCCCATAGTAACATCTTTGACTATGTCTGTAGAAGATGAACATCAACTCTTCGCGCCCCCTAGCACTGATCAAACAGGCAAACTACCCCAGAAATGGATAAAAGATTATCCTAATGCCTGGGCAGAAACTGCTGGGTTAGGTCTAGCCATCAACAACCTCCAATAGTAGTAGAATTAAAAGCCTCTGCGTCTCAATTAGTGTTAAACAATATCCTCTAAGCAAAGAAGCTAAGGATGGGATAAGGCCCCATATTCATAAATACCTGGGTCTTGGGGTCCTAAGGCCCTGTCAATCAGCCTGGAACACCCCCCGGTACCAGTAAGAAAGCCAGGAACTGGGGACTACCGTCCTGTTCAAGACCTAAGAGAGATAAACAACAGAGTGCAGGACATTCACCCCACAGTACCCAATCCATATAATTTGCTTAGCACTCTGAATCCGGAGCAGAAATGGTACACTGTGCTGGACTTAAAAGATGCTTACTTCTGCTCGCCTCTACATAAGGATTGTCAGTTGCTGTTAGCTTTAGAGTGGATAGACCCAGAACCTGGAACATCTGGCCAACTAACCTGGACTAGACTCCCACAGGGGTTCAAAAAATCCCCCATTCTCTTTGATGAAGCCCTCCACAGAGACATCAATGACTTCAAAACTGCACACCCCGAAGTCACCCTACTCCAATAGTGGATGATCTTCTACTGGCAGCCAACACCAAGGAGACCTATGAGTCTGGGACCCAAGCACTATTATTCGAGCTTGCTCGGCTTGGATATATGGCTTCTGCCAAAAGGCCCAAACTTGTGAGCAAGAAGTAATCTTCCTGGGTTATTCTCTTAGGGGTTGCAAACGATGGCTCCCTGAGCCCAGAAAAAAAACCGTTTTGCAGATACTGCCCCCATCTAATAAGAGAAAACTCAGAGAGTTTCTTGGGACTGCCAGCTTTTGCAGGTTATGGATTCCTGGGTTCGCATCTCTGGCTGCCCCTTTATACCCGCTGATAAAGGGGGATGCCCACTTCCAATGGACCCCTGAGCACCAACAAGCTTTTGATAATGTCAAAAAAAGGTGCTGCTATCTGCTCCGGCCTTAGCACTCCCAGATGTAGAAAACCCTTCACTCTCTATATCGAGGAAAAGGAAGGAATAGCACGGGGAGTGCTCACTCAGTCTTTGGGACCTTGGAAAAAGCCAGTAGCGTATTTATCCAAAAAACTGGACCCATTGGCTAGCGGGTGGCCCCATTGCTTAAGTGCTATAGCAGCAGCAGCCCTTCTAATAAAAGATGCTCATTAATTAACGTTGGGACAGAAGCTAACCATTATAGCCCCCCATGCCCTGGAGAGCATCATCTGTTAGCCTCCAGAGAGGTGGCAATCAAACTCCAGAATAAACCACTACCAGAGCCTCTTGCTTGACAAAGACAGAATAACGCTGGGACCCCCTGCTCCACTCAACCCACCTACACTGCTGCCAGAAGAATCATCAGGACCCGTCACTCATGAGTGTCAACACATACTGGCAAGGAAACCAGTATACAACAAGACTTGATGGATCAGCCACTGCCTCGCCCTGAAGTCGTATGGTTTACGGATGGCAGCAGCTTCCTCCAAGATGGTAAGCGGCGGGCTGGAGCAGCAGCAGTTAGCAAAACTGATTTAATCTGATACTCTGGTCTCCCAGAAGGGACATCAGTCCAAAAAGCAGAACTGATTGCCCTTATGAAAGCATTGGAACTAGCAACAGGGAAAAGGGCCACCATATAAACTGATAGCCACTATGCATTTGCCACTGTTCATATGATCGGGACTATTTACCAACAATGCGGGCTATTAACCTCTGCCGGGAAAAAAATAAAAAATAAAGATGAGATCCTCCACCTTGTCTCAGCCGTGCAGGGCCATAAGGAACTAGCTATAGTGGACTGTCCCGGGCACCAGAAGAGAAACAACCCTGTGGCAGTTGGAAACAGAAGGGCAGATGAGGAAGCTTAATTGGCAGCCCTAAACGGAGTGACTCTGTTAACTTTTTCCACACCGGGGGGAACAAAAATCAGGAGACTTGGCCACCCCGGAATATTCAGGCAACTTATCATCTGAGGAGACAGATACAGAAATCTGGGACCCTACAGAGCCAAGTTTACAATTTCAAAAAGCCCACCTTTATGTCAAAGACGTACACCAGCTCAACCACTTAGGCTCAAAGAAGTTATAGGCACTCTTAAAGGACCGAAGAAAGGACTTATTATTGACTGACTCAAAGAGGAAAAAAAATAGCTGAGCAGGTGACTAGAGCTTTTCAAGTCTTCCAATTAGTTAATACTTTCCCATCCAAGATTCCTGCAGGGAAGCGCATACGAGGAACCAGACCAGGACAATTCTGGGAAGTGGACTTTTCTGAAATTAAGCCAGCAAGGTATGGACTTAAATATCTCCTAGTCTTTGTAGATACTTTTTCAGGATGGGTCGAAGCCTTCCCCATGAAGAAAGAAACAGCTCAGATGGTGGTCAAAAAGATCCTAGAAGACAGTTTTCCAAGGTTCGGCCTGCCTAAGGTAATAGGGTCTGATAACGGACCGGCATCCGTGGCCCAGGTAAGTCAGGGATTTTCCAGGACCCTGGGGATTAATTGGAAGTTATAGTGTGCTTATAGACCCCAGAGCTCAGGACAGGTAGAAACGATGAATAGAACCATCAAAGAGACTTAACGAAATTAATCTTGGAGACCGGCATAAAAAATTGGACTATGCTCCTACCTCATGTACTTTTTCGTGCAAGAAATACCCCTCCGCCCCTTTGTGTAACCTCACCCCTTATGAAATTCTCTATGGTGCCCCTCCTCCATTAAGGGACCTAACCCCAACTCTGAGATTAATGATTTCTTTCACACCCCCTTGCTAGACAGACTTAAAGCCCTTGAACAAACCCAGCACCCAGCGATACCTGTGGAAACAGTTGGCCACTGCTTATCATCCTGGAGACGAGGGAACTCCACATCGATATCAAGTGGGAGACTTCGTCTACATGAGACAGTATCGGGTGTCATCCCTGGAACCCTGCTGGAAAGGACCAGCAGGTGCTGCTAATAACACCTACAGTGGTGAAAGTGGATGGGATCACTTCCTGGATCCATGCCTCCCATCTCAATCCTGTGCCCTGTCCATACTCTGGCTGGAAACTGGAACAGACTGGTAACCCTCTCAAGTTGCATGTCTGTGGTGTGGGTAGGGCTATGGATTCTTCCCCTGACCACCAGCAGTCCTAATCCCCATAAGCCTGTTCAGCAACAATGGCAAGTTATAAATCCTACTGGGCAAGTAGTGTGGTCTATTTCACATACAGCCCCCTTATGGACTTGGTGGCCATCTCTCCACCCGGACATTTGTCAGCTTGCCATAGGCCTCTCTGACTGGGATCTCCCTGACATAGTGGACCCCACACAGATCCCACTAAAGCCCAAACCAGGGCAACATAGACCAACTTACCCCATGAATTATTGATGTCATCTCCCCAGCTCAGGTGTAAACTAGCCAGTCTTGTTTATTAAGTGTGCCCAGCTGATTTCTGAAGTCGCAAACAGGCCCAAACCTGTGGAGGACCCAGTGACTTTTATTGTAGATCTTGGGGTTGTGAACACACGGGAGCTACATTGTGAAACCCAAACTCCCCAGACAGTATGATTCGGTAGGATGAAATGACATCTGGATTGATCCCAAAAAATGTGCCGCTATCCAAGTGGTGTCAAAAATTTGCTGTGGAAAAAATAGTCTATGTTACCCCCTCAATATAACTTTCACTTCCAAAGGAAGGGGCTACCTCAGAACAACATGGCCTATGGGAAATACTTGGGGAATGCGATTCTATATTAATGGCCCTGGTTATGACTTTGGTCTCTGGTTCACCATCCGGCTTAAAAAGGAAGAAAATCCCATAGCAATAGGGCCCAATCCCCTCAAGTCAGGAATTAAGCCTCCTAAACCTCCCATGCCTAGATCTACCAAAACCCCTCTACCATCTCATACTTCGCAGTTTCCGTCTTTGCCTACTTCCCCAGTCCAGAGTACAGCTGACTCCTCCCCCTGGGAACTAATTAAAGGAACCTTTATGGTACTGAACTCCACACAGTCAGAACTCCTTGCATTTCAGCCCAGGTATTTGACAGCTCTGTACATTATTGTGTAATGGTGCAGATACCCCCCAGGGTGCTCTATCATGATCCAGAATCCTTTGAAGGTCTACTAGGTGGACAAACAACCCGATTTTGCCGGGAGCCAGTGTCCCTTACTCTAGCCATCCTATTGGGGCTAGGAGCTGCTGCAGGAGTGGGTACAGGAACAGCTGATATGATCCATGGGTCACAACAAATGGCCTGATTAGAAACAGCAATAAATCAAGACTTGAAGATGTTAGAGACCTCCATCACAGTTTTGCAGGAATCCTTAACCTCTCTCTCTAAAGTTGTTTTACAGAACAGGTGAGGATTAGACCTCCATTTAATAAGGGAGGGGGGCCTCTGTGCTGTACTGATAGAAAAATGCTGTTTTTATGCTGACCATACTGGAGTTGTAAAATAATCCATGAGTAAATTGAGAAAATGCCTTGAAGAGCACAAGAGAGAAAGGGAGATTCAACAAGTGTGGTTTGAGTCATGGTTTACCTTGTCCCCCTGGTTAACTACACTCCTATCAGCCTTAGCTGGACCCCTGAACATGCTTATGGTGTTGATAACTGTGGGACCTTGTTTGCTTAACCTCATAGTTTTCTTTCTCCAGGCTCAGATTGGGCAGGTAAAACTCATGGTAATCAGACAGAAATACACTTCACTGGCAGAAATAGAATGTGAGACCCCACAAAAATTATGATTCATTACTTTTAAAATTAAAAGTAGGCAGAAAAAGGAGAAATGAAAGAATTAAAGAAATTAAAATTGAAACGTAAAGAAACAGGTTTTGTAAAGTTTACAAGCTGTGCTCAGAACCTGAAATTCCTGTGTCAGTGAAGAGATTTCCCGGAACTGCCCATTAGATGTGTTGAAATCTTTCCTGACCACCTAGTTACTTAACAACCCCTTCCCAGAAACCGTGCATCTCAGCACGTATACATCTCAGGGCTTCAACCAATCAGTTTAAATGTATACCCTTTCTCAGGGCTGACCAATCACCCCCTGCCCGAACTGTTCCCGCCAATGAATGTGCTAATCATGTTTTAGAGTTGTTATTTGATTTTCCCACAGTATATGATATTTGCTAAAGGAGGCTATGATGTATATAAAGTCCCTGCACTCTCTAAAGATTGTATATAATATCTTCTCAAGTTGTTCTCGGGGCTCTTTGTTCTTTCCTCCTCTGAAGTGAGCTTTGAGCCCCAGCATGCTGGACCCCCAATAAACCATTTGCTGTGGCATGAGACAATAGGTGCTTGGGTTTTCTCATGTCTCCAAATCACATAAAGAATCTATACCTGACAGTCAGTAAGCCTCAAATTGGAGAAGCAGTGCAGTATTAGCGGCAGGGCTATTTGATCACTCCTGATTCAAAGGAAGGGTCTTCAGGCCACCCAATGCCCTTCTGGACTTCAAATATTACCTAGATTTCTGTTTTCATACTTATATTTCACCAGTATATTCTTGTAAATATCGCAGGTTCCCAATACCATAATTCATCCTGCAGAATGATTCCTAAACCAAATCGAACCTGTTATTACCCTTAACCATGCAATATTTCCTCAATATAACTTAACAGAAGAACAAGGATATTGTTGGTCTTACAATACAGGAATGTAGGGGATCTTCCTCCTGCTGAGAACCTCAAAGTTCCATGCAGAAATGATCCCTGAAGAAGATGTAGACACCTATGAAAGACCTGAGAGAGCAAAAGTCAACTTCCATGTAAAACAACCTGGTCAAAATGAAGGGATGTGTCTGAAAGCCTCTCTCTTCTTAATGTAGATTAAATCGACCAAACCAGGCCTGTGTGGAGAGCTGTTCCCGGGTGCCTATGGTTGATATACCATTCTATCTTGTGAAAGTGTCACAGGAAGTATGGGCAGCCTCCATCTCATGGGACCCTTGGAAGCAACTGTTAGGAAAAAGTGGTTGCCAACCCAGTGACCTCATTCAGTTCGTGAAGGAAGTGACCTATCACACTTCCTTGGTGATGGAACTCTCTGAACTCGGGATCCAGGAAGCCAGGCACCCAGAGCCAGTCCCAGTCCCAGTCCCAGTGGTCTCATTTGTTTGGATTTACCAAGGACAGAGTCAGTCTTTCTTAGTACCTACTGAAGTGAGAATGGCCAAATGCCAGGAGAGCTCTGAAGAGAAGCCTTTTCTGAGAAAGCAGGTAGTGGCTCAACCATGGCTCCTGACAACTTCACAGAGTTGGCAAAGAAGTCCAGGTCTGAGATAGGACAGGCCATTTTGGTGGAACATAGTATGGCCCACCAGTCAGAGGACACTCAGGATACTCACAGACATACTTGGGGGAAGGAGATTCCGTTGTGGGTGTCTGTGTGAGTTTGTGGTTTTGTCTCATGTTCTGAGAATAGGTAGGAAAGGCGGTTTGTTTGTTTAGACTGGAATGTTTCTAGAAAGTCGTTTGACAACCGAGTGTTTCTATGTCTGTGTATCCCACTGAATCCGTTTTTGTAGACATTTGAAAAGAGAATTCATCAATGGTTGTGTCCTGTCTAGTAGAAAGCTTCCCAGCATTCATCTTGCCAAATTAAAGAATAAAGAGCTGCTTGCCTTATGGATGGGCAACACCTATTATCTTCTTAAGTTCCTCTTTTCTTCCTGAATACTGGCCACTCTCCAGAATAGCCTCATGGTATTATTTCCAAGATATGTACCACCTCCAAGCTCTGTGACATGATCATGTACTGGATAGCTGAAGGGAATGAGAGCATCTCAGAAAACTCAGATATCAGTGCGACCAGTAAAGTCTCAGTGGAGAAATACTACTTTGGACTTTTGCTTACCTATTGTTCTGTTGTCCTGAATGTCAGGAACGTGTTTGCCTCAGGCCACCCCTGTGTGAAACCTGAAGAAATCAGTTTTCAAATGGAAAAGGATGGGCGTCACCTGTGGCTTTTGCTTAATTGCTTTGGAAATGGATGTGGCTGAATCAGCCTCTTTGCCCTCTGTGAGGCAGTGGCTTAGATTCTCAGCACCTGATGGATCTAAAGAAAGTTTCCAAGTGTGCATCCAAAACCAAAATGGCCAAAAGAGCAGTCATTGTGGATGAAGTCTCTCGCCTTCCTCTGTAAGCTTCCTGACCTCCATCAAGTGAGAATAGGGATCCGTTGGGTCAAACCAGTTCTTCAAAGCTCTGCAGAGGCTAGCCAATAGGTGCTTGGGTTTTCTCAGGACACCAATTCACATAAAGAATCTATACCAGTCAGTTGGCCTCAAACTGGAGAAGCAGAGCAGTATTAAAGAAGGGCTATTTGATCACTCTTGGTTCACAGGAATGGTGTCTAGTCCACTCTGACTTTAGGCAAATGAGGGGCAAGGGAGCTTATTTTGGACACTGTCTTGGGCTGCACCCGTCATGGAAACCTCTAGCTAGAGGTTATTCAGAGTGTCTATGTTGAAGAAGATGAGGGCCATGTGGGAGTTTTTTGGTTTTAATTGTGGTCAATTGTTGGTGGTTAGCAGAGAATCCTGGGTGCACCTGGGCTGGAATTCTGGTGCGATTCCTCTTAAAGACTGAGTTCTGGAACTGACCTCAGAGAAGTATTGCCATTAATTGTGTTGGGATTTTAGGCGGCCATGCATGAGAGTCGCCATTGGAAACTGAGATCTAAGCCTGGGGTGGCTATTCACCAAGCACTGTCAATCTCAGCCAGGACATCACATGATTTTATTCTGAAAGACTTGGCAGCCATGTTGACAGTCAAAACACACATGGACCTCACATTGTAGACCTCAATGGGCCTGGCTTCATGTGGCCTTTGGGCCACTCTTTGGGAAGACTTGCCTCTGAAAATTCTCCAGAGTTTTCCTTGAAATGTGCTTCCTAAAAATTTAATGGTTCCTGAATGAATTGAAACCCACAGTTTCTCCAACTTCATCCTTGAAAAATGTCTAGATAAATACCATGAAATTTTTGAAATTTCCACGACCAGGTGGCACTGGAGAACCTTTGGATGTCCTGTTGCTGATCAAGAGTGTACCAGACAGTGCCTTCCTTGACTGGGTTTCATGAAAATGGTGTAGAACAGAGCTGCCAGTATGGTGGAGCCTGCTGAGTAGTGGGCCCAGAGCTGTGGTGTGCAGTTGTGTGATAAAACATCTGTGGTGGGGTCATGTGGATATTACTTTGGCTTCCAAATGCTTGTGACTGACATGGTGCAGCCAGCATACCTTTGTATATTAAGCCATCTTGTTAGATGGAGAGTTTTTAGGGCAATGTTCAGAATCAAGTTGCTACGGTCAAGGGGGCAAGCAATGTGGCGTAGAAGCCTGGTTGGTGCATTCTCCTGCACACCCTTACACACCACACGTGACAGAACTCCCTCCAGCACTGTGTCCCAGTGGAACTCCTTGTATTTTGTGAAGCAAATACCAAACTCCCAGTGCAGCAACAAGAAACACAACAAAATTGGAGAATGACCAAATGGCTTCACAGTCTACACGGAAAGATTCTTAGACCCCAGTGGCCACAGTAAACCCACAAAGAGAGAATTCAGCACTGCTACCTCATGTTCATTGGAAAATAAGAAACCATGTCCTCCATGTAACAGATGCATACACAGCTTTGATGGTCTCACTACAAAGGAAGCTAAAGCTCCTGAAAACAACATATATTTCAAGTGTACAACCTCAAAGACAGTTTCCCAGATATCTTGAGGCCTGCACACTTCCATGTTTGTGGAGTTTTTACAGTCTCCATTACTTTTGGAAACTCCTCTACCACCTCCAGTGTTGTGAACTCCAGAGCATTTTCCATTCCAGATATGTATTCCTAGATTTTCTAACTCTTCTCCTCTAATTGTATCTTACTTGGGGCTAAGGTAATGTCAAGGCATTGTTCTGGATGAGAGTGGGAAGATTTTTTTGTAGCACATATTTGCATACACATTGGATTCATTTTCCAATTATTCATTCAAAATACTGAATCCCTCATAGTAACCCACTCCCTACTAGACTCTGACTACAAATCCTATTATGATGGATAAAAATAAACCAAACCAAATTGAAATACAAGTAGTTCAGAGGATGCAAGGTTAACATTTGGACGTTCCTTTTTCATTATATATGGTAGGAGTTTTAAATCTAGTCATTTTTTTGTTGAAACACTTCTCCATGTGTTTTTAAAGTTAACAAATATGTGAATTCATGTCTCCATTTCTCTGTAGCCTATTCAGCACATATATTTTTATATGCACATATAGAATCTTACCTGGTACCACACGTACATTCTTGTGAGGTGGCTCACTTGACAGATACAAACTGTGAGAAGAGATCACTCCTGTTAAACACTGTTGAAACTGAAAATTCAACCTATGAGTGAGTATCCTAGCTGAACAACATTATACATAAATTCATGTTCAGTAAAATGAATATTTTTAGATCTGTGGATGATATATATTTCATGGTGAATTTCATTTGGCTTGTATATTAATACTTTTTAATTTCTGTGTGTGTATTTTAATATATATATATATATATATATATATATATATATATATATATATATATATACACTCTCCAGAGTTTTCAAAATATGAAATAAATGTATCTTATTATGTACTCCCTAAATTCATTAATATTTAAGTGCATATTTATAATCAACTTTTCATAAGATTATTCTAAGACATATTCATCCTCCTGAAATACGTATTTGTTTCCTTGTACTGAAAACTAAGTTAAGTGAATTTTGCATACATATCCTAATATTTTTACACTAATTGACCCAGATTAATAAATACGCAAGTAGATTTCTATAGGACATGATGTGTATTTTGACGTTCATTTTTTTTCAACACTTGTACATTACTATTTCCTCAGTTTATGCACATCATAAGATATATATTTCATCCAAAAGTTCACAAATTTAAAGGCTTTTGTTTCACTTTCAATCACTTCCTGCTTCAGAACACATGTATTCCTCCAGGTTACATGACTGGTCTTTTCATGAGACTTCTTTCCAAACACATTATTTTCGATTTCCACAATTACTTTTGAAGCAAAACTCACACATTCTTCATGATAAACCATAACCCCAATATTACCATTAGATGTATAACTGGTTTGAATGAATGGATATATATCAATATAAGGTTTCCTGTATATTTTCAGATATCAATTTGAACCATTATTTAAGTTGGAACCAGTTATATTATTTATTCACAGTATGGTCTATTCATGCATTATTTCTATATTCATAGACACAGTGTACACCTATTTGTATTCAAAATACTAATTTACACGTCTTCAAAATACTGTTCCTAGAAATGGTGAAAGAAATACTCATGTCACCTGATCTACATATACATTTTATCACAGTAATATTCTGGAAACAAAAAGCAAATGTCACACTTATGATTGTACTAAAGCCTAAATGGAAATTGAACATGGATTACTAAAATCATCCATGTCCAGTTTGCCTATTGCTCTCAAATGTGGATCCTATTGGTGACTACATATTTGTTTCTTCCTAAGATTATATATTCAACCTCAAACCTGTTGAAAATGTCTAATCCTATTACTCACCTTATACTTTGCCTGATTTCCTAATGTCTCTATTGATATATATTTTCCCCAGTTCATCATTGTGACTGCCTCTTAACATGTGCTGACATTTACATTCACTCTCTACATGAAACCCTATTGCTAAAGACCATTTTGTCCAAATCCTATACTCACTCATCTTTCTAAAACTACCGTCTATCTTTCTAATCCTACCGACTATCCCTTTTTGACTGCATGTTCTCTTCGACATTCAATCATCCAAGGTACAATATCCTATACCATTGTATCTTGATTTATCTGAGACATCTGTGCAGAAATTAATTCAAAGCTAAGTATCCCAATCAAGGGCCCAATGCCCTTCTGGGCATCAAATCTTACCTAGATTTCTGTTTTCATATCTATATTTCAACTGTATATTTTGTAAATATCACATGTTCCCATAACCATTATTCATCCTGCAGAATTATTCCTAACCCAATCGAACATGTTGTTAACCCTAACCATACACTGTTCCCTCAATCTAACTTTACAGAAGATCAGGGAGAGAGTTGGTCTTCCAATACTGGATTGTAGGGTATCTTCCACCTGATGAGAACCTCAAAGGTCCATGCAGAAATGATACATGGAGAAGAAGGCAGCTATGAAGGACCTGAGAGAGCAAAAGTCATTTTCAATGTTAAACAACCGGGTCAGGATGAAGAGATGTATCTGAATCAGCCTTTCTCTTCTTAATATAGAGAAGATGGACCAAACCAGGCCTGTGAGAAGAGCTGTTCCCGGGTGCCTATTGTTGATATACCATTCTAACTTGTGAAACTGTCACAGAAAGTAGGGGCAGTCTCCATCTCCTGGGACCCTTAGAAGCAAATATCAGTACACACTTCCTTGGTGATGGAACACTCTGAACTTGGGATCCAGGAAGCCAGGCACCCAGAGTAAGTCCCAGTCCCAGTCCCAGTGGTCTCAATTGTTTGGATTTACCAAGGACAGAGTCAGTCTTTGTTGGTAGCTACTGAAGTGATAATGGCCAAATGCCAGGAGACCTCTGAAGAGGAGCCTTTTCTGAGAAAGCAGGTAGTGGCTCAACCATGGCTCCTGACAACTTCACAGAGTTGGTGAAGGAGACCAGATCTTAGACAGAACAGGCCATTTTTGGGGAACATAGTATGGACCACCAGTCAGAGGACACTCAAGATATTCACCAACATACTTGGGGGAAGGAGGTGCCGTTGTGGGTGTTGGTGTGAGTTTGTGGTTTTGTCTCTTTTCTGAGAATAGGTAGGAAAGACTGTTTGTTTGTTTGGACTGGAATGTTTCTAGAAAGTCGTTTGACAACGCGAGTGTTTCTATGTCTGTGCATTCCACTGTATCTGTGGTTGTAGACATTTGAAAAGCGAATGCATCAATGGTTGTGTCCTGTCTAGTAGAAAGCTTCCCAACATTCATACTGCACAATTTAAGAATGGAGAGAGGCTTGCCTTATGGATGGGCAACACCTACTATCTTCCTAAGTTCTTGTTTTCTTCCTGAATACTGGCCACTCTCCAGAATAGCCTCATGGTTTGGTTTCCAAGATATGTACCACCTCCAAGCTCTGTGACATGGCCATGTACTGGATAGCTGAAGAGAATAGAAGCATCTCAGAAAACTCACATATCAGTGTGACCATTAAAGTCTCAGTGGAAAAACACTGCACTGGGCCTTTTGCTTACCTATTGTTCTGTTTTCCTAAATGTCAGGAAGATCTTTGCCTCAGGAAACCCCTTTGTGAAGCTAGAAAAAAAGAGTTTTCAAATGGAAATGAATGGGCATCACCTGCGGCTCTTTGCTTAATTGCTTTGGAAAGAGATGTGGCTGAATCAGCCTCTTTGCCCTGTGTGAGGCAGTGGCTTAGATTCTCAGCACCTGATGGATCTAAAGAAAGTTTCCAAGTGTGCATGCAAAACGAAAATGGCCAAAAGAGCAGTCATTGTGGATGAAGTCTCTCGCCTTCCTCTGTAAGCTTCCTGACCTCCATCACGTGAGAATAGGGATCCTTTGTGTCAAATCAGTTCTTCAAAGCCCTACAGAGGCTAGCACATAAGGGCTTGTGTTTTCTCATGACACCAATTCACATAAAGAATATATACCAGACAATCAGTAGGCCTCAAATTAGAGAAGCAGAGCAGTATTAAGAGCAGGACTATTTGATCACTATTGGTTCACAGGAAGGGAGTCCAGGCCACCCTGACTTTAGGCAAATGAGGGGCAAGGGAGTTCATTTGGAAAACTGTCTTGGGCTGTGCCCCTCATGGAAACCTCCAGCCAGAGGTTATGAAGAGTGTCTATGTGGAAGAAGATGAGGGCCATTTGGGAGTGTTTTGGTTTTAATTGTGGTCATTTGTTTGGTGGTTGGAAGAGATGCCTAGGTCCACCTGGGCTTGAACTCTGGTGTGATTCCCCTTACAGATTGAGTTCAGGAACTGACCTCAGAGAAGTATTGCCATGAATTGTGTTGGGATTTTAGGAGACCACGCATGAGAGTTGCCTTTGGAAACTGAGATCAATGCCCAGGGTGGCTTTCCACAGAGCATTGTCAATCTCTGCCAGGGCATCACATTATTTTATACTAAAAGACTTGGCAGCCATCGTTGACAGTCAAAACACACATGGGCCTCACATTGTAGACCTCAATGGGCCTGGCTTCATGTGTCTTTTTGGCCACTCTTTGGGAAGCCTTGCCTCTGAGAATTCTCCAGAGTTTCCTTGAAATGTGCTTCCTCAAACATTAATGGTTCCTGAATGAATTGAAACCCACAATTTCTCCAACTTCATCATTGAAAAATGGCTAGATAAATACCATGAAATTTTTGAAATTTTCATGACCAGGTGGCACTGGAGAACCTTTCAATGTCCTCTTGCTGATGAAGTGTGTACCAGACAGTGCCTTGATTGACTAGGTTTCATGAAAATGATGTAGAACAGAGATACCAGTATGTTGGAGCCTGCTGAGTAGTGGGCCCAGAGCTGTGGTGTGCAGGTGTGTGATAAAACATCTGTGGTCGGGCCATGTGTATCTGCCATTGACTTCCAAATGGCTTGTGGCTGACATTGTGCAGCCAGGAATCACTTATATGTCTTATAACTCTCCATATAAGGCATCTTGTTATATGGAGATGTTTCAGGACAATGTTCAGAATCAGGTGCAATGGTCAAGGGGACAAGCTATGTGGGATAGAAGCCTGGTTGATGCATTCTCCTGCAGACCCGGACCCATCTCATGTGAAAGAACTCCCTCCAGCACTGTGTCCCAGCTGAATTCCTTGTATTTTATGAAGCAAATAACAAAGTCCCAGTGCAGCAGCAAGAAACACCACGAAAAGTGGAGGATGACCAAATTGCTTCACAGTCCACACGGGGAGTCACTTAGCCTTCAGTGGCGACAGTTTACCTACAAAGAGTGAATTCAGCACTGCTGCCTCATGTCCTTTGAAAAACAAGAAACCATGTCCTCCAGGTCACATAGATGCAGATCCAGCTTTGATGGTCTCATTAGAAAGAAAGCTAAAGCTCCTGACAACAACATATATGTCAAGTGCCCATCGTCAGAGGCAGTTTCTAAGGAAGTCTTCAGGCTGGCAGAGCTCCATGTTTGATAGCATTTACCTTTTAGACCAGGATGCAAGAAAAGACCACTGACTCCAATTAAAATCAAGTTAAAGCAAGCTTATATTTTCCACTGCCCAGGTGGCCTCTCCCTCCCAAAACAGTGGGAACAAGACAGCCACCCAAATTTCCTACAGCCCAGTTTATAACCCAGAATTTTACACTACAGGGGGGTTAAAATATCAGAACTCTGACAAGCATCAAACTAATCGTAGTTTATATATATATTTGCTGGCCCCAACATCAGAATTTATGAAGACCATTAGAGCCTCAGAGAGGGTCATTGTCTGGCCAGGGAAGGCCAGTATTTATGAGGTGTCAATAAAGTTTCATAGAGGGCTGTTCCTGGTCAAATAGCCAGGCATGGGTGAGTTCAAGGCCACGGGCAGGCATTGCAAGCAGGTTCAGAATTTGGTGTAATTTATAATTAAGCCAAAATTTTCTTTTCATGGCTTTGTGGCAAGATGGATCCCAATTTTAATAAAAGATCAGGTTGGGTCTATCATTCCCCCCTTTTCTAATGTGTCCCTTTCAAATCTTTGATAGGGTAGGGGAAGAGCACTGAGGGAATTTTAATACCTCACGTAACAGTCTCCATATTTTTTGAACTCACACAAAACCAGTCTCCCTGATTTTACCTGACTTAATTAATTACTTAAAATGAAAGTCTATTTATTTTTGGCTCCATTGTTGTAAGAAGAGTGGCGTCACTCATTTTGGCTTCTTCTGAGCTGAGAGAGGGTGACATGAGGGGGCACAGCATGAGGGACATGAGTTGCCTTTTAGAAGTCAGTTCGGTTTGAAGTCTGGTTGTGGTAAAACAGTTTGTAAAGTCATCTGGGGATGGGTTCTTCTATGAGAGAAACAAAAACCATGAGTACTGAATAAATGTTGCAGCAGCTGAAACAAGTCACTGTATAGATGTCCCCTCATCTGTCTTCAATATCCCCAGTTATCAGGACTTTCAACTTAATATTTAACTTTTAGTGTCACAGTTGTCCCACCCCATAAGATACAGTTTAATAATTTAATGTCATCTGATCTTGCAAATTCCTTTTACTAGTATGACCTCTGTGTGTAATAGAGAAACCTTTAATTCTGTTAGTCAGGGCTGGATAATCATACTAGCAAACACCAAGCCTACCTGTGTAGGTTAGGAATATCTGTAGGCCTTAAACAAAAAACTTCTGCCTCTGGTAGCTCCTCTTGATAGTCTCTTTTTATTCTCATCAGGCATTCCTCTCTGAGAATCCTTCTTTGTAGCCTCCAGTCTTACTTATTTTGGGAGGCTACCATAAAGTGTATACGTGAAAATATTTTCATTACTATTATTATTTAAAATGCCCAGGAATGGCTGAATTTTGGGTTTATCTGTCTTTGCTAAGAGTTTAAGATGAAGCAGTAAAACTGACTTTTGTTTCGATCTATTGTTAACAGTCAGCTGAGATTTTATGGGAGTCATTTCTGGGGAAACTTGAGAGCAGCTTCTCAGTTCTGCTAGTGCCATTTGCGCTAGGTGATTCCAGGTCTTGCTTGACCATGTGGCTTCTCTCAGAAGCATCAGGAATATCTCCCTTCTCTGATGACTCTCTTCTTCGTAGAAAATGCACTGATTGGCTTTCTGTTCTCCAGTGGCCTCATTAATCTTCCTGATCAGGAGTTTATGTGGCTGAGAGTTGCAAAGTTCTTTAGAGAAGTCTCCTGTTCCCTGGATACAAACTGACTCAGAGGGCAAGAGCCAAAATTTGTTTTATTGTCCCTTTTCATTTAAATTAAATTTTAAATCCTAATCTTAAACATCCAGCAAATAAATTTTAACAGCCTTATATTAAGAGTACTGTGCTTTAATGTCTATAATTTAAAATTATTTATCTTTTTATTATTTGGGATCTGTATTTTTCTGTCTTGTAGGTGATGCCTTATTATCTTAACTTAACCAATGTTGTGTTCAAAAGCAACTCTTTTGTAAAACACTAACAGGGAATCTTTAGTTAACTTATAAGGAAATTACAAAATAAAATTAACAAGAGTAAAAATACTTAGTTCGTGTAATAGGTACCCTGAATTTTTGGCTGAGTTATAAATTATATCCCCTTTTTGAGATCCTAGTAATCTTGACAGAAAAAAAAACTTCTGAACATAACTTTAAATTAAATAACATCTGACCTACTGCTTTCGTAGTTATTCTCACATGTTGTAAGATGAGACACAGAGCCTTATCTCAGGTAAGGCAGGGCTCTGTATAAATTTTAAGTCTTTTAGTTCTAAAGCTGATCTTTTTTTTTAAAATATCATCTTACACAGTTTACATAAATTGTTTGAGGTCACATGAACATTAGCTAACACCATATGATATCACATTTAAAACATGAATTAAAGAAAGGCTGAAAGTTTTTAACCTTTACATAGATTAGGCGCTCATTAACTTAAAAATATATTTAAATTTTTCCCCAATGTAAAAAGTAACATAAAACTTTACATATCTTATTGATAACAAGTAAATAAATCCCCAATATATATATATTTTTTACCATACAACTTCAGAACACCAGCTTGATGTAATGCTCTTTTAAAGTTTCTACCTTACAGACTTGTATACCTGGAAGATATGAGCACATTAATAGCATCACAATGACATTGATGTTTTTCCATTAACCAAATTTAGCTTTTAAAGAAATTCCAGTACAGTGCTCTAAAATAACAGTTCTTATTTAATCAGTTGTTTAATTTTTATGGTTGCTTGCTCTAGAAAAATAAAAATAAACACAATGTTATGGGTAAACTTTTGTTTTCAGAAATTTGTGTCGCTTTATCACATGACTGATTTTTACAATCTTATACAGACTTTAGAACAAACTTATACAGACCTTACTAAATCAATCAGATATCTAACAAAAGTACTCATGAATGAGTAATCCCATATCAAATTTACTTCACTTATTTATCAAAATATTAGAGAAATGTATTGAACAGTGTAAACCATTTTTTTGTTAAAGGAAAAGTCCTAGAACCAAGGCATATTAGACGTTTTATAGACATTAATATTTTATTAGATTTTTGAGCAGCTAGAAAAACTTGTAAGCTTAAATTTAAAGACATTTATTGTTATTTGTTTATCCAAATTTAAAGTGAACCATTTAACTCACGTGAATTAAAGATCTTCGAATCCACTTTTTAAAATTTGTTTTTATGAGTGCTTTTTTTTAATGATCGCTCCTTATATATGTTAATTTGTATATCATATATATGATATACGAACATATGGATATATGGACATACAACACATAACAAAAGTGTGCACAAATAATAATAGTAAGGCCTTGTAGCTTTTCACAGCTGAAATCTCCATTGCAATGTTTCAGAACTCCACTGTTGGTCAAAGATAGAACTGATGAGAAAAATATTAACCTAGTTCTCTAGGATCAAAATAATGAGCTCAAAAAAAATACAGAATCTAAGGAAAAAAATGAGAGTCCTAGAAAAAATGACTGGACAGTAATTAGTAAATACCATACGATTTACCTTTTTTTTCCCACTTAGACATCAGATCAGTCTCCTACTGAGCTTGCAGGCTTCTTTCATTTACATTTCAACATAAGTCCTGGCTGAGTTCTGGAAGGAGCTGGACAAAACTGCTATTCTGAGCGGACACCTCAGGCCTAAGGCACTTTAACCATAATTTTCAGGTGAGGATGTTGAAAATTATGATACAATTTTAAGATACAATTCAAAATTTTATACCTTAACATCTTGTTTTGTCAACAGATACCATACTATGATTTACTATCCTTGTCCAAATTAATGCACTGACACACTGTGACATTTTCCCAGGCTACCCAATTAAAAATTGGTGAAAAAAAAAGACTAAATGATTGGGAAGTTACTTGCCAACTTGGAAGTAGAATTCTTTAGTTTTCCATTTTAAGTATTTAAGTTCTCTGGCATGAATTATCTGAAATCATAAACTAAAAAATTACCTAAACCCGACTTTTAACTGCAAGATTGAGCAATGCTACAAAAACCCATCCAGATACCATATTGTTACAATAAAACATCATCATTTAGACACACATTCAGCTAAGATCATTCCCAAGAAACAATTTATAATATCAACACATTATTGCACATGTCTTAAATGGCCAGAAACAAAGACAAAAGACAGACAGAAAGGAGCTCCAGACTATGGCTGACAGGACAGAAGCCTTTAAAACAGCAGATAAGAGAAAAATCTCCTACACCAGTGGCATGATAGATGTCCCCACAAGGGCATCAGATGTTTTCACAGAGGGGCAACCTGAAATGTAATATCAAAGGTCTCCATGGTGACTTTACTGCATTTAGTGTCTCCTTTTTCTTTTTCTCTTTTTTAAGAAAACAGAGGTGGCATAATACTTACAGTGCAGGGAAGGAAGGAGGGAATTTACTGAAGCAACAGGACTTCGGCAGCTGCTGGGAGTCCCTCAGTCCCGTCTTTTACTTACAGGATTAGCTCCTCTGGTTTGGTTCCACCCCAAGCATGCTGAATCTCCTAACATTTCAGTAGTCAGCTCTCAAAAATTCCGGGGTCGGGGGGGTATCAAAATTCGTAACTTAAATTTCGGTTCTGGACCTTGAAGCCAATTAATACCAATTTAATATAAGGACAGGGTTTGAGAAAAAGTAAAAGGGAGGTTTACTGCTTTGCTAACAAAGGATAAAAACAGGGGACTCTGTCCAAAGTTGTGACTCTCTTGATCTGGAGGGACAAGGGGTTTTAAAGGAGCTTCACTTGTTAACCTGGGAGATACTCAGTTATTAGGTCTCCAGCAGGCATTGCCCTCTGCAGTGGGTGTGCTCCACACAGCCAGCTAGGGGCTTCTCTCATCCTGCTTAACAAAGGGGGGTATAGTGCATCACATTTCTTTAAAACACAGTCCAAAGGGGTGACAGGCTTACATGCTTTATTACCCATTTTCACGTCCAATATCCTTAAGTTTTTACCACAGAAATCACACAACAAAACGCACAAAAACAAACAAATAAAAAACATTTAGAACACAAAACAAAACACAAAAAAAACAGAAACTCGGTGAATAAACAGAAAACCAGAGGAGCAATGCAGCGTCTTGCTAAAGCTCCGGGGTAGGAGCTCCTGCGTGCCAGTCGGCACCTCTCTACACTTTCAGAGGTATTCCCTACAGAAAAGAACAGAGAAAAGAAGGATTCCTATTACTGTCCCGGACAGGAGTATATGTGAGCCTTCCCAGGCCACCTCTCTGTCATCAGAAGAGTACTCCCTTAACCGGATATCAGATGTTATAAAGGCGCCTCTTACATATGAAGGCCTCCTCCACCAGGTGCTTGATAAAAGTTTTAGTGCGATGGTTCACTGCAGTGATCCACGGACTGAAGGCTCATTCCAAGGCCTTGGAACTTGGCTCTCCAGCCTGGAGTCCTGGAGGATAGGCCAGCTTCAGAATTTCCAGCAGTCTGGCTTTGTGATCTGGTCGGGTCATGTTGCTGGGGAACTCCAAAATGTTAGTCCAGGACACAAGAAAAGACCACTGACTCCAATTAAAATCAAATTAAGGCAAGCTTAATATTTCAACCAGCCAGGCTGCCTCTCCCTCTCAAAATGGCGGGAACAAGACAGCAACCCCACCTTTCCTACAGCCCAGCTTTATAGCCCAGAAAGTTACACAAAAGGGGGGTTACAGAAAACAGAACTTTGACAAGCATCACACTAATTGTAGTTTACATTTGTTTTTTCTGGCCCCAGCATCAGGAATTGTGAGGACCATTAGAGCCTCAGAGAGGGTCATTGTCTGGCCAGGGAAGGCGAATATTTATGAGGTGTCATTAAAGTTTCAGAGAGGGCTGTTATCTGGTCAGAGAGCCAGGCATGGGTGAGTTCAAAACATGGTCAGGCATTCTAAGCAGGTTCAGAATTTGCAGTCATTTATAGTAAAGCAAAAATTATCTTTTCATGGCTTTGTGGCAAGATGGCTCACAATTTTAATGAAAGATCATGTTGGGTGATCAACCCTGTCCCCTACTTTTGGAAAATCCTCTACCACCTCCAAGGTTGTGAACTCATGAGCATTTTCCATTCCAGATATGTATTCACAGAATTTCTAACTCTTCTTCTCTAATTGTGTCTTACTTGGGGCGAAGTTAATGTCAAGCCATTGTTCTGGATGAGAGTGGGAAGAATATTGTGCAGCAAATAATTGCATACACATTGGATTCACTTTCCAATTTTCCAATTGAAATACTGAATTCCTGACAATAACCCATACCCTTCTAGACGCTAACTACAAATACTAATATGATGGAGAAAAATAACCCAAACGGAATTGAAATACAAGCAGTTCAGAGGAGGCATGGTGTATATTGGACTTGCCTTTTGCAAGATAAAAGGTAGGTGTTATAAATCTAGTCATTTTTTAATTGAAATAGTTTTATATGTGTATTAAAGTTAACAAATATGTGAATTCCTATCTCCCTTTCGCTGTAACCTATTCAGCACATTAATTTTTATATACACATATAGAATCCTACCTGATATCACACGTACATTTTTGTGAGGTGCCTGACATTGCAGATACAAATTGTGAGAAGAGATTACTCCAACTAAATGCTGTTGGAACTGAAAATTCAAGCTAATGGTGAGCTTCCTAGTTGAATAACATTATACATAAATCCATGTTCAGTAAAATGAATATTTTTGGATCTGTGGATGATATATATTTCATGGTGAAATTCGATTGGCATATATAATTCTACTTTTGAATGTCTTTGTTTGTGTGTGTGTTTGTGTGTGTGTGTGTGTATATATATATATATATATATATATATATATATATATATATATATATATATATACAAAATAAATCTCCAGATTTTTCAAAATATGAAATATATGTGTCTTATATACACTCCCTAAATTCATTCATGTTCATGTATGTGGATTAATAATCAACTTTTCACAAGATTATTCTCAGAAATATTCATCCACCTGAAATACATATTTGTTTCCTAGTACTGAAAACTAACTTCAGTGAAAGGTGCAAACAAATCCTAGTATTTCTACATTAACTGACCTAGTTTAACATCAATGCTAGTAGATTCCTATGGGACATGATGTGTATTTTGACATTAATTATTATTCAACACTGGTACATTACTATTGCTTCAGTTTATGCACATCATAGGATATATATTTCATCCACTACTTAGCAAATTTATAGGCATTTGTTTCACTTTCAATCACTTCTTGCTCTAGAACACATGTATTTCCCTATGTTTCTTGACTGGTCTTTTCATGAGACTTTTTTCAAATATATTATTTTCAATTTCCATGATCAATTTTTAAGCAAAACTCACACATCCTTCATGATAAAACATAACCCTAAGATGACCATTAGATATATAACTGGTTGGAATGATTGATTGTGCATCATTATAACATTTCTTATATATTTTCAGATATCCATTCAATCCATTATTTAAAGTGGATCCAGTTATATTATTTATTCCCAGTATGGTCTATTCATGCGTTATTGCTATATTCATAGACAGAGGGTATACCTATTTGTACCCCAATACAAATTTATATGTCTTCAAAATATTGCTCCTGGAAATGGTGTTAGAAATACTCATGTCACGTGATATACATATACATTTTATCACAGAAATATTCTGGGCAGAAAAAGCAAAGGTCACACTTTCAATTGTACCAAAGCCTAAATGGAAAGTGAGCATGGATTACTAAAAACATCTATGTCCAGGTTGCCTAATGCTCTCAAATGTCAATCCTATTGGTGACTACATATTTGTTTCTTCCTAAGATTATATATTCAACCTCAAGCCTGTTGAAAATGTCTAATCCTATCACTCACTTTGTACTTTGCTTGATTTCCTAATGTCTTTATTGATATCTGCTTTCCCTCATATTTTCCCCAGTTCATCATTGTGACTGACTCTTCACATGTGCTGACATTAACACTCACTCTCTAACCGAAACCCTATTGCTAAAGAACTTTTTGTCCAAATCCTATACTCACTCTTCATTCTAAACCTAACGACTACCTTCCTCATCGTACTGAATATCGCTTTTTGACTGGATGTTCTCTTCAACATTCAATCATCCAAGGTACAAGGTCCTATGCCATTGTATATTGATTTATCTGAGACAACTGTGCAGCACATAACTCAAAGCTAAGTATACCACTTAAGGGTCCAATTCCCTTCTGGGCTTCAAATCTTTCCTAATTTTCTGCTTTCATACTTATATTTCACCTATATACTCTTGTAAATATCGAAGGTTGCCAATACCATTATTCATCTCGCAAAATGATTCGTAACCCAAATCAAACATGTTATTAACCCTAAACATACACTGTTCCGTCAATATAACTTACAGAAGAGCAGGGACAGAGTTGTTCTTACAATATAGGAATGTAGGTGATCTTCCACCTTCTGAGAACCTCAAAGATCCATGGAGAAATGATCCTTGGAGAAGATTTATGCAGCTATGTAGGACCTGAGAGAGCAATAGAAATTTTCCATGGCAAACAACCTGGTCAGGATGAATTGATGGGTCTAAGTCAGCCTCTCTTTTCTTATTGTAAAGAAGTTGGAAGAAACCAGGCCTGTGTGGAGAGCTGTACCTGGGTGCCTAAGGTTGATATTCCATTCTAACTTCTGAATGTGTCAGAGGATGTTTTGGCAGCCTCCATCTCATGGGACCCTTGGAAGCAACTGTTAGGACAAAGTGGTTTTCAAGGCAGTGACCTCATTCAGTTCCTGAAGGAAGTGACCTCTCCTCACTTCCTTGGTGATTGAATTCTCTGAACTTGGGATCCAGGAAGCCAGGCACCCAGAGCCAGTCCCAGTCCTAGTCCCATTGGGCTAACTTGTTTGCTTTTTCCAAGGACAGAGTCAGTCTTTCTTGGTACCTACTGATGTGAGGATGGCCAATTGCCAGCAGAGCTCTGAAGAGGCACCTTCCCTGAGAAAGCAGGTAGTGGCTCACCGCTGTCTCCTGACAACTTCACATAGTTGGCCAAGGAGACCAGATCTGAGCGAGGACAGGCCATTTCGGGGGAACATAATATGGCCCACCAGTCAGAAGACACTCTGGATAGTCACAGACCTACTTGGGGGAAGGAGGTGGCTTTGCCGTTGTGGGTGTGAGTTTGTGGTTTTTTTCTCATGTTCTGAGAATATGTAGGAAAGGCGTTTTTTCTGGTGTGGACTGTTTCTAGTAAGTCCTTTGACATTGTGAGGGTTTCTATGTCTGTGTATCCCACTGTATCCGTGGTTGTAGACATTAGAAAAGAGAATGCATCAATGGATTTGTTTTCTCTAGTAGAAAGCTTCCCCACATTAATACTGCCCAATAGATTAATGGACTTCACTTTGCCTTATGGATGGGCAACACCTACTGTCTTCTTAAGTTACTGTTTTCTTCGTGAATTCTGGCCACTCTACAGAATACTCTCATGGTTTTGTGTCCCAGATATGTAACACCACAAGGCTCTGTGACATGGCCATGTACTGGATAGCTGAAGAGATTGAGAGCATCTCAGAAAACTCAAATATCAGTGTGACCAGTAAAGTCTCAGTGAAGAAACCCTTCTTGGGCCATTTGCTTACTTGTGTTTCAATTACCCTGAATGTCAGGAAGGTCTTTGCCTCATGCCAACCCTTTGTGAAGCCTGAAGAAAACTGTTTTCATATGGAAATGAATGGGATTCACCTGTGACTCTTTGCTTAATTGCTTTGGAATGGGATGTGTCTGAATCAGTCTCTGGTCCTTGTGTGAGGCTGTGACTTAGATTCTCAGCACCCAATGGATCTAAAGAAAAATCCCATGTGCTTCCCAAACCGAAATGGCCAAAAGAGAAGTCATTGTGGATGAATTTTTTTGCCTTCTTGTTTTAGGTTCCTGACCTCCATTAAGTGAGAATAGGGATTCTTTGGATTAAATGAGTTCTTCAAATCCCTGCAGAGGCTTGCCCATATGTGCTTGGGTTTTCTCATGACTCCAAATCACATAAAGAATCTATACCTCAGAGCCAGTAGGCCTCAAATTGGAGAAGCGGAACACTTTAACAGCAGGAATATTTGATCACTCCAGGTTCACATTGGGAGTGTCCCGGCCACCATGATTTTAGGCAAATGAGGGGCAAGTGAGCTTATTTTGGACACTTTCTTAGGCTGTGCCCCTCATAGAAATCTCCAGCCAGAGGTTATGATGAGTGTCTATATGGAAGAAGATGAGGGCCCTGTGGGAGTGTTTTGATTTTAATTGTGGTCATTTTTGTGGTGGTTGGAAGGAATGACTGGTTCCACCTGGGCTTGAACTCTGGCGTGATTCCCCTTAGAGACTGAGTTCTGGAACTGAACTCAGAGAAGTATTGCCATGAATTGTGTTGGGATTTTAGAAGGCCATGCATGAGACTCACCCATGGAAACTGAGATCTAGGCCCAGGGTGTCTTTCCACAAAACAATGGGAACCTCAGCCAGGATATCACATGATTTTATTCTGAAAGATTGGCAGGTATAGTTGAGAGTGAAAACACACATGGACCTCACATTGTAGGCCTCAATTTGCCTGGCTTCATGTGACCTTTTGGCAACTCTTTGAGAAGCCTTGCCTGTGAGTGTTCTCCAGAGCTTTCATTGAAATGAGCTTTCTCAACACTTAATGGTTCCTGAATGATTTGAAACCCACAGTGCCTCCAACTTAATCTTTGAAAAATGGCTAGATAAATACCATGAAATTTTTGAAATTTCCATGACCAGGTGGCACTGGAGAATCTTTGGAAGTCCTGTGGTTGATCATGTGTATACCAGAGAATGCCTTGTTTTACTGGGTTTTATGAAAATTGTGTAGAACAGAGATGCCAGTAATTTGTATCCTGCTGAGTAGTGGGCCTAGAGCAGTGGTGGGCAGGTGTGTGATAAAACACCATGGTGGGGCCATGTTGATGGGCCATTGGCTTCCAAATGGATTATGACTGACATAGTGCAGAAATCAGACACTTATATGTAAAGGCATTTTTTATATGGAGAGGTTTCAGGGCAATGTTCAGAATCAGTTTACTATGGTTATTGGGGCAAGCTGTGTGGGATAGAAGCCTGGTTGGTGCATTCTCCTGCAGACCCTGACCCACCACACGTGACAGAACTCCCTTCAGCACTGTATCCTAGTAGAACTCCTTGTATTTGGTGAAGCAAATACCAAATTCCCAGTGCAGCAGCAAGAAACACCACGAAAAGTGGAGGATGACCAAATGTCTTCACAGTCCACACGAGGAGACACTTAGCCTCCAGTGGCCACAGTTTACATACAAAGAGAGAATTCAGCACTGCTGCCTCATGGTCATTGGAATATAAGAAACCATGTCTTCCAGGTCACATAGATGCAGACCCATTTTGATGGTCTCACTACAAAGGAAGTTAAAGCTCATGACAACAACATATATTTCAAGTGCCCAACCTCAGAGGCAGTTTTCCAAGAAGTCTTAGGCCAGCAGAGCTCCATGTTTGTGGAGTGTTTACACTGTTCTTTACTTTTGGAAACTCCTCTACCACCACCAAGGTTGTGAACTCCCGAGCATATTCCATTCCAGAAATGTATTCACAGATTTTCACACTTTTCTACTCTAATTGTGTCTTACTTGGGCCAAGGTAATATCAAGGCATTGTTCTGAATGTGAGTGGGAAAATTTTTGTGTAGCACATATTTACATACACATTCAATTCATTTTTTCAATTTTCTATTTGAAATACTGAAGCCCTGAAACTAACACATACCCTACTATACTCTGACTAATAATTCTAATATGATGGTGAAAAATAACCCAAACAGAATAGAAATACAAGCAGTTCAGAGGAGGCATGGTGTATTGTTACAATTGCCTTTTGCATTATATAGTGTAGGAGTTTTAAATCTAGTCATTTTTTTGTTGAAATAGTTCTACATGTGTTTTTAAAATTAACAAATATGTGAATTCCTGTCTCCCTTTCTCTGTAGCCAATTCAGCACATGTATTTTTATATGCACATATAGAATTCTACCTGGTACCACACGTACATACTTGTGAGGTAACTGAATTGGCAGATGCAAATTGTGAGAAAGGATAACTCCTCCTAAATGCTGTTGGAACTGAAAATTCAACCTATGGGTGAGCTTCCTAGTTGAATAACATTATACATTAATCCATGTTCAGTAAAATGAATATTTTTCGATCTGTGGATTATATATATTTCATGATGAATTTCGATTGGCATATATATTGCTACTTTTTTTCTTTTATTGGTTGCTCAAAACATTAAAAATCTCTTGACATATAATATTTCATACATTAGATTCAAGTGGCTTATGAACTCCCATTTTTAGCCCAAATAGAGATTACAGAATCACATCGATTACACATCCACATTTTTACATAATGCCCTATTAGCTACTGTTGTATTCTGCTACCTTTCCTATACTCTACTATCTCCCCTCCCCTTCCTTCCGATCTTCTCTTTTTTCCCCATCTACTGTAATTTATTTCACTCCATGTTTATTTTCCCATTCCACTCACAACAATATGTAATTTTGTGTAACAATGAGGGTCTCCCTCCATTACCATGCAATTTCCCTTTTCTCTCACTTACCCTCCCACCTCATGTCTCTGTTTAAAGTTAATCTTTTCTTCCTGCTATTGCTCCCTGCTCTATTCTTAGTTGCTCTCATTATATCAAAGAAGACATTTGGTATTTATTTTTTAGGGATTGGCTATCTTCACTAAGCATAATCTGCTCCAGTGCCATCCATTTTTCTGCAAATTTTATGATTTTGTCATTTGTTAGTGCTGCATAATACTCCATAGTGTATAAATGCCACATTTTTTTTATCCATTCATCTATTGAAGGGCATCTGGGTTGGATCCACAGTGTATCAATTGTGAATTGTACTGCTATGAAAATCCATGTGGTAGTATCCCTGTATTACTCTCTTTTAAGGTCTTCAGGGAATAGTCAGAGAAGGGCAATAGCTGAGTCAAATTGTGGTTCCATTCACAGCTTTTCCAGGAATCTCCATACTGCTTTCCAAATTGGCCACACCAGTTTACAGTCCCACCAGCAATGTACAAGAGTATCTTTTACCCCACATCCTTGCCAGCACTTGTTGTTGTTTGACTTCATAATGGCTACCAATTTACTGGAGTGAGATGGTATCTTAGGGTGATTTTGATTTGAATTTCTCTGACTGCTAGAAATGGTGAGCATTTTATTATGTACTTGATGAATGATTGTATGTCCTCCTCTGAGAAGTGTCTGTTCAAGTCCTTGACCCATTTGTTTATTGGGTTATTTGTTATCTTATTGTCTAATTTTTTGAGTTCTTTGTATATTCTGGATATTAGGCCTCTATCTGAAGTGTGAGGAGTAAAAATTTGTTCCCATGATGTATGCTCCTTATTTACCTCTCTTATTCTTTCTCTTGCTGATAAAAAACTTTTCAGTTTAAGTAGTCCCATTTGTTGATTCTTGTTATTAACTCTTGTGCTATGGATGTCATATAAAGGAATTTGGAGCCCGACCCCATAATATGTAGATCAGAGCCAACTTTTTCTTCTATCAGACACAGAGTCTCTGATTTGATATCTAGCACCTTGATCCACTATGAGTTAACTTTTGTGCATGGCGAGAGAAAGGAATTCAGTTTCATATTGTTGCACATGGATTTCCATTTTTCCCAACACCATTTGTTGAAGATACTATATTTCCTCCATTGCATGCTTTTAGCTCCTTTATCAAATATAAAATAGTTGTAGCTTTTTGGATTAATCTCTGTGTCCTCCATTCTGTACCATTGGTCCACCCGCCTGTTTTGGTACCAGTACCATGCTGGGTTTTTTTTAATTTATTTTATTGTAGGTTGTTCAAAACATTTCATAGTTCTTGATATATCATATTTCACACTTTGATTCAAGTGGGATATGAGCTCCCATTTTTACCCCATATACAGAATGCAGAATCACATCAATTGCACAACCATTGATTTACATATTGCCATTCTGGTGACTGTTGTATTCTGTTGCCTTTCCTATCCTCTACTATCCCCCCTCCCCCCTCCCCTCCCCTCTTCTCTCTCTACCTCCTCTACTGTAATTCATTTCTCCCCCTTATATTTTTCCTCCTTTCCCCTCACTTCCTCTTGTATGTAATTTTGTATACCCCTGAGGGTCTCCTTCCATTTACATGCAATTTTCCTTCTCTCTCCCTTTCCCTCCCACCTCTCATCCCTGTTTAATGTTAATCTTCTTCTCATGCTCTTCGTCCCTACTCTGTTCTTAGTTACTCTCCTTATATCAAAGAAGATATTTGGCATTTGTTTTTAAGGGATTGGCTAGCTTCACTTAGCATAACCTGCTCTAATGCCATCCATTTCCCTCCAAATTCTATGATTTTGTCATTTCTTAATGCAGAGTAATATTCCATTGTGTATAAATGCCACATTTTTTTATCCATTCTTTTATTGAAGGACATCTATGTTGGTTCCACAGTCTTGCTATTGTGAATTGTGCTGCTATGAACATGGATGTAGCAGTGGCCCTATAGTGTGCTCTTTTTAGGTCTTTAGGGAATAGACCAAGAAGGGGAATAGCTGGATCAAATGGTGGTTCTATCCCGAGCTTTCCAAGAAATCTCCATACTGCTTTCCAAATTGGGCGCACCAATTTGCAGTCCCACCAGTAATGTACAAGAGTACACTTTTCCCGACATCCTCGCCAGCACTTGTTGTTGTTTGACTTCCTAATGGCTGCCAATCTTACTGGAGTGAGATGGTATCTTAGGGTGGTTTTTATTTGCATTTCTCTGACTCCTAGAGATGGTGAGCATTTTTTCATATACTTCTTGATTGATTGTATGTCCTCCTCTGAGAAATTTCTGTTCAGGTCCTTGGCCCATTTGTTGATTGGGTTATTTGTTATCTCATTGTCTAATTTTTTTAGTTCTTTGTATATTCTGGATATTAGGGCTCTGTCTGAAGTGTGAGGAGTAAAGACTTGTTCCCAGGACGTAGGCTACCTATTTACCTCTCTTATTGTTTCTTTTGCTGAGAAAATAACTTTTTAGTTTGAGTAAGTCCCATTTGTTGGTTCTAGTTATTAACTGTTGTGCTATGGGTGTCCTATTTAGGAATTTGGATCCCGACCCCACAGTATGTAGATCATAGCCAACTTTTTCTTCTATCAGAGGCCATGTCTCTGATTTGATATCAAGTTTCTTGATGCACTTTGAGTTAACTTTTGTGCATGGTGAGAGAAAGGGATTCAGTTTCATTTTGTTGCATATGGATTTCCAGTTTTCCCAACACCATTTGTTGAAGATGCTAGCCTTCTTCCATTGCATGCTTTTAGCCCCTTTATCGAATATAAGATAGTTGTAGTTTTGTGGATTGGTTTCTGTGTCCTCTATTCTGTACCATTGGTCCACCCGCCTGTTTTGGTACCAGTACCATCCTGTTTTTGTTTCTATTGCTCTGTAGTATAGTTTGAAGTCTGGTATAGCTATACCGACTGATTCACACTTCCTGCTTAGCAATGTTTTTGCTATTCTGGGTCTTTTATTTTTCCATATGAATTTCATGATTGCTTTCTCTATTTCTACAAGAAATGCCATTGGGATTTTGATTGGCATTGCATTAAACCTATTGAGAACTTTTGTTAATATCGCCATTTTGATGATGTTAATTCTACCTATCCATGAACAGGGAATATTTTTCCATCTTTTAAGATCTTCTTCAATTCTCTCTTTAGGGTTCTGTAGTATTCATTGTATAAGTCTTACACCTCTTTTGTTAGGTTGATTCCCAAGTACTTTATTTTTTCTGAGGATATTGTGAATGGGGTGGTTGTCCTCATATGTATTTTAGAGGATTTGTCGCTGATATACAGGAATGCCTTTGATTTATGCGTGTTTATTTTATATCCTGCCACTTTGATGAATTCATTTATTAGCTCTAATAGTTTCTTTGTAGACCCTTTTGGGTCTGCTAGGTATAGAATCATGTCATCTGCAAATAGTGATAATTTGAGTTCTTCTTTTCCTATTTTTATGCCTTTAATTTCTTTTGTCTGTCTAATTGCACTGGACAGTGATTCGAGAACTATGTTGAACAGAAGTGGTGAGAGAGGGCATGCCTGTCTTGTACCAGATTTTAGAGGGAATGCCTTCAGTTTTTCTCCATTCAGAATGATGCTAGGCTGAGGCTTAGCATAGATATCTTTTACAATATTGAGGTATGTTCCTGTTATCCCTAGTTTTTCTAGAGTTTTGAACATAAAGGGATGCTGTACTTTGTCGAATGCTTTTTCCGCATCTATCGAGATGATCATATGGTTCTTATATTTAAGCCTATTGATGTGGTGAATAACATTTATTGATTTTCGTATACTGAACCAACCTTGCATCCCAGGGATAAATCCTAGCTGATCATGGTGCACAATTTTTTTGATATGTTTTTGTATCCGGTTCGCGAGAAGTTTATTGAGCATTTTTGCATCTAGGTTCATTAGAGATATTGGTCTGTAGTTTTCTTTCTTTGGAGTGTCTTTGTCTGGTTTAGGAATCAGGGTGATGTTGGACTCATAGAATGAATTTGGAAGTTCTCCCTGTTTTTCATTTTCCTGAAATAGCTTGAAAAGTATTGGTATTAGTTCCTCTTTAAAGGTTTTGTAAAACTCTGCTGTATACCCATCCGGTCCTGGGCTTTTCTTAGTTGGTAGTCTTTTGATGGTTTCTTAATTTCCTCAGTTGATATTCGTCTGTTTAGGTTGTCAATATCCTCCTAACTCAATCTGGGCAAATCATATGACTTAAGAAATTTATCGATGCCTTCACTATCTTCTAATTTATTGGAGTATAAGGATTCAAAATACTTTCTGATAATCTTCTGTATTTCTGAAGTGTCTGTTGTGATATTGCCTTTTTCATCCCATATGCGAGTAATTTGAGTTCTCTCTCTTCTTCTCTTCATTAGCGTGGCTAATGGTCTGTCAATTTTATTTATTTTTTCAAAGAACCAACTTTTAGTTTTGTCAATTTTTTCAATTGTTTCTTTTGTTTCAATTTCATTAATTTTTGCTCTGATTTTAATTATTTCTTGTCTTCTACTTTTTTGCTGTTGTTTTGCTCTTCTTTTTCTAGGACATTGAGTTGAAGTATTAGATCATTTATTTGTTGGGTTTTTTCTTTTTTTAAGGAATGAACTCCAAGCAATAAATTTTCCTCTTAAAACTGCTTTCAATGTGTCTCATAGATTCCGATATGTTGTGTCTGTGTTTTCATTTATCTCTAAGAATTTTTTAATATCCTCCTTGATGTCTTCTATAACCCATTTATCATTCAGTAACCTATTTTTCATTCTCCAATTGATGCATGATTTTTCCTTACTTCTTTTATCGTTGATTTTCAATTTCATTTCATTATGCTCAGATAACATGCATGGTATTATCTCTACTCCTTTATATTGTCTAAGAGTTGCCCTGTGACATAATATATGATCTATTTTTGAGAAGGATCCAAGTGCTGCTGAGAAAAAAGTGTAACTGCTTGATCTTGGGTGGTATATTCTATATATGTCAATTAAGTCTAGGTTATTAATTATGTTAATGAGTTCTATAGATTCCTTATTCAACTTTTCTTTGTAAGATCTATCCAGTGGTGAGAGAGGTGTGTTGAAGTCTCCCATAATTATTGTATGGTGGTCTATTAGACTCTTGAACTTGAGAAGAGTTTGGTTGATGAACAAAGCTGCACCATTGTTTGGGGCATATATATTTATGATTGTGATGTCTTGTTGGTGTATGGTTCCCTTGAGCTGTATGTAGTGTCCCTCTTCATCCCTTTTGATTAACTTTGGCTTGAAATCTATTTTATTTGATATGAGTATGGACACTCGTGCTTGTTTCCGAAGTCCATAAGAGTGATATGATTTTTCCCAACCTTTCACCTTCAGTCTATGTATGTCTTTTCCTATCAAATGCGTCTCCTGAAGGCAGCATATTGTTGGGTCTTGTTTTGTGATCCATTCTACTAGCCTGTGTCTCTTAATTCGTGAGTTTAAGCCATTAACATTTAGGGTTATTATTGAGATATGGGTTGTTCTTCCAGTCATATTGGTTTATTTATGTTACTAAACATGGTTTGTTTTCCTCTTTGATTTTTCCCCCTCTTTACTGTACTCCCTCCCGCTGTTGGTTTTCATTGTTATTTTCCATTTCCTCTTCCTGCAATGTTTTGCCGAGGATGTTTTGAAGAGATGGTTTTCTAGCTTCAAATTCTTTTCACTTTTGTTTATCATGGAAGGTTTTAATTTCATCTTCCATACTGAAGCTTAATTTTGCTCGATACACAATTCTTGGTTGGAACCCATTTTCTTTCAGTGTTTCAAATATGTTATTCCAGGATCTTCTAGCTTTCAGAGTCTGTGTTGAAAGATCAGCTGTTATCCTGATTGGTTTACCCCTAAATGTAATCTGCTTCCTTTCTCTTGTAGCTTTTAAAATTCTCTCCTTATTCTGTATGTTGGGCATCTTCATTATAATGTGTCTAGGTGTGGATCTCTTATGATTTTGCACATTCGGCGTCCCGTAGGCTTCTAGGATATGGGATTCTGTCTCATTCTTCAAGTCTGGGAAGTTTTCTCGTATTATTTCATTGAATTGATTGCTCATTCCTTTTGTTTGGACCTCAATACCTTCCTGTATCCCAATGACTCTTAAGTTTGGTCTCTTTATGTTATCCCATATTTCTTGAATGTTCTGCTCATGGTTTCTTAACAGCTTTGCTGAGCTGTCTATGTTTTTCTCCAGTTGAAATACTTTGTCTTCATTTTCTGATGTTCTATCTTCTAAGTGTTCTACTCTGCTGGTAGTATTCTCAATTGAGTTTTTAATTTTTTTATTGTTTCCTGCATTTCCAGGATTTCTGTTTGTTTGTTTTTTATAACCTTGATCTCCCTGTATAATTGATCTTTTGCTTCTTGTATTTGTTTATGTAATTCATTTTCGAAGTGGTCGAAGTGGTCTTTCATTGTCTGATTATGCTGTCTAATGTCTTCCTTGAGACTCCAGATAATCTGAAGCATGTATATCCTGAATTCTTTATCTGACATTCCATCTGCTGCAGATATTGACTCTTCTAAAGTTGAGTTGACCTGCATTGCTTGTGGTCCTTTCTTTCCTTGTCTTTTCATACTGATCGCGTTTCTTTCTGCTTGGTGAATCTGTTGTGTTATTGATTTTCCCCCTATATATTTATATTGCTCTTGTATAGTTGCAAAGTCTCCCTCGCAGGCTTTGGCGGTGGTTCTGCCCCTCCTCCAATTGGGGCAATGTGCCTACTACGCCGGCAGGCTGCTGTGCCTCTACTTTCAGTGGGCCTGTTCTTTCGGTGATCATAGGTTCGCCTACCTTGCAGGCGTGAGCAGCGGCTCTGCACCTCCGCTGGCCGCAAGGCCTGTTCTGTCTGTCGTTTGCAGGTCTGTCTACCTAACAGGTGCTGGTGGCGGCTCTGCCCCTCCCCCAACCGGGGTGATGTGTCAGACATGCCACTGGGCCTGTTTTGTCAGTGGTCACGGTATCGCCTACCTTGCAGGTGGGTGGGGCAGCTGTGCCCCTCTGCAGGTTTCTGGGCCTGACCTGCTGGTGGGTCACAGGTCATTCATTTTTTAGTTCTAGTAGTTTTTGTACACCTTTTTGTGTCTTCTATGTATAGAATAATGTCACCCGAAAATAGTGATAATTTACGATCTTATTTTCCTATTTTTATGCCTTTTATTTCTTTAGTATGTCTAATTGCTCTGGCCAGTGTTTCGAGAACTATATGGAATAGAAGTGGTGAGAGAGGGCATCCCTGTCTTGTTCCAGATTTTAGAAGAAATGCCTTCAATTTTTCTCCATTCATAATGATGCTAGCCTGAGGCTTAGCATAGATAGCTTTTACAATGTCGAGGTAACTTCCTGTTATCCCTATTTTTTCTAATGTTTTGAACATAAAGGGATGCTGTACTTTGTCAAATGCTTTTTTTGCTTCTATTGAGATGATCATATGGTTCTTATCTTTAAGTCTATTGATGTGGTGAATAACATTTATTGATTTCCGTATATTGAACCATCCTTGCATCCCAGCTATGAATCCTACTTGATCATGGTGCATAATTTTTTTGATGTGCCTTTGTATTCGATTCACCAGAGTTTTATTGAGGTTTTTTGCATGTAGGTTCATCAGATATATTGGTCTGTAGTTTTCTTTCTTTGAGGTGTCTTTTTCTGATTTCGGAATCAGCGTGATGTTGGCCTCATAGAATGAATTTGGAAGAGCTCCCTCTTTTTCTCTATGCTGAAATAACTTGAAAAGTATTGGTATTAAATCTTCTTTAAATGTTTTGTAAAACTCCGCTGTATAGCCATCCGTTCCTGGGCTTTTCTTGGTTTGTAGTCTTTTGATTGCTTCTTCTGTTTCATCCATTGACATTGGTCTGTTTAAATTGTGTGTATCCTTCTGACTCAGTCTGGGAATATCATATGACTTAAGAAATTTATCGATATCTTCACTATATTCTATTTTATTGGAATATAGGTTTTCTAAATAATTTCTAATTGTCTTCTGTATTTCGGAAGCATCTGTTGTAATATTGCCTTTTTCATCCCATGTGTTAGTAATTTGAGTTCTCTCGCTTCTTCTCTTCATTAGCATGCCTAAGGGTCTGTCGAACATATTTATTTTTTCGAAGAACCACCTTTTAGTTTTGTTAATTTTTTCAATAGTTTCTTTTGTTTCAATTTTGTTGATTTCTGCTCTGATTTTAATTATTTCTTGCTTTCTGCTACATTTTTTGTTGTTTTGCTCTTCCTTTTCTAGGGCTTTGAGTTGAAGTGTGAGCTCATTTATTTGTTCGTTTTTACTTTTTTTCAGGAATGACCTCCAGGCGATGAATTTCCCTCTTAAAACTGCTTTCATTGTGTCCCATAGATTCTGATATATTGCGTCTGTATTTTCATGTATCTCTACGAATTTTTTGATTTCCTCCTTTATATCTTCTGTAACCCACTGATCATTCAGTAACATATTGTTCATTTTCCATGTGATGTAGGATTTTTCCTTCCTTTTTTTATCATTGGTTTCCAGTTTCATTCCATTATGATCAGAAAAAATTCATGGTATTATCTCAACCCCTGTATATTTACTGAGGGTTGCCCTATGACATAATATATGGTCTATTTTTGAGAAGGATCCACGTGCTACTGGGAAAAAAGTATATCCACTTGATGATGATTGATATATTCGATATATGTCAGTTAAGTCTAGGTTATTGATTGTGATATTGAGTTCTATAGTTTCTTTATTCACTTTTGTTTGGAGGATCTGTCCAATGGTGAGAGAGGTGTGTTGAAGTCACCCATAATTATTGTGTTGTGGTCTATTTCATTCTGGAACTTGAGGTGAATTTGTTTTTTGAACATTGCAGCACCATTATTTGGTGCATAAATATTGATAATTTTTATGTCTTGTTGGTGAATGGTTCCTTTTAACAGTATATAATGTCCTTTCTTATCCCTTTTGATTAAATTAGTCTTGAAGTCGATTTTATTCGATATGAGCATGGCCACCCCTGCTTGCTTATGGGGAGCGTTGCATGGTATATTTTTTCCAAAACTTGCACCTTCAGCCTGTGTATGTCTTTTCCATTCAGATGTGTCTCCTGGAGGCAACATATTGTTGGATTCATTTTTAATCCAAGTTACCAGCCTATGTCACGTTATTGGATAGTTTAAGCCATTAACATTTAGAGTCACTATTGATATATGGTTTGTACTGCCGCTCATGATTGATGATTCATCTTTTTTTTTTTAATTTAGTTTCTTTCTCCATGATTAGCTTTTCCCCCACCCTCAGTAATTACTGAGGCACTTCCCACTGATGGTTTTGGTTGTTGATTTTCATTTCTTCTTCGTGTATTGTTTTGCTCAAGATGCTTTGCAATGCTGGTTTTCTGGCTACAAATTCTTTTACCTTTTGTTTATCATGAAATATTTTTATTTCATCATCATACCTGCAGCTTAATTTTGCTGGATACAGAATTCTTGGTTGGCATTCATTGTCTTTCAGTGTTTGAAATACGTTGTTCCAGGATCTTCTCGCTTTCAGCGACTGTGATGAAAAATCCATTCTCAACCTTATTGGTTTACCCCTTAATGTAATCTGCCTCCTTTCTCTTAGAGCTTTTAATATTTTCTCTTTGTTTTGTATATTGGATAACTTCATAACAATGTGTCTTGGTGTTGGTCTACTGTGATTTTGTGTGCTCCGTGTCCTGTAAGCATGTCCAATTTGTATATCCATTTACTTTGTATTTCTGGAAATATTTCTGTAATTATTTCATTCAATAGATTACTAATTCCCTTGGTTTGAATCTGTGTACCTATCCAGATGACTCATTAATTTTTTTTTATGTTATCCCATATCTCTTGGATGTTTTACTCATGATTTTTTACCAGCCTTTCTGTGTTGGCTAGATTCATTTCAAGATGACATGTTTTGTCTTCATTATCTGACATTCTGTCTTCTACTTGCTCCACAGTGTTAGTGATACTCTCAATTGACTTTTTAATTTGGTTTATCGTTTCCTTCATTTCTAGAATTATTGTTTGATTTTTTTATAATCTCTATCTCCTGATAAAGATTCATAACTTCTTCTTGTATCTGTTTATGTAATTCATTTTCAATGTGTTCTTTCACTGTTTGGATTTGCTGTCTCGTATCCTCTTTAAGTTTCAATTACATCTGTCTAAGGTATTCCTTGAGTTCTTTAAATGACCATTTTTCTGATGACTATAGGTCCTCCTGAATATTTTGGCTGTCCTTCGTTGTTTGTACTTATTTTGTTACTTGATTTTTTGTGCTGCTCATGTTACTTCTTGCTCTGTTTGACTGTTGAGTTACTGCTTACTCTTATAAATTTATTTGATGCTTGGAAGAAAAGATATTAGAAGGAAAGGGAAGAAGTCACTAAAGAGAATGAGAGTAGGCAGGTAGAATTCGAGGAAGGGGAAATCAGAAAATTGAAAAGAAATGATAAGACAAAAGAAAAAATAGAAAAGAAAGAAAGAAAGAAAAAAATTTAAAAATAATGATCATTTAAAAGATGTAAATTAAAGTTTGAAATAATAATAATAAAATAATAATATTTAAAAAATGAAAACATATTAAAAAGTTAAAGTACAACAACAAAAAATATGAATTTACATAAAGAATCTAAACCCCACACTCAGTAGGCCTCAAGTTGGAGAAGTAGAGCAGTATTAATGCCAGGCCTATTTTTTCACTTCTGTTTCACAGGAAGGCAGTCCAGGCAACCCTGATGTTAGGCAAATGAGGGGCAAGGGAGCTTATTTTGGACACGGACGTGGGCTGTGTACCTCATGGAAACCTCCAGCCGGAGGTTATGATGAGTGTCTACATGGAAGAAGATGAGGGCCATGTTGGGGTGTTTTGGTTTTAACTGTGAACATTTGTATGGCGGTAGGAAGAGATGACTGGGTACACCTGGGCTTGAACTCTTGTGTGATTCAACATAGACACTGAGTTCTGGAATTGACCTCAGAGAAGTATTGCCATGGATTGTGTTGGGCTTTTAGAAGGCCATGCATGAGAGTCGCCCTTGGAAAGTGAGATCTACGCCCAAGTTGGCTTTCCACAGAGCAAAGGGAATCTCAGCCAGGATATCACATGATTTTATTCTGAAAGACTTGGCAGCCATAGTTGAGAGTGAAAACACACATGGACCTCACATTGTAGACCTCAATGGGCCTGGCTTCATGTGACCTTTTGGCCACCCTTTGGGAAGCCTTGCCTCTGAGAGTTCTCCAGAGCATTCATTGAAATGAGCTTACTCAACATTTAATGGTTAATGAATGAATTGAAACCCACAGTGCCTACAACTTCTTCCTTGAATAATGGCTAGATGAATACCATGAAATTTTTGAAATTCCCAAGACTAGGTGTCACAGGAGAACCTTTGGATGTCCTCTAGCTGATCATGAGAATACAAGACATTGCCTTTATTGACTGGGTTTCATGAAAATGGTGTATAACAGAGATGCAAGTAAGTTGGAACCTGCTGAGTAGTGTTCCTAGAGCCGTGGTGGGCAGGTGTGTGATAAAATATCTCTGGTGTGGCCATGTTTATCTGCCATTGGTGTCCAAATAACTTGTGACTGACATTTTGCAGCCAGTAGACCCTTATATGTAAAAGAATCTTGTTATATGGAGAGGTTTCAGGGCAATGTTCAGAATCAGGTTGCTATGGTCAATGGGGCAAGCTATGTGGGATAGAAGCCTGGTTGGTGCATTCTCCAACAGAACCCAACCCACCACAACTGAAAGAACTCCCTACAGCACTGTGTCCCAGTTGAACTCTTTTTATTTCATGAAGCAAATACCACACTCCTAGTGCAACAGCAAAAAACACCACAAAGAGTGGAGGATGACCAAATGGCTTCACAGTCCAGATGAGGAGACACTTGCCCTCAGTGGCCACAGTTTACCTACAAAGAGAAAATTCAGCACTGCTGCCTCATGTTCATCGGAAAATAAGAAACCATGTCATCCATGTCACATAGATGCAGACCCAGCTTTGATGGTCTCACTACAAAGGAAGCTAATGCTCCTGACAACAAAATATATTTCAAGTGCTCACCCTCAGAGGTAGTTTCTCCAGATGTTAGGCCAGCAGAGCTTCATGTTTGTGGAGTGTTTACCCTGTCCCTTACTTTTGGAAACTCCTCTACCACCTCCAAATTTGTGAACTCCTGAGCATTTTCTATAACAGGTATGTAATCACAGATTTTCTAACTCTTCTCCTCTAATTGTGTCTTACATGGGGGGAAGGTAATGCCAAGGCATTGTTCTGAATGAGAGTGGGAAGATTTTTGTGTAGCACGTATTTGCATACACATTGCATACATTTTCCAATTTTCCATTCGAAATACTGAATCCCTGACACTAACAAATTCCCTTCTAGACTTTTACTTCTAATCTTAATATGATGGAGAAAAATAACCCAAACAAAATAGAAATACAAGAGGTTCACAGGAGGCATGGTGTATAGTTGGACTTGCCTTTCCTATGATAAATGGTAGGTGCTATAAATCTAGCAAATTTTAATTGAAACAGTTCTTTATGTGTTTTAAAAGTTAACAAATATGTGAATAACTGTCTCCCTTTCTCTGTAGTCTATTCAGCACATGTATTTTTTTATGCACATATTGAATTCTACCTGGTATCACACATACATTTTGTGAGGTGGCTGACTTGGCAGATACAAACTGTAAGAAAAGATCACTCCTACTAAACGCTGTTGGAACTGAAAATTCAACATATGGGTCAGCTTTCTAGTTGAACAACATAAATTGATGTTCAGGAAAATGAGTATTTTTGGATCTGTGGATGATATATATTTCATGGTGAATTTCAATTGGCATACATAATGCTACTTTTTAATGTCTCTCTGTGTGTGTGTATCTATCTATCTATCTATCTATCTCTCTCTATATATATATGTATTCACTCTCCTGATTTTTCAAAATATGAAATGTATTTGTCTTATTTTACACTCCCTAAATTCATTCATATTTATGTATGTGGATTTATAATCAACTTTTCACAAGTTTATTCTCAGAAATATTCATGCACCTGAAATACATATTCGTTTCCAGTACTGAAAACTAACTTCAGGAGATCATATGATGGCAGCGAAAGGAGTGCATCAACCCCATATACAGCATCACTGTGCAAGAGAATGACGAATTTCCAGCAAAATTTGGGTGCTCCAAAACCTAGTGGAAGTATTTCCATCTCATGAGGATTAGCTACGGGGCTCAAACGTGAGTGATTTGTCCGCATGGAGCGTCATGCTGCTTATTCAGCAAATCGCCCTGCGGCTAGAGTCTGTGGCGCATGCTGGCAAACAATGAGATAGCAACACAAATATTCAGTGGTGCGGATTCTGTGGGCTCCTGCCAGCTGTACAATCACTGTGCTCATTGCTGAATTCTGGGTTTGAGACCGGGGAAGGACGCGGTCCAATTCGGTTTTCCACACCAGTCAGACCACAGAGGAAGCCAGGGGCCACCATCTTGGAGAGCTGACGTCACCATTCCTGTTTTCAACTCATAGCAGCTCATTCAGCTATAGAACAGGTAATCTCAGGCTGCCATTCGCCTGTGTCTCGGAGACAAATTACTCAGGCCTGTTCCTATCAGAACATACACCAAGCCCAGAGCGGCCGAATTCTGGCTCCTGGAACTGATCAGGCCCAGGGCTAAAGAACCCGCGGAAACTCCTTCTCGGTCTAGGTCTTGCTGAATACTGTGGAGGTAAATACCTACCTAGCCTTCATAGGCAGTGGCAACAGGATTGAGACGGGGCTTGTGAGGGCTGGTCAGGACTCACCCATTGCTTTGGTCATCCGGCAAAGAGAACGAAATGCTGCCATTCACATGGGATACCAACATGTTAGAGATCTGATGTCATCACAAAGTGGTGGAGGAGATAACTTCATAGATACCAGCGGTGACAGAAACAGTTGGTCTCCTGGTAAAAAAAGTGAGTCACAAACACCCGAGTCTCTCTCACTTTGTCTTTAAGCCAGAGGGGCAGAGCAGAGCCGCCGCCCATGCCCGGCACAGGACCAGCGACCTGCAGGCGTGGTAGTCATGTCATCCCAATTGGAGTAGTGACAGAGCAGAGCTGCGGCCCGTGCCCGGAACAGGCCCATCAACCAGCAGGCGTGGTAGTCACGTCACCCCAATTGGAGTAGGGACAGAGCAGAGCCACCGCCTATGCCCAGAACAGGCCCAACGACCCTCTGGTGTGGTAGACACGGCACCCCTATTGGAGTAGTGGCAAAGCAGAGCCTTCTCCCGCGCCCAGTACAAGCCCAGCGGCCCACCAGCGTGGTTGTTAGGTCACCCCAATAGGAATAGGGGCAGAGCAGAGCCACTGCCCAAAACAAAACAGTTTCAACAAGCAGAGAGAAATGTGAGCAGTATGAAAAGACAAGGAAAGAAAGGACCACAAGCAATGCAGGTCAACACAACTTTAGAAGAGGTAATAGCTGCATCAGATGGAATGTCAGATAAAGAATTCAGGATACTCATGCTTTAGATGATCTGGAGTCTCAAGGAAGACATTAGACAACAAAATCAGACAATTAAAGATCACTTCGACAATGAATTACATAAACAAATCCAATAAGCAAAAGATCAAATATATAGGGAGATAGAGGTTGTAAAAACAAACAAACAGAAATCCTAGAATTGCAGGAAGGAATAATCCAACTTAAAAACTCAATTGAGAATACTACCAGGAGAGTAGAACACTTAGAACATAGAACATCAGACAATGAAGACAAAGTATTTCAACTTGAAAAGAACATAGACCGCTCAGCAAGACTGTTAAGAAACCACGAGCAGAATATCCAAGAAATATGGGATAACATAAAGAGGCCAAACTTAACAGTCATTGGGATACAGGAAGGTATAGAGGTCCAAACCAAAGGAATGAGCAACCTATTCAATGAAATAATACGAGAAAACTTCCCAGACTTGATAAATAAAACAGAATCCCAAGTCCTAGAAGCCTACAGAACGACGAATGTGCAAAATCATAAGACAGCCACAACTAGACACATTATAATGAAGATGCCCAACAAACAGAAAAAAGAGAGAATTTTAAAAGCTACAAGAGAAAGGAAGCAGATTACGTTTAAGGGTAAACCAATCAGGATAACAGCTGATCTTTCAACACAGACTCTGAAAGCTAGAAGATCCTGGAATAACGTATTTCAAACACTGAAAGAAAATGGGTTCCAACCAAGAATTGTGTATCTAGCGAAATTAAGCTTCAGTATGGAAGATGAAATTAAAACCTTCCTCGATAAACAAAAGTGAAAAGAATTTGCAGCTAGAAAACCATCTCTTCAAAACATCCTCGGCAAAACATTGCAGGAAGAGGAAATGGAAAATAACAATGAAAACCAACAGTGGGAGGTAGGACATTAAAGGGGGAAAAATAATCAAAGAGAAAAACAAACCATGTTTAGTAACATAAATAAACAAATATGGCTGGAAGAACAACCCATATCTCAATAATAACCCTAAATGTTAATGGCTTAAACTCACCAATGAAGACACACTGGCTAGTAGAATTGAACAAAAAACAAGACCCAACAATATGCTGCCTACAGGAGATGCATTTGATAGGAAAATGCATACATAGACGGACGGTGAAAGTTTGGGAAAAATCATATCACTCATATGGACTTCGGAAACAAGCAGGAGAGTCCATACTCATATCAAATAAAATAGATTTTGAGCCAAAGTTAATCAAAAGGGATAAAGAGAGACACTACATACTGCTCAAGGGAACCATACACCAACAAGAGACAGCAATCATTAATATATATGCCTCAAACAATGGTGCAGCTATGTTCATCAAACAAACTCTTCTCAAGTTCAAGAGTCTAATACACCACAATACAGTAATCATGGGAGACATGAACACACCTCTCTCACCACTGGACAGATCTTCCAAACAAGGAATAAGGAATAAGGAAACTATAGAACTCAATAACACAATTAATAACCTAGACTTATTTGAGATATGTAGAATATAACACCCAACATCAAACAGTTACCTTTTTTCTCAGCAGCACATGTATCCTTCTAAAAAATGATCATATATTATGTCACAGGGCAACTCTTAGACAATATAAAGGAGTACAGATAATACCATGCATATTATCTGATCATAATGGAATGAAACTAAAAATCAATGATAAAAGAAGAAAGGAAAAATCATGCATCACTTGGAGAATGAACAATAGGTTACTGAGTGATATATGGGTTATAGAAGACATCAAGGAGGAAATTTAAAAATTCTTAGAGATAAATGAAAACACAGACACAACATATCGGAATCTATGGGACACATTGAAAGCAGTTCTAACAGGAAAATTCATTGCTTGGAGTTCATTCCTTAAAAAAAGAAACAACCAACAAATAAATGATCTCATACTTCATCTCAAAATCCTAGAAAAAGAAGACGAAAGAAACAGCAAAAGAAGTAGAAGGCAAGAAATAATTAAAATCAAAGCTGAAATTAATGAAATTGAAACAAAAGAAACAATTGAAAAAACTTGACAAATGTAGAAGTTGGTTCTTTGAAAAAATAAATAAAATTGACAGACCCTTAGCCATGCTATGAAAGAGAAGAAGAGACAACTCAAATTACTAGCATAAGGGATTAAAAAAGAAAATATCACAACAGATATTTCTGAAATACAGAAGATAATCAGAAATTATTTTTAATCCTTATACTCCAAACAAATAGAAGACAGTGAAGGCATCGATAAATTTCTTAAGTCATATGATCTGCCCATATTGAGTCAGGAGGATATAGACAACATAAACAGACCAATATCATTTGAGGAAATAGAAGAAACCATCAATCCACTACCAACTTAGAAAAGCCCAGGACCGTATGGGTATACAGCAGAGTTTAACAAAACCTTTAAAGAGGAACAAATACCAATATTTTTCAAGGTGTTTCAGGAAATTGAAAAAGAGGGAGATCTTCCAAATTCATGCTACAAGGCCAAGATCACCCTGATTCTTACACCAGACAAAGACACTTCAAAGAAAGAAAACTACAGACCAATATCTCTAATGAACCTACATGAAAAAATCCTCAATAAAATTCTGGCGAATTGGATACAAAAACATATCAAAAAAATTGTGAATCCTGATCAAGTAGGATTCATCAGTGTGATGCAAGGCTGGTTCAATATACGGAAATCAATAAACGTTATTCACCACATCAATAGACTTAAAAATAAGAACCATATGATCATCTCGGTAGATGCAAAAAAAGCATTCAATAAAGTACAGCATTCTGTTATCTTCAACACTCTAGAAAAACTAGTGATAAGAGGAACATACCTCAATATTGTAAAAGCAATCTATGCTAAGCCTCAGGCTAGCATCATTCTGAATGGAGAAAAATTGAAGGTATTCTCTCTAAAATCTGGAACAAGACAGGGATGCCCTCTCTCACCACTTCTGTTCAACATTGTTCTCGAAACACTAGCCAGAGCATTTAGACAGACGAAAGAAATAAAAGGCGTAAAAATTGGAAAAGAAGAACTTAAATTATAAGATCACATGATTCTATGTCTAGCAGTCCCAAAAGGGTCTACAAAGAAACTAATAGAGCTAATAAATGAATTCAGCAAAGTGGCAGGATATAAAATCAACATGCATAAATCAAAGGCATTCCTGCATATCAGCGACAAATCCTCTGAAATAGAAATGAGGACAACCACTTCATACACAATATCCTAAAAAAAAAATAATAATAATTAGGAATCAACCTAACAAAAGATGTGAAAGTCTTATACAATGAAAACTACAGAACCCTAAAGAGAGAAATAGAAGAAGATCTTAGAAGATGTAAAAATATATCCTGTTCATGGATAGGCAGAACTAATATCATCAAAATGGTGATATTACCAAAAGTTCTCAATAGGTTTAATGCAATGCCAATCAAAATCCAAACGGAATTTTTTCTAGAAATAGAGAAAGCAATCATGAAATTCATATGGAAAAATAAAAGACACAGAATAACAAAAACAACACTAAGCAGGAAGTGTGAATCAGGCGGCATAGCGATACCAGACTTCAAACTATACTACAGAAAAATAGTAACAAAAATACCATGGTACTGGTACCAAAACAGGTGGGTGGACCAATGGTTCAGAATAGAGGACACAGAAACTAAGCCAGGAAACTACAACTATCTTATATTTGATGGAGGGGCTAAAAGCATGCAATGAAGGAAAATAGCATCTGCAAAAAATGGTGCTGGGAAAACTTGGAATCCATATGTAACAAAATGAAACTGAATCCCTTTCTCTCGCCATGCACAAAAGTTAACTCAAAATGGATCAAGGAGCTTGATATCAAATCAGAGACATGGCGTCTGATAGAAGAAAAAGTTGGCTACGATTTACATACTGTGGGGTCGGGCTCCAAATTCCTGAATAGGACACCCATAGAAAAAGAGTTAATAACTAGAATCAACAAATATATCAAACTAAAAAGTTTTTTATCAGCAAAAGGAACAATAAGAGAGGTAAATAGGGAGCCTAAATCCTGGGAACAAATCTTTACTCCTCACACTTCAGATAGAGCCCTAATATTGAGAGTATACAAAGAACTCAAAAAAAATAGACAATAAGATAAGAAATAACCCAAAAACAAATGGGCCAAGAACCAGAACAGACACTTCTCAGAGAAGTACATACAATCAAAAAACAAGTACACGAAAAAATGCTCACCATCCCCAGCAGTCAGAGAAATGCAAATCAAAACCACCCTAAGATACCATCTCATTCCAGTAAGATTGGCAGCCATTATGAAGTCAAACAACAACAAGTGCTGGTGAGCATGTGCAGAAACAGGTACACTTGTACATTATTGGAGGCACTGCTAATTGGTAGAGCCAATTTGGAAAGCATTATGGAGATTTCTTGGAAAGCTGTGAATGGAACTACCATTTGACCCAGCTATTCCTCTTCTCGGTCTATTCCCTAAAGACCCTAAAAGAGCATGCTACAGGGACACTGCTACATTGATGTTCATAGCAGCACAATTCACAATAGCAAGACTGTGGAACCAACCTAGATGCTGTTCAATAGAAGAATGGATAAAAAAATGTGGCACTTATACACAATGGAGTATTACTCTGCTTTAAAAAATGACAAAACCATAGAATTTGCAGGAAAATAGATGGCATTAGAGCAGATTATGCAAAGTGAAGCTAGCCAATCCCTAAAAAACAAATGCCAAATGCCTTCTTTGATAAAAGGAGAGTAACTACGAACAGAGTAGGGATGAAGAGTATGAGAAGAAGATTAATATTAAATAGAAATGAGAGGTGGGAGAGAAAGGGAGAGAGAAGGGAAATTGCATGGAAATGGAAGTAGACCCTCAGGGTTATACAAAATTACATAAAAGAGGATGTGAGGGGAAAGGGAAAAATAATACAAAAGGGAGAAATTTATTACAGTAGAGGGGGTAGAGAGAGGAGAGGGGAAGAGAGCGGAGGGGAGGAGGGATAGTAGAGGATAGGAAAGGCAGCAGAATACAATAGACACTAGTATGGCAATGTGTCAATCAATTGATGTGTAACTGATGTGATTCTGCAATCTGTATACGGGGTAAAAATGGGAGTTCATAACCCACTTGAATCAAAGTGTGAAATATGATATATCAAGAAATAGATGATGTTTAGAACAACCACAAAAAATTAAAAAAAAAGAAAACTAACTTCGGTGAATGAGTCACGCGAATCCTAATATTTCTACAGTAACTGACCAAGTTTAACATCAATGCAAGTAGATTCCAATGGGACATGATGTGTAATTTTACGTTAATTTTTATTCAAAACTGGTACATTACAATTTCATCAGTTTATGCACATCATAGGATATATATTTCATAAACAATTTAGCAAATTTATAGGCATTTGTTTCACTTTCAATCACTTCCTGCTTCAAAACACATGTATTCCTCCATATTTCTTGACTGGTCTTTGCATGAGAATTCTTTCCGAACACATTATTTTCGATTTCCATAATCACTTTTGAAGCAAACTTCACACACTCTTCATGATAAATCAAAACACTAATATTACCATTAGATGTATAACTGGTTGGAATGAATGAATATATATCAATATTAGATTTATTGTATATTTTCAGATATCAATTCAATCCATTATTTAAAGTTGGAACCAGTTATACTATTTATTCACAGTATGGTGTATTCATGCTTAATCTCTATATTCATGGACACAGGGTACACCTCTTTGTACCCCCAATACAAATTTTACGTCTTCAGTATATTGCTCCCAGAAATGGTTGTAGAAATACTCATGTCACCTGATCTACATATAGATTTTATCACAGTAATATTCTGGACAAAAGATGTAAAGGTCACACTTATGATTGTACCAAAGACTAAATGGAAAGCGATCATGGATTACTAAAAACATCCTTGTCCAGGTTGCCTAATGCTCTCAAATGTCAATCCTATTGGTTACTACATATTTGTTTCTTCCTAAGATTATATATTCAAACTCAACCCTGGTGAAAATGTCTACTCCTATCACTCACTTAATACTTTGCCTGATTTCATAATGTCTCTATTGATATCTGCTTTTCTACATATTTTCCCAATTTCATCATAGTGACTGACTCTTCATATGTGCTGACATTTACATTCACTCTCTATCCTAAACCCTATAGCTAAAGAATTTTTAGTCCCAATCCTACACTCACTCTTCTTCCTAAACCTACCAACTATCTTCCTAATTCTACTGACTATCCCTTTGGATTGGATGTTCTCTTCTACATTCAAACATCCAAGGTACAAGGTCCTATGCCATTGTATATCAAATTGTCTGAGACATCTTTGCAGAATATAATTCAAAACTAAGTATCCCAATTAAGGGCCCAATGCCCTTCTGGGCTTCAAATCATACCTAGATTTTTGTTTTCATACTTATATTTCACCTCAATATTCTTGTAAATATCGCAGGTTCCCAATACCATTATTTATCACACAGAATGATTGCTAACCCAAATCGAACCTGTTATTAAGCCTAAACATACACTGTTTCCTCAATCTCATTTTACAGAAGAGCAGGGATAGAGTCGTTCTTACAATACAGGAAAGTAGGGGACATTCCACCTGCTGAGAACCTCAAAGGTCCATTCAGAAATGATACCTGGAGAAGATGTAGGCAGCTATGAAGGACCTGAGAGAGCAAAAGTCATCTTCCATGGCAAACAACCTGGTCAGGATGAAGGGATGTGTCTGAATCAGCCTCTCTCTTTTTATTGTAGAGAAGATGGACCAAACCAGGCCTGTGTGGAGAGCTGCTGCTGGGTGCCTATGGTTGACATACCATTCTACCTTGTGAAAGTGTCACAGGAAGTAGGGGCAGCCTCCATCTCATGGGACACTTGGAAGCAACTGTTAGGACAAAGTGGTTGCCAAGGCAATGACCTCATTCAGTTCCAAAGAAAGTGATATACCTCATTTCCTTGGTGATGGAACTCTCTGAACTTTGTATCCAAGAATCCAGGCACCCCGAGGCAGCCCCAGTCCCAGTGGACTCACTTGTTTGGATTTACCCAGGACAGAGTCAGTCTTTCTTGGTACCTACCGATGTGAGGATGGCCAAATGCCAGGAGAGCTCTGAAGAGGGACCTTTCCAGAAGAAGCAGGTAGTGGCTCACCCCTTTTTTTTGACAACTTCACAGAGTTGGCCAAGGATACCAGATCTGAGAGAGGTCAGGCCATGTTCTGAGAATAGGTAGGAAAGTTGGTTTGTTTGGTTTGGAGTGGATTGTTTTTAGTAAGTCGTTTGACCAGGCGAGTGTTTCTATGTCTGTGTATCCCACTGTGTCCATTGTTGTAGACATTAGAAAAGAGAAAGCATTAATGGATGCGTCCAGTCTACTATTAATCTTCCCATAATTCATTCTGCCCAACTTATGAATGGACTGAAGCTTGTCTTATCGAGAGGCAACACATTCTATCTTCCTAAGTTCCTGTTTTCTTCCTGAATTCTGGCCACTCTCCAGAATAGGCTCATGGTTTTGTGTCCAAGATATGCACCACTACAAGCTCTGTGACATGGCCATGTACTGGACAGCGGAAGAGAATGGCCAGCCTTTCAGAAAACTCAGATATCAATGTGAACAGAAATGTCTCAGTGGAAAAACCCCGCTTTGGGCCTTTTGCTTACCTATTTTTCTGTTGCACTGAATGTCAGGAAAGACTTGGTCTCAGGCCACCCCTTTGTGAAGCCTGAAGAAAGAGTTTTCAAATGGGAATGAATGGGCATCACCTGTGGCTCTTTGCTTAATTGCTTTGGAAAGGGATGTGGCTGAAATAGCCTCTTGGCCTGTGTGTGGCTGTGTCTTACATTCTCAGCACCTGATGGATCTAAAGAATGATCCCATGTGTGCATCAAAAACCATAATGGCAAAAAGATCAGTCATTGTGGATGAAGTCTCTTGCCTTCCTCTGTTAGGTTCCTGACCTCTGTCAAGTGAGAAAATGGATTCTTTGGGTCAAAAGAGTTCCTCAAAGCCCTGAAGAGGTGCTTGGGGTTTCGCATGACTCCAAATCACAAAGAATCTATACCTGAAAATTAGTAGGCCTCAAATTGGAGAAACAGAGCATTATTAATGACAGGCTTATTTGATCACTCCTGGTTCACAGGAAGGGTGTCCAGGCCACCCTGACTTTAGGCAAATGAGGGGCAAGTGAGCTTATTTTGGACACTTTCTTGGGCTTCGCCCCTCATGAAAATCTTCAGCCAGACATTATGATGAATGACAATATGTAAGAAGATGAGGGCCATGTGGGAGTCTTTTCGTTTTAATTTTGGTCATTTGTGTGGCGGTTGGAAGAAATGACTGGGTCCACCTGGGCTTGAACTCTGGTGTGATTCCCCTTAGAGACTGAGTTGTGGAACTGACCTTAGAGAAGTATTGCATTGAATTTTGTTGGGATTTTAGGAGGCCATGCATAAGAGTCACCCTTGGAACTGAGATCTAGGCCCAGGGTTGCTTTCCACAGATTTTTCAATTTCTGAAAGAAGTGACCTCACCTCACTTCCTTGGTGATGGAACTCTCTGATCTTGGGATCCAGGAATTCAGGCAAAAGCCAGGGCCAGTTCCATTCCGAGTGGTCTCATTTGTTTGGATTTACCAAGGACAGAGTCAGTCTTTCTTGGTACCTACTCATGTGAGGATGGCCAAATGGCAGGAAATCTCTGAAGAGGGGCCTTTCCTGAGAAAACAGGTAGTGGCTCACAGCTGGCTCCTGACAATTAAATAGAGTTGGCCATGGAGTCCAAATCTGAGACAGGAGTGGCCATTTCGGGGGAACATAGTATGGCCCATAAGTCAGAGGACACTCAAGATAGTCAAAGACCTACTTGGCAGAAGGAGGTGCCTTTGTAGGTTTGGTTGTGGTTTTGTGGTTTTGTCTCATGTTCTGAAAATAGGCAGGGAAGTCGGTTTGTTTGGTTTGGAGTGAACTGTTTCTAGTAAGTCGTTTGGCAAGGCGAGTGTTTCTATGTCTGTGTATCCCACTGTTATCTTTGGTTGTAGACATTAGAAAAGATATTGGATCAATGGATATGTTCTGTTTAGTAGAAAGCTTCACAGAATTCATCCTGCACAATTTATGAATGGACTGCGGCTTGTCTTATCAATTGGCTACACCTGCTATCTTCCTAAGTTCCACTTTTCTTCCTGAATTCTGGCCACTCTCTAGAATAGGCTCATGATTTTTTGTGCAAGATATATACCACCTCCAAGCTCTGTGACATGGCCATGTACTGGATAGCTGAAGGGAATGGCGAGCATCACAGAAAACTCAGAAATCACTATGACCATTAAAGACTCAGTGGAGAAACCCTGCTTTGGGCCTTTTTGTTACCTATTGTTCTGTTGCCCTAAATGTCAGGAAGGTCTTTGCCTTAGGCCACCCCTTTGTGAAGCCTGAAGAAAACAGTTTTCAAATGGAAATGAATGGGCATCACCTGTGGCTCTTTGCTTAATTGCTTTGAAAAAGATGTGTCTCATTCAGACCATTGGCCCTGTGTGAGGCTGTTGCTTAGTTTCTCATCACCTGATGGATCTAAAGAAAGATTCCATGTGTACATCCAAAACCAAAGTGGCAAAAAGAGCAGTCATTGTGGATGAAGTCTCTCGTCTTCCTCTGTAAGGTTCGTGACCTCCATCAAGTGAGAATAGGGATCCTTTGTCTCAAATGAGTTCCTCAAAGCCCTGCAGATTCTATCCCATAGGTGCTTGGGTTTTATCATGACTCCAGTTCACATAAAGAATCTAAAACCCACAGTCAGTAGTCCTCAAATTGGAGAAGCGGAGCAGTATTAATGGCAGACCTATTTGATCACATCTTGTTCACAGAAAGTGTGTACAGCCACCCTCAGTTTAGTCAAATTAAGGGGCAAGGGAGCTTTTTTTTGACACTGGCTTGGGCGGAGACCCTTATGGAAACCTCCAGCCAGAAGTTATGATGAGTGTCTATATGGAAGAAAATGTGGGTCATGTGGGAGTGTTTTGGTTTTAATTGTGGTCATTTGGGTGGTGGTTGGAAGTGAAGACTGGGTCCACCTGGGCTTGAACTCTGGTGTGATTCCCCTTAGATACTGAGTTGAGGTACTGACCTCAGAGAAGTATTGCCATGAATTGAGTTGGGATTTTAGGAGGCCACGCATGAGATTTGCCCTTGGAAACTGAGATCTAGGCCCAGGTTGGCTTTGCACAGAGCACTTGGAATCTCAGCCAGGGTATCACATAATTTTATTCTGAAAGACTTGGCAGCCATATTTGAGAGTCAAAACACACATGGACCTCACATTGTAGACCTCAATGTGCCTAGCATCATGTGATCATTGGCCACTCTTTAGGAAGCCATGCTTATGAGAGTTCTCCAGAGCTTTCATTGAAATGAGCATCCTCACCATTTAATGGTTCCTGAATGAAGTGAAACCCACAGTGCCTTCAACTTCATCTTTGAAAAATGGCTAGATAAATACCGTGAAATTTTTTTAAATTTCCATGACCAGGTGGCACTGGAGAACCTTTGGATATCCTGTTGCTGACTATGAGTATACCAGACAGTGCCTGATGGACTGGGTTTCCAGAAAATGGTGTAGAGCAGAGATGCCAGTAATTTGGAGCCTGCTGAGTAGTGGGCATAGAGCTGCAGTCGGCAGGTGTGTGATAAATCATCTGTGGTGGAGCCATGTGGATCTTCCATTGGCTTCCAAATTGCTTGTGACTGACATGGTGCAGCGAGCAGACCCTTATATGTAAAGGCGTATTTTTATTTGTAGAGGTTTTAGGGCAATGTTCAGAATCACGTTGCTATGGTCAAGAGGCAAGCTATTTGGGATAGAACCTTGGTGGGTGCATTCTCCTGCAGACCCTGATCCACCACACGTGAGAAACTCCCTCCAACACTTTGTCCCAGGTGGACTCCTTGTATTTTGTGAAGCAAATACCAAACTACCAGTGCAGCAGCAAGAAACACCACAAAATGTGGAGGATGACCAAATGGCTTCACAGTCCACACGGGGAGACACTTAGCCCCCAGTGACCACAGTTTACCTACAAAGATTGAATTCAGCACTGCTGACTCATGTTCATTGGAACATAAGAAACCATGTCCTCCAGGTCACATAGATGCAGACCCAGCTTTGATGCTCTCATTAGAAAGGAATCTAAAGCTCCTGACAACAACATATATTTCAAGTGCCCAACCTCAGTGGCAGTTTCTGAAGAAGTCTTTAGGCCAGCAGAGCTCCATATTTGTGGAGTGTTTACCCTGTCCCTTAGTTTAGTAAACTACTCTACCACCTCCAGTGTTGTGAACTTTTGAGCATATTAAATTCCAGCTATGTATTCCCAGATTTTCTAACTCTTCTCCTCTAATGATGTATTACTTGGGGCTAGGGTAATGTCAAGGCATTGTTCTGGAAGAGAGTGAAATATTTCTCCATATGTTTTTTTTTCAATTATTTTATTTCATATTATTTTTTTATTTTTTTAATTGGGTGTTCAAAACATTACAAAGCTCTTGACATATTATATTTCATACATTAGATTCAAGTGGGTTTTGAACTCCCATTTTTATCCCAAATACGGATTGCAGAATCATATGTGTTAAACATCTGCATTTTTATAATGCCCTATTAGTAACTGTTGTATTCTGCTACATTTTCTATCCTCTAGTATCCCCACTCCCTTCCCATCTTCTCTCTCTACCCCATCCACTGTAATACATTTATATCTTTGTTAATTTTCCCATTCCCCTCACAACCTCTTATATGTAATTTTGTGTAACAATGAGGGTCTCCCTCCATTACCATGCAATTTCCTTTATCTCTCTCTTTCCGACCCCCACCTCATGTCTCTGTTTAATGTTGATCTTTTCTTCCTGCTCTTCCTCCCTGCTCTGTTATTAGTTGCTCTCATTATATCAAAGAAGACATTTTTATTTGTTTTTTAGGGTTTGGCTAGCTTCACTAAGCATAATCTGCTCTAGTGCCATCCATTTCCCTGCAAATTCAATGATTTTGTCATTTTTTAATGATGCATAATACTCAATGGTGTATAAATGCCACATTTTTTATCCATTCATCTACTGAAGGGCATCTGGGTTGGTTCCACAGTCTAGCAATTTTGAATGGTGCTGCTATGAACATCAATGTGGCAGTATCCCTGTAATATGCTCTTTTAAGGTCTTCAGGGAATAGTCTGAGAAGGGCAATAGCTGGGTCAAATGGTGGTTCCATTCCCAGCTTTCCCAGGATTCTCCATACTGCTTTTCAAATTTGCCACAACAGTTTGCAGTCCCACCAGCAATGTACAAGAGTACCCTATTCTCCACATCCTCGCCAGCACTTGTTGTTTGACTTCATAATGGCTGCCAATCTTACTAGAGTAGGATGGTTTCTTAGGGTGATTTTAATTTGCATTTCTCTGACTGCTAGAGATGGTGAGCATTTTTTCATTTACTTACTGATTGATTGTATGTCCTCCTCTGTGTAGTGTCAGTTCAGGTCCATGGCCCATTTTTTGATTGGGTTATTTATCATCTTATTGTCTAATTTTTTGAGTTTTTGGTATACTCTGGATATTAGGACTCTATCTGAAGTGTAAGGAGTAAAAATTTGTTCCCATAATTTAGGCTCCCTATTGACCTCTCTCATTTTTTATCCTGCTGAGAAAAAACTTTTCAGTTTAAGTAAGTCCCATTTGATGATTCTTGTTATTAACTCTTCTGCTATGGGTGTCCTGTTAAAGAATTTGGAGCCCGGCCCCACATTATGTAGATCGGAGCCAACTTTTTGTTGTATCAGATGCAGAGTCTCTTATTTGATATCTAGCTCCTTGATCCACTTTGAGTTAACTTTTGTGCATGGCAAGAGGAGGGGATTCGGTTTCATTTTGTTGCATATGGATTTCCATTTTTTACAACACCATTTGTTGAAGATGCTATATTTCCTCCATTGCATGCTTTTAGCTCCTTTATCAAATATAGCATAGTTGTATCTTTGTGAATTAGTCTTTGTGTCCTCTATTCTGTACCATTGGTCAACCTGCCAGTTTTGGTACCAGTGCCATGCTGTTTTTGTTAATATTGCTCTGTAGTATAGTTTTAAGTCCGGTATCGCTATACCGCCTGATTCACACTTCCTGCTAGAATTGCTTTTGCTATTCTGGGTCTTATATTTTTCCATATGAATTCCATGATTGCTTTATCTATTTCTACAAGAAATGCCATTGGGATTTTGATTGGCATTGCATTGAACCTATAGAAAACTTTTGGTAATTTCGCCATTTTGATGATGTTAGTTCTGCCTATCCAGGAACAGGGTATATTTTTCCATCTTCTAAGATCTTCTTCTACTTCTCTTTTTAGGGTTCTGTAGTTTTCATTGTATAAGTCTTTCACCTTTTTTGTTTGGTTGATTTTCAAGTATTTAATTTTTTTGAGGGTATTGTGAATGGAGTGTTTTTCCTCATTTCTGTTTCAGGAGGTTTGTCGCTGATATACAGAAATGCCTTTGATTTATGCGTTTTGATTGTATATCCTGCCGCTTTGCTGAATTCATTTATTAGTTCTAGTAGTTCTTTTGTAGACCCTTTTGGGTCTTCTATGTATAGAATCATGTCACCAGGAAATAGTGATAATTTTCGTTCTTATTTTCCTATTTTTATGCCTTTGATTTCTTTCGTCTGTCTAATTGCTCTGGTCAGTGTTTTGAGAACTATATTGAATAGAAGTGGTGACAGAGGGCATCCCTGTCTTGTTCCAGATTTTAGAGGGAATGCCTTCAATTTTTCTCCATTCATAATGATGCTAGCCTGAGACTTAGCATAGATAGCTTTTACAATGTCGAGGTTAGTTCCTGTTATCCCTATTTTTCTAATGTTTTGAACATAAACGGATGCTGTACTTTGTCAAATGCTTTTTCTGCATCTATCGAGATGATCATATGGTTCTTATCTTTAAGTCTATTGATGTGATGAATAACATTTATTGATTTTCGTATATTGAACCATCGTTGCATACCAGGGATGAATCCCACTTGATCCTGGTGAACAATTTTTTTGATGTGCCTTTGTATTCGATTAGGCAGATTTTTATTGAGGATTCTTGCATCTAGGTTAATCAGATATATTGGTCAGTAGTTCTCTTTCTTTGAGGTGTCTTTTTCTGGTTTTGGAATTAGGGTGATGTTGGCCTCATAAAATGAATTTGTCAGAGCTCCCTCTTTTTCTATTTCCTGAAATAACTTGAAAAGTATTGGTATTAATTCTTCTTTAAAGGTTTTGTAAAACTCCGATGTATAGCCATCCGTTCCTGGGCTTTTCTTGGTTGGTAGTCTTTTGATTGCTTCTTCTATTTTATCCATTGATATTGGTCTGTTTAAATTGTGTGTATCCTCCTGACTCAGTTTGGGCAAATCATATGACTTAAGAAATTTATTGATGTCTTCACTATTTTCTATTTTATTGGAATAATGGTTTTCAAAATAATTTCTAATTGTCTTCTGTATTTCTGTAGCATCTGTTGTGATGTTGCCTTTTTCATCCCATATGTTAGTAATTTGAGTTCTTTCTCTTCTTTTCGTCTTTAGCATGGCTAAGGGTCTGTTGATCTTATTTATTTTTTCGAAGAACCAACTTTTAGTTTTGTTAATTTTTTCAATAGTTTCTTTTGTTTCAATTTCCTTGATTTCCACTCTGATTTTAATAATTTCTTGCCTTCTGCTAAATTTGCTGTTGTTTTGCTCTTCCTTTTCTAGGGCTTTGAGATGAAGTGTGAGCTCACTTATTTGTTGGTTTTTCCTTTTTTTTTTCAGGAATGACCTTCAGGCGATGAATTTCCCTCTTAAAACTGCTTTCATTGTGTCCCATAGATTCCGATATGTTGTGTCTATAATTACATTTATCTCTAAGAATTTTTTGATTTCCTCCTTTATGTCTTCTGTAACCCATTGATCATTCAGTAACATATTGTTCATTTTCCATGTGATGTAGAATTTTTCCTTCCTTCTTTTATCATTGATTTCCAGTTTCATTCCATTATGATCAGATAAAATGCATGTTATTATCTCCACACCTTTATATTTACTGAGGGTTGCCCTATGGCATCATATATGGTCTTTTTTTGAGAAGGATCCATGTGCTGCTGAGAAAAAAGTATATCCACTTGATGATGGTTGATATATTCTATATATGTCAGTTACATGTTGGTTATTGATTGTGATATTGAGTTCTATACTTTCTTTATTCAACTTTTGTTTGGAGGATCTGTCCAATGGTGATAGATGTGTGTTGAAGTCACCCATAATTATTGTGTTGAGGTCTATTTCATTTTGGAGCTTGAGGAGAATTTGTTTCATGAACATCGTAGCACCATTATTTAGTGCATAAATATTGATAATTGTTATGTCTTGTTGGTGAATGGTTCCTTTTAACAGTATATAATGTCCTTCCTTATCCCTTTTGATTAACTTAGTCTTGAAGTCGATTTTATTTGATATGAGGATGTCCACCCCTGCTTGCTTATGAGGATAAGTGTGCATGGTGTATTTTTTCCCAACCTTTCACCTTCAGCCTGTGTGTCTTTGCATTTCAGATATGTCTCCAGGAGGCAACATATTGTTGGATTTGTTTATTTAATCCAAGTTACCAGCCTATGTCGCTTTATTGGAGAGTTGAAGCCATTTACATTCAGAGTTACTATTGATGTATGGTTTGTACTGCCAGCCATGTTTGATTATTTATCTTTTTTTAAATTTAGTTTGTTTCTCCATGATAAGCTTTCACCCTGCCTCTGTCATTACCAAGGTACTTCCCACTGATGGTTTTGGTTGTTGTTTTTCATTTCTTTCTTGTGTAGTGTTTTTCTCAAGATGCTTTGTAAAGCTTGTTTTCTGGCTTCAAATTCTTTTAGCTTTTGTTTATCATGAAAAATTCTTATTTTATTGTCGTACCTGATGGTTAATTATGCTGGATACATAATTCTTGGTTGGCATCCATTGTCTTTCAGTGTTTGAAATACGTTTTTCCAGGATCTTCTCGCTTTCAGCATCTGTGATCAAATATCCGTTGTTAACCTTATTGGTTTACCACTGAATGTATTCTGCCTCCATTCTCTTGTAGATTTATTATTTTCTCTTTGTTCTGTATATTGGATATCTTCATAACAATGTGTCTTGGCATTCGTCTACTGTGATTTTGTGTGCTCTTGTCCTGTATGCATCTACAATTTGTATATCCATTTCCTTTTTTATTTCTGGAAAGTTTTCTGTAATTATTTCATTCAGCAGTTTTCTCATTCCCTTGGTTTGAGTCTCTGTACCTTCCTCTATCCTGATGACTCGTAAGTGTGGTTTTATTTATGTTATCCCAAATCTCTTGGATGTTTTTCTTGTGATTTTTTTGCCAGCCTTTCTGAGTTGGCTGGACTCGTTTCAAGATGATATATTTTGTCTTCATTATCTGACGTTCTGGCTTCTACTTGCTCCACTCTGTTAGTGATACTCTCAATGGAGTTCTTAATTTGGTTTATCATTTCCTTCATTTCTAGAATTATTGTTTGATTTTTTTTATAATCTCTATCCACTGATAAAGATGCTTAACTTTTTCTTTTATATGTTTATGTAATTCATTTTCAATGTTTTCTTTTACTGTTTGGATTTTCTGTCTCGTATCTTCTTTAAGTTTCCATTCCATCTGTCTAAGGTATTCCTTGAGTTCTTTATATGACCATTTTCTGATGAATCCTGGTCCTCCTGAATATTTAGGGTGTTCTTCATTGTTTGTTCTCCTTTTCTTCCTTGCTTGTTTATGCTGCTCATGTTACTTCTTGTTCTGTTTGACTGCTGAGTTACTGTTTACTCTTATAAATTTATTTGATGCTTGGGAGGAAAGATTTTAGAAGGGAAGGGAAAAAGTCACTAAAGAGAATGAGAGTAGGCAGGTAGAATGCAAGGAATGGGAAATAAGAAAATTAAAAAGAAATGAAATACAATAGAAAAAATAGAAAATAAAGAATGAAAATGATTTTTTTTAAAAAAATGATAATGATAATATAAAATTAAAATTAAAATTTTAAAAAATAATAATAACAAAATAGGGGAGGGGAGGTGGGATTGTAGAGGAAAGTAAAGGCAGCAGAATACAACAGTTACTAGTATGGTATTATGTAAAAATGTGGATGTGTAACCCATGTGATTCTGCAATCTCTACTTGGTTTAAAAAAGGGAGTTCATAACTCACTTGAAGCTAATGTATGCTAATGTATGAAATATGATATGTCAAGAGCTTTGTAGGGTTTTGAACAACCAATAAAAAAATAAAATAAAATAAAATTATTTTGCCATTAAAAAAAAAAAAAGAAAATAATTTTGAAGTTTATCTATGATCCAGGGGCAAGTTAAATGAAACAGTTTCCAGTTGTTAAGTCACCAAAAAATTTATTATTTCATGTGTTATTTATTTGCTTTGTAGTATGTTTAAATTTTATTTTTGGAAAGTTTTTAACCTTATTAAATTTGTTTATTTGTTGTGGGGGAAACAATTGTATATAGGTTAAGTATTGTTTATCAAAAATGCTTAGAACAAGAAGCATTTCAGATTTTGGATTTTTTTGGAATTATGGAATATTTATACACACATAATCTTGGGGATAAGACTCAAGTGTAAATATGAAATTCATTTATATTTCATACATGCCTTAGACCCATAGCCTGGAGGAAATTTCATACAACATTTTTAGTATACCTGCATTTTGACTGTAACCTGTCAAATGAAGCCAAGTAGGAAACTTTTCACTTGTCACATTCCAGTACTAAAACACGTTAGATTTGGCATTTTGGATTTGGGATTTGGGGATTAGGGGTGCCCAGTTTCCAGAGAGCAAATTCTATTTTTCTACTAAAGTAAACTCATTTATCATAGTAAGTTGTCCTAAGTTAATTATCTTTGTATCCACAAAATTCCTAAAACTTATTGTGGTGCCTATATTTCTCCTTAAAATCATATTTCAAACATTTAATCTTGCTTCATTGAATAAAAACAAATCATATTTTCATCTAATTTTTAGATTCTTTTATTAATTAACACAATTGCTGTCTTATTAAAGGTTCTTTCACTTAAAATACATATTTTACATTGATATTAAAAATAGATGTTCTGGAATTATCAATAAAATTTTTATACAATAGCTTTTGCTCCCTGTATTTTCAAACACCACTTAACTTGTGTGTTTATGTTGCAAACAACTTAGAGATGATTTTTTATTTTTACTTCAAATGACATTTTCTACACACTTTCATTTATTTGTTATAATTTATTCTTTTTTACTAGTTTTTTTAGTTGCTGATGGATCCTTATTTAATTAATTAATTTATATGCAGTGCTGAGAATCCAACCAGTGCCTCACACATGCTAGACAAGTGCTCTACCACTGAGCCACAACTCTAGCCCACTCCAGTTTATTCTTAAAATTCACATTTTTTTTTAGTTTATTTATAGGTATTTTTTTATTGGCTCTACACAGCACTGGTATACTATCATATTTCTTTTTTTAATTGGTTCTTTTTATACATAACATTAAGATTATACATAACATTAAGATTCATTTTGGCATAATTATAAAAGCATGAAATATAATTTGCTCTAATTCAGTCCCCAGTACTTCCTCTTTTTCTCCTTTCCTCCCTCTTTCTGTTCCCTTCCCTCCACTCTACTGATCTTTCCGCTATTTACTTTTAGTTTGGGGGGATTGTGCAGGTGTGTGTTGTGTGTATACATAATTGTGAGATACAATATTTTTTTTCCCTTTCATTTGTTGTTTTATGGTAATACCGTGTGATTATTTTTATAGTGTTTAAGTTCTTTTATGAGGATTTTGGAAAATAAAAGCAATAAATTTGTGTTCTCAGATGGTCATCATGAACCGGAAAAAAAAAATAAAATAAAATAAAAAATTTTAAAACATTTTTTAAAAGTTAAAGAACAGCAACAAAAAAATGAAAATAAAAGAAAACAAAACAAAAAAAAAAATACAAAAACAAAAAAAACAAATTAAAATAATAATAATAACAATAAATGCAGTCATAGATTGCAATAAACTTCTTTTCCAGTAGGTAGAGCTGTGCCCACTGGGCCAAGCTTCTCCTTTCAATAAGTGGGAACCAATCACTGTGCAGCAGCTCTTCCTCCCAGACTGGGTGGGTGTCCAATCCTGAGTGCCTAGGGCCTTCTTTTGTGTTTCCTCAAGCCAGGCCCCACTCACCTGTGACACTCACCACAATACTGGCTACATGCCAGGTCTGCTGCTCCTAGGAGCCCTGTTTTCATGAAAGCCTGGGCACAATCTCCCTGTTTGTCTCCCTCAGACCCTAAGTTTGTAGAGCTTAGGCCTGAGAACCCCCAGCGAATTTGCTTGCACTCCGGAAGCCATGCCCCCGGAAGCTGGAGCAAGAGACTTCAGTTTTCAGCACTGGTGGGAGCGGTGGCCTGGAGGTCTGCACCACGAGTCTCGTGCCACTCCTAATTCCCTCGGTCTGGCTATCGTGCTCAAGGGAGAGCTGGGAGGGGCTCTTAAGATTTCCCCACAAGTTCGCAAATTTACAGGAATTTGTTTCACTTTCAATCACTTCCTGCTTCAGGACACATGTATTCTTCCAAGTTTCTTGACAGGTCTTTTCATGAGAGTTCTTTCAAGACACATTACTTTCAATTTCCATAATCACTTTTGAAGCAAAACTCACATAAACTTTATGATGAATTATAACTCTGATATTACCATTAGATGTATGACTGGTTGGAATTAATGATTGCATACCGATATAGGATTTCTTATATATTTTCAGATAAAAATTCAATCCATTATTTAAAGTGGAACGAGTTATATTATTTATTCACAGTATGGTCTATTCATGCATTATCTCTATATTCATAGACGCAGTGTACACTTCTTTATACCCCCAATACTAATTTATATGTCTTCATAATATTGCTCCCTGAAATGTTGGAAGAAATACTCATGTCACCTGATCTACTTATACATTTAATCACAGAAATATTCGGAACACAAAATGCAAAGCTCACACTTATGTTTGTACCAAAGCCTAAAAGGAAAGTAAACATGGATTACTAAAAACATCCATGTCCAGCTTGCCTAATGCTCTCAAATATCAACCCTATTGGTGACTACATATTTGTTTCTTCTTAAGATTATATATTCAAACTCAACCCTACTGAAAATGTCTAATCCTATCCCTCACTTTATACATTGCCTGATTTCATTATGGCTCTATTTCTATCTGTTTCCTACATATTTTCCCCAGTTCATCATTGTGACTGACTCTTCACATGTGCTGACATTTACATTCACACTCTAATCGATAACCTATTGCTAATAAACGTTTGTTCCTAATCCTATACTCATTCTTTTTCTAAACCTACCGACTATCTTCCTAATCCTACCGACTATCCTTTTTTGACTGGATATTCTCTTCTACATTCAATCAAGCAAGGTACAAGGTCTTATGCCATTGTATATTGATCTATCTGAGACCTCTGTGCAGAATGTAATTTTATTCTAAGTATCACAATCAAGGGTCCAATGCCCTTCTGGGCTTCAAATGTTACCTAGATTTCTAGTTTCACACTTATATTTCACATATATATTCTAGTAAATATCGCAGTTTCAAATACCATTATTCATTCTTCAGGATGATTCCTAAACCAAATCCAACATGTTATTGACCCTAAACATACACTGTTCCCTCAATCTAACTTTACAGAAGAGCAGGGACAGAGTTGGTCTTACAATACAGGAATGTAGGGGATCTTCCACCTGCTGAGAACCTCAAAGGTCCATGCAGACATGATCCCTGGAAAAGAGGTAGGCAGCTATGAAGGACCTGAGAGAGCAAAAGTCATCTTCCATGGTAAACAACCTTGTCAGGATGAAGGGGTGTGTCTGAATCAGCCACCTTCTTCTTAATGTAGAGAAGATGGACCAAACAAGGTCTGTGTGGAGAGCTGTTCCCGTGTGTCTATGGTTGATATACCATTCTAACTTGTGACAGTGTCACAGGAAGTAGGGGCAGCCTCCATCTCATGGGACCCTTGAAGCAGCTATTAGGACAAAGTGTTTGCCAAGGCATTGACCTCATTCAGTTCCTGAAGGAAGTGACCTACCTTACTTCTTTGGTGATGGAACTCTCTGAACTGGGGATCCAGGAAGCCAGGCATCCAGAGCCAGTCCCAGTCCCAGTACCAGTGGGCTCACTTGTTTTGTTTTACCAATGACAGATTCTGTCTTTCTTGGTACCTACTGATGTGAGGATGGCCAAATATCAGGAGAGCTCTGAAGACGGGCCTTTCCTTAGTAAGTAGGTAGTGACTCACCGCTGGCTCCTAACAACTACACAGAGTTGGCCAAGGAGACCAGATCTGCCACAGTACAGGCCATTTCGGGTGAACATAGTAGGGCCCACTAATCAGAGGACACTCTGGATATTCAGAGACTTACTTGGGGGAAGGAGGTGCTTTGTGTTTGTGGGTGTGAGCTTGTGGTTTTGTCTCATTTTCTTAGAATAGGTAGGAAAGCTGGTATGTCTGGTTTGCAGTGGACTGTTTCTAGATAGTCTTTTGACAAGGCAAGTGTTTCCATGTCTGTGTATAACACTGTGTCCGTGGTTGTAGACATTAGAAAAGAGAATGCATCAATGAATGTGTCCTGTCTAGTAGAAAGCTTCCCAGCATTCATCCTGCCCAATTTATGACTGCACTGCAGGTTGCCTTATCGATGGGCAACACCTACTATCTTCCTAAGTTTCAGATTTCTTCCTGAATTCTGACCAATCTGCAGAATAGTCTCATGGTTTTGTGTCCAAGATAGGTACCACCCCAAGCTCTGTCACATGGCCATGTACTGAATAGCTGAAGGTAATGGCGAGCTTCTTAGAAAACTCAGATATCAGTGTGACCAGGTAAGTCTCAGTGGAGAAACCATGCTTTGTGCCTTTTGCTTACCTATTTTTCTGTTTCACTGAATGACAGGAAGGTCTTTGCCTCAGGCCACCCCTTTGATAAGCATGAAAAAAAACAGTTTTCATATGGAAATGATTGGGCATCACCCGTGGCTCTTTGCTTAATTGCTTTGAATGGGATGTGTCTGAATCAGCCTCTTGGCCCTGTGTGAGGCTGTGGCTTATATTCTCAGCACCTGATGGATATAAAGAAAGATCCCATGTGTGCATCCAAAACTAAAATGGCAAAATTCAGTCATTGTGGATGATGTCTCTCTCCTTTCTCTATTAGGTTGCAGACAATCATCAAGTGAGTATAGGGATCCTTTGGGTCAAATGAGTTTTTCCAAGCCATGCAGAGGTGCTTGGGTTTTCTCATGATTCCACTTCACATAAAAAATCTAAACCCCACAGTCAGTAGGCCTCAAATTGGAGAAGCAGAGTAGTTGTAATGGCAGGCCTATTTGATCACTCATGGTTCACAGGAATGGTGTCCAGGCCACCCTGACTTTAGGCAAATGAGGGTCAAGGGAGCTTATTTTGGACACTCTCTTGCGCTGCACCCCTCATGGAAATCTCCAGCCAGAGGTTATAATGAGGGTCTATGTGGAAGAAGATGAGGGCCATGTGGGAATGTTTTGGTTTTAATTTTGGTAATTTGTGTGGCAGTTGGAAGGGATGACTGGGTCCCCCTCGGCTTGTACTCTGGTGTAATACTCCTTAGAGACTGAGTTGTAGAACTGACCTCAGAGAAGTATTGCCATGAATTGTGTGGGGATGTTAGGAGGCCACGCATGAGAGTCGCCCTTGGAAACTGAGATGTAGGCCAAGGGTGGCTTTCCACAGAACACTGAGAATCTCAGCCAGGATATCACATGATTTTATTCTGAAAAACTTGGCAGCCATAGTTGAGAGTCAAAACACACATGGACCTCACATTGTAGACCTCAATGGGCCTGGCTTCATGTGACTTTTTGGCCACTATTTGGGATGCCTTGCCTGTGATTGTTCTCCAGAGCTTTCATTGAAATGAGCTTCCTTAACATTTAATGGTTGCTGAATGAATTGAAACCCACAGTGACTACAACTTCTTCCTTGAATAATGGCTAGATAAATACCATGAAATTTTTGAAATTTCAATGACCAGTTGGCACTGGAAAACCTTTGGATGTCCTGATGCTGATCATGAGTATACCAGACTGTGCCTTGATTGACAGGGTTTCATAAAAATGGTGTAGAACAGAGATGCCAGTTAGTTGGTGCCTGCTGATTAGTGGGCCTAGAGCAGTGGTGAGCAGATGTGTGACAAAACATCTGTGGTGAGGCCACGTGGAACTGCCATTGGCATCCAAATGGCTTCTGACTGATATGGTTTCAGCCAACAGACCCAATAGGTAAAGGCATCTTGTTATATGGACAGGTTTCAGGGAAATGTTCAGAATCAGGTTGCTATGGTCAAGGGGGAAAGCTATGTGGGATAGAAGCCTGGTTATTGCATTCTCCTGGAAACCCTCACCCACCACACGTGACAGAACTCCCTCCAACAATGTGTCCCAATTGACCTCCTTTATTTCGTGAAGCAAATACCAAACTCCCAGTGCAGCAGCAAGAAACACCACTAAAAGTGGAGGATGAACAAATGTCTTCCCAGTTAGCACAGGGAGAAACTTAGCCCCAGTGTCCACAGTTTAGCTACAAAAAAAGAATTCAGCACTGCTGCCACATGTTCAATGAAAAATAAGAAACCATGTCTTACAGGTCACATATATGCAGAACCAGCTTTGATGGTCTCTCTATAAAAGAACTAAATCTCCTGAAAACAACATGTATTTCAAGTGCCCAACCTCAGAGGCAGTTTCTCAAGAATTTTTTAGGCCAGCAGAGCTCCATGTTTGAGGAGTGTTTACCTTTTGCCTTACTATTTTGAACTCTGCTACCACCTCCAAGGTTGTGAACTCCTGAGCAAATTCCATTCCAGATATGTATTCACAGATTTTCAAACTCTTCTCCTCTAACTGTATCTTACTTTGGTAAAAGATAATGTCAAGGCATTGTTCTGGATGAGACTGGGAAGATTTTGGGGTAGCACATATTTGCATAGACATTGGATTCATTTTTCAATTTCCCTTTAAAACACTGAATCTCTAACCCTAACCAATTCCAAACTAGACTCTGACTACTAATCCTAATATGATGGAGAAAAATAACAAAAAACAGAAAAGAAGTACAAGCAGTTCAGAGGAGGCAAGGTGTATACTTGGACTTGCCTTTTGCATAATATAGGGTAGGAGTTATAAATCATGCAAATTTTTTTTGAAATAGTTCTCCATGTGTTTTTAAAGTTAACAAATATGTGAATTCCTTTCTCCCTTTCTCTGTAGCCTATTAAGCACATGTATTTTTATATGCACATATAGAATTCTACCTGGTACCACACGTACATTCTTGTGAGGTGGTTGACTTGGCAGATACAAATTGTGAGAAGAGATCACTCCTCATAAATGCTATTGGAACTGAAATTTCAAACTATGGGTGAACTTTCTAGTTGAACAACATTATACATAAATCCATGTTCAGTATAATGAATATTTTTGGATCTGTGGATGATATATATTTCATGATGGATTTTGATTGGCATATATATTGTTAGTTTTTAATGTCTCTCTCTCTGTCTCTCTCTGCCTCTCTCTCTCTCTCTCTCTCTCTCTCTCTCTCTCTCTCTCTCTCTATATATATATATATATATATATATATATATATATATATATATACTCTCCAGATATTTCAAAATATGTAATATATGTGACTTATTATACACTCCCTAAATTCATTCATATTCATTTATGTGGATTTATAATCAACTTTTCACAAGATTATTTTCCAAACTATTCATCCACCTGAAATTCATATTTGTTTCCTAGTACTGACAACTAACTTCAGTGAATGGTGTATACAAATCCTAATATTTCTACAGTAACTGACCCAGTTTAACATCAATGCAAGTAGATTCCTATGGGACATGATATGTATTTTGACGTTCATATTTATTCAACAGTGGGACATTATTATTTCTTCAGTTTATGCACATCATAATATATATATTTCATCCAAAAGTTCAAAAACATATAGGAATTTGTTTCACTTTCAATCACTTCCTGCTTCTGAAAACATGTATTCCTCCATGTTTCTTTACTGCTCTTTTCATGAGACTTCTTTCCAAACACATTATTTTCGATTTCCATAATCAATTTTGAAGCAAAACTCACACACTCTTCATGAAAATCCTAATACTAATATTATCATTGATGTATAACTGGTTGTAATGAATGTCTGTATATCAATATTTGATTTCCTGTATTTTTTCAGATATCAATTCAATCCATTATTTATAGTGGAATGAGTATAGGTTTTATTCAGAGTATGTTCCATTCATGCATTATCTGTATATTCATAGAAACAGGGTACACCTGTTTGTACCCCCAATACTAATTTATACGTCTTCAAAATATTGCTCCCAGAAATGGTGGAAGATATACTCATGTCACCTGATCTACATATATATTTTATTACAGTAATATTATGGACACAAAATGCAAAGGTCACACTTATGATTGTACCAAAGCCTAAATGGAAAGTGAGCATGGATTAGTAATAACATCCATGTCCAGGTTGCCTAATGCTCTCAAATGTCAATCCAATTGGTGACTACATATTTGTTTCTTGCTAAGATTATATATTCAACCTCAACCCTGTTGAAAATGTCTAATCCTATAACTCACATTATACTTTGCCTGATTTCCTTTTGTCTCAATTGATATTTACTTTCCTACATATTTTCCCCAGTTCATCATTGTGAATGACTCTTCACATGTGCTGAAATTTACATTCACTCTCTACCCGAAACCCTATTGCTAAAAAAGTTTTTGTCCAAATCTTATACTCACTCTTCTTTCTAAACCTACTGACTATCTTCCTAATCCTATCGACTATCCCTTTTTGACTGCATGTACTCTTCGACATTCAATCATCCAAGGTAAAGGTCCTATGCCATTGTATAGTGATTAATCAGAGACATCTGTGCAGAACATAATTCAAAGCTAAGTATCCTACCCAAGGGCCCAATACACTTCTGGGCTTCAAAACTTACATAGATTTGGGTTTTCAAACTTATATTTCACCTATATATTCTTTTAAATTTCGCAGGTTCCCAATAACATTATTCATCCCGCAGAATGATTCCCAACTGAATTCGAACCTGTTATTAACCCTAACCATACGCTGTTCCCTCAATCTACCTTTACAGAGGAGCAGGGATAGAGTTGGTCTTACAATACAGGAATGTAGGGGATCTTCCACCTGCTGAGAACCTCAAAGGTTAATGCAGAAATGATCCTTGGAGAAGTTGTAGGCAGCTATGTAGTACCAAAGAGAGCAAAAGTCTTCTGACATGGTAAAGAACCTGGACAGGATGAAAGGATGTGTCTGAATCATCCTCTCTCTTCTTAATGTAGAGAAGATGGACCAAAGCAGGCCTGTATGGAGAGAAGTTCCCAGGTGCATATGGTTGATATACCATTCTAACTTGTGACAGTGTCACAGAAAGTAGGAACAGCCTCCATCTCATGAGACCCTTGGCAGCAACTGTTAGGACAAAATGGTTGCCAAGGCAGTGACCTCATTCATTTCATGAAGAAAGTGACTTCACCTAACTTACTTGGTGATGGAACTCTCTGAACTTGGGATCCAGGAAGCCAGGCATCCAGAGCCAGTCCCAGTAACTGTCCTAGTGGGATCACATGTTTGGTTTTACCAAGGGCAGAGAGAGTCTTTTTTGGTACCTACTGATGTGAGAATGGCCAAATGCCAGGACAGCTCTGAAGAGGGTCCTTTCCTAAGAAAACAGGTAGTTGGTCATCGCTGGCTCCTGACAACTTCACAGATTTGTCCACGGAGACCAGATCTGAGACAGGGCAGGCCAGTTCAGGGTAACAATATGGTCCACAGTCAGAGGTCACTCCGGATTGTCACAGACATATTGGGGGAAGGAAGTGCTTTTGTGGGTGTGGGTGTGAGTTTGTGGTTTTGTCTCATGTTCTGAGAATAGGTAGGAAAGGCGATTTGTTTGGTTTGGAGTGGACTGCTTCTAAAAAGTCGTTTGACAAGGTGAGTGTTTCTATATCTGTGTATCTCACTGTGTCCGTGGTTGTAGACATAAGAAAAGAGAATGCATCAATGGATATGTCCTGTCTAGAAGAAAGTTTTCCATCATTCATCCTACCTAATTTATGACTGGACTGCAGGTTGCTTTATGGATGGGCAACCCCTACTATCTTCCTAAGTTCCTGTTTTCTTCCTAAATTTTGGCCACTACCCAGAATAGGCTCATGGTTTTGTGTCCAAGATATGTAACACCTCCAAGCTCTGTGACATGGCCATGTACTGGATAGCTGAATGGAATGGCGAGCATCTCAGGAAACTCAGATATCAGTGTGACCAGGAAAGTCTCAGTGGAGAAACAGTGTTTTGGGCCTTCTGCTTACCTATTTTTCTGTTGCCCTGAATGTCAGGAAGGTCCTTACCTCAGGCCACTCCTTTTTGAAGCCTGAAGTAAACAGTTTTTAAATGCAAATGAATGGGCATCACCTGTGGTGCTTTGCTTAATTGCTTTCGAAAGGGATGTGTCTGAATCAGCTGCTTGCCTCTGGGTCAGGCTATGGATTAGATTCTCAGCACCTGATGGATATAAAGAAAGTTCCCATGTGTGTATTGAAAACGAAAATGGTAAAAATATCAGTCATTGTGGATGAAGTTTCTTGCCTTCCTCTGTTAGGTTCCTAACCTCCATCAAGTGAGAATAGGATCCTCTGGGTCAAATGAGTTCTTTGAACTCCTGCAGAAGTGCTTGGGTTCTCCCATGATGCCAAATCACATAAAGAATCTATACCTGACAGTCAGTTGGCCTCAAATTGGAGAAGCAGAGCAGAATTAAAGGCAGGCCTATTTGATCACTCCTGGTTCACAGGAAGGGTGTCAAGGCCACCCTCATTTTAGGCAAATGACGGGCAAGGGTGCATATTTTGGACATTGCCTTGGGCTGCGCTCCTGATGGAAACCTCCAGCAAGAGTTTATGATGAGTGTCTATATGGAAGAAGATGAGGGTCATGTGGGAATGTTTTGGTTTCAATTGTGGTCATTTGTGTGGCGGTTGGAAGAGATGACTGGGTCCACATGGGCTTGAACTCGGGTGTGATTCTCCTTCGAGACTGAGTTCTGGAACTGACCTCAGAGAAGTATTGCCATTAATTGTGTTGGGATTGTAGGAGGCCACGCATGAGAGTCACCCTTGAAACCTGAGATTGGGCCCTGGGTGGCTTTCCACAGAGCACTGAGAATCTCAACCAGGATATCACATGATTTTATTCTGAAAGACTTGGCAGCCATAGTTAAGAGTCAAAACACACATGGACCTCACATTTTAGACCTCAATGGGCCTGTCTGCATATGACATTTTGACCACTCTTTGGAAAGCCTTGCCTGTGAGAGTTCTCCAGAGCTTTCATTGAAATGAGCTTCCTCACCATTTAATGGTTCTTGGATGAATGGAAACCCCAAAGTGCCTCCAACTTCATTCTTGAACAATGGATAGATAAATACCATGAAATTTTTGAAATTCCCAATGACCAGGTGGCACTGGAGAACCATTGGATGTGCTATTGCTGCTCATGAGTGTACCAGACAGTGCCTTGATAGACTGGAGTTCTTGAAAATGGTGTGGAACACAGATGCCAGTAAGTTGGAGCCTGCTGAGTAGTGGGCCTAGAGCAGTGGTGTGCAGTTGTCTGATAATATATTTGTGGTGTGGCCATGTGGGTGTGTCATTGGCTTCCAAATGGCTTGTGACTGACTTGGTGCAGCCAGCAGAAAATTATATGAAAAGGCATCTGGTTATATGGACAGGTTTCAGGGCAATGTTCAGAATCAGGTTGCTATGGTCAAGGGAGCAAGAAATGTGGGATAGAAGCCTGGTTGGTGCATTCTCCTGAAGAACCTGACCCACCACACCTTACAGGACTCCCACCAGCACTGTGACCAATTTGAAATCCTTGTATGTTGTGAAGCAAATACAAAACACCCAGTGCAGCAGCAAGAAACACCACGAAAATTGGAGAATGACCAAATGGCTTCAAAGTCCACACAGGGAGACACTTAGCCCCCAGTGGCCACAGTTTATCTACAAAGAGAGAATTCATCACTGCTTCCTCATGTTCATTAGAAAATAAGAAACCATATCCTCCAGGTCACATAGATGCAGACCCAGCTTTGATGGTCTCCGTACACAGGGAGCTAAAGCTCCTGACAACAACATATACTTCAAGTGTCCAACCTCAGAGGCAGTTTCTCAAGAAGTCTTAATGCCAGCATAGCTCCATGTTTGTGGAGTGTTTACACTGTCCCTTACTTTTGGAAACTCCTCTACCACCTCCAAGGTTGTGAACTCCTGAACATTTTCCATTCCAGGTATGTATTCACAGATTTTCTAACTCTTCTTCTCTAATTGTGTCTTACTAGGGGCGAAGATATTGTCAAGGCATTGTTCTGGATGATAGTGGGAATTTTTTGTAGCACATATTTGCATACACATTGGATTTATTTTCCTATTTTCCATTTGAAATACTGAATAACTGACACTAACCCATACCCTAATAGACTCTTACTACTAATCCTAATATGATGGAGTAAAATAACCCAAACAGAATAGAAATGCAAGCATTTCAGAGGAGGCATGGTGTATAGTTAGACTTGGCTTTTGCATGATAAAGTGTAGATGTTATAATTCAAGTTAATTTTTAATTGAAATAGTTCCATGGGTACTTAAAGTAAACAAATATGTGAATTCCTGTCTCCCTTTCTCTGTAGCCTATTCAGCACATGTATTTTTATATGCACATATAGAATTCTACCTGGTACCACAGGTACACTCTTGTGAGGTGGCTGACTTGGCAGATAGAAATTGTGAGAATAGATCACTCCGCCTAAACGCTGTTGAAACTGAAATTTCAAACTATGGGTGAGCTTCCTAGTTGAACAACATTATACATAAATCCATGTTCAGTAAAATGAATATTTTTGGATCTGTGCATGATATATATTTCATGGTGAATTTCGATTGGCATATGTATTGCTAATTTTTAATGTCTCTGTGTGTGTGTGTGTGTGTGTGTGTGTGTGTGTGTGTATATATATATACACACACACACTAAATTTTTTTTAAAATATAAAATATATGTGTCTTATTATACACCCCCTAAATTCATTCATATTCATGTATGTGGATTTAGAGTTAACATTTCACAAGATTATTCACGGAAATATTCATCCACCTGAAATACATATTTTTTTCCTAGAAATGAAAAATAACTTCAGTGAATGGTGGATACAAATCCTAATATTTTACAATAATTGATCCAGTTTGTCATCAATGCAAGTAGATTCCTATGGGACATGATGTGTATTTTGATGTTCATTCTTATTCACCACTGGTATGTTACAATTTCTTCAGTTTATGCACATTATAGGATATATATTTCATCCATACGTTAGCAAAATTATAGGCATTTGTTTCACTTTCAATCATTTTCTGCTTTAGAACACATGTAATCCTCCATGTTTCTTGACTGGTTTTTTCATGAGACTTCATTCCAAACATATTATTTTCGATTTCCATAATCATATTTGAAGCAAAACTCACACACACTTCATGATAAACTATAAGCCTAATATTACTATTAGATGTATAACTGGTTGGAATGAATGATTGTATATCAATATAAGATTTCTTATATATTTTCAGATATCAAATCAATCCATTATTTAAAGTGGAACCAGTTATATTATTTATTCACACTATTGTCTATTCATGCATTGTCTCTATATTCATAGACACAGAGTACACCTCTTTGTAAACCCAATACTAATTTATACGTCTTCAAAATTTTGCTCCCAGTAATGGTGGAAGAAATACTCATGTCATCTGATCTACATATACATTTTATCACAGTAATATTCTGGACACAAAAAGAAATGGTCACACTTATGTTTGCACCAAAGCCTAAATGTAAAGTGAACATGGATTACTAAAACCATCCATATCAAGTTTGGCTAATGCTCTCAAAATTCAATCCTATTTGTGACAACATATTTGTTTCTTGCTAAGATTATATATTCAAACTCAACCCTGTTGAAAATATCTAATCCTATCTCTCACTTTATACTTTTCCTGATTTCATAATGTCTCTATTTATATCAGCTTTCCTACATACTTTCCGCAGTTCATCATTGTGACTGACTCTTCAATTGTGCTGACACTTACATTCACACTCTAATCCAAACCCTATTGCTAAGGAACTTTTGTTCCAAATCCTATACTCACTCTTCTTCTTAAACCTACTGACTATCTTCCTAATCCTACCCATTATCCCTTTTTGACTGGATGTTCTCTTATACATTCAATAATCCAAGGTACAGGGTCTAATGCCATTGTATATCGATCTATCTCAGACATCTGTGCAGAACATAATTCAATGCTAAGTATCACAATCAAGGGCCCATCCCCATTCTGCGCTTCAAATCTTACTTAGATTTCTGTTTTCATACATATATTTCACCTATATATACTTATAAATGTCGCAGGTTCCCAGTACCATTATTCATCCAGCAGAATGATTCCTAATTCAAATTGAACATATTATTAACCCTAACCATACACTGTTCCCTCAATCTAACTTTACAGAAGAGCAGGGACAGAGTTGGTCTTACAATACAGGAATGTAGGGGATCTTCCACCTCCTGAGAACCTCAAGGTCCATGCATAAATGATCCCTGGAGAAGATGTAGACAACTATGAAGGACCTGAGAGAGCAAAAGTCAGCTTCCATGGAAAACAACCTGGTCAGGATGAAGGGTTGTTTATGAATCAGCCTCTCTCTTCTTAATGTAGAGAAGATGGAGCAAACCAGGTTGGTGTGGAGAGCTCTTCCTAGGTGCCTATGGTTGATATACCATTCTACCTTGTGAAAGTGTCACAGAAAGTAGGGGCAGCCTCCATCTCATGGTAGTCTTGGAAGCAACTGTTAGAACAAAGTGGTTACCAAGGCAGTGATCTGATTCAGTTCCTTAAGGAAGTGACCTCACCTCACTTCTTTGTTGATGGAACTCTCTGAACTTGGTATCCAAGAAGCCAGGCACCAAGAGGCAGTCCCAGTCCCAGTGGTCTCACTTGTTTGGACTTACCAAGGACAGAGTCAGTCATTCTTGCTACCTACTGATGTGAGGACGGCCAAAACCAGGAAAGATCTGAAGAGGGGCTTTTCCTGAGAAAGTAGGTAGTGGCTCACTGCTGGCTCCTGACAACTTCACAGAGTTGGCCAAGGAGACCAGATCTGAGACAGGACAGGCCATTTCATTGGAACATAGTATGGCCCACCAGTCAGAGGACACTCCGGATAGTCACAGACCTACTTGGGGGAAGGAGGTGTCTTTGTGGGTGTGGGTGTGGGTTTGTGGTTTTGTCTCATATTCTGAGAATAGGTAGGAATGGCGGTTTGTTTGGTTTGGAGGGAACTGTTTCTAGTAAGTCATTTGACAAGTCGAGTGTTTCGATGTCTGTTTATACCACTGTGTCCCTGGTTGTAGACATTAGAAAAGAAAATGCATCAATTGGTGAGTCCTGTCTAGTAGAAAGCTTCTCAGCTTTCATCCTGCCCAATTCATGAATGGACTGCGGCTTGACTTATCGATGGGGAACACCTGCTAACTTCTTAAGTTCCTGTTTTCTTCCTGAATTGTGTGCACTCTCCAGAATAGGCTCATAGTTTTGTGTCAAATATATGTACCACCTCAAATCTCTGTGACATGGCCATGTACTGGATAGCTGAAGGGAATGGCGAGCATCTCAGAAAGCTCAGATATCAGTGAGACCAGGAATGCCTCATTGGAAAAACCCTGCTTTGGACATTTTGCTTACCGATTCTTCTGTTGCCCTGAAAGTCAGGAAGGTCTTTGCATCAGGTGTGTCATGTGGGAGTGTTTTGGTTTTAATTGTGGTCATTTTTGTGGCCGTTGGAAGACATGGCTATGTCCACCTGGGCTTGAACCCTTATGTGATTTCCCCTTAGAGACTGAGTTCTGGAACTGACCTCAAAGAAGTATTGCCATGTATTGTGTTGGGATTTTAGGAGGCCACGCATGAGAGTCGCCTTTGGAAACTGAGATCTAGGCCCAGGGAGGCTTTCCGAAGAGCACTGGAAATCTCAGGAAGGACATCACATGATTTTATTCTTAAAGACTTGGCAGCCATCGTTGCAAGTCAAAACACACATGGACCTCACATTGTAGACCTCAAATGCCTGGCTTAATGTGACCTTTTAGCCTGTCTTTGGGAAGCCTTGCCTGTTAGAATTCTCCAGAGCTTTCATTATTGAAATGAGCTTCTTCTCCATTTAATGGTTCCTGAATAAATTGAAACCCACAGTGCGTTCAACTTCATCCATGAAAAATGCCTAGATAAATATCATTAAAGTTTGGAAATTCCCATCACCTGGTGGCACTGGAGAACCTTTAGGTGTCCTATTGCTGATCATGAATGTACCAGACAGTGCCTTGATTGACTGGGTTTCATGAAAATGGTGTAGAACAGAGATGCCAGTAACTTGGAGCCTGATGAGTAGTCGGCCTAGAGCAGTGGTGTGGAGGTGTGTGTTAAAACATCTGTTGTGGGCTAATGTGGATATGCCATTGGCTTTCATATGCCTTGTGACTGATATGGTGCAGCCCCCATTCCCTTGTATGTAAAGGCATCTTGTTATATGGAAAGGTTGCAGGGCAATGTTTAGAATCAGATTGCTGTGGTCAAGGGGGCAAGCTATGTGGGATATAAGCCAGGTTGGTGCATTCTCCTGCAGACCCTTACCCACCACACGTGACAGAACTCCCTCCATCACTGTATCCCAGTTGAACTTCTCGTATTTTGTGAAGCAAATACCAAACTCCCAGTGCAGTTGCAAGAAACACCACGAAAAGTGGAGGATGACCAAATGGCTTCACAGTCCACACTGCAAGACACTTAGCCCCCAGTGGCAACAGTTTACCTATAAAGAGAGAATTCAGCCCTACTGCTTCATGTTCATAGGAAAAAAAGAAACCATGTCCTCCAGGTCATATAGATGCAGACCCAGCTTTGATGGTCTCACTACAAAGGAAGCTAAAGCTCCTCTCATCAACATATATTTCAGGTGCCCAATCTCAGAGGCAGTTTCTCAAGAAGTCTCTAGGCCAGCAGAGCTCCATGTTTTTGGAGTTTTTACCCTGTCCTTTACTTTTGGAAACTCCTCTACAACCTCGAAGATTGTGAACTCCTGAGCATTTTCCATTACCGATATGTATTCACAGATTTCTAACTCTTCTCCTCTAATTATGTCTTACTTGGAGTGAAGGAAATGTCAAGGCATTGTTCTGAATGAGAGTGGGAAGATTTTTGTGTAGCACATATTTGCCTACACATTGGATTCCTTTTCCAATTTTCCATTCGAAATACTGAATCCCTGACTGTCAGGGGTAGAAGGAATTCTTCTTCAAAGAACAGCCTGACACTTACAAGAAACAGCCACCAGGAGACATCCTGTCTGGAAGACATCCTGTAGCCATATATGTCCCTGAGACATCCTGTGGCCATCTTTCTTCCAGAAACATCCTGAAGTTATCTCACCTTGTGAAGACATCCAGGAACTGCTGATAAGAGAGCTTTCCCATATCCAGCATATTAATACCCATGTGTGAACAATAAAATTTTGCAGCTTGATCAGAACTCCTGTGTTGCTCTCATCTCTCATGCCTCTTGTCCCTTCATTCCTCCCAATCTAGGTTCGCTGACCACGTTGATGTGTCCTGCCGGCCGGGACATCTGGCGCCCACCGACTGGGGCTCAAGCCTTTGACTGAGGGGGGAACCCCTTCCTCCTGGAAGACTTGGTCAAGAGGAGCTCACGATGGCCTCAGCAGACACCACCCGGAGACATATCCAGGAGGAAGGTGGGGATGATGCACGGTGAGTGACGCACCATGTGACAAGCAGTATCGTCACATGATTTGTTTATTTCAGGCCTCAAGGAGTCCTTCAAGACATGAGGGGCACATGTTAAGAAAAAGGACTTAAAATTTTTCTTTTCATACATAGGAGAATTGTGTCCATTTTTTCCTCTTGAAGGGACCATTGATGGCAAAAATGGCTTAGAGTAGGAGACTGTTTAAAAGATTATTATGAATCATTTGGCCCAGAAAAAATGCCAGTTCCCACCTTTTCTTACTGGAACTTAATTAATGAAATTCTTAAAAGTTTTCGCTTTGACAATGGTACCTTACAACTTGTCAGGATTGGGGAAGAGATTATGCAAAAGACCTCTCGTCCCCCCTCTGCATGCCCATCATTAGTATAGACATAGACCCTTCTCAGTCTTCCCAGGACCCTGAGAACCTTCCTGGTCCCCCTCAAAATACGACCCTAATTAATAAGGCTCCAATGATTAAAAACCACCTTTATCCAGTTTTAAATCCCAGAGACACATTGACCCCTGGGGAGGACGCTATCTTGGAGAAGGAAGCAGCTCTCTACCATTCAGAACACCCGCGACCTCTCAGGACCCTGCCACAGCCTATAGGATTTACCAAGCGAAGGTGAAAGCACCTATGTAAAATATCTTGCCTTTGAAAATGCCAACCCAGCATGTCAGAATGTTCTTCAACCACATAAGGATAAAGGGAAACTTTCTGAAGTTATTAGACTCTGTGCAGACGTGGGTGCAGCCCATGCCATGGGTCTGGCTTTAGGGACCGCCTTTACCAAGGCCTTTCACAATCCTGGCTCACGTACTTGCTTTACTTGTAAACAACCTGGCCATTTTGCATGTGAGTGTCCCACAGGCAAACAAAGCCTAGGAATAGCGTCTCCTCAAACTGGGGCTTAACCGCCCCCAGCTACCCTTTTCCATAGAAGTGGTAAAGGTCATCACTGGGCCAGTGAGTGTAGATCTAAGACAAATGCCCTCAGACAGCCTATTTCTTCCTACTTCTCGGGAAACTCCCTGCGGGGCCAGCCCCCGGCCACAACATCCCCCATGACAAACACAGGAGCAATAAGGTTTGTTCCCTCCTAAACTCCCAACCTACCACAAAGTCCTTCTCCACAATTGCCTCCCTCCAACTAGCCACCCCAGGCAGCACAAAATTGGACCTCTGTGCTGCCACAAATACAATATTAGACCCAATGCAAGGGCCCCAGATAATACCCAATGAAATTATGGGTCCCCCTCCATCTCATACATGTGCCCTTAATCTTGGAAGAGCCTCCACTACCATACAAGGTGTTCAGGTCTTCGTTGGCATTAATGATAATGATTTCACTGGAGAAATAAAAATACTGGCCACTGCTATTAATGGAGTTGCCGCCATCCCAGCAGGAACAAGACTTGCACAATTAATTCTCCTTCCCTTGGATTCAGGAGGCATTTCCAAAACCCAAACCTACCTCGGGGGACTGCCTTCTTGGGCTTCTCTGATGTGTATTGGGTTCAGCCCATTTCTCACAATAGACGCACCCTTACCTTACTTACTGAAGGAAAGGAATTCCAAGGAGTTCTAGATATTGGAGCTGATGTCACAATTATTTCTCAAAAATACAAGCCATCAGGTTAGCCCCTCAGTCCATCCTTGACTGACCTTAAAGGGATAGGAAAATAAAAAAATCCTCTGGTCAGCTCTAGGTCTATTAGCTGCACTGATAAAGATGGTAATAAGTCAACTGTCACTCCTTTCGTTGATTCTGACCTCCCTGTTAACGTATAGGGAGGAGATATTTTGAGTTATTCTAAGTTATTCTCGCCAGTCCCAATTCCATGGTGACTCATCAAATGCTTCCTATGAATTTTGTTCCTGGTACAGGCCTGGGGATACTGAAACAAGGACTGGTGGAGCCTATACAACCCATACAAAAACAAATACATGTGGACTTGTGTATTCAGATTTTTAGTGTCAGTCCCTGACCCTCCTGTACCCCATGCAGATAAAATTATTTGGGAGACTCAGACTCCTGTGTTGGTGGATCAGTGGCCCCTTACCCAAGAAAAATTGGAGGCTGCCTCCACGTTAGTGCAGGAACCGCTCGTAGCCGGCCATGTAAAGCCCTCAACCTCATCATGGATTACTCCTATTTTTATTATCAAGAAAAAATCAGGCAAGTGGTGCCTTTTACAATATTTGTGTGCCATTAATAAAGTTATGCGCCCGATGGGAGCACTACAGCCAGGCATTCCCACACCAGTGGCGATTCCAAAAAACTATTGTAAAATGGTTATTGACTTAAAAGATTGCTTTTTTACCATTCCTTTACATCCTGAGGATAGACCCTATTTTGCCTTTAGTCTCCCTCACATTAATTTTCAGGGCCCTATGCAGAGATTTCAATGGAAGGTTCTTCCCCAAGGTATGGCCAACAGCTCTAGTCTTTGCCAAAAACACGTTGCTCAAGCAGTAGACCCTGTGAGAGAGCGATGAGCACAAAATTATATTTTACATTATATGGATGATTTGTTAATTGCTGCACCTAATACCCATGACCTTAATAATTGTTACTTGGACTTTTACAAAACCTCACTACCTTGGGACTACAGATAGCTCCAGATAAGTTTCAAACACAGGACCCTTATACCTATTTGGGCCTTAAACTTCAAGATAATCAGATCCAAATTCCTAAAATACAACTATGTGTGGACCATCTTCACACACTTAATGATTTTCAAATATTACTGGGGGATATTCAATTGCTAGGAACATATTTAAAATTACCCACTTGTGTACTTTTGCCCCTTAATGATATTTTGATAGGTGATTCCCACCCCTCCTCCCCTCAAAAGCTTACTCCCGAGGCATGACATGCATTAAACCAAGCCACAGAAGCCATTGCCCAAAAGTTTGTTACACAAATTTCTTATAACCTTCCTCTGGTTTTGGTTATTTTCCACACTCCTCATACACCCACAGGAATATTTTGGCAGCGAGATCCACATTTTAAAAATAAAGGCTGCCCCTTGCTTTTGGTCCTTGTATCCACCACATCCTCCAAGGTTATTACTGTTTATCTTGCTCAGGTAGCTTCTCTTATTTTTAAAGGTCGTTTGCTTTCTCGACAACATTTTGGCAAAGACCCTGATAATATTTTAATTCCATATACTAAGGACCAAACCCTTACTACAATTTTTACTAGAGACATGGATCAATGGGGTATTGCCCTATCAGGCTTTTTGGGAACAATTCATAACCACATCCCCAATGACCCCGTTTTAAATTTTGTCCAGTTACATTCATTTATTTTTCCCAAAATTACTCAAAAGGCTCCCATTCCTCAAGAACTTACTGTCTTTACAGATGGTTCCAGTAATGGCCGTGCAGTCTTTGTTGTCAATAACAAGCCTACCACCTTTGATACTGTCTATCAGTCAGCTCAGTTTGTGGAATTGTTCACCATAACACAAGTTTTCATAAAGTTTTTTTTGATAATCTTGTTAATATTTATACAGACAGTGCCTACATTGCTCATTCTGTGCCCCTACTGGAGATTTCACCCACCATTATGGCTTCTTCCAATTCCCCCTTTCTGTTTCACCAGCTTCAGCAGCTAATTCAGGCCAGAAAACATGCATTTTCCTTAGGACACATCATGACACACTCTGACCTTCTGAGCCCTCTAACACAAGGTAATGCCCAAGCTGATGCAGCAACACGTTCCATCTTTCCAATTTTTGTTGGCTCCATTCAAAAGGCCAAGGAGTTACAAAATCTTCACCATCTAAATTCCCAGAGCCATCGATTACTTTGGAAAATTACCAGGCAACATGCATGAGAAATAGTAAAAGCATGCCCTGTTTGCACTGTCTCCCTCCCCATTCAACACTTGGGAGTTAACCCCCGAGGATTACAGCCCAATCAGGTTTAGCAAATGGATGTTATTCATTTTCCTGAATTTTGAAAAACCAAATATATATACGTTTCTATAGATACCTTCAGCGGCTTTAGTTTTGCATCACCACATTCTGGAGAGGCTACCAAAGATGTCCTTTCTCATCTTGTTTCAGCCTTTTTTGTAATGGGTAAACCAATACACATTAAAACAGATAAATGTCCTGCATATACCAGTGCCAAGTTTAAACAGTTTTGTGCTACCTTGCAATTTTGTCATACTACTGAAATTCCATACAACTCTCAGGGCCAAGGCATGTGGAACTTGCCCAGCTTAGCTTAAAGACTTGGCTATCCCATCTTAAGGCTTCCGCCCTTGTATTTACCACTCCCAGGGATCGCCTCAACCATGCATTATTTGCCCTTATTTTTCTTACCTTAGACAATGAAGGCCATTTGGCCACAGACAGACACTGGCATCCTTCGTCCAATTCTGTTCGCTCGCCTGTTATGTGGTGCAATCCCATTACAAATAAATGAAAACGCCCAGATCCTATCCTCATCAGGGGATGAGGCTCAGCTTGTGTTTTGGACCAAGAGCAAGCATCCCCAAGATGGTTACCAGAATGCCTGGTTAAACAGGTAAATTACTTACCTCAAGCCAGGGACGGAGGCCCTCCCCCTGAGGACAAATTTTCCTCCATTTCAGATACAGCCAACAATCTGTGCGAGGATCCTGCTTAAGGCACTTCTGCTGAACAGGTTTGAACACGGAGGCCTTGGACCTCCAAATTCCAACATCATGGAGTACCTTTTTGTCCCCCCCCCCCGTCAATGCAAAGGAGGATTTTGGACTGAGGCTCCCACTAGTTGGACCCAGACTGCTGACTGCATGACTAAGGTGACTTACCTCCGTGCCAAGGTTGACCATAATCTCAGAGGAGTTCATCAGCCTAAATGGGTATGTGTTAACAAGCCAAAGATTATTCCCCCTAGTACAAGTAAAGCTCTCCAAAATTGTTCTGCAACTTGTACGCATACCCAGGGGATGCATGTCTCTTGTAATGCGTCGGCTTCACTTTGTGTTAATAAACAGGGAGAACAAGTTTTTGAAGCCTCCCTAACTAAAACTCATGCAGCAGGGGGACCACTATTCATTATACCCCCATTCTCTTTGACCATGGAGGAGATGGCAAATACACCAAGCTACAGTCAGCTGGGTGCCAAGGCACTGTCGGAAAACCTTCCTACTGGCCCATTAAGGCCCCTACAGGGGTCTCTGATGGTGGAGGACCCACTTATTCTGTCAAGCATCCTCAGATAATCAAACTTTTGAAACCCCAAATCCCTGAGCTCACATATCATCCCTTAATGTAGCCTAAATCCCAGTTCCCAGGTTTAGATACCAATACATTAGATATTTTGCAAACTACATTCTCCTAGCTTAATAATTCGAACCCCACCCTTGCTGGTGATTGCTGGCTCTGCATGACAGCAGGGGCAATCATGCCTATGGCAGTTCCTATTAATTCTATCATGGACAATGATAATACATGCCAACCCGGATTTCCCTTTAAAGTACAGCCTATAGGCACTTTTACATTATTTCTTTTAGGCGCGATGCAGAATAATACCTATGATATTGATGTTCGACTTACTTCCTTAGGAAATTGCTCAACAGTATAAAATTATTCCTCACCCACCCCATCTCTTTGTCCCTCCAATGGCACAGTTTTTATGTGTGGAGGAAACTCGGCCTTCCCACGCTTCCAGCGAATTGGACCATTGGTTGTGTTCTTGCTTTATTACTCCCTGATATAACTATTGTCCCAGGAGATGAACCTCTACCAATTTCTAGCCTAGACACTTTAGTCAAAAGACATAGGTGGGCAATACAGGCTTTACCACTCATTGCCAGCCTTGGAATAACAGCTGCTGTGGGCACAGGTACAGTGGCTTAGGCACGGCTATTCACTCTTACCATCGCCTGTCTCAACAACTTATAAATTATGTACAAACTTTATCAGGAACCTTTAAAGATTTGCAGGACCAAATAAATTCCCTGGCAGAAGTGTTCCTTCAAAACAGACGAGGCTTAGATTTGCTGACAGCTAACCAGGGAGGTATTTGCTTAGCCTTAGGGGAACGATGCTGCTTTTATGCCAATATATCAGGCATAGTACACATTAAAATTAAGCAGCTTCAAGAAGATCCAAAAAAGAGACAAAGGGAACTATTTGAAAATCCCCTCTGGATTGGGCATAATGGATTTCTACCCTACCTTCTTCCCCTATTAGTCCCTTTGTTGGGTTTACTTTTAATGGTGTCCATAGGCCCCTGCATTATAAAGAGGCTGGTACAATTAATTAAAGAACAGATTAATATTTTGGTTTCTAAGCCCATACAGGTCCACTATCATGGTCTGGAGATGTAAGACAGCACTGCCAACATTTAAAAGAATGTTCAACCCTTCTCACAGGCTTATTAAGTTTACATCCCACAGATCTCTCTTTCTTACAGAAAACTATAAGTAACAGCTCTGAGCAACCATCTTCTACCCTTGCAATAAGGGTTCGTTCTCCATGGGCCCCTCCGCTTGGGGGAGGATACACCCTTGGAATGAGCACGTTAGGCCATAATAACGGAGGGTCCAGGAAGGACTGCAGGAGGATGGATCCACGGATCCCCAAACACAAGACCTCTGAATGACACGCTCTGGTGCATGGCGGTTGGCATGCTATCCCCTCAAAGACGTCTCCTCCAAAAACATGCCAAAGCCAACACGAAATCTCCTAGGAAAGATGCTCGCTCAAATCAGGAGATATTCTAAGGCATCCTAGAGAAACAGAGCCACTATCACCCCCTAAATCCATGGCCTGTAAGGTATGGTCGAATATTTTATATAACAAAAGGGGAGATGTCAGGGGCTAGAAGGAAGTTCTCCTTCAAAAAATAGACTGACACAAGAAACAGCCCCCTGGGACACAACCTGCCTGGGAGACATCCCACAGCCATCTATCTCCTTTTGACATCCGGCTACCATCTGTCTACCTGAAACATCCTGAGGTTATCTCACCCTGTGAAGACATCCAGCAACTGCCGATAAGAGAGCTTTCCCATCCGCAGCATATAAATACCCTCTGAGAATAATAAAAGTTTGCAGCATGATCAGAACTCCTGTCTTGCTGTCATCTCTCGTGTCTCTTGTCCCTTCATTCCTCCCCAACTAGGATCGACACCCAAGTTGATGTGTCCTGCCAGCCGGGCCATCTGACACTAACCCATACCCTCCTAGACTCTGATGACAAATCCTAATATGATGGAGAAAAATAACCCAAACAGAATAGAAATACAAGCAGTTCAGAGGAGGCATGGTGTATAGTTGCACTTGCCTTTTGCATGATATAGGGTAGGTGTTATAAATCTAGTTAATTTTTAATTGAAATAGTTCTCCATGTGTTTTTAAAGTTAACAAATATGTGAATTCCTGTCTCCCTTTCTCTGTAGCCGATTCAGCACATGTATTTTTATATGCACATATAGAATCCTACCTGGTATCAGATGTACATTCTTGTGAGGTGGCTGACTTGGAAGATACAAATTGTGAGAAGAGATCACTCCTCCTAAACGCTGTTGGAACAGAAAATTCAACCTATGGGTGAGCCTCCTAGTAGAACAACATTATACATAAATCCATGTTCAGTAAATTAAATATTTTTGCATCTGTGGATGATATATACTTCATCTTCATGATGAATTTCGATTGGCATATATATTGCTACATTTTATTGTCTGGGTGTGTGTGTTGTGTGTGTGTGTGGGGGTGTGTGTATATATATATATATATATATATATATATATATATATATATATATATATATATATATATATATATATACACTCTCCAAATATTTCAAATATGAAATATATGTGTCTTACATATACTACCTAAATTCATTCATGTTCATGTATGTGGATTTATAATCAACTTTTCACAATATTATTCTCCGAAATATTCATCCACCTGAATTACATATTTGTTTTCTAGTACTGAAAACTAACTTCAGTGAGTGGTGCATACAATCCTAATATTTCTACAGTAACTGACCCAGTTTAACATCAATGCAACTAGATTCCTCTTGGATATGATGTCTATGTTGAAGTTCATTTTATTCAACACTGGTACATTACTATTTGTTCAGTTTATACACATCATAGGATATATATTTCATCAACAACTTCAATAATTTATAGGATTTTGATTCACTTTCAATCATTTCCTGATTCAGAACACATGTATTCCTCCAGGTTACTTGATTGTTTTTTCATGAGACTTCTTTCCAAACGCTTTTTTTTTCGATTTCCATAATCATTTTGAAGAAAAATTGACACACTCTTCATGATAAACCATAACCCTAATATTACCATTAGATGTATTTCTGTTTGGAATGAATGATTGCATATAAATATACGATTTTCTGTTTATTTTCAGATATCAATTCAATCGAATATTTAAAGTTGGAACAAGTTATAATATTTAATCACAGTATCGTCTATTCATAAATTATCTCTATGTTCTTAGACACAGAGTAAATCTATTTGTAACCCCAATACTAATTTTTTTATCTTCAAAATGTTGCTCCCAGAAATGGTGGAAGAAATACTCATGTCACCTAATCTACATATACATTTTATCACAGTAATATTCTGGACACAAAAAGAAGAGGTCACACTTATGATTATATCAAAGCCTAAATGAAAAGTGAGCATAGATTACTGAAAACATTCATGTCCAGTGTGCCTAATGCTCTCAATATCAATCCTATTGGTGACTACATATTTGTTTCTTCTTAAGACTATATTTTGAACCTCAACCCTGTTGCAAATGTCTAATCCTATCACTCAATTTATACTTTGCCTGATTTCCTAATGTCTCTATTGATGTCTGCTTACCTAAATATTTTCACCATTTTGACTGACCCTTCACGTGTGCTGACATTTACAATCACTCTCTACCCGATACACTATTGCTAAAGAACTTTTGGTCCAAATTCTGTACTCAGTCTTCTTCTGAAACTTATCAAATATCTTCCTAATCCTACCGACTATCCCTGTTCTAGTGGATGTTCACTTCTACATTCAATCATCCAAGGTACAAGGTCCTATGCCATTGATTATCGATTTATCTGAAACACCTGTTCAGAACGTATATCAAAGCTAAGTATCCCAATCAATAGCGCAATGCCCTTCTGGGCTTCAAATCTTACCTAGATTTTTGTTTTCATACTTATATTTCACCTATATATTCTTATAAATATCACAGGTTCCCAATACCATTATTCATCAATTAGAATAATTCCTAACCCAAATCAAACCTGTTATTAACCCTAACCATACACTGTTCCCTCAATCTAACTTTACAGAAGAGCAGGGACCAAGTTGGTCTTACAATACAGGAATGTAGAGAATCTTCCACCTGTTGTAAAACTCAAAGGTCCATGAAGAAGTGATCCCTGGAGAAGATGTAGGCAGCCATGAAGGACCTGAGAGAGCAAACGTCATCTTCCATTGCAAACAACCTGGTCAGGATGAAGGGTTGTGTCTGAATCAGCCTCTCTGTTCATAATGTAGAGAAGATGGACACAAACAGTCCTGTTTGGAGAGCTGTTCCTGGGTGCCTATGGTTCATATACCATTCTAACTTGTGAAAGTGTCACAGGAAGTAGGAGAAGCCTCGATCTCATGGGACCCTTGGAAGCAACTGTTAGGACAAAGTGGTTGCCAAAGCAGTGACCTCATTCAGTTCCTGAAGGAAGTGACCTCACCTCACTTCCTTGGTCATGGAACTCTCGGTACTTGGGATCCAGGAAGCAAGGTACAAAGAGCCTGTCCCAGTCCCAGTCCCAGTGGGCTCACTTGTTTGGATTTACCAAGGACAGAGTCAGTCTTTCATGGTACCTACAGATATGAGGATGGCCAACTGCCAGGAAAACTCAGAAGAGGGGCCTTTCCTGAGAAAGCAGATAGTGGCTCACCGCTGGCTCCTGACAAGTTCACAGAGTTGGTGTTTTCCGGGGAACATAAGTTGGCCCACCAGTCAGAAGACACTCTGGATAGTCACAGACATACTTTGTAGAAGGTGGTGCCTCTGTGGTTGTCGGTGTGGGTTTGTGGTTTTTGTCTCATGTTCTGAGAATAGGTAGGAAAGGCGGTTTGTTTGGTTTGGAGTGAACTGTTTATAGTAAGTCGTTTGGCAAGCAAGTGTTTCTATGTCTGTGTATCCCACTGTGTGCATGGTTTTAGATATTAGAAAACTGAATGCATCAATTGTTGTCTCCTGTCTAGCAGAAAGCTTCCCATCATTCATCCTGCCGAATTTATGAATGGATTTCAGCTTGCCTGATCGATGGGCAACATGTGGTATCTTCCAAAATTCCTGCATTCTTCATGAATTCTGGCTACTCTCCAGAATAGGCTCATGGTTTTGTGTCCAAGATATGTAGCAGTTCCAAGCCCTGTGACATGGCCATGTACTGGATAGCTAAAGGGAATGTCGAGCATCTCAGAAAACTCAGATATAAGTGTGACCATGATAGTCTCAGTGGAGAAACCCTGCTTTGGGCCTTTTGCTTACCTATTGTTCTGTTGCCCTGAATGTCAGGAAGGTCTTTGCCTCAAGACATCCGTTTGTGAAGCCTGAAGAAAACAGGTTCAAATGGAAATGAATGGACATCACCTGTGGATCTTTGCTTAATTCCTTTGAAAATGGAAGTGTCTGAATCAGCCTCTTGGCCCTGTGTGAGGCCGTGGCTTAGATTCTCAACCCCTGAAGAATCTAAAGAAACATCACATGTGTGCATCCAAAACAAAAATGGCCAAAAGTGCAGTTATTGTGGATGAAGTCTCTCCCCATTCTCTGTGAGGTTCCTGACCTCCATCAAGTTAGAATAGGGATCCTTTGGGCCAAATAATTTCTTCAAAGCCCTAAATTGCTTGAGTTTTCCCGTGACTACAATTCACATAAAGAATCCAAACTGCACAGTCAATACGCCTCAAATTGGAGAAGCAGAGAAGTATTAACAGCAGGCCTATTTGAACACTCCTGGTTCACAGGAATGGTGTCCAGGCCACCCTGAATTTAGGCAAATTAGGGGCAAGTGAGATTATTTAGGAGACTGTCTTGGGCTTCGCCCCTCGTGGAAACTTCCAGCGATAGGTTATGATGAGTGTCTATATAAAAGAACATGAGGGCCATGTGGGATTGTTTTGGTTTTAATTGTGGTTGTTAGTGTGGTGATTGGAAGAGATGACTGGGTCCACCTTGACATGAACTCTGGTGTTTTTCCCCTTAGAGACTGAGTTCTGGAACTGACCTCAGAAAAGTATTGCCATTAATTGTGTTGGGATTTTAGGAGGCCATGCATGAGAGTCGCCCTTGTAAACTGAGATCAAGGCCCAGGGTGACTTTCAACAGAGCACTGGGAATCAAAGCCAAGATATCACATAATTTTCTTCTGAAAGACTTGGCAGCCGTAGTTGAGAGTCAAAAGTCACATGGACCTCACATTGTAGAACTCAATGGGCCTGGCTTCATTTGACCTTTTGGCCATTCTTTGGGAAGCATTGCCTGTGAGATTTCTCCAGAGCTTTCATTGAAATGAGCTTCGTCAACATTAATGGTTCTGGAATGAACTGAAACTCACAGTGCCTCCACCTTCATTGTTGAAATATGGCTAGAAAAATACCATGAAATTTTTGAAATTTCCATGACCAGCTGGCACAGGAGAACCTTTGGATTTCCTGTTGCTGATCATGAGTATAACAGACACTGCCTTGATTGACTGGTTTTAATGAAAATTGTGTAAAACAGAGATGCCAATAAGTTGGACCCTGATGATTAGTGGGCCTAGAGCAGTGGTAGGCAGGTGTGTGATAAAACATCTGTGGTGGGGCCATGTGGATCTGCCATTGGCTTCCAAACGGCTTGTGACTGACATGATGCAGCCAGCAGTCCCTTCTAAGTAAAGGCATCTTGTTATTTGGAGAGGTTTCAGGGCAATGTTCAGAATCGATTTGCTATGGTAAATGGGGCAAGCTATGTGGTATAGAAGCATGGTTGGTGCATTCTCCTGCAGAAATTGAAATACCACACGTGACAGAACTCCCTCCTGCACTGTGTCCCAGTTGAACTCCGTGTATTTCATGAAGAAAATACCAAACTCCCATCATAGCAGCAAGAAACACCATGAAAATTGGAGGATGAACAAATGGCTTCACAGTCCACACAGGGAGACACTTAGAACCCAGTGGCCACAGTTTACCTACAAAGATCAAATTCAGGACTGCTGCCTCATGTTTATTGGAAAATAAGAAACTATGTTTTAGAGGTCACATAGGTGCAGATCCAGCATTGATGATCTCACTACAAAGGAAGCTAAAGCTCCTGATAACAACATATGTTTCAAGTGCCCAAACTCAGAGGCAATTTCTCAAGAAGTCTTTAGGCCAGCAGAGCTCCATGTTTGTGGAGTGTTTACCCTGTCCCTTACTTTTGGAAACTCCTCTACCACCTCCAAGGTAGTGAACTCCTTAGCATATTCCATTCCAGATAAGTATTCACTGATTTTCTAACTCTTCTCCTCTAATTATGTCTTACTTGGGGCGAAGATAATGTCAAGCCATTGTTCTGGAGGAGTGGGAAGATTTTGTGTAGCACATATTTGCATACACATTGGATTCATTTTCCAATTTTCCATTTGAAATACTGAATCCCTGACTCTAACCCCTACCCTACTAGACTCTGACTACTAATCGTAATATGATAGAGAATAAAAACTGAAACAGAATAGAAATAAAAGCAGTTCAGAGGAGGCATGGTGTATAGTTGGAATTGCCTTTTGCATTATATAGGTTAGAAGTTATAAATCTAGTCAATTTTTTGTTGAAATAGTTCTCCGTGTGTTTTGAAAGTTAACAAATATGTAAATTCCTGTCTCCCTTTCTCTGTAGCCTATTCAGCACATGTAATTTTATATGCACATATAGAATCGTACCTGGTATCACACGTACATTTTTGTGAGGTGACTGACTTGGCAAATACAAATTTTGAGAAGAGATCACTCCTCCTAAATGCTGTTGGAAGTGAAAATTCAACCTATGGGTAAGCCTCCTAGTTGAACAACATTATACATAAATCCATGTTAAGTATATGAATATTTTTGGGTCTGTGGATGATATGTATTTCATGATGAATTTCAATTGACATATATATTGCTAGTTTTTAATGTCTGTGTGTGTGTGTATATGTATATATATATATATATATATATATATATATATATATATATATATATACTCTCCGGATTTTTCAAAAGATGAAATATTTGTGTCTTATTATGCACTCCCTAAATTCATTCATATTCATGTATGTGGATTTATAATCCACTTTTTAAAAAATTATTCTCAGAAATATCCATCCACCTGAAATACATATTTTTTCCTAGTACTGAAACAGTTTTCAGTAAATGGTGCATCCATATCCTAATATTTCGGCATTGCAAGATGACTGTGAAGACAGTGTATCACACCCAGTGTACCCTGCCACTGCGCAGGTGAATAACGAGTTAGAACGATGAAAAACTATCTTGTTAGGATCTTACAGGAAAATGGGTGTTTACCGAAATCTAGAAGAATGATTTCCACCACCGAGGTCCGGTAATTTAGTCTCAAACACAAGCCACTTGTGCAACCGGAGATTCATTCTGATTGATCCGCGTGACCTGCCCCGTGTCTACAAATGGTGAGGCACCACTGAGAAGCGACCAGCAAGCAGGGAGAAACGTTGCTGCAGATTCTGTGGAATCCTGCTGGCTGAGCATCCACTGAGCCCCCAGCTGAATTTGGGATTTCAGACGGGAAAGTTAGCAGTACATTTCTATCCCCCAAAGTGGAAACTCCACAAAGGAAACCAGCAGCCACCATCTTGGAGAGCTGAAGTAACCACCACCACTCCCAGACAGATTGCAACAATAAAACAGGTGTGTGTTTCTCAGCTCATCTCACATACAGAGGAAAATTCGCATAAACTCTCTCCTAGGCTTTTGGGGGAGGGATAATCAGAGCAAGTCTGCATAAAGACTGGGGGAAAACTAGAGGCACCTGACCTTCATCTCCCCTTCCCATCAGTGGCAAAAATGAAACTTGTCAAGCCAGTGCGGGGCGAGGGGCAAGCGGAAAATATTAAAACAATAGAGTTCCAGGGTTCACAATAGACACCCTCCCCACCCAACAAACGGCAGACCCGGAGAACAGTTTGAGCTGCCGAGAAGCATCACTCAGGAGAAATCTCGTCTATCAGGAGAAATCAGGACTAGCAGGATAAACCAGGGGACTAGAGGCCAGGCCCTCCTGACTGGGTGGCTGGAGAACGCCAGACCGCTGCCAGTGTGACTGGGCAACTGGAGACCATCTTCCTGCCGGCACCAGCCCACCTGCTGATGGCATGTCTTGACGGCTGGAGAACGCGCGCCTGCCGACGACCGAACGCGCAACTGTGTGGCTAGAGATCACCCACCCGCCGGCGACAGCCCATCCGCTGCCCGCGCTACTGGGTGGCTGGAGACTGCCGGCATGCCAGTGACCGGGAGCTGAAACCAACAAGAGACAATCCAGTCCACCCCCCCAATTCGGACACTCCGGCAAGGAGCCTGGGGCCCACCACAGCAGAGAGGTGACATCACTGGAGCTCGGCTGTCAGAATTCCTTAACAGCGAAATCCACTTAAGCAGGCATATTCTAGCAACACAAAGGAGAGAAAACAGAGATATATAAACCCATAACAAATCTATAGAAGAGAGCAGAAACACAGCAATCAAATAGAGCCTGAAAATAACGTGAACATCATGAAAAAACAAGGGGAAAAAAAGGTGTAGAAACAATGAAGGACAACTTAATACTACAGGAGAACCTAGAAGCATCAGAAACAGGGATAGGGAAAAAACTTAAGTCGTACCTAACTCAGATGGAAAGGAATAATAGAGAAGACATGAGGCAGCAAGTCCAAGAAATAAAAGTATATTTTGAAAATGAATTAAACAACCAAATTCAAATGGCAAAGAACAAGGTTTACCAGGAGATAGAGATCTTTTAAAAAATCATACAGTAATTCTAGAAATGCAGGAAACTATAAACCAAATTAAAAACTCAAACAAGAATATTTCAAATAGACTAGATCAAGTAGAAGTCAGAACATCAGATAATGAAGACAAAGTTTGTCAACTTGAAAAGAATATAGTCAACACAGAAAACATGCTTAAATCCCATGAGCAACTATTCAAGAGATATGGGATGTCATATAAAAACCAAAATTGGGAGTCATCGGGATAGAAGAAGGCATAGAGATTCAAACCAAATGAATGGACAACATATTAAATGAAATAATTCTAGAAAACATCCCAGAGATGAAAGATGGAATGGATTGCCATATCCTGGAAGCCTACAGGACCTCAAACATTCAAAACCATAATTGACAAACTCCAAGACATATAATTATGAAGATAGCCAACATACAGAACAAGGAGAGAATATTAAAAGCTACGAGAGAAAGTAGGCAGATAACATTCAGGGGTAACCAATTAGGTTAACAATTGATTTTTCATCACAGACTTTGAAAGCGAGAAGATCTTTGAACAATGTATTTCAAACACTGAAAAATAATGGATTCCAACCAAGAATACTGTATCCAACAAAATTAAGCTTCAGATTTGACAATGAAATTAAGTCTTTCTTGATAAACAAAAGCTAAAAGAATTCGCAGACAGAACACCAGCACTGCAAAGCATTTTGAGCAAAATACTACAAGAAGAGGAATTGAAAAATAGTGCCCAAAACTAACAGCGGGAGGTATCTCAGTAAAGGGGTAAGAAAATAACCAAAAAGTAAAAACTACCCAAATTAAAATAAATAAATAAATAAACATGACTGGAAGTATAAATCATATTTCAATTGTAACCTTAAATGTTAAAAATCTAAACTCACCAATCAAGAGACATAGGCTAGTAACCTTGATCAAAAAAATAAATCCAACAATATGCTGCCTTCAGGAGACTCTTTTGATAGGTAAAGACATACAGAGGCTGAAAGTGAAAGGTTGGGAAAAATCATACCACTCACGTGGCCCTCGGAAGCAAGCAGGAGTGGCCATACTCATATCATATAAAATCAACTTCAAACCTACGTTAATCAAAAGGGATAAAGTAGGACACTATATATTGTTAAAAGGAACCATCCACCAACAAGACATAACAATTATCAATTGGTATGCACCAAACAATTGAGCTGCAACGCTCATAACACAAACTCGCCTCAAGTTCAAGAGTCAAATAGACTACAACACAATAATTATGGGTGACTTCAACACACCGCTCTCGCCATTAGACAGATCCTCTATAAAAAACTGAATAAAGAAACTATAGAATTCAACAGCACAATCAATAACCTTGACTTAACCGACATATATAGAATATATCAACCATCATCAAGTGGATACACTTTATTCTCAGCAGCACATGGATCCTACTCCAAGTTAGACCATATATTATGCCATTGGGCAACTCTTAGTAAATATAAAGGCGTGGAGATAATACGATGCACCATATCTGATCATAATGGAATGAAACTGGAAATCAATGAGAATAGAAGGAAGGAAAAATCCTACATCACATGTAAAATGAACAATATTCTACTGAATGATCAATGGGTTACAGGAGACATAAAGGAGGAGATAAAAAAATTCTTAGAATCAAATGACAATACAGACACAACATACTGGAATCTATGGGACACAAAGAAGGCAGTTTTAAGAGGGAAATTCATTTCTTGGAGTTCTTTCCTCAAAAAAAGAATAAAACAACAAATAAATAAACTCACAGTACACATCAAACCCTAGAAAAGGAAGAGCAAAACAATAGCAAATGTAGTAGAAGACAAGAAATAATTAAAATTAGAGCAGAAATCAACGAAACTGAAACAAAAAAAAAACATTGAAAAAATTGATAAAACTAAAAGTTGATTCTTTGAAAAAATAAATAAGATTTACAGGCCCTTAGCCATGCTAAGGATGAGAAGAAGAGAGGGAACTCAAATTACTAACATACGGAATGAAAAAGGCAATATCACAACAGACAGTACACAAATACAGAAGATAATTAGAAAGTATTTTGAAATCCTATATTCCAATAAAATAGAAGATAGTTATAATATCGATAAATTTCTTAAGTCATACGATCTGCCCATATTCAGTCAGGAAGACACACACAATTTTAACAGACCAAAAGCAAAGAAAGAAATGGAAGAAGCCATCAAAAGACTACCAATCAAAAAAAGCCCTGTACCTGATGGGTATACAGCGGAGTTCAACAAAACCTTCGAAGAAGAATTAATACCAATACTATTCAAGCTATATCAAGAAATGGAATAATAAGGAGCTCTTCCAAATTCATTCTCGGAGTCCAAAATCACCCTGATCCCAAAACCAGACAAAGACACTTCAAAAAAGAAAACTACAGACCAATATCTCTAATGAAGTTGGATGCAAAAATTCTCAATAAAATCCGTGTGAATTGAATACAAAAACATATCAAAATAGTTGTGCACCATGATCAAGTAGGATTCATCCCTGGAATGCAAGGCTGGTTCAATATACGGAAATCAATAAATGCTATTCACCACATCAATAGACTTAAGGACAAGAACCATATGATCATCTCGATAGATGTAGTAAAACATTCAACAAAGTTCAGCATCCCTTTATGTTCAAAACACTAGAAAAACTAGGGATAACAGGAACTTACCTCAACATTGTAAAAGCAATATATGCTAAACCTCAGGCTAGTATCATCCTAAATGGAGAAAACTGAAGGCATTCCCTCTGAAATCTGGAACAAGACAGGGATGCCCTCTATCACCACTTCTATTCAATTTAGTTCTTGAAATACTAGCCAGAGCAATTAGACAGACAAAAGAAATTAAAGGCATAAAAATAGGAAAAGAAGAACTTGAATTATCACTATTTGTGGATGACATGGTAATATATTTAACAGACCCAAAAGGGTCTACAAAGAAACTGCTAGAGTTAATAAATGAAGGATATAAAAGCAACACGCATAAATCAAAGGCATTCCTGTATATCAGCAACAAAACTTCTGAAATGGAAATGAGGAAAACCACTCCATTCAAAATATCCTCAAAGAAAATAAGATACTTGGAAATCAACCTAACAAAAGAGGTGAAAACCACAGAACCCTAAAGAGAGAGATAGAAAAAGATCTTAGAAGATGGAAAAATGTACCCTGTTCATGGATAGGCAGAACTAAATTCATCAAAATGGCGAAATTACCCAAAGTTCTCTACAGGTTTAAAGCAATGCCAATCAAAATCCCAACGGCATTTCTTGTAGAAATGATAAAGCAATCATGAAATTCATATGGAAAAACAAAAGACACAGAATAGCAAAAGGAATTCTAAGCAGGAAGTGTGAATCGGGAGGTATAGCGATACTAGAGTTCAAACTTTACTACAAAGCAACAGTAACAAAAACAGTGTGGTACTGGTACCAAAACAGGAAGGTGGACCAATGGTATAGAATAGAGGACAGAGAAACCAATCCACAAAATTACAACTTTCTTATATTTGATAAAGTGGCTATAAACATGCAATGGATGAAAGATAGCATCTTCAACAAATGGTGCAGGGAAAATTAGAAATCCATGTGCAACAAAATGAAACTGAATCCCGTTCTCTCACCATGCACAAAAGTTAACTCAAAATAGATCAAGGAGCTAGATATCAAATCAGAGACACTGCGTCTCATAGAAGAAAAAGTTGGCTATGATCTATATACTGTGGGGTCGGGCTCCAAATTCTTTAATAAGACATCAATAGCCCAAGAGTTAATAACAAGAATAAACAAATGGGACTTACTTAAACTAAAAAGTTTTTTCTCAAGAAGAGAAACAATAATAGAGGTAAATAGAGAGCCTACATCCTGGGAACAATTTTTTACCCCTCACACTTCAGATAGAGCCCTAATATCCAAAATATACAAAGAACTCAAAATATTAAACAATAAGATAACAAATAACCCAATCAACAAATGGGCCAAGGACCTAAACAGACAATTCACAGAGGAGGACATACAATAAATCAACAAGTACATGAAAAAATGCTCACCATCTCTAGCAGTCTGAGAAATGCAAATCAAAACCACCCTAAGATACCATCTGACTCCAGTAAGATCAGCAGCCATTATGAAGTTAAACAACAATAAGTGTTGGCGAGGATTTGGGGAAAAGGATACACTTGTACACTGCTGGTGGGAATGCAAATTGGTGAGGCCAATTTTGAAAGAAGTATGGATATTCCTGGAAAAGCTGGAAATGGATCCACCATTTGACCCAGCTATCACCCTTCTGGGAATGTTCTCTGAGGATCTTAAAAGAGCGCACTATAGGGATACTGCCACATCAATGATCATAGCAGCACAATTCACAATAGCTAGACTGTGGAACCAACTTAGATGCCCTTCAACAGATTAATAGATAAAAAAATGTTGCATCTATACACAATGGAGTATTACACAGCACAAAAAATGACAAAATCATAGAATTTGCAGGAAAATGGATGGCATTAGAGCATATTATGTTAAGCGAAGCTAACCAATCCTTAAAAAACAAATGCCAAATGTCTTCTCTGTTATAAAGAGAGCAAATAAGTACAGAACAGGGAGGAAGAGCATGAGGAAAAGATTAACATTAAACAAAGACGAATGGGGGGAGAGAAAGGGAGAGAGAAGGGAAAGCTTATGAAAATTGTAGGAAACTCTCAATGTTACATAAAATTGCATATAAGATGTTGTGAGGGGAAGTGAGGGGGAAACAATGGAGAGAATTGAACAATAGCAGATGAGGTAGAGAGGGAAGATGGGAGGGGAGGAGAGGGTGGATAGTAGGGGATAGGAAAGGTAGCAGAATACAACAGTCACTAATATGCCATTATGTAAAAATGTGAATGTGTAACCGATGTGATTCTACAATTCGTATTTGGGGAAAAAATGGGAGTTCATAACCCAATTGAGTCAAATGTATGAAAGATGATATATCTTGAGCTTTGTAATGTTTTGAACAACCAATAAAAATAAATAAATAAATAAAGGTTTAAAATTTAGTGGGAAGAAATCAGCTAAAAATGGGTTCAGATGTATTCATTTTGCTATACAGATACTTTGTTTTGTGAATATCACAAATTTATTTTACCAGAAAATGCACATAAATTGAGATTAAAGGATAATTCACCTAACTTCATGAAAAATTCATAGCATTTTCTACACTTTTCATATTTCATTTTTTTCGTGAATATTTTGTCATGGACAAGGTCTAGTCTTAGGCTATTCTTCCAGAATACTACCTCATCTGACAAGTTCGTACAATGTGTTGGATTGTTCTTTTCATCTTTTATTTAATAGTTTCTAGCTGATAATGTGTATTTTTTCTTATCTTTATTTGGACATACAAACCTAACTATATCTTTGCATTTTATGTTTTACTGGGGAAGAGACTCATCAAAAGCTCTTTGTTATATGTATCAACAATCAAACATCTAGAGCATGCAATTATTCTTAATTTTGCATGAAAATAAATTTGTACCATTTTTCTTATAAAGATGTAGTATTATTAATAATGTCCCTACTGTAATAAGTAACTACTTACAAGAAGAATTAAACAATTGACTTTATATCAATTATGAACATGAAAAGTACTAAAATAAGTATTTGGCAATTAATACACAATTGATAGAAATTGAAATCACAAGAAAGCCATTTAAAATGTCAGTGCATATGGTCCTTAAATAATAGGTTGTTCAAATAAAATTTCTCTAATTCATAAGAGTTAATATGCGACATTACCACTTAATGTGATATAAAACTTTAAATTATCAGTATTGATAAATAAGAATGATACCTGTTTACTTAAATATGTTTATTTGATTTTCACTGTAAGATGTTAATTATGGAAGAATTGAGAATTAAGAAAGACTTGGTCTATATTATTTCTAACAGGAAAATCAAAGTACTTTTAAATATATATGTATATATATAATATATGTAATATATATGCATGAATATAGATACATATGTATAATAAATGTATTGTAATATATCTCTCAGGTGATTATAATTTTTAAATTTTCTCCAGAAAAAGAATGACTATAAAAAACAGTCTTAAATTTAAATTTCATAGCATACTACTGTTTGTAATGACATGAGAGAAAAATAGATATGGAGGGGAAACCAAAAAGGAAGGGAGAGAATGGGGAAAATGAGGAAGAAAGTGAGTAAAGAAGAGGGACATGAGTGTATGATGTTAAGATAGAAGTGGAGGGGCTGGGTTTGTGGCTCAGAGGTAACATGCTTTTCTAGCATGTGTGAGGCACATGGTTCTATTCTCAGCACCACATACAAATAAACAAAATGAAGGTCAATCAACAACTGAAAAAATAAAAAAAGAAAAAAGAAGAAATATTACGAAAATTCCAAGCTTTGATGAATGTTAAATAAAAAAAATATGTTACATAGCCTTATGTAATTTCTAGACTATCAAAAATAGTCACTAAATTTTAGATTATTAGTGCTATAACTAAAAATCCATTGATCTTTCCTCTACATTCTGTGGCATGCTAGTGCTAAAATAAATTGTATTATTAATTCCCCCCCAAATCCTAATATTTCTACAGTAACTGACCCAGTTGAACATCAATGCAAGTAGACTCTATGAGACATGATGTGTATTTTGACGTTCATTTTTATTCAACACTGGTACATTACTATCTTCAGTTTATGCACATCATAGCATATATGTTTCATCAAAATTTCTCAAATTTATAGGCATTTGTTTCACTTTCAATCACTTCCTGCTTGAGAACACATGTATTCCTCCATGTTTCATAACTGCTCTTTTCATGAGACTTCTTCCCAAAAACATTATTTTCGATTTCCATTATCACATTTGAAGCAAAACGCACAAACCCGTCACAATAAACCATAACACTAATATTACCATTAGATGTATAACTGGTTGGAATGAATGGTTGTATATCGATATAAGATTTCTTACTTAGTTTCAGATATCAATTCAATCCATTATTTAAAGTGGAACCAGTTATATTATTTATTCACAGTACAGTCTATTCACGAATTATCTCTATATTCATAGACACAGGTACACCTCTTTGTACCCCCAATACTAATTTATACGTCCTCAAAATATAGCTCCCAGAAATGGTGGAAGAAATACCCATGTCACCTGATCTCCATATACATTTTATCACAGTAATATTCTGGACACAAAAAGCAAAGGTCACACTTATGATTGTACAAAACCTAAATGGAAAGTGAACATGGATTACTAAAAACATCCATGTCCAGGTTGCCTAATGCTCTCAAATGAAAATCCTATTGGTGACTACATATTTGTTTCTTCCAAAGATTATATATTCAAACTCAAACATGTTGAAAATGTCTAATCCTGTCACTCACTTTATACTTTGCCTGATTTTGTAATGTCTCTATTGATATCTGCTTTCCTACATATTTTCCCCAGTTAATCATTGTGACTTCCTCATCACATGTGCTGATATTTACATTCACTCTCTTAGAGATACCCTACTTCTAAAGAACTTTTGTTCCAAATCCTACACTCATTCTTCTTCCTAAACCTACCAACTATCTTCCTAATCCTACCGACTATCACTTTTTGACTGGATGTTCTCTTCTACATTCAATCATCCAAGGTGAAAGGTCCTATGCCATTGTATATCGATTTATCTGAAACATCTGTGCAGAATGTAATTCAACGCTAAGTATCGCAATCAAGGGACAAATGAAGTTCTGGGCTTCAAATCTTACTTAGATTTCTGTTTTCGTACATATATTTCACCTCTATATTCTTATAAATATCACAGGTTCCCAATACCATTATTCATCAAGCAGAATGGTTCCTAACCCATATCGAACATGTTAATAACACTAATCATACACTGTTCCCTCAATCTAACTTTACTGAGGAGCAGCGACAGTGTTGGTCTTACAATACAGTAATGTATAGGATCTTCCACCTGCTGAGAACATCAAAGGTACATGCAGAAATGATCTCTGGAGAAGATGTAGGCAGCTATGAAGGACCTGAGAGAGCAAAAGACATCTCCATGGCAAAGAACTTGGTAGGATGAAGGAATGTGTCTGAATCAGCCTCACTCTTCTTAATGTAGAGTAGACCAAACCAGGCCTGTGTGGAAAGCTCTTCCCAGGTGCGTATGGTTGATATACCATTCTAACATATGAAAGTGTCACAGGAAGTAGGGGCAGCCTCCATCTCATGGGACCCTTGGAAGCAACTGTTAGGACAAAGTGGTTGCCAAGGCAGTTACCTCATTCAGTTCCTGAAAGAAGTGACCACACCTCACTTCCTTGATGATGAAAGTCTCTGAACTTGGGATCCAGGAAGCCAGGCACCCAGAGCCATTACCAATCCCAGTCCCAGTGGTCTCACTTGTTTGAATTTACCAAAGACAGAGTCAGTCTTTCTTCTTACCTGTTAAGGTCTGTAAACAAGTCAGATTGGCACCTGTTATTTTGCCAGAGAAATGTTAGAGTCTGTAAAAAAGTCTGGATGGCGCCTGACAAAATGCCAGAGGGAGTGGTTTGTGAAGTAACAAAAGCGAGCCATTAAGTGTGGAGATTCCTTATTGTTTGACTGCTGTATCTATTTCATGCTAATTAGATAGGCTGTGTAAAATGTATAAATACCGCTCTTATTCAACAATAATCGGCTTCCACTCCTGCTGCATCAGTCTACCCAAGTTGTTCATCACCCCCCCCGGTTATTTTGCCCAGCCAGCCGGGCTGCGGCACTTACCTACTGATGTGAGGATGGCCAAATGCCAGGGAAGCTCTGAAGATAATTCTTTCCTGATAAAGCAGGTATTGGCTCACCACTGACTCCTGACTACTTCACAGAGTTAGCAAAGGAAAGCAGATTTGAGACAGGACAAGCAATTTTGGGGAACATAGTATGGCCCACCAGTCAGAGGACACTCTGGATAGTCACAGACCAACTTGGAGGAAAGAGTTGCCTTTGTGGGTGTGGTTGTGGGTTTGTGTATTCCACTGTGTCTGTGGTTATAGACATTAGAAAAGAGAATGCATCAATGGAATTGTTCTGTCTAGTAGAAAGCTTCTCAGCATTCATCCTGCCAAATTTATGAATGGACTACGACTTTCCTTATGAATGGGCAACACCTGCTCTCTTCCTAAGTTCCTGTTTTCTTCCTGAATTCTGGCCACTCTCAAGAATAGGCTCATGGTTTTGTGTAAAAGATATGAACCACCTCCAAACTCTATAACATGGCCTTGTACTGGATAGCTGAAGGGAATGGAGAGGAACTCAGAAAACTCAGATATCAGTGTGACCAGTAAAGTGTCAGTGGAGAAACACTGATTTGGGCCTTTTGTTTACCTATTGTTCCGTTGCCCTGAATGTCGGGAAGGTCTTTGCCTCAGTCCACCCCTTTGTGAAACCTGAAGAAAACAGTTTTCTAATGGAAAATAATGAGCATCACCTGTGGCTCTTTGCTTAATTGCCGTGGAAAGGGATGTGTCTGAATCAGCCTCTTGGCCCTGTGTGAGGCTGTGACTTAGATTCTCACCACCTGATGAATCTAAGGAAAGATCTCATGTGTGCATCCAAAACCAAAATGGAAAAAGAGCAGTCTTGTGGATGAAGTCTCTCGCCTTCCTCTGTAAGGTTCCTGACTTCCATCAAGTGAGAATAGGTATCTTTGGTTCAAAAAGTTTTTCAAAGCCCTGCAGAGGCAAGCCCATAGGTGCTTGGATTTTCTCATAACTCCAATTCACATAAAGAATCTAAACCCCACAGACATAAGGCTCAAATTGGAGAAGCAGAGCAGTATTAATGGCAGGCCTAATTGATCACTCCTTGTTCACAGATAGGTTGTCAAGCCACCCTGACATTAGACAAATGAGGGTAGGGAGCATATTTTGGATACTGTCTTCAGCTGCACCCCTCATGGAAACTTCCAGCCAGAGGTTATGATGAGTGTCTATGTGGAAGTAGTTGAGAGCCATGTGGGAGTGTTTTGGTTTTAATTGTGGTCATTTGTTTGGCTGATGGAAGAGATGACTGGGTCCACCTTGGCTTGAACTCTGGTGTGAGTCTTCTTAGAGACTGAGTTCTGGAAATGACTGCAGAGATGTATTGCCATGAATTGTGTTGGGATTTTTGGAGGCCACGCATGGTAGTGGCCTTTGGAAACTGACATCTAGGCCCGGGGGGCTTCCCACAGAGCACTGGGAATCTGAGCCAGAATATCACATGATTTTATTCTGAAAGACTTGACAGCCATAGTTGAGAGTAAAAACACACATGGACCTCACATTGTAGACCTCAATGGGAATGGCTTCATTTGATCTTTTGGCCACTCTTTGGGAAGTCTTGCCTGTGAGAGTTCTCCAGATCTTTCATTGAAATGGGCTTTCTCACCTTTTAATGTTTCCAGAATGAATTAAATCCCACAGTGCCTCCAACCTCATCCTTGAAAAATGGCTAGATAAACATCATAAAAATTTGAAATTCCCATCACCAGGTGACACTGGATACACTTTGGATTTCCTGTTGCTCATTATGAGTGTACCAGACAGTGCCTTGATTGACTGGGTTTCATGAAAATGGTGTAGAACAATGATGCAAATAAGTTAAAGTCTGCTGAGTAGTGGGCCTAGAGCAGTGTTTTGCAGGTCTGTGATAAAACTTCTGTGGTGGGGTCATGTGGATCTGCCAAAAGGCTTGTAACTGACATGGTGCAGCCAGCAGACCCTTGTATGTAAAGGCATCTTGTTGAATGGAGAGGTTTCAGGGCAATGTTCAGAATCAGGTTGCTATGGTCAAGGGGGCAAGCTATGTGGGATAGAAGCCTGGTTGGTGCATTCTCCTGCAGACCCTGACGCACAACACGTGACAGATCTCCCTCCAGCACTGTGACCCAGTTGAATTCCTTGTAATTCCTGAAGCCAATACCAAACTCCCAGTGCAGCAGCAAGGACACCATGAAAAGTGGAGGATGACCAAATGGCTTCACAGTCCACACGGGGCCACACTTAGCCTTCAGTGGCAAGAGTTTACTTACAAAGAGAGAATTTAGCCTTGCTGCCTCACGTTCTTTGGAAAATAAGAAACCATGTTCTGCAGGTCACATAGATGGAGACCCAGCTTTGGTGGTCTCACTAGAAAGGAAGCCATAGATCCTGACTACAACATATACTTCAAGTGGCCAACCTCAGAGGCAGGTTCTCCAGAAGTCTTTAGGCTGGCAGATCTCCATATTTGTGCAGTATTTACCCTGTCCCTTACTTTTGGAAACTCCTCTACCACCTCCAATATTGTGAACTCGTAACCATGTCCCATTCCTGATATGTATTCACAGATTTTCTAAATCTTCTTCTTTTATTTTGTCTTACTTGGGGCAAAGATAGTGTCAAGGTATTGTTGTGAATGAGAGTAGGAAGATTTTGTGTAGCACATATTTGCATACACATTTGATTCATTTTCCTATTTTACATTCAAAATACTGAATCCCTGACACTAACCCATACCCTACTAGACTCTGACTACTAACCCTAATATGGTGGAGATAAATAATGCAAACAGAAGTGAAATACAAACAGTTCAGAGGAGGCATGGTGTATACTTGGATTTGCCTTTTGCATGATAAAGTGTAGGTGTTATAAATCTAGTCAATTTTTAATTAAAATAGTTCACCATGGGTTTTTGTAGTTAACAAATACGTGAATTCCTGTCTCCCTTTCTCTGTAGCCTATTCAGCACATGTATTTTTATATGCCCTTTCTCTGTAGCCTATTCAGCACATGTATTTTTATATGCACATATAGAATCCTACCTGGTATCACACGTACATTTTTGTGACTTGGCTGACTTGGAGATACAAATTGTGAGAAAAGATCACTCCTCCTAAAAGCAGTTGGAACTGAAAATTCAACCTATGTGTGAGCTTCCTAGGAGAACAACATTGTACATAAATCCATGCTCAGTAAAATAAATTATTTTGCATCTGTGGATGTTATATATTTCATGATGAATATTGATTGGCTTATATGTTGGTACTTTTTAATATCTCTGTGTGTGTTTTGGGTGTGTGTTTATATATATATTCATGTTCATGTATGTGGATTTATAATAAAAATTTCACAAGATTATTCTCAGAAGTATTCATTTACCTGAACTACATATTTGTTTTCTAGTACTTAAAACTAACTTCAGTGAATGTGCATACAAATACTAATATTTCTACAGTAATTGACCCAGTTTAACATCAATGCAATTAGATTCCTATGGGGCATGGTGTGTATTTTGATGTTCATTTTTATTCAACATTGGTTCGTTAATATTTCTTCAGTTCATGCACATCATAGGATATATATTTCATCCACAAATTCACAAATTTATAGGCATTTGTTTCTCTTTCAATCACTTACTGCTTCAGAACACATGTATTCCTCCAGGTTTCTTGACTGGTCTTTTAATGAGACTTCTTTCCAAACACATTATTTTCGATTTCCATAATCACTTTTGAAGCAAATCTCACACAATCTTTATAATAAAACATAACGCAATTATACAATTAGATGTGTAACTGGTTGGAATGAATGATTGTATATCAATATAAGTTTTTGTGTATATTTTCACATATCAATTCAATCCATTATTTAAAGTGGAAACAGTTATATTATTTATTCACAGTATTGTCAATTCATGCATTAATTCTATATTCATAGACACAGAGTACAAATCTTTGTACCGCTAATAATAATTTATACATCTTCAAAATATTGCTCTCAGAAATGGTATAAGAAATACTTATGTCACCCAATCTACATATACATTTTATCACAGTAATATTCGGGACCCAAAATGCAAAGGTCAAACATATGATTGTTCCAAAGCCTAAATTGAAAGTGAGCATGGATTACTAAAAACATCCATGTACATGTTGCCTAATGTTCTCAAATGTCAATCCTATTTGTGACAACATATTTTTTTCTTCCTTAGATTATATATTCAAACTCAACCCTGTTGAAAATATCTAATCCTATCACTCACTTTATACTTTTCCTGATTTCTTAATGTCTCTATTGATATCTGCTTACCGACATATTTTCCCCAGTTCATCATTGTGACTGACTCTTCACATGTGCTCACATTTAAATTCACTCTCTATCCGAAACCCTATTGCTGGAGAACTTTTGTCCAAAACCTATACTAACTCTTCTTTCTGAAACTGAATATCTTTCTAATAATTTCAACTATCCCTTTTTGACTAGAAGTTCTCTTCAACATTCCATCATCCAACGTACAAGGTCCTATGCCATTGTACTGAATTTATCTGAGACATCTCTGCAGAAAATAATTCAAATCTAAGTATCCCAATCAAGGGCCCAATGCCCTTCTGGGCTTCAAATCTTACCTACATTTCTGTTTTCATACTAATATTTCACCTATATTTTCTTGTAAATATTGCAGCTTCCCAATCATTCCTGCAGAATGATTCCTAACTCATATCGAACATGTTATTAATACTAATCATACACTGTTCCCTCAATCTAACTTTACAGAAGATTAGAGACAGAGTTGGTCTTTCAATATAGGAATGTAGCAGATCTTCCACATGCTAAGATCCTCAAAGGTCCATACAGAAATCATCCCTGGAGAAGATGTATGCAGCTATGAAGGACCTGAGAGAGAAAAAGTCATCTCCATGTAATGGCTCACCGCTGGCTCCTAATAACTTCACAGAGTTGGCCAAGGAGACCAGATCTGAGACAGGACAGGCCATTTCTGGGAACATAGTATGGCCCACCAGTAAGAGGACACTCCGGATAGTCACAGACCTACTTGGGGGAAGGAGGTGCCTTTGTGGGTTGGGTGTGAGTTTGTGGTCTTGTCTCATTTTCTGAGAATAGGTAGGAAAGGCAGTATGTTCATTTTGGAGTGGATGGTTTCTAGAAAGTCGTTTGACAAGGAGTGTGTTTCTATGTCTGGGTATCCCACTGTGTTCGTGGATGAAGACATTAGAAAGAGCATGCATCAATGGATGTGTTCTGTCTAGTAGAAAGCTTCCCAGCATTCATCCTTCCCAATTTATAGATGGACTTGGCTTGCCTTCTGGATGGGCAACACCTACTGTCTTCCTAAGTTCCTGTTTTCTGCCTGAATTCTGGCCACTAACCATAATAGGCTCATGGTTATGTGTCCAAGATATGTACCACCTCCAAGCTCTGGGACATGGCCATGTACAGGATAGCTGAAGGGAATTGGAGCATCTCAGAAAACTCAGATATCAATGTGACCAGTAAAGTCTCTGTGGAGAAACCCTGCTTTGGGCCTTTTGCATACCTATTCTTCTGTTGCACTGAATAACAGGAAGGTCTTTGATTAGGCCACGCCTTTGTGAAGCCTGAAGAAAACAGTTTTCAAATGGAAATGAATGGGCATCACCTGGAGCTCTTTGCTTAATTGTTTGGAAAGGGTTGTGTCTGAATTGGCCACTTGGCCCTGTGTGAGGCTGTGGCTTAGATACTCAGCACCTAATGGACCTAAAGAAAGATCCCATGTGTGCACCCAAATCCAAAATGTCCAAAAAGCATTTATTGTGGACTACGTCTCTCGCCTTCCTCTGTAAGGTTCCTGATCTCCATCAAGTGAGAATAGGGATCCTTTGCATCAAATGAGTACTTCAAAGCCTTGCAGAGTCTAGCCCACTGGTGCTTGTGATTACTCATGACTCCAGTTCACATAAAGAATCTAAATCCCACAGTCAGTAATCCTCAAATTGGAATTGTGGAGCAGTATTAAAGGCAGGGCTCTATGATCATTCCGTGTTCAAAGGAAGGGTGTCCAGGCAACCCTGACTTGTGACAAATGAGGTGCGAGGGTGCTTATTTTGAACACTGTGTTGGTCTTTGCCGCTCATGAAAACCTCAAGCCAGAGGTTATTATTAGTGTCTATATGGAAGAAGATGAGTGCCATGTGGGAGTCTTTTGTTTTTAATTGTGGTCATTTGTGTGGCGGTTGGAAGAGATGTCTGGTTCCACCTGGGCTTGAACTCTGGTGTGATTCCCCTTAGAGACTGAGTTGTGGAACTGTCCTCAGAGAAGTATTGCCATGAATTGTGTTGAGATTTTAGGAGGCCACACATGAGATTCGCCATTGGAAACTGAGATCTAGACCCAGGGTGGCTTTCCACAGAGCATAAGTAATCTCAGCCAGGATATCACACGATTTTATTGTTAAAGACTTGGCAGCCATAGTTGAGAGTCAAAACACACATGGAGCTCACATTGTAGACCTCAATGAACCTGGCTTCATGTGACCTTTTGGCCACACTTTGGGAAGCTTTGCCTGTGATAGTTCTCCATTTCTTTCGTTCAAATGAGTTTCCTCGCCATTTAATGGTTCCTGAATGATTGGAAACCCACAGTGCCTTCATCCTTCATCCTTAAAAAATAGCTAGATAAATTCCCTTGACCAAGTGGCACTGGAGAAACTTTGGATTCCTGTTGCTGATTATGAGTATACCAGACAGTGCCTTGATTGACTTGGTTTCACGAAAATGCTGTAGAACAGAGATGCCAGTAATTTGGAGCCTGCTGAGTAGTTGGCCTAGAGCAGTGGTGGGGAGGTGTCTGAAATAACATCTGTGGTGAGGCCATGTTTATCTGCCATTGGCTTCCAAATGGCTTGTGACTGACATTTTGCATCCAGCAGACCCTTGTATCTAAAAGCATCTTGTTATATGGAGAGGTTTCAGGACAATATTCAGAATCAGGTTGCTATGGTCAATGGGGCAAGCTCTGTGGGAAAGAAGCTTGCTTGGTGCATTCTCCTGCAGACCCTGACCCACCACATGTGACAGAATTCCCTCCAGCACTTTGTCCCAGTGGAACTCCTTGTATTTCAAGAAACAGATACCAAACTCTCAGTGCAGCAGCAAGAAACACCACAAAAAGTGGAGGATGAAAAAATGGCTTTACAGTAAAGACGAGGAGACACTTAGCGCGCAGTGGCTACAGTTTACCTACAAAGAAAAAATTCAGCACTGCTGCCTCATGTTCATTGGGAAATAAGAAACAATGTCCTCCAGGTCACATAGATGCAGACCCAGTTATGATGGTCTAACTAGAACGGAAGCTAAATCTCCTGACAGCAACATATATTTCAAGTGCCCAAACTCAGAGGCAGTTTCTCAAAAGTCTTTAGGCCAGCAGAGCTCCATGTTTGTGGAGTGTTTACCCTGTCCCTTACTTTTGGAAACTCCTATACCACCTCCAAGTATATGAACTCCTGAGCATATTCCATTCCAGATATGTATTCACAGATTTTTGTAAATCATGTCCTCTAATTGTGTCTTACTTTAAGCGAAGATGATGTCAAGGCATTGTTCTGGATGAGAGTGGGAACATTTTTTTGTATCACATATTTGCATAAATATTGAATTTATTTTCCTATTTTCAATTCGAAATACTGAATCCCTGACACTAACCCAAAACCTACTAGACTCTGACTACTAATCCTAATATGATGGAGTAAAATAACCCACACAGAATAGAAATACAACCAGTTCAGAGGAGGCATGGTGTATAGTTGTACTTTCCTTTTGCATGATAAAGGGTTGGTGTTATAAATCTTGTCAATTTGTAGTTAAAATAGTTCTCTAGGTGTTTTTAAAGTTAACAAATATGTGAATTCCTGTCTCCCTTTCTCTGTAGCCGATTCAGCACATGCATTTTTATATGCACATATAGAATACTACATGGTATCACACGTACATATTTGTGAGGTAACTGACTTTGCAAATACAAATTGTTAGAAGAAAACACTTCTTCTAAATGCTGTTGGAACTGAAAATTCAACCTATGGGTGAGCTTCCTAGTTGAACAACATAAATCCATATTTAGTAAAATCAATATTTTTGGATCTGTGGATGATATATATTTCATGGTGAATTTCGATTGCCATACATAATGCTACTTTGTAATGTCTGTATTTAGGTGTGTGTGTGTGTGTGTGTATTCACTCTGCTGATTATTCAAAATATAAAATATATGTGTCTTATTATACACTAACTAAATTCATTCATATTCATGTATTTGGATTTATAATCAACGTTTGAGAAGATTATTCTCAGAAATATTTTTCCACCTGAAATACATGTTTGTTTCCTAGTACTGAAAACTAACTTCAGGGGATCATATTATGGCAGCGAGGGGAGTTCATTACCCACCTGTACCGCATCACTTTGCAGGAGAAGGACGAGTTAGAACGGCTAAAATCTATCTTATTAGAAATTTCCAGGAAAATTGGTGTGCTCCAAAACCTACAGGAAGGATTTCCATTGCACAAGGACCAGCTACGGGGACTCAAACACCAGCAATTTGTCCTCACGGAGGGTCACGCTGCTTATTTAGCAAATCGCCCCACGGCTAGTGTCTGCAATGCGTGCTGGGAAACGACGAGAGAGCAACACAAAGATACAGTCTGTGGATTATGCGGGCTCCTGCCATCTGGGCAATCACTGTGCTCAGTGCTGAATTCTGGGTTTGAAATGGGGGAAGGAAGCGGTCCAATTCGGTTTTCCACACCGGTGAGACCACAGAGGAAGATAGCGGTCACCATCTTGGAGAGCTGATGTCACCATCCCTGTTTTCGACTGATCACAGCTCATTCAGATACAGAATAGGTAATTTCAGGCTGCCATTCGCCTTCATCTTGCAGACAAATTACTCAGGGTCAGTGCTAAAGAACCCATGAAAATTGCTTCTTGGATCGTTCTCCTATCAGAACATACACCGAGCCCGGAGCGGCTGAATTCCGGGTCCCGGAACTGCTCTGGCCCAGGGCTAAAGAACCTGCGGAAACTGTTTCTTGGTCTGGGTCCTGCTGAATACTGTAGAGGTAAATGCCAACTGAGCCTTCATAGACAGTGGCAACAGGATTGAGTCGGGGCTTGTGAGGGCCGGTCAGGACTCACCTGTTGCTTTGGTCACCCGACAAAGGGAATGAAATGCTGCCATTTACATGGGATACCAACATGGCAGACATCTGATGTGATCACAAAGCGGTGGAGGAGATAACTTCATCGATACCAGCGGCGAGAGAAATAGTTGGTCTCCTGGTAAAGAAAGTGAGTCACAAACATCTGAGTCTCTCTCATTTTGTCATCAAGCCAGAGGTGCAGAGCAGAGCTGCCGCCTGTGCCTGGAACAGGCCCAGCGACCCACCGGCGTGGTAGTCACGTCACCCCAATTGGAGTAGGGGCAGAGCAGAGCCGACACCCATGCCTGCAAGGTAGGCAGACGTATGACCGACCGGCAGAACAGGCCTAGCGGCCGGTCAGCATGGTAGACAGATCACCCCAATTGGAGGAGCAGCACAGCCGCCAACCGCACCTGCAATGGAGACTTTTCCACTATACAAGAGCAATATAAATATACAGGGGGAAAATTACAAAAACACAACAGTTTCACCAAGCAGAAAGAAACGCAAGCTGTATGAAAAGACAAGGAAAGAAAGGACCACAAGCAATGCAGGTCAACTTAACTTTAGAAGAGGTAATAGATGCAGCATATGGAATGTCAGATAAAGAATTCAGGATATACATGCTTCAGGTGATCTGGAATCTCAAGGAAGACATTAGACAGCAAAAATCAGACAATGAAAGATCACTTCGACAATGAATTACATAAAAAAATCCAAGTAGCAAAGATCAACTATACAGGGAGATAGAGGTTATAAAAAACAAACGAACCGAAATCTTAGAAACGCAGGAAGTAATGAACCATCTTAAAAACTCAATTGAGAATACTACCATCAGAGCAGAATACTTAGAAGATAGAACATCAGACAATGAAGACAAAGTATTTCAACTCAAAAAGAACATATACAGCTCAGCAAGACTGTTAAGAAACCATGAGCAAAACTGCAAGAAATATGGGATAACATAAAGAGAATAAACATAAGACTCATTGGGATAGAGGAAAGTATAGAGGTCCAAACCAAAGGAGTGAGCAATCTATTCAATGAAATAATAGGAGAAAAATTCCTAGACTTGAAGAATGAGACAAAATCCCAAATCCTAAAAGTCTACAGGACGCCGAATGTGCAAAATCATAAGAGATCCACACCTAGACACATTGTAATGAAGATACCCTACATACAGAATAAGGTGAGAATTTTAAAAGCTACAAGAGAAAGGAAGCAGATTATAGTTAGTGGTAAACCAACCAGGATAACAGCTGATCTTTCAACACAGACTCTGAAAGCTAGAAGATCCTTTAATAACATATTTCAAACACTGAAAGAAAATGGGTTCCAACCAATTATCATGTATCCAGCGAAATTAAGCTTCAGATGGAAGATGAAATTAAAACCTTCCACGATAAACAAAAGTGAAAAGAATTTGCAGCTAGAAAACCATCTCTTCAAAACATCCTCGGCAAAACATTACAGGAAGTGGAAATGGAAAATACCAATGAAAACCAACAGTGGGAGGTAGGACATTAAAGGGGGGAAAATAATCAAAGAGGAAAACAAACTATGTTTAGTAACATAAATAAACAAATATGGCTGGAAGAACAACCCATATCTCAATAATAACCAAAAATCTTAATGGCTTAAACTCACCAATTAAGAGACACAGGCTACTAGAATGGATCACAAAACAAGAACCAACAAAATGCTGCCTACAGGAGACGCATTTTATAGGAAAAGACATACATAGACTGAGGGTGATACTTGGAAAAATCATATCACTCTTATGAACTTCGGAAACAAGCAGGAGTGTCCATACTCATATCAAATAAAATAGATTTCAAGCCAAAGTTAATCAAAAGGGATAAAGAAGGACACTACATACTACTCAAGGGAACCATACGCCAACAAGACATAACAATCATAAATATATATGCCACAAACAATGGTGCAGCTTTGTTCATCAAACAAACTCTTCTCAATTTCAAGAGTCTAATAGACCACAATACAGTAATCATGGGAGACATGAACACACCTCTCTCACCACTGGACAGATCTTCCAAACAAAAGTTGAATAAGGAAACTATAGAACTCAATAACACAATTAATAACCTAGACTTAATTGACATATATACAATACACAACCCATCATCAACAAGTTACACTTTTTTCTCAGCAGAACATGGATCCTTCTCAAAAATACATCATATATTATGTCACAGGGCAATTCTTAGACAATAAAAAGGAGTAGAGATAATACCATGCATTTTATCTGATCATAATGGAATGAAATTAAAAATCAACGATAAAAAAGGAAGGAAAAATCTTTCATCACTTGGAGAATGAACAATAGGTTTCTGAATGATCAATGGGTTATAGAAGACATCAAGGAAGAAATTAAAAAATTCTTAGAGATAAATGAAAACACAGACACAATATATCGGAATCTATGGGACACATTGAAAGCAGTTCCAAGAGGAAAATTCATTGCTTGAGTTCATTCCTTAGAAAAAGAAAAAAACAACAAATAAATGATCTCATACTTCATCTCAAAATCTTAGAAAAACAAGAGCAAACAACAGCAAAAGAAGTAGAAGGCAACAAATAATTAAAATCAGAGAAGAAATTAATGAAATCGAAACAAAAGAAACAATTGAAAAAATTGACAAAACAATACATTGGTTTTTTGAAAAAATAAATATAATCGACAGACCCTTAGCCATGCTAACAAAGAGAAGAAGAAAGAGAACTCAAATTACTAGCATATGAAATGAAAAAGGAAATATAACAAGAGACACTTCAGAAATACAGAAGAAAATCAGAAATTATTTTGAATTAATATACTCCAATAAAATAGAATATAGTGAAGGCATTGATAAATTTCTTAAGTCATATGATGTGCCCAGATTGAGTCAGGAGGATATAGACAACTTAAACATTCCAATATCAATTGAGGAAATAGAAGAAACCATCAAAATACTACCAACTAAGAAAAGCCCAGGACCGGATGGGTATAGAGCAGAATTATACAAAACCTTTAAAGAAGAACAAAAACCAATAGTTTTCAAGGTATTTCAGGAAAAATGCAAAAATCCTCAAAAAAATTCTGGCGAATCAGACACAAAAACATGTATATAAAAAAAAATGTGCACCATAATCAAGTAGGATTCATTCCTGGGATGCAAGGCTGGTACAATATACGGAAATCAATAAATGTTATTCATCACATCAATAGACTTAAAAATAAGAACCATATGATCATCTCGAGAGATGCGGAAAAAGCATTTGACAAGGTACAGCATCACTTTACGTTCAAAACTCTAGAAAAACTAGGGATAACAGAATCATACCTCAATATTGTAAAAGCAATCTTTGCTAAGCCTCAGGCTAGCATCATTCTGAATGGAGAACAATTGAAGGCATTCCCCCTAAAATCTGGAGCAAGACAATGATGCCCTCTCTCACCCCTTCTGTTCAACATAGTTATTGAAACACTGGCCAGAGCAATTAGAAAGACTAAAGAAATTAAAGGCATTAAAATAGGAAAAGAAGAACTCCAATTATCGCTATTTGCAAAAGACATGATTCTATACCTAGCAGACCCAAAAGGGTCTACAAAGAAACTATTAGAGGTAATAAATGAATTCAGCAAAGTGGCAGGATATTAAATCACCACCCATAAATCAAAGGCATTTTTGTATATCAGTGACAAATCCTCTGAAATGGAAATGAGGACAATCACTCCATTCACAATATCATCAAAAAAATAAATAAAATACTTGGGAATCAACCTAACAAAAGAGGTGAAAGACGTATACAATGAAAACTACAGAACCCTAAAGAGAGAAATAGAAGACAATCTTAGAAGATGGAAAAATATACCCTGTTCATGGATAAGCATAACTAACATCATCAAAATGACGATATTACCAAAAGTTCTCTATAGGTTTAATGCAATGCCAATCAAAATCTCAAGGTCATTTCTTGTAGAAATAGATAAAACAATTATGAAATTCATATGGAAAAATAAAAGACCCAGAATAGCAAAAACAGCTCTAAGCAGGAAGTGTGAATCAGGCAGTATACCGATACCAGACCTCAAACTATACTACAGATCAATAGTAAAAAAAATAGCATGGTACTGGTGACAAAACAGGCGGGTGGACCAGTGATACAGAATAGAGGACACAGAAACCAATCCACAAAACTACAGCTATCTTATATTTGATAAAGGGACTAAAAGCATGCAATGGAGGAAGGATAGCATCTTCAACAAATGGTGCTGGGAAAACTGGAATTCCATATGTAACAAAATGAAACTGAATCCCCTCCTCTCACCATGCACAAGAGTTAACTCAAAATAGATCTAGGAGGTTGATATCAAATCAGAGACACTGCATCTGGTGGAAGAAAACTTTTGCCACCATCTACATACTGTGGTGTCGGGCTCCAAATTTCTCAATAGGACACCCATACCACCAGAGTTAATCCCTAGAATCAACAAATGGGACTTACTCAAACTAAATACATTTTTCTCAGCAAAAGAAACAATAAGAGAGGTAAATAGGGAGCCTACATCCTTGGAACAAATCTTTACTCCTCACACTTCAGATAGAGCCCTAATATCCAGAGTATACAAAGAACTCAAAAAAAATTAAACAATAAGAAAATGAATAACCCAATCAACAAATGGGCCAATGACCTGAACAGACACTTCTCAGAGGAGGACATACAATCAATCAATAAGTACATGAAAAAATGCTCACCATCTCTAGCAGTCAGAGAAAAGCAAAACAAACCCACCCTAAGATACCATCTCACTGCAGTAAGATCGGCAGCCATTATGAAGTCAAACGCCATCATGTGCTGTCGAGGATGTGGGGAAAAGGGCACACCTGTACATTGCTGGTGGGACTGCAAATTGGTGCAGCCAATTTGGAAAGCAGTATGGAGATTTCTTGGAAAGCTGGGAATGGAACCACCATTTGACCTATTCCCCTTCTCGGTCTATTCCCTAAAGAACTAAAAAGAGCATGCTACAGAGATACTGATAAATCGATGTTCATAGCAGCACAATTCACAATTGAAAGACTGTGGAACCAACCTAGATTCCCTTCATTAGATGAATGGATTAAAAATGTGGCATTTATATAGAATGGCTTGTGACTCACAAGGTGCAGCCAGCAGACCCTTATATGTAAAGGCAAATTGTTATATGGTTTGGTTTCAGGTAAATGTTCAGAATCAGGTTGCTATGGACACGGGGGCAAACTATGAGAGATAGAATATTGGATGGTGCATTCTCCTGCAGAACCTGACCATACACACGTGACAGAACTCCCTCCAGCACTGTGTCCCAGTTGAACTCCTTGTATTTCGTGATGCAAATACCAAACTCCCAGTGCAGCAGCAAGAAACACCACGAAAAGTGGAGGATGACCAAATGGCTTCACAGTTCACACGGGGAGACACTTAGGTTCCAGTGTCCACACTTTACTTAGGAAGAGAGAATTCAGCACTACGGTCTCATGTTCATTGGAAAATAAGAAACCATGTCCTCCAGGTCACATAGATGCAGACCCATCTTTGATGGTCTCACTACAAAGGAAGCTAAAGCTCCATACAACAAAATATATTTCAAGTGCCCAACCTCAGAGGGACTTTCTCAAGAAGTCTTTAGGCCAGCAGAGCTCTATGTGTGTGGACTGTTTAAACTTTCCCTTACTTTTGGAAACTCCTTTACCACCTCCAATTTTTTGAACTACTGAGTATATTTTATTCCACATATGAATTCACAGATTTTCTAACTCTTCTCCTCTAATTGTGTTTTACTAGGGTCGAAGGTAATGACAAGGCATTGTTCTTGATGAGAGTTGGAAGATTTTTGTGTAGCATATGTTTGCGTACACATTGGATTCATTTTCCTATTTTCCATCCAAAATACTGAATCTCTGACACTATCCCATACCCTACTAGACTTTGACGATTAATCCTAATATGGTGAAGAAAAATAACCCAAAGAGAATAGAAATACAAGCAGTTCAGAGGAGGCATGGTCTATACTAGGTCTTGCCTTTTGCATGATAAAGGGTAGGTATTATAAAAATTGTCAATTTTTAATTGAAATAGTTCTACATGTGTTTTTAAAGGTAACGAATATGTGACTTCCTGTTTCCTTTTATCTGTAGCCTATTCAGCACATGTGTTTTTATACGCACATATAGAATCCTACCTGGTATCACACATAATTTCTTTTGAGGCTACTGACTTGGAAGATAAAAATTGTGAGTAGAGATCATTCCTCCTAAACGCTGTTGAAACTGAAAATTCAACCTATGTCAGCTTCCTAGTAGAACAACATTATACATGAATCCATGTTAAGCAAAATGAATATTTTTCGATATGTGGATTATATATATTTCATGATGAAATGTGATTGGCATATATATTGCTACTTTTAATGTCTGTGCATGTGTCTGTGTGTGTGTGTGTGTGTGACTCTCCAAGTTTTTTAAAATATGAAATATATGTGTATTATATACACTCCCTAAATTCATTCATGTTCATGTATGTGGATTTATAATCAACTTTTCAGAAGATTATTCTCAGAAATATTCATCCACCTTGAATACATATTTGTTTCCCATTACTGAAATCTGACTTCAGTTAATGGTTCATACAAATCCTAACATTTCTACATTAACTGACCCAGTTTAACATCAATGCAAGTAGATTCCTATGGGACATGATGTCTATTTTGAACTTCATTTCTATTCAACACTGCTACATTACTATTTCTTCACGTTTAGCCCATCATAGCATATATATTTCATCCACAAGTTTACAAATTTAGAGGCATTTGGTTCACTTTAAATCCCTTCCTGCTTTAGAACACATGTATTCCTCCAGGTTTCTTGACTGGATTTTTTGAGACTTCTTTCCAAACACATTATTTTCGATTTCCATAATCCTTTTGAAGAAAATCAGACACACTCTTCATGATAAACCATAACCTAATATTACCATTAGATGTATAACTGGTTGGAAAGAATGATTTTATATCAATATTAGATTTCCTGTATATTTTCAGATATCAATTAAATGAATTATTTAAAGTGGAACCAGTTATATTATTTATTCACAGTATGGTCTATTCATGCATTATCTCAATATTCACAGACACAGCGTACACCTCTTTGTACCCCCAATACTAATTTATACGTCTTCTCAATATTGCTTCCGGAAATGGTGGAAGAAATACTCATGTCACCTTATCTACATATACATTTTATCACAGTAATATTCTTGACAAAACTGCAAAGGTCACACTTATGATTTTACAAAGCCTAAATGGAAAGTGAACATGGATTACTAAAAACATCCATGTCCAGGTTGCCTAATGCTCTCAAATGTCATTCTTTGGTGACTACATATTTGTTTCTTCCTAAGATTATATATTCAAACTCAATCCTGTTGAAAATGTCTAATCCTAACAATCACTTTGTACTTTGCCTAATTTCCTATTGTCTTCCTTGATATTTGCTTTCCTACATTTTTTCCCTAGTTCATCATTGTGAATGACTCTTCACATGTGCTGACATTGGCATTCACTCTCTAATCGAAACCCTGTTGCTAAAGAATTTTTTTTTTCCAAATTCTATACTCACACTTCTTCCGAAAACTACCGACTGTCTTTCTAATCTTACCGACTATCCCTTTTGGAGTTGATGTTCCCTTCTAAATTCAATCATCCAAGGTACAAAGTCTTATGCCATTGTATATTGATTTATCCAAGAAATCTCTGCTGAAGGTAATTCAATGCTAAGTATCCCAATCAAGGGCCCAATTCCCTTCTGGGCTTCAAATTTACCTAGATTTCTGTTTTCATACATATATTTCACCTCTATGTTCTTATAAATATAGCAGATTCCCAATATCATTATTCATCCCTCAGAATAATTCCTAACCCAAATTGAACAAGTTATTAATGCTAACCATACACTGTTCCCTCAATCTAACTTTACAGAAGAGCGGGACAGAGTTGTATTGTAAGACCTTACAATACAGGAATATAGGGGATCTTCCACCTGCTGAGAACCTCAAAGGACCATGCAGATATGACCCCTGGAGAAGATGTAGGCAGATATGAAGGACCAAACAAGGCCTGTGTGGAGAGCTGTTCCCGGGTGCCTATGGTTGATATACCATTCTAACTTGTGAAAGTGTCACATGAAGTAGGGGTAGCCACCAGCACTTGTCCCCGTTGAACTCCTTGTATTTAGTTAAGCAAATACCAAACTCCCAGTGCAGCAGCAAGAAACACCACGAAAATGGAGAATGAACAAATGGCTTCACAGTCCACATGGGGAGACACTTAGCCCCCAGTGGCCACAGTTTACCTACAAAGAGGGAATTCAGTACTGCTGCCATATGTTCATTATAAAATAAGATACCATGTCCTCCAGGTCACATAGATGCACACCCAGCTTTGATGGTCTCACTACAAAAGAAGCTATAGCTCCAGACAACAATATAAATTTAAGTGCCCAACCTCTTAGCCAGTTTCTCAAGAAGTCTTTAGGCCAGCAGAGCTCCATGTTTGTGTTGTGTTTACAATGTCCCTTACTTTGAGAAACTCCTCCACCATATCCAAGGTTGTGAACTCCTGAGAATTTCCCATTCCAGATTGGATTTATTTTGCAATTTTCCATTCTACAGTAACTGACCTAGGTTTACATCAATGCAAGTACATTCCTATGGAACATGATGTGTATTTTGAAGTTCATTTTTATTCAACACTGTTACATTACTATTTCTTCAGTTATGCACATAATAGGATATATATTTATTCCACAAGTTAGGAAGTTTATAGGCATTTGTTTCACTTTCAATCACTTTCTGCTTCAGAACACATGTATTCCTCCATGTTTCTTGACTGGTCTTCTCATGAGACTTCTTTCCAAACACATTATTTTCTATTTCCGTAATCACTTTTGAAACAAAACTCACACACCCTTCATTATAAACCATAACTCTAAGATTACCATTAGATGTATAACTCTTCGGAATGAATGATTGTATATCAATATGAGATTTCCTATATATTTTCAGATATCAATTCAATCCATTATTTAATTGGAACCAGTTATATTTTTTCCCAGTATGATCTATGTATGCATAATCTCTATATTCATAGACACAGCATACACCTCTTTGTACCCCCAATACTAATTTATTCGTCTTCACAATATTGCTCCCGGAAATGTTGGAAGAAATACGCATGCCACCTGATCTACATATACATTTTATTACAGTAATATTCTGGACACCAAATGCAAAGGTCACACTTATTATTGTACCAAAGCCTAAATGGAAAGTGAGCATGGATTACTAAAAACATCCATGTCCACATTGCCTAATTCTCTCAAATGTCAATCCTATTCGTGACTACATATGTGTTTCTTCCTAAGATTATATATTCAACCTGAACCCTTTGAAAAAGTCTAATCCTATCACATTATAGTTTGCCTGATTTTGTAATGTCTCTATTGATATCTGCTTTCCTACATATTTCCCAAGTTCATCATTGTGATTGACTCTTCACATGTGCTGACAAATATTCACTCTCTAACCAAAACCCTATTGCTAAAAAACTTTTGTTTCAAATACTATACTCACTCTTCTTCCTATACCTACCGACTATCTTCCTAATCCTACCGACTATCCCTGTTTGACTTGATGTTCTCTTGTACATTCAATCATCCAAGGTAGAAGATCCTATGCCATTGATTATAGATTCATCTTAGACATCTGTGCATAACATAATTCAATGCTAATTATCCCAGTCAAGGTCCCAATGCCATTCTGGGCTTCGAATCTAAACTAGATTACTGTTTTCATAATTATATTTCATCTCTATATTCCTTTAAATATTTTAGGTTCCAAATACCATCATTCATCCAGCAGAATGATTTCTAACCCAAATCAAACATGTGGTTAACCTTAACCATTCACTGTTCCATCAATGTAACTTTACAGAAGAGCAGGGATAGAGTTGTATGAGATCTTTCACCTGATGAAAACCTCAAAGGTACATGCATAAATGATCTCTGAAGAACATGAAGGCAGCTATAAAAGACCTGAGAGAGCAAAAGTCATCTTCAATGGCAAACAACCTGGTCAGGATGAAGGGTTCTGACTGAATCAGCCTCTCTCTTCTTAATGTAGAGAAAATGGACCAAACCCAGCCTGTGTGGGTAGCTGTCCCAGGGCGCCTATGATTGATATACCGTTCTATCTTGTGAAAGTGTAACAGGAAGTAGGGGCAGCCTCCTTCTCATGTGACACTTGGAAGCCACTGGTAGGACAAAGTGGTTGCCAAGGCAGTAACCTCATTCAGTTCCTGAAGGAAGTGACCTCACCTCACTTCCTTGGTGATTAAAATCTCTGAACTTGGGATTCATGAAGCCAGTCACCCATAGCCAGTCCCAGTCCCAGTCCCAGTGGTCACACTTGTTTGGATTTACCAAAGACAGAGTCAGTCTTTCTTGGTAACTACTGATGTGAGGGTGGCCAAATGCCAGGAAAGCTTTAAAGAGGAGCCGTTTCTGAGAAAGCAGGTAGTGGCTCACCTCTGGCTCCTGACACCTTCACAGAGTTAGCCAAGGAGACCAGATCTGACACAGGTCAGGCCATTTCAGGGGAACATAGTATGGTCCACCAGTCAGAGGACACTCTGGATATTCACAGACCTACTTGAGTTAAGGAGGTGCCTTTGTTGGTGTGGGTGTGAGTTTGTGGTTTTGTCTCATGTTCTGAGAATAGGTAGGAAAGGCAGTTTGTTTGGATTGGAGTGGACTGTTTCTAGTAAGTCGTTAGACAAGGCGAGTGCTTCTATGTCTGTGTTTCCCACTCTGTCCGTGGTTGTAGACATTAGAAAAGAGAATGCATCAAGGATGTGTCCTGTCTAGTAGAATGCTTCCCAGCATTCTTCCTGCCCGATTTAGGAATGGACTGTGGCTCGCCTTATGCATGGGAAACACCTACTAACTTTCTAAGTTCCTGTTTTCTTCCTGAATTCCGGCAAACCTCAAGAATAGGCCCATGGTTTTGAGTCCAAGATATGTACCACCTCCAAGCTCTGTGACATGTCCATGTGCTTGATAGCTGTAGGGAATGGGAACATCTTAGAAAACTCAAATATCTGTGTGACCAGTAAACTCTCAGTGGAGAAACCGTGCTTTGGTTCATTTGCATACTTATGGTTATGTTGCCCTGAATGTCAAGAAGGTCTTTGCCTCAGGCCACCCCTTTGTGAAGCCTGAAGAAAACTGTTTTCAAATGGAAATAAATGGGCATAACATGTGGCTCTTTGCTTAATTGCTTTGAAAAGGGACGTGTCCGAATCAGCCTTTTGGGCCTGTGTGAGGTTGTGGCTTAGATTCTCAGCACATGGTAGATCTAAAGATAGATTCCATTTGTGCAATCAAAACCAAAATGGCAAAAAATCACTCATTGTGGATGAGTCTCTTGCCTTCCTCTGTTAGGTTCTTTACCTCCATCAAGTGTGAATAGGAGTCCTTTAGGTCAAATGAGTTCTTCAAATCCCTGCAGAGGTGCTTGTGTTTTCTCAAGATTCCATATCACATAAAGAATCTATACCTGAGAGTCAGTAGGCCTCAAATTGGAGAAGGAGAGCAGTATTAATGGCAGGCCTATTTGATCACTCCTGGTTCACAGGAAGGGTGTCCATGTCACCCTCACTTTAGGCAAATGAGGGGCAAGCGACATTATTTTGGACACTCTCTTGGGATGCATCCTGCATGGTAACCTCCAGCCAGAGGTTATGATGAATGTCTATATTTAAGAAGATGAGGGCCATGTGGGTGTCTTTTGGTTTTAATTGTGGTCATTCTTGTGGCAGTTGGAAGAGATGACTGGATCCACCTGGGCTTGAACTCTGGTGTCATTCCCCTTAGAGCCTGAGTTCTGGAACACATATCAAAGAAGAATTGCCATAAATTGTGTGGGGATTTTAAGAGGCCACGCATGAGAGTCACCCTTGGAAACTGAGATCTATGCCCACGGTGGCTTTCCACAGAGCACTGGGAATCTCAGACAGGATATCACATGATTTAATTCTGAAAGACTTGGCAGCCATATTTGATAGTCAAAAAATACATGGACCTCAATTTTAGACCTCAATGGGCGTAGCTTCATGTGACCTTTTGGCCACTCTTTGGGAAGCCTTGCCTGTGAGAGTTCTCCAGAGCTTTCATTGAAATGATCTTCCTCAACATTGAATGATTCCTGAATGAATTGAAATAAACAGTGCCTCCAACTTCATCCTTGAAAATTGGCTAGATAAATACCATGAAATTTTTAAAATTCCAATGACCAGGTGGCACTGAAGAACCTTTGGATGTCCTGTTGCTGATCATGAGTGTACCAGACAGTGCCTTGATTAACAGGCTTTCATGAATATGGTGTAGAACAGAGATGCCAGTAATTTGGAGCCTGCAGAATAGTGGGCCTAGAGCAGAGGTGATTAAGTGTGTGATAAAACATCTGTGGTGGGGTCATGTGGATCTGCCATTGTCTTCCAAATGGCTTGTGACTGACATGGTGCAGCCAGCAGAACATTGTATGTAAACGCATCATGTTATATGGAGAGGTTTAAGGGCAATGTTCAGAATCAGGTTGCTATGGTCACGGAGGCAACCTATGTGGTATACAAGTCCTGTTGGTGCATTCTCCTGCAGTCCCTGACCCACCATATGTGACAGAACTCCCTCCAGGACTGTGGTCAAGTTTAACTCCTTGTATTTCATGAAGCAAATACAAAACTCTCAGTGCAGCAGGAGACATTATAAAAAGTGGAGGATGATGAAATGGCTTCACAGTCCACATGGGGAGACACATAGCCCCCAGTGGCCATAGTTCACCTACAAAGAGAGAATTCAGCACTACTGCTTCATGTTCATTGGAAAATTATAAACCATGTCCTTCAGGTCACAGAGATGCATAAAGACGTTTGATGGTCTTACTAGAAAAAAAGCTAAAGTTCCTGAAAACTACATATATTTCAACTGTCCATCTTAGAGGCAGTTTCTCCAGACGTCTTTAGGCTGGCAAATCTTCATGTTTGTGGAGTTTTTACATTGTCCCTTACTTTTGGAAACTCCTCTACCATCTCCAAGGTTGTGAAATCCAGAGCAGTTTTCATTTCAGGTATGAATTCAAAGATTTTCTAACTCTTTTTCTCTAATTGTGTCTTACTTGGGGTGAAGGTAATGTCAAGTTATTGTTCTAAATGAGAGTGGGAAAATTTTTGTGTAACACTAATTTGCATACACATTGATCCATTTCCAATTTTCCATTCGAAATACTGAATCCCTGACAGTAACTCATACCCTACTATACTCTGACTACTAATCCTAATATGATGAAGAATAATACCCAAATAGAATAAAAATACAAGCAGTTCAGAGGAGGCATGCTGTACAGTTGGACTTCCCTTTTGCATGATTAAGGGTAGGTGTTATAAATCTACTCAATTTTTAATTTAAATAGTCCTCCATGTGTTTATAAAGTTCACAAATATGTGAATTCCTGTCTCCCTTTCTCTGTAGCCTACTCAGCACATGTATTTTTATATGCACATACAGAATCCTACCTGGTATCACACGTACATTTTCATGAGTTGGCTGAATTGGCAGATACAAATTGTGAGAAGAGACCAGTCCTCCTAAACGCTGTGGGAAATGAAAATTCAAACTACGCGTAAGCTTCCCAGTAGAACAATATTATACATAAATCCATGTTCAGTATAATAAATATTTTGCATCTGTGAATGATGTATATTACATGATGAATTACGATTAGCATATATATTGATACTTTTTAGTGTACATTTGTGTTTATTTAAAAATATATATATATATATATATATATACACTCCAGATTTCTCAAAATATGAAATGTATGTGACTTATACACACTCTGTAAATTCATTCATGTTCATGTATATAAATTTATAATCAACTTTTCAGAAGATAATTCTCAGAAATATTCATCCACCTGAAATACATATTTATTTCCCAGTACTGAAAACTAATTTCAATCAATGGTGTTTACAAATCCTAATATTTCTACAGTAACTGACCCAGTTTAACATCAATGCCAGTAGATTCCTATGGGACATGATGTCTATATTGACCTTCATTTTAATCCAACACTGGTACATTACTATTTCTTCAGTTTTTGCACATCATAGGATATGTATTTCTTGCACAAGTTTAAAATATATAGGAATTTGTTTCACTTTCAAATACTTCTTGCTTCAGAACACATGTATTCCTCCATGTTACTTGACTGGTCTTTTCATGAGACTTCTTTCCAAATACATTATTTTCAATTTCCATAATCAATTTCGAAGCTAAACTCACACACTCTTCATGATGAACCATAACATTAATATTAACATTAGATGTATAACTGGTTGGAATGAATAATTGTATATCAATATAAGATTTCCTCTATATGTTCACGATTCAATTCAATCCATTATTTAAAGTTGGAACCAGTTATGCTTTTTATTCACAGTATTGTCTATTAATGAATTATCTCTGTATTAATAGATACAGTGTACTCTTCTTTGTCCCTTCAATACTAATTTATACGTCTTCATAATATTGCTCCCAGAAATGGTGGAAGAAATACTCATGTGACCTTATCTATATATAGATTTTATCACAGGAATATTCTGGACACAAAAAACGAAGGTCACACTCATGATTGTATCAAAGCCTAAATGACAAGGGAACGTGGATTACTAAAAAGAACCATGTCCAGGTTGCCTAATGCTCTCAAATGTAAATCAAATTTGTGACTACATATTTGTTTCTTCCTAAGATTATATATTCAACCTCAACCATGTTGAAAATGTCTAATCCTATCACTCACTTCATACTTTGCCTGATTTGGTAATATCTTTATTGATACCTGCTTTCATACATATTTCCCCCAGTTCATCATTGTGACTGACACTTCACATATGCTGACATTTACATTCACTCTCTACCCGAAACCCTATTGCTAAAGAACTTTTGGTCCAAATCCTATACTCACTCTTCTTTCTAAACCTACAGACTATCTTCCTAATGCTACTGACTATAGTTTTTTGACTCGATGTTCTCTTCAACAATCAATTATCCAAGGTATAAGGTCCTATGCCATTGTATATCAATTTATCTGAGACACATGTGCAGAACATAATTCAAACCTAAGTATCCCACTCAAGGGCCCAGTTCCCTTCTGGCTTCCAATCTTACCTAGATTTCTGTTTTTATACTTATATTTTACCTATATATTTTTGTAAATATCACAGGCTCCCAATACCATTATTCATCCGGCAGAAGGATTCCTAATGCAAATCAAACATGATATTAACCCTAAACATACACTTTTCCCTCAATCTAACTTTACAGAAGAGGAGGGACAGAGTTGGTCTTACAATACAGGAATGTAGGGGATCTTCCACCTGCTGAGAACATCAAAGGTATATGCAGAAATGATCCCCTGAGATGATGAAGGAAGCTATGAAGGACCTGAGAGAGCAAAAGACATCTTCCATGGCAAACTATCTGGTCAGGATGAAGGGATGTGTCTGAATCAGCCTCTACCTTCTTAATGTAGAGAAGATGGACCAAACCAGGCCTGTGTGGAGAGCTGTTCTCAGGTACCTATGGTTGGTATACCATTCTAACTGTGAAAGTGTGACAGGAAGTAGGGACAGCCTCCATCTCATGGGACCCTTAGAAGTAACTGTTAGGACAAAGTGGTTGCCAAGTCAGTGACCTCATTCAGTTCCTGAAGGAAATGACCTCACCTCACTGCCTTGGTGATGGAACTCTCTGGACGTTTGATCCTGGAAGACAGGCACCAAGAGCCAGTCACAGTCCCAGTCCCAGTGGTCTCACTTGTTTTGATTTACCAAGATCAGAGTCAGTCTTTCTTAGTACCTACTGATGTGACGATGGCCAAATGACAGGAAAGCTCTGAAGAGGAGCTTTTCCTGCGAAAGCAGGTAGTGGCTCACCCATGGCTCCTAACAACTTCAAAGTGTTGGCCAAGGAGACCAGATCTGATACAGGACAGGCCATTTTGGGGGAACATACAATGGCCCACCATTCTGAGGACACTCTGGATAGTCACAGACTTACTTGAGCAAAGGAGGTGCCTTTGAGTGTGTGTGTGTGGGTTTGTGGTTTTGTCTCATGTTCTGAGAATAGGTAGGAAAGGCTCTTTGTTTGGATTGGTGTGGACTGTTTCCAGTAAGTCGTTTGACAAGGCGAGTGCTTCTATGTCTGTGTATCCCACTCTGTCCGTGATTGTAGACATTAGAAAAGAGAATGCATCAATGGATGTGTCCTGTCTAGTAGAAAGCTTCCAAGCATTCATCCTGCCCAATTTACAAATGGACTGCAGCTTGTCTTATTGAAGGGCAACATCTGCTCTCAGTAGTTTCTGTTTTCTTCCTGAATTCTGGAAACTCTCCAGAATAGCCTCATGGTTTTGTGTCCAAGATATGTACCACCTCCAAGCTCTGTGAAATGGTGATGTACTGGATAGCTGAAGGGAATGGCGAGAATCTAAGAAAACTCAGATATCAGTGGGACCAGGAAAGTCTCAGTGGAGAAACCCTTCTTTTGGCCTTTTGCTTACCTATTGTTCTGTTGCCCTGAATTTCAGGAAGGTCTTTACCTCAGGACACTAATTTGTGAAGCCTGAAGAAAACTGTTTTCAAATGGAAATTAATGGGCATCACCTGTGGCTCTTTGCTTAATTGCTTTGGAAATGGATGTTTCTGAAACAGCCTCTTGGCCCTGTGTGAGGCTGTGGTTAGATACTCAGCACCTTATACATCCCACGTGTTCATCCAAAACCAAAATGGCCAAAAGAGCAGTTTTTGTGGATGAAGTCTCTCCCTACCTCTGTAAGGTTCCTGACCTCTATCAAGTGAGAATAGGGTGCCTTTGGGTCAAATGAGTTCTTCAAAGCCTTTCAGAGGCTAGCCCATAGGTGATTCCAATGATTCCAATTCACAGGAAGAATCTAAACCCCACAGTCAGTAGTCCTCAAATTGGAGAAGCAGAGCAGTATTAACGGCAGGCCTATTTGATAAGTCATGGTTCACAGGAAGGTGTTCAGGCCACCCCAACGTTAAGCAAATGAGGGGCAAGGGAGCTTATTTTGGACACTGTCTTGGGCTGTGCCCCTCATGGAAACCTCCAGCCAGAGGTTAAAATGAGTATCTATATGGAAGAAGATGACGGCCATGTGGAAGTGTTCTGGTTTTAATTGTGGTTATTAGTGTGGTTGTTGAAAAATATGACTGGCTCCACCTGGACTTGAATTCTAGTGTGATTCCCCTTAGAGACTGAGTTCTGGAACTGATCTCAGAGAGGTATTGCCATGAGTTTCATTGGGATTTTAGGAGGCCATGCATGAGAGTCACCCTTGGAAACTGAGATCTGTGCCCAGGAAGGCTTTCCACAGAGCACAGGGAATCTCAGCCAGGTTATCACATAATTTTTTTCTGAAAGAATTAGCACCCATAGTTGAGAGTCAAAACACGCAAGGATTTTACATTGTAGACCTCAATATGCCTGGCTTTATGTGACCATTTGGCAACTCTTTGGGAAGCCTTGCCTGTGAGAGTCTTCCAGAGCTTTCATTGAAATGGGCTTCCTCACCATTTAATGGTTACTGAATTAAATGAAACCCTCAGTGCCTCCAACTTCAACCTTAAAAAATGGGCTCGATAAATACCATGAAATTTTTGAAATTCCCATTACCAGGTGGCACTGGAAAACCATTGGAGATCCTGTTGCTGATCATGAGTGTACGAGACAGTGCCTTGATTTACTGGGTTTCACAAAAATGGTGTAGAACAGAGATGCCAGTAAGTTGGAACCTGCTAAGTAGTGGGCCTACAGCAAAGGTGGGTAGGTGTGAGATAAAACATCTCTGGTGGTTTCATGTGGATTGGCCATTGGCTTTCAAATGGCTTGTGACTGACATGATGCAGCCAGCAGACCCTTATATGTAAAGGCATCTTGTTATATGGATAGGTTTCTGGGCAATGTTCAGAATCAGGTTGATATGGTCAAGGGGGCAAGCTATGTTGGACATAAGCCTGGTTGGTGCATTCTCCTGGAGACCCTGTCCCACCACACGTGACAGAACTCCCTCCAGCACTGTGTCCCAGTTGAACTCCTTGTATTTCATTAAGCCAATACCAAACTCCCAGTGCAGCATCAAGAATCACCACGAAAAGTAGAGTATGACCAAATGGCTTCACAGTCCACACGGAGAGACACTTATCCCCCAGTTGCCACAGTTTACCCACAAAGTGAGAATTCAGCACTGCTGCCTCATTTTAATTGGAAAATAAGATACCATGTCCTCCAGGTCACATAGATGTTGACCCAGTTTTGATGGTCTCACTACATAGGATGCTAAAGCTACCGACAACAACATACATTTTAAGTGTCCCAACTCATAGGCAGTATCTCAAGAAGTCTTTAGGCCTGCAGAGCTCCATGTTGTGGAGTGTTTACCTTGTCTTTTACTTTTGGAAACTCATCTACCACCTCCAAGGTTGTGAACTCCTCAGCATATTCCATTCCGGGTATGTATTCACAGATTTTCTAACTCTTATCCTCTAATTGTGTATTTCTTCCAGTGAGGGTAATATCAAGGGATTGTTTTTAATGTGAGTGGGAAGATTTTTGTGTAGCACATATTTGCAAACACATTGGGTTTACTTTCCTATTTTCCATTTGAAATACTGAATCTCTGACACTAACCCATACCCTACTAGACTCTGACTACTAATCCTTATATGATGGAGAATAGTAACCCAAACAGAATACAAATACCAGCAATTCAGAGAAGGCATGGTATGTAGTTGGACATCCCTTTTGCATTATATTGTGTAGGAGTTATAAATATAGTTAATGTTTATTGACATAGTTCTCCATGTGTTTTTAAAATTAACAAATATGTGAATTCCTCTCTCCCTTTTTCTGTAGCCTATTAAGCACATGTATTTTTATATGCACAAATAGAATCCTACCTGGTATCACATGTACATTCTTCTGAGGTGGCTGGCATGGCAGATAAAAATTGTGGGAAGAGATCACTCCTCCTAACCTCTGTTGGAACAGAAAATTCAACCTATGGGTGAGCTTCCTAGTTGACCAACATTATGCATAAATCCATTTTCAGTAAAATGTATATTTTTGGATAAGTGGATGTTATATATTTAATGATGAATTTCGATTGGCATATATATTGCTACTTTTTAATGTCTCGGTGTGTGTGTTTGTGTGTGTATATATATATATATATATATATATATATATATATATATATATATATATACTCTCCCGGTTTTTCAAAATATGAAATATATGTGTCTTATTATACACTTCCCAGAATTATTCATATTCATGTATGAGGATTTATAATGAACTTTTCACAAGATTATTCTCAGAAATATTCATCCACCTGAAATACATATTTGTTTCCTAATACTGAAAACTAACTTCAGTGAATGGTGCATACAAATCATAATATTTTGACATTGCAAGATGGCCGCGAATAGAGAGCATCATACCCAGTGTACCGCGCCACTGCGCAGGTGACTAACGAATAAGAACGACAAAAAACTATCTTGTTAGGAACTTACAGCAAAATGGGGGTGCACTGAAACCTAGAAGAAGGATTTCTAGCACTGAGGTCCGGTAAATGAGTCTCAAACATGAGCCAACTCTGCGACCGGAGATCCTGTCTGACTGATCCGCGCGACCCGTCCAGTGGCTACAGACAGCAGGGCACCACCGAGATGCGATCAATAATCACGGAGAAACGTTGATGCAGATTCTGTGGAATTCTGCCAGTAGAGTCCCCACTGAGCCCTGGGCTGAGTTCAGGGTTTCAGATGGGGAAGGAAGTGGTACAGTTCTAACCCCCACAATAGAAACTCCACGAAGGAAACCAACGGCCACCATCTTGGTGAGCTGAAGTAACGACAGCCACTCCCCTACAGATTGCAACAATAGAACAGGTGCTGTTACTCAGCTCATTTCCCATACTTCGGGGAATTAGCATCAAATCTCTCCTAGGCTTTCTGGGGGAGAGATTATCAGAGGGAGCCTGCATTAAGATAGGGGAAAACTAGAGGCACCTGACTTTCAACTCCCCCTCCCATCAGTGGTGAAAAAAGCCTGTCTAGCCAGCGCTGAGAGAGGGGCAAGCGGAAAAAAAAAATCAAAACAATAGAGTGCCGGGGTTCCCAATAGCCAACTGTGCAATCAGAGATCCGGGCTGATTGAATCATGCAGCCAGGCCTGCTGTTTCAGATGGCGGGGCACCACCGAGAAGTGACCTGAAGCAGGGAGAAATGTTGCTGCGGATTCTGTGGAATCCTGCTGGCTGAGCTCCCACTGATCCCCGGGCTGAGTTTGGGAATTCAGACAGGGAAGAAAGTGGTATAGTTCTATCCCCCACAAAAGAAACTCCACCAAGGAAACCAGCGGCCACCATCTTTGAGATCTGAAGTAACCACCGCCCCTCTCCAATAGACTGCAACAATAAAACAGATGTATGTTACTCAGCTCATCTCTCATACAGCGGGGAATTCACATAAAATGTCTCCTAGGCTTTCCGGGGGAGGGTTAATCAGAGCAAGCCTGCATAAAGACACAAGAAAAACTAGAGACACCTGACTTTCGACTCCCCCTACCATCAGTGGCCATAACGAAACGTGTATAGCCAGTGCTGGGGGAGGGGCAAGCGGAAAAAATCAAAACAATAGAGTGTCTGGGTTCCCAAAAGACACCCTCCACACCCAACAAACGGCAGGCACAGAGTACAGTTTGAACTGCCGAGAGGCATCACTCAGGGGAAATCTGGTCTAGAAAAAGAAACCAGGACAAGCAGGAGAAACCAAAGGACTAGAAGGCAGGTCCTTGTGACTGGGCGGCTGGAGACCGCAGACCTGCACGTGACATTCCACCCACTGCCTGAGTGACTGGGGGGCGGATGAATTCCCGCCCGCAGGCAACCGAGCGTGAGACTGCGTGGCTAGAGATTGCCAACCCAATGGCGACAGCCCACCTGCTGCCCGCGTGACTGGGCGGCTGGAGACCGCCTGCCCGCTGGCGACCAACCGCGCAATTGGGCAGCTGGAGACCGCCCGCCTGCCAGTGACCCAGAGCTGAAACAAACCAGAGACAGTCAAGTCCCACCCCCCAATTCGGACACCTCGGCAAGGAGCCTGGGGTCGGCCAAAGCAGAGAGGTGACATCACTGGAGCTCGGCCTTCGGAATTACTTCCAAGCGGAATCCACTTTAGCAGGCATAGTTTACCAACACAAAGGAGAGACAACAGAGATATACAACACCAAAACAAATCTAAAGAATAAAGCAGAAACACAGCAATCAAATAGAGCTGGAAAGTAACGTGAACATCATGAAAAAACAAGGGCAAAAAAGGAGTACAAACAATGCAGGACAACTTAAATCTACAGGAGGACCTTGAAGCATCAGAAACAGGGATAGGGAAAGAACTCAAGGCATTCCGAACTCAGATGGAAAGGAATATTAGAGAAGACATGAGGCAGCAAGTCCAAGCAAAAAAAGTATATTTTGAAAATGAATTAAACAAACAAATTCAAATGGCAAAGAATGAGCATTACCAGGAGATAGAGATCTTAAAAAAAATATTAAACAGTAATCCTAGAAATGCAGGAAAATATAAACCAAATTAAAAACTCAAACGAGAATATTACAAATAGAATAGATCAAGTAGAAGTCAGAACATCAGATAATGAAGACAAAGTTTATCAACTTGAAAAGAATTGAGTAAACACAGAAAAGATGCTTAAATCCCACCAGGAATTTATTCAAAAGATATGGGATGTCATAAAAAAACAAAAAACAAATTTAAGAGTCATCAGGATAGAAGAAGGCATAGAGATTCAAACCAAAGGAATGGACAACATATTAAATGAAATAATTCTATAAAACTTCCCAGAGATAAATGATGGATTGGATTGCCAATTCCTGGAAGCCTACAGGACCCCAAACATTCAAAACCAAAATAGACCAACTCCAAGATATATAATTATGAAGATAGCCAACATACAAAACAAGGAGAGAATATTAAAAGCTATAAGAGAAAGGAGGCAGATTACATTCAGGGGTAAACCAATTAGGTTAACAACTGATTTTTCATCACATTCTTTGAAAGTGAGAATATCCTGGAACAATGTAATTCAAATGCTGAAAAAAAAAAGAATTTCAACCAAGAATACCATATAAAGCAAAGTTAAGCTTCAGATTTGACAATGAAATTAAAGTCTTTCACGATAAACAAAAGCTAAAACAATTCTCAGCCAGAAAACCAGCACTGCAAAGCATTTTGTGCAAAATACTACAAGAAGAAGAGTTAAAAAATAGTGCCCAAAACTAACAGTGGGAAGTATCTCAGTAAAGCGGGAGGAAAGTAACCAAAAAAGTAAAAACTATCCAAACTAAAATATAATAAATAAATAAACATGACTGGAAGTACAAATCATATTTCAAATGTAACCTTAAATGTTAATGGCCTAAATTCACTAATCAACAGACATGTGCTAGTAACCTGGATCAAAAAAACAAATCCAACATATTCTGCCTTCAGGAGACTCATATGATAGGAAAAGACATACACAGGCTGAAGGTAAAAGGTTGGGAAAAATCATAACACTCACATGGCCCTCGGAAGCAAGAAGGATTTGCCATACTCATATGGAATAATATCAACTTCAAACCTAAGTTAATCAAAAGGGATAAAGAATGACACTATATTCTGTTAAAAGGAATCATCCACCAACAAGAAATAAACAATTATCAATTTGTATGCACCAAGCAATGGAGGTGCAACATTCATAAAACAAACTCTCCTCAAGTTCAAGAGTCAAATAGACTACAACACAATAATTATGGGTGACTTCAACACACCACTCTCGGCATTAGAGAGATCCTCTAGACAAAAACTGAATAAAGAAACTATAGAACTCAACAGCACAATCAATAACCTATACTTAACCGACATATATAGAATGTATCAACCATCATCAAGTGGATACATGTTCTTCTCAGCAGCACATGGATCCTACTCAAAGATACACCATATATTATGCCATAGGGCAATTCTTAGTAAATATAAAGGCATGGAGATTATACCGTGGACCATATCTGATCATAATGGAATGAAACTGGATATCAATGAGAAAAGAAGGAAGGAAAAATCCTACATCACATGGAAAATGAACAACATGCTACTGAATGACCAATGGGTTACAGAAGATATAAAGAAGGAGATAAAAAATTCTTAGAGACAAATGACAATACAGACACAACATACCGGAATCTATGGGACACAATGAAAGCAGTTTTAAGAGGGAAATTCATTTCTTGGAGTTCTTTCCTCAAAAAAAGAAAAAAAACAACAAATAAATGAACTTAAACTACACCACAAAAACCTAGAAAAGGAAGAGCAAAACAACAGCAAATATAGTAGAAGACAAGAAATAATTAAATTTAGAGCAGAAATCAACGAAATTGAAACAAAAAAAAAGTTGAAAAAATTGATAAAACTAAAAGTTGGTTCTTTGAAAAAATAAATAAGATCAACAGGCCCTTAGCCACGCTAAGGAAGAGAAGAAGAAAGAGAATTCAGATTACTAACATGTGGGATAAAAAAGGCAATATCACAACAGACACTACAGAAATATAGAAGATAATTAGAAAGTATTTTGAAACACTATATTCCAATAAAATAGAATATTGTGAAGATATTGATAAATTTCTTAAGTCATACGATCTGCCCAGATTGAGTCAGGAAGACACAAACAATTTAAACAGGCCAATAACAAAGGAAGACATAGAAGAAGCAATCAAAAGACTGCCAACCCAAAAAAAGCCCTGGACCGGATGGGAATACAGCGGATTTCTACAAAACCTTCAAGGAAGAATTAAAATCAATATTTTTCAAGCTTTTTCAAGAAATAGAAAAAGAAGGAGCTCTTCCAAATTCATTCCATGAGGCCAACATCACCCTGATCCCGAAACCAGACAAAGACACTTCAAAGAAAGAATACTACAGACCAATTTCTCTAATGAACTTGGATGCAAAAATTCTCAATAAAATTCTGACAAATCGAGTACAAAAGCATATCAAAATAATTGTGTACCATCATCAAGGAGGATTCATCCCTGTGATGCAAGGATGGTTCAATATACGAAAATCAATAAATGCCATTCACCACATCAATAGACTTAAAGACAAGAACTATATGATCATCTCGATAGATGCAGAAAAGCATTTGACAAAGTTCTGCATCCATTTATGTTCAAAACTCTATAAAAACTAGGGATAACAGGAACTTACCTCAACATTGTAAAAGCTATGTATGCTAAACCTCAGGCTAGGATCATCCTAAATGGAGAAAAAACTGAAGGCATTCCTTCTAAAATCTGGAACAAGACAGGGATGCCCTCTATCACCACTTCTATTCAATTTAGTTCTTGAAATACTAGCCAGAGCAATTAGACAGACAAAAGAAATTAAAGGCATAAAAATAGGAAAAGAAGAATTTAAAGTATCACTATTTGCAGATGACATGATAATATATTTAACAGACACAAAAATGTCTACAAAGAAATGGCTAAAGTTAATAAATGAATTCAGAAAAGTGGCAGGATATATAATTAACACGCATAAATCAAATGCATTCCTGTATAACAGAAAAAAAAAACTTCTGAAATGGAAATGAGGAAAACCACTCTATTCACAACATCCTCAAATAAAATAAGATACTTGGGAATCAACCTAACAAAAGAGGTGAAAGATTTATATAATGAAAACTACAGAAATCTAAAGAGAGAAATAGAAGAAGATGTCAGAAGATGGAAACATGTGCCCTGTTCATGAATAGGCAGAACTAACATCATAAAAATGGCAATATTACGCAAAGTTCTCTACAGGTTTAATGCAATGCCAATCAAAATTCCAACGGCATTTCTTGTAGAAATAGATAAATCAATCATGAAATTCATATCGAAAAATAAAAGACCCAGAATAGCAAAAGCAACTCTAAGCAGGAAGTGTGAATCTGGAGGTATAGCGATACCAGAGTTCAAACTGTACTACAAAGCAATAGTAACAAAAACAGCATGGAACTGGTACCGAAAAATGCAGGTGGACCAGTGGTACAGAAGAGAGGACACAGAAACCAATCCATAAAATTACAACTTTCTTATATTTGATAAAGGGGCTAAAAGCATGCAGTGGAGGAAGGATAGCATCTTCAACAAATGGTGCTGGGAAAATTGGAAATCCATATGCAACAAAATGAAACTGAATCCCGTTCTCTCGCCATGCACAAAATTTAACTCAAAATGGATCAAGGATCTAGATATAAAATCAGAGACACTGCGTTTCATAGAAGAAAAAGTTGGCTACGATCTACATACTGTGGGGTCGGGCTCCAAATTTCTTAATAGGACGCCCATAGCCCAAGAGTTCTTAACAAGAATAAAAAAATGAGACTTACTTATACTAAAAAGTTTTTTTTTCTCTGCAAGAGAAACAAAAAGGGAAGTAAATAGAGAGCCTACATCCTGGGAACAAATTTTTACCCCTCACACTTCAGATAGATCCCTAATATCCAGAATATACAAAGAATTCAAAAAAATTATCAATAAGATAACAAATAACCTAATCAACAAATGGGCCAAGGACCTGAAAAGACACTTCACCGAGGAGGACATACAATCAATCAACAAGTACATGAAAAAATGCTCACCATATCTAGCAGTCAGAGAAATGCAAATCAAACCCACCCTAAGATACCATCTCACTCCAGTATGATTGGCAGCCATTATGAAGTCAAACAACAACAAGTGTTTACGAGGATGTGGGGAAAAGGGGACACTTGTACACCGCTGGTGGGACAGCAAATTGGTGAGGCCAACATGGAAAGCAGTATGGGGATTCCTGGGAAAGCTAGGAATGGATCCACCATTTGAACCAGCTATCGCCCTTCTCGGACTATTCCCTGAGGATCTTAAAGAGTGTACTAAAGGGATACTGCCACATCAATGATCATAGTGGCACAATTCACAATAGCTAGACTGTGTAACCAACCTAGATGCAATTCAATAGATGAATGGATAAAAAAAAATGTGGCATCTATACACGATGGATGCAGCACTAAAAAATGACAAAATCATAGAATTTGCAGGGAAATGGATGGCATTAGAGCAGATTATGCTAAGAGAAGCTAGCCAATCCTTAAAAAAACAAATGCCAAATGTCTGCTTTGATAAAAATAGGGTAACTAAGAATAGAACAGGGAGGAAGAGCATGAGGAAAAGATTAATATTAAACAAAGACAAGTGGGAGAGAGAAAGGGAGAGAGAAGGGAAAGCATATGGAAATGGTAGGAGACCCTCATTGTTACACAAAATTACATATAAGACGTTGTGAGGGGAAAGGCGGGAAAAAGAGAGAGAAGTGAAAAAGCAGATGAGGAAGAGAGGGAAGATAAGATGAAAGGGGAGGGGGGATAGTAGGGGATAATAAAGGTAGCAGAGGACAACAGTCACTAATATGACATTATGTAAAAATGTGAATGTGTAACTGATGTGATTCTGCAATTCGTATTTGGGGAAAATTGGGAGTTCATAACCCATTTCAGTCAAATGTATGAAAGATGATATATCATGAGCTTTGTAATGTTTTGAAAAACCAATAAAAATAAATAAACAAAGGTTTAAAATTGAGTGGGAAGAAATCAGCTAAAAAGGAGTTGAGATGCATTCATTTTGATAAGCAGAAAGTTTGTTTTGTGTAGTTGTAAATATCACAAATTTATTTTACCAGAAAACTGGCTTTTGAAAATGAACATATATTGAGATTAAAGGATAATCCACCTACCTTCATGAAAAATTGATATCATTTCCTATATTTTTCATATTTCATTTTTTTTCGTGAATATTTTGTCATGGACCAGGTCTAGTCTTAGGCTACCTCATCTGACAAGTTCGTGCAATGTGTTGGATTGTTCTTTTCATCTTTTATTTGATAGTTTGTAGCTGATAATGTGTATTTTTCCTTATCTTTATTTGGACATACATACCCAACTATATCTTTGCATTTTATGTTTTACTGGGGAAGAGACTCATCAAAAGCTCTTTATTATATGTATCAACAATGAAACATTTAGAGCATGCAATTATTCTTAATTTTGCATGAAAATATCTTTGTACCATTTTTCTTATAAAGATGTAGAATTATTACTGTAATAAGTAACTACTTACAAGAAGAATTAAACAATTGACTTTATGTCAATCCTGAATATGAAAATTAATAAAATAAGTATTTGGCAATAAATATGCAATTGATAGAAATTAAAATCACAAGAAAGCCATTTAAAATGTCAGTGCATATGGTCCTTAAATAAAAGGTTGTTCAAATAAAATTTCACTAATTCATAAGAGTTAATATGCCATATCACAGCTTAATGTAATATAAAAACTTAAATGATAAGTATTGATAAATAAGAATGATACCTGTTTACTTAAATAGGTTTATTTGATTTTCACTGTAAGCTGTTAATTCTAGAAGACTTGAAAATTAAGAAAGACTTGGTCTATATTATTTCTAACAGGCTAATCAAAGTACTTTTAAATATGTATGTATATATATCATATGTAATACATATGCATGAATATAGATACATATGTATAATAAATGTATTGTAATATATCTATAGGTTATTATAATTATTAAATTTTCTCAAGAAAAAAGAATGACTAAAAAAAAAATTCTTAAATGTAAATTTCATAGCATATTACTGTTTGTAATGACATGAGTGAAAAACTCCTATGGAGGGAAATAGAAAAAGGAAGAGAGAGAAGGGGGAAAATGAGGAAGAAAGTGAGTAAAGAAGAGGGAGAGGAGTGTTTGATTATAATATAAATGTGGAGGGTCTGGGTGTCTGGCTCAGTGGTAACATGCTTGGCTAGCATGTGTGAGGCACTGGGTTATATTCTCAGCACCACATATAAATAAATAAAATGAGGTCGATCAACAACTGAAAAAATAAAAAAAAAAGTAGAAATATTACCAAAATTCTAAGTTTTTATGAATGCTAAATAAAAAAAATGTTACATAGCCTTATGTAATTTCTAGACTCCCCAAAATAGTCATTTAATGATAGATTACTAGTGCGATAACTAAAAATCCATTGCTCTTTCCTCGACATTCTGTGGCATGCTAGTGCTAAAATAAATTGTATTATAACACCAAAAAAAATTCTAATATTTCTACAGTAACTGACCCAGTTTAACATAAATGCAAGAAGATTCCTATGGGATATAGTTGTATTTTGACGTTCATTTTTATTCAACACTGGTACATTACTATTTGTCCAGTTTATGCACATCATAGTATGTATATTTCATTCACAATTTAGCAAATTTATACCCATTTGTTTTACTTTCAATCACTTCCTGCTTCAGAACACATGTATTCCCCCACGTTTCTTGACTGCTCCTTTCATGAGACTTTTTTCCAAAGACATTATTTTTGATTTCCATTATCATTTTTGAAGCAAAACTCACACACCCGTCATGATAAACCGTAAACCTAATATTACCATTAGATGTAAAACTGGTGGGAATGAATGATTGTATATCAATATAAGATTTCTTGTATACTTTCAAATATCAATTCAATCCATTGTTTAAAGTGGAACCAGTTATATTATTTATTCACAGTATGGTCTATTCATGCATTGTCTCTATTTTGATAGACACAGGGTACACCTCTGTGTACCCTCAATAATAATTTGTATATCTTCAAAATTTTGCTCACAGAAATGGTGGAAGAAAGACTCATGTCAACTGATCTACATATACATTTTATCACAGTAATATTCTGGACACAAAATGCAAAGGTCACACTTAGGATTGTCCCGAAGCCTAAATGGAAAGTGAACATGGATTACTAAAAACATCCATGTCTTGGATGCCTAATTCTCTCAAATGTCAATCCTATTGGTGAGTACATATTTGTTTCTTCCCAGTATTATATATTCAACCTCAACCATGTTGAAAATGTCTAATCCTATCACTCACTTTATATTTTGTCTGATTTCCTAATGTCTCTATTGATATCTCTTTTCCTACATATTTTCCCCAGTTCATCATAGTGACTGATTCTTCACATGTGCTGACATTTACATTCACTCTTTATCCGAAACCCTATTGCTAAAGAACTTTTGTCCAAATACTATACTCACTCTTTTTTCTAAACCTACCGACTATCTACCTAATCCTACCGACTATCCCTTTTTGACTGGATGAACTCTTCAACAATCAATCATCCAAGGTACAAGGTCCTATGCCATTGTATATTGATTTATCTGAGACATCTGTGCAGAACATAATTCAAAGATAAGTATCCCAATCATGGGCCCAATGCCTTTCTGGTCTTCAAATCTTACCTAGATTTCAGTTTTCATAATTACATTTCACCTGTATATTCTTATAAATATTGCAGGTTCCCAATACCATTATTCATCCAACAGAATGATTCCTACCACAAAACGAACATGTTATTAATCCTAACTATACACTTTTCCCTCAATCCAACTTTACAGAAGAGCAGGGACAGAGTTGGTCTTACAATACAGGGGTGTAGGGGACCTTCCACCTGTTGACAACCTCAAAGGTCCATGCAGATATGATCCCTGGAGAAGATGCAAGCAGCTATGAAAGGCCTGAGAGAGCAAACGTCATCTTCCATGGCAAACAACCCGGTCAGGTTAAAAGCATGTGTCTGAATCATCCTCTCTCTTCTTAATGTAGGGAAGATTGACCAAACTAGGCCTGTGTGGAGAGCTGTTCCCAGGTGCCTATTGTTTCTATACCATTCGAACTTGTGAAAGTGTCACAGGAAGTAGGGGCATCCTCCAAATTATGAGACCCTAGGAAGCAAATGTTAGGACAAAGTGGTTGCAAATGCAGTGACCACATTCAGTTCCTGAAGGAAGTGACCTCACCTCACAACCTTGTTGATGGAACTCTCCGAATTTGGGTTCCAGGAAGCCAGGCATCCAGACCCAGTCCAAGCTCCAGTCACAGTGGTCTCACTTGTTTGGATTTACCAAGGACAGAGTCAGTCTTTTGTGGTACCTAGTGATGTGAGGATGGCCAAATGCCAGGAAAGTTCTGAAGAGGGGCCCTTCCAGAGAAAGAAGTTAGAGGCTCACTGCTGTCTCCTGACAACTTCACATAGTTGACCCAGGAGACCAGATCTGAGACAGGACAGGCCATTTCTGGGGAACATAGTATTGCCCTCCAGTCAGAGGACACTCTGGATAGTTTCAGACCTACTTGGGGGAAGGAGGTGACTTCGTGGGTGTTTGAGTGGGTTTGTGGTTTTTTCTCATGTTCTGAGAATAGTTAGGAAAGGGGGTTTGTTTGGTTTGGAGTGAACTGTTTCTAGTTAGTCCTTTGACAAGGCGAGTGTTTCTATGTCTGTGTATCCCACTGTGTCCATGGTTGTAGACATTAGAAAAGAGAATGCCTCAATGGGTGTGTCCTGTCAAAAAGAAAACTTCCAAGCATTCATCCTGCCCATTTTATAAATGGACTGTGGCTTGCCTTATCATTGGGCAACACCTATTATTTTCTTACATTCCTGTATCCTTCCTGAATTCGGGCCACTCTCCAAAATAGGCTCATGGTTTTGTATACAAGATATGTACCACTTCCAAGCTCTGTGACATGGCCATGTACTGGATAGCTGAAGGGAATGCATCTCAGAAAACTCTGATATCAGTGTGACCAGTAAAGTCTCAGTGGAGAAACCCTGCTTTGGGCCTTTTGATTACCTATTGTTATGTTTCCCTGAATATCAGGAACATCTTTTCCTCAGGCTACTCCTTCCTGAAGCCTGAAGAAAACAGTTTTCACATGGAAATGAATGGGCATTTTACCTTTGTGTTTTACAATAAAACCTTCACAGAGATTAGGCTCTCATTAACTTAAAAATACTTTTAAATTTTATCTAAGTGTAAATAGTAACATGTAACTGTACATATCTGTTTGATAACAAGTCCAATTATACAACACAAATGATACACATAAATCTCCAACATGTTTTTATTTTAAGCCTAGAATTACCATACAACCTTAGAACATTTCTGTTTTCATACTTATATTTCACTTCTATAGTCTTATAAATATTGCAGGTTCCCAATAACACTATTCATACAGCAGAACAATTCCTAACCCAAATCGAACATGTTATTAACCCTAACCATACACTGTTCCCTCAATCTAACTTTACAGAAGAGCAGGGAAAGAGTTGGTCTTACAATACAGGAATTTAGGGGATCTTCCACCCGCTGAGAACCTCAAACGTCCATGCTGAAATGATCCCTGTAGAAGATGTAGGCAGCTATGAAGGACCTGAGAGAGTAAGAGTCACCTTCCATGGCCAACAACCTGGTCAGGATGAAGGGTTGTGTCTGAATCTGCCTCCTCTTCTTAATGTAGAGAAGATGGACCAAAACAGGCCAGTGTGGAGAGCTGCTCTGGAATGCCTATGGATGATATACCATTCTAACTTGTGAAAGTGTCACAGGAAGTAGGGGCAGTCTCCATCTCATGGGGCCTTGGAAGCAACAATTAGGACAATGTGTTTTCCAAGGCAGTGACCTCATTCAGTTCCTGAAGGAAGTGACCTCACCTCACTTCCTTGGTGTTCGAAATCTCTGAACATGTGGTCCAGGAAGCCAGGCACCCACAGCCAGTCCCAGTCCCAGTCCCAGTGATCTCACTTGTTTGGATTTACCAAGGACAGAGTCAGTCTTTCTTGGTACCTACTGATGTGAGGATGGCCAAATGCCAGTAAAGCTCTGAAGAGGGCCCTTTCCTGAGAAACCAGGTTGTGGCTCACCGCTGGCTCCTGTCAACTTCACAGAGTTGGACAAGGAGAACAGATCTGAGACAGAACAGGCCATTTCATGAAAACATAGTATGGCCCACCAGTCAGAGGACACTGCGGATAGTCACAGACCTACTTGGGGGAAGGAGGTGCATTTGTGGGTGTGGGTGTGTGTTTGTGGTTTTGTCTCATGTTCTGAGAATAGGTAAGAAAGGCAGTTTGTTTTGTTTGGAGTTAATTGATTCTAGTAAGTCGTTTGAAAAGGCGAGTGTTTCTAGGTCTGTGTATCCCACTGTGTCAGGGGTTGTAGACACTAGAAAAGAGAATGCTTCAATGGATGTGTCCTGTCTAGTAGAAAGCTTCCCCGGATTCATACTTCCCATTTATGAATGGACTGTGGCTTGCATTATTGATGGGCAACCCCTGATATCTTCCTAAGTTCCTGTTTTCTTTCTGAATTCTGGCCACTTTCCAGAATAGGCTCATGGTTTTGTGTCCAAGATGTATACCACCACCAAGCTCTGTGACATGGCCATGTACTGGATAGCTGAAGGGAATGGCGAGCAACTCAGAAAACTCAGATATCAGTGTAATCAGGAAAGTCTCAGTGGAGAAATACTGCTTTGGTTACCTATTGTTCTGTTGCCCTCAATGTCAGGAAGGTCTTTGCCTCTGGCCACCCCTTTGGGAAGCCTAAATAAAACAGTTTTCAAATGGAAATCAATGGGCATCACCTTTGACTCTTTGCTTAATTGCATTGGAAAGGGATATGTCTGAATCAGGCTCTAGGTCCTGTGTTAGGCTTTGGCTTAGATTCTCAGCACATGATGGATGTAAAGAAAATCCCATGTTTGCATCCAAAACTAAATTGGCCAAAAGAGCAGTCATTATAGAAGAAGTCTCTCGCCTTCCCCTGTAAGGTTCCTGACCTCCATCAAGTGAGAATAGGAACCTTTGGATCAAATGAGTTCTTCAAAGCCCTTTAGAGGCTATCCCATAGGTGCTTGGGTTTTCTCCAGAATCCAAATCACATAAAGAATCTATACCTGAGAGTCAGTAGGCCTCAAATTGGAGGAGCAAAGCAATATTAATAGCAGGCCTATTTGATCACTCCTGGTTCCCCGGACGAGTGTCCAGGACACCCTGACTTTAAGCAAATGAGGGGCAATGGAGGTTATTTTGGACACTGTCTTGGGCTGTGCCCCTCATGGAAACCTCAAGCCAGAGGTAATGATGAGTGTCCATATGGAAGAAGATGAGGGCCATGTGGGAGTGTTTTGGTTTTAATTGTGGTCATGTGTGGCCGTTGGAATAGATGACTGGGTCCACCTTGGCTTTAACTCTGTTGTGATTCCCCTTAGAGACTGAGTTGTGGACCTCACCTCAGACACGTATTGCCATGAATTGTGTTGGGATTTTAGGAGGATTCACATGAGAATCACCCTTGTAAAATGAGATCTAGGCCCAGGGTGGCTGTTCACCGAGCACTGGGAATCTCAGCCAGGTTACCACATGATTTTATTCTGAAAGACTTGGCAGCCACATATGAGAGTCAAAACACACATGGATGTCACAATGTAGATCCCAATGGGCCTGGATTCATGTGATCATTTGGCCACTGTTTGGGAAGCCTTGCCTGTGAGACTTCTGCAGAGATTTCATTGAAATGAGCTTCCTAACCATTTAATAGTTCCAGAATGAAATGAAACACACAGTGCCTCCAACTTCAACCTTGAAAAATGGGTAGATAAATACCAAGAAATTTTTAAACTTCCCATGACCAGGTGGCACTGGAGAATCTTTGGATATCCTGTGGCTGATCATGAGATTACAAGACAGTGCTTTGATTGACTGGTTTTCATAAAAATGGTTCAGAACAGAGATACCAGGAAGTTGGAGCCTGCTGAGAGGTGGGCCTACAGCAGTGCTGGGCAGGTGTGCAATAAAACAACTGTGGTGGGGCCATGTGGATCTTCCATTGGCTTCCAAATGGCTTGTGACTGACATGGTGCAGCCAGCAGACCCTTGTATGTAAAGGCATCTTGTTATATGGACAATATTCAGGGCAATGTTTAGAATCAGATTGCTATGGTCAAGGGGGCAAGTCATGTGGGATATAAGCCTGGTTGGTGCATTCTCCTGCAGACCCTGACCTACCAAAAGTGACAGAACTCACTCATGCACCGGGTAACAGTTGAATTCTTTGTATATCATGAAGCAAATACCAAAATCCCAGTGCAGCAGCAAGAAACACGACGAAAAGTGGAGGATGACCAAATGGCCTCACAGTCCACATGTGGATACACTTATCCCCCAGTTGCCACAGTTTACCTACTAAAGAAAATTCAGCACTGCTGCCACATATTCAGTGGAAAATAAGAAACCATGTCCTCGAGGTAACATAGATGCAGACACAGCTTTGATTGTCTCACTACAATGGAAGCTAAATCTCCCGACAACAACATATATTTCAAGTGCCCAAACTCAGAGTGAGTTTCTCAAGAAGGATTTAGGGAACCAGAGCTCCATGTTTGTGGACTGTTTTCCCTGTCCCTTACTTTTGAAATCTCCTCTTCCGTCTTCAAGGTTGTGAACTCCTGAGCATATTCCATTCCAGATATTTATTCACAGATTTTCTAACTCTTCTCCTCTAATTGTGCCTTAGTCTCCGTGATTGTAATGTCAAGGCATCCCTTTCTCTGTATCCTATTCAGCACATGTATTTTTACATGCAATTATAGAATCTTACCTGATACCACACGTACATTCTTGTGAGGTGACTGACTTGGTAGATACAAATTGTAAGAGATCACTCCTCCTAAAAGCTGTTGGAACTGAAAATTCAATCTATGAGTGAGCTTCCTTGTTTAACAACATTATACATAAATCCATATTCAATAAAATAAATACATTTGGATCTGTAGATGACATATATTTCATGGTGAATTTCAATTGGAATATATTATGCTATTTTTAATGTCTGTGTGTTTGTGTATGTATATATATATATATATATATATATATATATATATATATATATATATATACACACTCTCCAGATTTTTCAAAATATGAAATATATGTCTTGTTATACACTCCCTAAACTCATTCATATTCAAGTATGTGTATTTATAATCAAATTTTCACAAGAGTATTCTCAAAATTATTCATTCACCTGAAATACATATTTGTTTCCTAGTACTGAAAACTATCTTCAGTGAAAGGTGCATACAAATCCTAATATTTCCACAGTAACTGAACCAGTTTAACATCAATACAAGTAGATTCCTATGGGACATGTTGTGCATTTTGACATTTATTTTATTCAACACTGGTACATTACTATTTCTTCAGTTTATGCTCATCATAGCAAATATATTTCATCCAAAAGTTTGCAAATTTATAGGCATTTTGTTCACTTTCAATCACTTTATTCTACAGAACACATGTATTCCTCCATTTTTTTGATGGGTCTTTTCATGAGACTTCTTTCCAAACACATTATTTTCGATTTCCATGATCACTTTTGAAGCAAAAGTCAAAGACACTTCGTGATAAACCATAACTCTAATATTACCATTAGATGTATTGCTGGTTGGAATGAATGATGGTATATCGATATAAGATTTCTTATATATTTTCAGATATGAATTCAATCTATTATTTAAAGTGGGACCAGTTATATTATTGATTCACAATGTGGTCTATTCATGCACTATCTCTATATTCATAGACACAGTGTACACCTCTTTGTAACACCAATACTAATTTATAGGACTTCAAAACATTGCTCCCAGAAATGCTGGAAGAAATACTAATGTCACGCGATCTACATATACATTTTATCACAGTAATATTCTGGACACAAAATGCAAAGGTTACACTTATGATTGTACCAAAGCCTAAAAGGAAAGTGAACAGGGATTACTAAAAACATCCATGTCCACATTGCCTAATGCTCTCAAATGTCAATCCTATTGGTGACTACATATGTGTTTCTTCCTAAGATTATATATTCAAACTCAACCCTGTTCAAAATGTCTAATCCTATCACTCACTTTGTACTTTCCCTGATTTTGTAATGTCTCTATTATTATCTGATTATACATATTTTCCAAAGTTCATCATTGTGACTGAATCTTCATATGTGCTGACATTTACCTTCACCCTCTAACAGAAACCCTATTGCTAAAGAAGTTTTTTTTTTCCAAATCCTATACTCACTCTCCTTCCAAAACCTACCAACTATCTTCCTAATCTTACCTACTATCACTTTTTGACTGGATGTTCTCTTCCACATTCAATCATCCAATGTACAAGGTCCTATGCCATTGTATATGGATTTATCTGAGACATCTGTGCAGAAAGTAAGTCAACACTAAGTATACCAATAAAGGGCCCAATGCCCTTCAGGGTTTCAAATCTTAGATTTCTGTTTTCATACATATATTTCACCTACATATTCTTATAAATATCGTAGGTTCCCAATAACATTATTCATCCAGCAGAATAGTTCCTAACACAGATTGAACATGTTATTAACCCTAACCATACACTCTTCCCTCAATCTAACTTTACAGAAGAGCAGGGACAGAGTTGGTCTTACAAGACAGAAATTAAGGGATCTTTCACCTGCTGAGAACCTCAAAGGTCATTAAATATGATCCCTGGAGAAGATGTAGGAAGCTATTAAGGACCTCAGAGAGCAAAAGTCATCTTTCATTGCAAACAACCTGGTCAGGATGAAGGGTTGTGTCAGAATCAGCCTCTCTCTTCTTAATGTAAAGAAGATGCAGCAAACCAGGCCTGTGTGGAGAGCTGTTCCTGGGTGCCTATGGTTTTATACCATTCTAACTTGTGAAAATGTCAGAGTAAGTAGGTGCAGCCTCCATCTCATGGGACCCTTGGAAGCAACTGTTAGGACAAAGTGGTTGCCAAGGTATGGACCTCATTCAGTTCCTGAAGGAAGTGACCTCACCTCACTTCCTTGGTGATGGAATTCTCTGAACTTGGGATCCAGAAAGCCAGGCATCCAGAGCCAGTCCCAGTCACAGTCCCAGTGGTCAAAATTTTTCGGATTTACCAAAGACAGAGTCAGTCTTTCTTGGTACCTACTTATGTGAGGATGGCCAAATGCCAGGAAGGTCTGAAGAGGGGCCTTTCCTGAGAAAGCAGATAGTGGCTCACCACTGGCTCCTTACAGATTCACAAAGTTGGCCAAAGAGACTAGATCTGAGACAGGAGAGCCCATTATGAGGGAATTTCTTATGGCCCACCATCAAACGACACTCCGTATTGTCACAGACGTACTTGGGGGTCTGTGTGGGTGTGGGTGTGGGTATTGGTTTGTGGTTTTGTCTCATGTTCTGAGAATAGGTAAGAAAGTTGGTTTGTTTGGTTTGGTGTGAACTGATTCTAGTAAGTCGTTTGACAAGGCTAGTCTTTCTATATCTGTGTATCCCACTGTGTCCATGGTTGTAGACAATAGAAAAGAGAATGCATAAATACATGTTTCCTTTCTAGTAGAAATCTTCCCAGCATTCATTCTGCTCAATTTATGAATGGTCTGCGGCTTGCCTAATGGATGGGCAACACCTAATATCTTCTTAAGTTCCTGTTCTCTACCTGAATTATGGGCAACCTCCAGAATACGCTCATGGTATTGTGTCCATGATATGAACCACCTCCACGCTCTGTGATACGGCCATGTACTAGAGAGCTGAAGGAAATGATGAGCATCTCAGAAAACTCAGATATCAGTGTGACCAGGAAAGTCTCAATGGAAAAACCCCGCTTTGGGCCTTTTGCTTACATATCCTTCTGTTGCCCTGAATGTCAGGAAGGTCTTTGCCTCAGGCTATGCCTTTTTGAAGCCTGAAGAAAACAGTTTTCAAATGGAAATGTATAAACATTACCTGTGGCTCTTTCTTAATTGCTTTGGAAAGGGATGTGTCTGAATCAGCCTCTTGGCCCTGTGTGAGGCTGTGGCTTAGATTCTCAGCACCTGATGGATCTAAAGAAAAATCCCATGTGTGCATGCAAATCAAAAAGCCAAAAGAGCAGTCATTTTGGATGAAATTTCTCGCCTTCCTCTGTAAGGTTTCTGACTTCCATCATTGAGAATATGGATCCTTTGGGTCAAATGAGTTCTTCAAAGCCCTGCAGACACTAGACAATAGGTTCTTGGGTTTTCTCATGACTCCAATTAACATAAAGAATCTAAACACCACAGTCAGTAGGCCTCAAAATTGAGAATAAGAGCAATATTAACGCCAGGCCTCTTTGAACACTCCTGGTTCACAGGAAGGATGTCCCGGCCACACTGACTTTAGGCAAATGGATGCAAGGGAGCTTATTTTGGACACTGTCTTAGGCTGTGCCCCTCATGGAAACCTCCAGCCAGAGGTTATGATGAGTGTCTATATGGAAGAAAATGAGGGCCATGTGGGAGTGTCTTGATTTTAATTGCGGTCATTTGTGTGGCGCTTGGAATAGATGACTGGGTCCACCTGGGCTTGAACACTGGTGTGATTCTCCTTAGAGACTGAGTTCTGGAACTTACCTCAAAGAAGTATTGCCTTGTATTGTGTTGGGATTTTAGGAGGCCATGCATGAGAGTCGCCCTTGGAAACTGGGATCTATGCCCAGGTTGGCTTTCCACAGAGCACTGGAAATCTTGGGAAGGATATCACATGATTTTATTCTTAAAGACTTGGCAGCCATTGTTGCAAGTCAAAACACATATGGACCTCAAATTGTAGACCTCAATAGGTCTGGCTTCATGGGACCTTTTGGCCTGTCTTTGGGAAGCCTTCCGTGTGATAGTTCTCCAGAGCTTTCATTGAAATGAGCTTCCTCTCCATTTAATCATTCCTGAATGAATTGAAACCCACAGTGCCTCCAACTTCACCCTTGAAAAATGGCTAGATAAATACCTTTAAATTTTTGACATTCCCATGACCAGGTGGACCTGGAGAACCTTTGGATGTCCTATTGATGACCATCAGTGTACCAGACAGTGCCTTGATTGACTGGGTTTCATGAAAATGGTGTAGAACGGAGATACCAGTAATTTGGAGCCTGCTGAGTAGTCGGCCTAGAGCAGTGGTGTGCTGGTGTGTGTTAAAACATCTGTGGTCGGGTCATCTGCATCTGCCCTTCGCTTCCAAATGGTTTGTGACTGACATGGTACAAGCCCCAGATCCTTGGATGTAAAGGCATCTTGTTATATGGAGAGGATTCAGGGCAATGTTTACAATCAGATTGCTATGGTCAAGAGGGCAAGCTATGTGGGATAGAAGCCTTGTTGGTGCATTCTCCTGCAGACCCTTACCCACCACACGTGACAGAACTCCCTCCATCACTGTGTCCCAGTTGAACTTCTTGTATTTTGTGAAGCAAATATCAAACTCCCAGTGCAGCTGCAAGAAACACCACAAAAATTGGAGGATGACCAATGGCTTCACATTCCACCCTGGGAGACACTTAGCCACCAGTGGCCACAGTTTCCCTACAAAGAGAGAATTCAGCACTGCTGCCTCATGTTCATTGGAAAATAAGAAACAATGTCCTCTAGGTCACATAGATGCTGACCCAGCTTTGATCGTCTCACTATAAAGGAAGCTAAAGCTCCTAAAAACAACCTCAGATGAAGTTTCTCAAGAAATATTTAGGCCGGCAGAGCTCCATGTTTGTGGAGTTTTTACCCTGTCCCTGACTTTTGGAAACTCCTATACCACCTCCAAGGTTGTGAACTCCTGAGCATTTTCCATTCCAGATGTGTATTCACAGATTTTCTAACTCTTCTCCTCTAATTGTGTCTTACATGGGATGAAGGTAATGTCAAGGCATTGTTCTGAAAACACATTGGATTCTTTTTCCAATTTTCCATTTGAAATACTGAATCCCTGACTGTCAGGCGTAGAAGGAATTCACCTTCAAAGAATAGCCTGACACTTACAAGAAACAGCCCCCATGGAGACATCCTGTCTGGGAGACATCCTGTAGCCAACTGTGTCTCTGAGACATCCTGTTGCCATCTGTATTCCTGAAACATCCTGAGTTTATCTCACCTTGTGAAGACATCCAGGAACTTTGGATAAGAGAGCTTTCCCATCTCCAGCATATAAATGCCCCTGTGTGAAAAATAAAAGTTTGCAGCTTGATCAGAACTCCTGTCTTGCTGTCATCTCTCGTGTCTCTTGTCCCTTCATTCCTCCGCATCTAGGTTCGCTGCCCCTGTTGATGTGTCTTTCCAGCCGTGACTACTGGCACCCACTGACTGGGGCTCGAGCCTTTGACTGATTGGGAACCCCGTCCTCCTGGAAGACTTCATCAAGTGGAGCTCGCGATTGCCACAGCAGACACCACAAAGAGACAGATCCAGGAGGAGAGTGGGGATGACGCACGGTGAGTGACCCACCATGGGACAAGCAGTTTCGTCACAAGATTTGTTTTTGTCAGGCCTCAAAAAGTCCTTCAAGACATGGGGGGTGCGTGTTAAGGAAAAGGACTTAAAATTTTTCTTCTAATACATAGGAGAATTGTGTCCATGGTTTCACATTGAAGTGACCATTGATGGCAAAAGATGGCTTAGAGTAAGAGACTGTTTAAAAGATTATTATGAAACCTTTGTCCCAGAAAAAGTGCCAGTTCCCACCTTTTCTTACTGGAACGTAATTAATGAAATTCTTAAAAGTTCACCCTTTGACAATGGTACCTTACAACTTGTCAGGATTGGAGAAGAGACTATGCAAAACACCTCTCGTCTCCCCACGGCATGCCCATCAGTTAGTATAGACATTGACCCTTCTCAGTCTCCCCAGGACCCTGGGAACCTTCCTAGTCCCCCTCAAAATACCACCCTAATGAATAAGGCTCCAATGGTTACCAAACACCTTTATCGAGTTTTAAATCCCAGAGACACATTGACCCCTGGGACGGAGGCTACCTTGGAGAAGAAAGCAGCAAGCTACCATTCAGAAGATGCGCCACCTCTCAGGACCCTGCCACAGCCTATAGGACTTACACATCTACCTACCTCCTATATCCCTCCTGCCTTTTGTGCTCCAGCCTTTCAGGAGCAAAATGCAACCCAGATATTTTTCCCCACTTCCCTTGCCTAGCCTGGCTCCCTTGTGAGAGTCTCTCCAACATAGACGGGAACAGATCAAACTTTTAAAAGAATTAAGATCCCTAGACTCTGAGCTCTGTTCATTAGCCTTAGGCACGGAGTCAATGCAAGCTGGCCCACGGCGGTCTAATACAAAGGCTAAGCCACTCCATCAGCCTGTTCTCGCCTTCCCAGTCACCCGCAGTCAGATAGATAAGCCTGCCCAGGCTGAGGTCAAAGACTTAGAAGAGGATCAAGAGGAGGAAGTGGGGGAAATGGATCAAGGAGATCAGGACTCAGAGGATGAGGAGTTCACCCCTAGGCAGGAAGGAACCCAGAGTGTCTACAAAAAAATTAAGCCTGCGTTTTCTTGAAAAACATAAAAAGACTTGTGCTCACAATGGCCCCACTGTGCCCTACAAGTTGACTTTATTAGAAAGCCACAGCGCACAATGGCTTACTCCCAATGATTGGAAATTTTTAGACCGAGCTACCCCCAGTGCCGGAGATTTCCTGTTATGGAATGCAGATTTCGAGGAGCACTGTCAGGAAACTGCTCAAAAAAAATTAACTAAGACCTCCTCTAAATCCTGAACTTATGTTAAGCTAGTGGGCTATGCGCCATTTGACACTAAAACTAAATAGGCAGGTTTCCCTGCTGGAATTTTGGCGCAGATTCAGATGGCTTGCTTACATGCTTGGAGATGCCTCCCTCAAACTGGCTCGGCTACCACTTCTTTGGCAAAAATTTGACAAGGACCCAACGACCCTTATAGAAACCTTGTTCCCCGGCTTAACCTAGCTGCAGAATGCTTGCTTGGACCAAGCGAAAGCAAAAGAACTTTTGTAAAACATCTTGCCTTTGAAAACGCCAACCCGGCATGTCAGGATGTTCTTCGACCAGATAAGGAAAAAGGGAAACTTTCTGACTTTATTAGACTCTGTGCAGGGGTGGGTGCAGCCCATGCCATGGGTCTCGCCCTACATGCCCCCTTTACCAAGGTCTTTCACAATCCTGGCTCATGTACTTGCTTTACTTGTAAACAACCTGGCCATTTTGCACGCAAGTGTCTGAAAGACAAACAAAGCCTAGGAATACCGTCTCCTCAAACTGGGGCTAAACCGCCCCCAGCTACCCTTTGTTCTAGATGTGGTAAATGTCATCACTGGGCCAGTAAGTGTAGATCTAAGACAAATGGCCTCAGACAGCCTATTTCTTCCTGCTTCTCAGGAAACCCCCTGCGGGGCCAGCCCCTGGCCACGACCTCCCCCAGGACAAAACCAGGGGCAATAAGGTTTATTCCCTTCCAAACTCCAAACCTACCACAAAATTCTTCCCCACAATGCCTCCCTCCAACTAGCCACCCCAGGCAGCGCAGGATTGAACCTCTGTGCCACCACCGATACAATATTAGACTCAATGCAAGGGCACCAGATAATACCCACTAGAATTATGGGTCCCCCTTCATCTCATACGAGTGCCCTTATTCTTGGAAGAGCCTCTGCTACCTTAAATGGTGTTCAGGTCTTCCCTGGCATTAATGATAATGATTTCACTGGAGAAATAAAAATACTAGCAACAGCTATTAATGGAGTTGCGGCCATCCCAGCAGGAACAAGACTTGCACAATTAATATTCCTTCCCTTGGATTCAGGAGGCACTTCCACCGCCCAAACATACAATGGGGGACAGCCTCCCTCGGCTCCTCTGATGTATATTGGGTTCAGCCCATTTCTCACAATAGACCCACCCTTACCCTACTTATTGAAGAAAAGGAATTCCAAGGAATTCTAGATACTGGAGCTGATGCCACAATTATTTCTCACAAATACTGGCCATCAGGTTGGCCCATCACCCCATCCTTGAATGACCTAAAAGGGTTAAGAGTCAAAAAATCCCCATGTCAGTTCTAGGGCTCTTAGCTTTACTGATAAAGAGGGTAATAAGGTGACTGTCACTCCTTTCATTGTTCCTGACCTCCCTGTTAACCTATGGGGCCGAGATATTTTGAGTCAAATGGAAGTCATTCTTGCCAGTCCCAATTCCATGGTGACTCATCAAATGCTTCGTATAAATTTTGTCCCTGGTACAGGCCTTGTGAGACTGAGAGAAGGACTGGTGGGGACTATAAAACCCATAAAAAAACAAATACATATAGACTTGGGTATTCTGATTTTTAGTGTCGGTTCCTGACCCTCCTGTACCCCATGCAGATAAAATTATTTGGGAGACTCAGACTCTTGTGTGGGTGGATCAGTGGCCCCTTACCCCCCAAAAAAAATTGGAGGCTGCCTCCATGTTAGTGCAGGAACAGCTGGCAGCCGGCCATGTAGAGCCCTCAACCTCACCATGGATTACTCCTATTTTTGTTATCAAGAAAAAATCAGACAAGCGGCATCTTTTACAATATTTGTGTGCCAGTAATAAAGTTATGTGCCTGATGGGAGCACTACTGCCTCGAATTCCCACACCAATGGCTATTCCCAAAACTATTGTAAAATGGTTATTGACTTAAAAGTTTGCTTTTTTACCATTCCTTTACATCCTGAGGATAGACCCTATTTTGCCTTTAGTCTCCCTTGCATTAATTTCCACGGCCCTATGCAGAGATTTCAATGGAAGGTTCTTCCCCAAGGTATGGCCAACAGCCCTAGTCTTTGCTAAATATAAGTTGTTCAAGCAGTAGACCCTGTGAGAGAGTGATGACCACAATTTTATGTTTTACATAATATGGATGAATTTTTAATTGCTGCACCTAATTACCATGACCTTAATAATTGTTACTTGGACCTTTAGAAAACCCTCACTACCTTGAGACTACGGATAGCTCCTGATAAGGTTTAAACACAGGACCCTTATACCTATTTGGGCCTTAAACTTCAAGATAATCAGATCCAAATTCATAAAATACAACTGCGTGTGAACCATCTTCACACCCTTAATGATTCTCAAAAATTACTGGGAGATATTCAATGTCTAAGAACATATTTAAAATTATCCACTTGTGTACTTTTGCCCCTTAATGATATTTTGAGAGGTGATTCCTACCCTTCCTCCCCTCAAAAGCTTACTCCCGAGGCATGACAGGCATTAAACCAAGTCACAGAGGCCATTGCCAAACAGTTTGTTACACAAATTTCTTATAACCTTCCTCTGGTTCTGGTTCTTTTACACACTCCTCATATACCCTCAGGAAAATTTTGGCAGTGATATCCATATTTTAAAAATAAAGGCTTCCCCTTGCTTTGGGTCCATTTATCCACCACATCCTCCAAGTTTATTACCGTTTATCTTGCTCAGGTAGCTTCTATTATTATTAAAGGTCGTTTGCTTTCTTGACAACATTTTGGCAAAGACCCTGATAATATTTTAATTCCATATACTAATGACCAAACCCAATTTTTACTACAGAGAGGGGATGAATGGGGTATTGCCCAATCAGGCCATTTGGGAACAATTGATAACCACGTCCCCAATGACACCCTTTTACATTTTGTCCAGATACATCCATTTATTTTTCCCAAAATTACTCAGAAGGCTCCCAGTTCCAAGCCCTTACTGTCTTTACAGACGGTTCCAGTAATGGCTGTGCGGTCTTTGTTGTCAATAACCAGCCTACCACCTTTGATACTGTCTATCATTCAGCACAGTTTGTGAAATTGTTTGCCATAACACAAGTTTTTATAACATTTTGTGATAATCCTGTTAATATTCATACAGACAGTGCCTACATTGCTCATTCTGTGCCCCTGCTGGAGATTTCACCCGCCATTAAAGCTTCTTCCAATGCGGCCTTTCTGTTTCACCAGCTTCAGCAGCTAATTCAGGCCAGACAACACCCATTTTTCTTAGGACAGATCAGGGCACACTCTGATCTTTCTGGCCCTCTAACACAGGTAATGCTCAAGCTGATGCAGCAACTCCTACCATCTTTCCAATTTTTGGTGGCTCCATTCAATAGGCCACGGAGCTAAACAATCTTCACCAACTAAATTCCCAGAGCCTTCGATTACTTTGTAAAATTACCAGGCAACAGAAACGAGAAATAGTAAAAGAATGCCCTGCTTGCGCTCTCTCCCTCCCCATTCAAAACTTGGGATTTAACCCCCGAGGATTACTGCCAAATCAGGTTTGGCAAATGGATGTTACTCATTTTCCTGAATTTGGAAAAACCAAATATATACACGTTTCTATCGATACCTTCAGCAGCTTTATTTTTGCATCACCACATTCTGGAGAGGCTACCAAAGATGTCCTTTCTCATCTTGTTTCAGCCTTTTCCATAATGGGTAAACCAATACATATTAAAACAGATAATTGTCCTCCATATACCAGTGCCAAGTTTAAACAGTTTTGTGCTACCTTGCAATTTTGTCATCCTACTGGAATTCAATACAAACCTCAGGGCCAAGGCATTGTGGAATGTTCCACCTTACCTTAAAGACTTGGCTATTTCGCCTTAAGGCTTCCGCCCTTGTATTTACCACTCACAGGCATTGCCTTAACCATGCATTATTTGCCCTTTTTTTTCTTACCCTAGACAGTGAAGGCCTTTCGGCTGCAGACACACACTGGCATCCCTTTTCCAATTCTGATCAGCCACCTGTTATGTGGCGAAATCCCCTTACAAATAAATGGAAATGCCCACATCCTGTCCTCATCTGGGAATGAGGCTTTAAAATTATTTTTAAAGAGTTGACAGCCATAATTAAGAGACAAAACACACATGGATCTCACATTGTAGACCTCAATGGGCCTGGCTTCATGTGACCTTTTGCCCCCTCTTTGGGAAGCCTTGCCTGTGAGAGTTCTCCAGAGGTTTCATTCAAATGAGCTTCCTCAAAATTTTATGGTTCCTGGATGAATGGGAAACACACAGTGGCTCCAAATTCATCCTTGAAAAATGCGAGAAAAATACCATGAAATTTTGGACATTCCCTTGACCAGATGGCACTGGAAAACATTTCCATGTCCTATTGCTCATCAGGAGTATACCAGACAGTGCCTTGATTGACTGGGCTTCATGAAAATGCTGTAGAACAGAGATGCCAGTAAGTTGGAGCCTTCTGAGTAGTGAGCCTAGAGTAGTGGTTAGCAAGTGTGTGATAATACATCTGTGCTGTGGCCATGTAGATCTGCCATTGGCTTCCAAATGTCCTGTGACTGACATGGTGCAGCCAGCAGACAATTATATGAAAAGGCATCTTGGTATATGGAGACGTTTCTTGGCAATGTTCAGAATCAGGTTGCTATGGAAAAGAGTGCAAGCTATGTGGGGTAGAAGCCTAGTTGGTGCGTTCTCCAGCAGACACTGACCAACCACATGTGACAGAATGCCATGCAGCACTGCGACCAATTTGGACTCCTTGTATTTTGTGAAGCAAATACCAAACTCCCATTGTAGCAGCAAGAAAGACCATTAAAAGTGGAGTATGACCAAAGGGCTTCACAGTCCACACGGGGAGACGCTTAGCCCCAATGGCCATTGTTTACCTACAAAAAGAGAATTCATCACTGCTACACCATTTTCATTGGAAAATAAGAACACATGTCCTTCAGGTCACATAGATGCATATCTAGCTTTGATGGTCTCAAAACAAAGGAAGCTAAAGCTCCTGACAACAACATATATTTCAAGTGCCCAGCCTCAGAGGCAGTTTCTCAAAATGTCTTTAGGCCAGGAAACCTCTATATTCATAGACACAGGGTACAACTCTTTGTACCCCCAATACTAATTTATACGTCTTCAAAATATTGCTCCCAGAAATGGTACAAGAAATACTCATGTCACCTGATCTACATATACATTGTATCACAGTAATATTCTGAAAACAAAATGCAAAGGTCACACTTATGATTGTACCAAAACCTAAATGGAAAGTGAACCTGCATTACTAAAATCATCCATGTCCACTTGCCTAATGCTCTCAAATGTCAATCCTATTGACGACTACATATTTCTTTTTTCCTTAGATTATATAATTAAAGTCAAACATGTTGAATGTGTAATCCTATCACTAACTTTATGCTTTGCCTGATTTCATAATGTCTCTATTGATATCTGCTTTCCTACATGTTTTCTCCAGTTCATCATTGTGACTGACTCTTCACATGTGCTGACATTTACATTCACTCTCTATATGAAACCCTATTGCTAAAGGACTTTTTTTTCCAAATCCTATATTCACTCTTCTTCCTAAACCTACCAACTATATTCCTAATCTTACTGACTATCCCATTTTGAATGGATGTTCTTTTCTACATTCAGTCATCCAAGTAAATGTCAGGTGAGCGTCGGAGGAAGAGACCACCCAGAATCTACCTCATGCAACAGCAAAGGGTTTATTGGGGGTCCAGCGTGCTGGTGCTCATTGCTCACTTGAATAGAGCAGAGAGCCCTGAGAACAGCTTAAGCAGAGCTTATATACTTTCCTTGGAGAGGGCAGGGAGGGATTTTTATTAATGGATCAAGGCGAGTGGGCAGTTTGCGCGTAACCGGGTGAGGGAGTGCATTCTGTAGTTTGGCAGTTGGGGACAGCACATTCTGGGAACAAGATTAGCAAACATTTCTCAAGATTTCAACAGTGTTTTGTTAAGCGTACAGAAAAACAGAAAGTGACAAGTGCCTATTTTATTAACCTTTCATTTCCCACTTTTTCTTCTGGCTACTTTTAGTCATAAAAGTGATCATTGGGGGGTGTCACATTTTATGTCTGCTAGTGGGGTATTAACATAAGTTTAACTTGTCCAATTTGAGATTGGAGAAAAGAAATTACATGGTTGAACAAACAGAGTTTATAGTTAGCAATAATATGAGGATTATTATTGGACCAGCCAGGGTTGATAAATACGTAGTTAAACAGGGGGACTGTGTGAACCAAGACTCAAACCACCCTTTTTTGCCCTCTCTCTCTCATTGACACTCTTCAAGTTGTCCTTTTAATTTACTCATTGATTTTTTTACAACTCCATAATGGTCAGCATAAACACAACATTCTTCCATCAATGCAGAACAAAGGCCCCCTTCTCTCATGAAGAGGAGGTTCAACCCTTGACTGTTCTGTAAAACAACTTCAGAGAGAGAGGTTAAAGATTTCTGCAAAGCTGTGATGGAGGTTTCTAATATCTTTAAGTTTTGGTCTATTGCTGCTTCTAATTGTGTCATTTGTTGTGTCCCATGGACCAAGGCAGTGGTTCTTGTGCCCACCTCTGCTGCAACTCCTATTTCTAATAGGATGGCTAAAGTGAGGGATATATGTGCCCATTGGAACCAGGTTTTATTTCCCCCTATTTGAATTTCAAATGAACATGCATCAGGATAAAGCACTCTGGGAAACATCTGCACCATTACACAATTAATCATATCTGTTGACAACTTCATGAAAACATAAAAAATGTTTAAGTATATAGAATTATACTGCTGTAGGGACAGACAAGGCAAGGCGCCTAAGATAGTACCGAAGACAGGGAAACAGTCCTATTCGTTTGCAACCAGATTCAGAGGGCATTGCTTCTGTTGTAATCAATAAATCCCCTGAAACCCAAGTTTAGGTAGTTTCAGAATTTTGTACCCAACATGTAAAGGAAGGGGCGCAGAAGTTCACAGTCTGCAGAAGTTCACAAAAAGCAGTTTATTTTTCTGTTTTTTTCCTCTGTTCTTGGCAAGTTAACTTTTCAAGGACACCTGGGTTAGGGAGAGCTCTTTCTTCCCTTTAATTTTCACCCTGCCAGCAGTTACCATGGAGCCCAGTTTGTAACTTCTGTATCTTAGAAATGTAGCCATCTCTGTGAATCCCTAGCTCATGGCCAGAGGCCTTGTACACATATTTTGTGAAAAACTAGTAAGGGGGTGTCTACCTTAGGAGTGCAGATTTTTTAGCCAGTGGCCAAGTAGAACAGGGCAACACGTAAAGAGGAATTTTATCTACTCTGAAGTCTTTTATAGGGACTCTTTTGCTGAAAGTCCTAAAGTCAGCCATGATGAAGACTTCTGAAGAAGGTCAGATAAGACTTTTCGGTGGGCCTGGTACAGAGGGGGCAGATGGGGTAGGTGGGGCTGAGAGCAGTTCTGAAGATCTGAGAATGACGAAGGAAAGATGTAAAGGAATAATGGGAAAGGGGTTTGGGATTTTCCTAGCAACAAATACTTGAGCAGTAGAACAGGTAGAGCAGAGGAGAAGACTGGAGTTAGTATCACTAAAAGCCTGTAAGGGACTTTAAATTCTGAGTAACCTTTTTTCAGTGATGACAAAGAAACTTTTAAGTCCATTTTCATTACATCTTGGATAGGGGTCTGAGGGCTCTCCTCAGCTGGTTTGAGATTTGGGTTAGCTGGTAAGAGGACCTGGTGGGATCCGGTGCGGACACTGATAGGAGAAGAGAGGAGGGAGTTGGTGGAGGGGTACTTCATTACCTGCTACCTCAGCAATTGGGCAATGGTCTGAGAACTGGCAGAGGTTTGGATTTTTGATCTAGTAATTGGAGGGGAGAAATCATGTTGCTGAGGTGATAGTGACAGCAGAGAGACTGGAGCAGAAGGCTAAGGGTGAGGATCTATTGGAGAAACATAGGTCAGGATGTGAGCGAAGGAGGGAAAAGGCCTCCACATAGGGGAATCTCCTTTCACACTTTTGAGCATTTGCAGAAGTTAAAAATGTCACGCAGAATTTGAGGACCTAGAGACCCCACTGTGGGCCATCGGTTTTGGTTATCTAATTGGTAATATGGCCAATGCTGTGTACAGAATTTTTTTTATTGGTTATTCAAAACATTACAAAGATTGCAGAATCACATTGGTTACACATCCACATTTTTACATAATTCCATAATAGTAACTGTTGTATTCTGCTACCTTTCCTATTCTCTACTATCCCCCCTCCCCTCCCCTTCCATCTTCTCTCTCTACCCCATCTACTGTAATTCATTTCTCTCCTTATTTTTTTCCCATTCCCCTCACAACCTCTTATATGTAATTTTGTATAACAATGAGGGTCTCCTTCCATTTCCATCCAATTTCTCTTTTCTTTCCCTTTTCTCTACAGAATTTGATGAGAAGCTTGAGATCCATCAGGCAGTCCCTGTATGCTCACATCCCCATGACTTAGAGAAGAAGTCGGCTTTCCCCCCACACAGCCGTGATTTCATGTGGCTTTGATAGTCCACCAGGCAATCATAGTAATCTAGGCTAGCCAACCTGCATCTGGCTCACTTGTCCCTACATCCATTAGGTTTGTTTCCATTGTCTACGGTTTGGAAGGGATTTAATGGAATTTTAGTGGCATCCTCTTCATCAGGGTTATCCCAATAGGAAAGACGCATAGCCAGCTAATAAATGTCTGGGTAGAGAGATGGTCACTAGTTACCTAATTGGGCTGTATACAAGATAGACCATAATTCTTTTCCAGTAGGATTTGTGATCAGCCATCGCTGCTGAACGGGCTGATGAGGGTTAGGACTACTGGTGGTCAAGGGGAGAGTCTATAGCTTTATCCACATGGCGAATACACAATTTGAAAGTGTTACCAGTCTTTTCCAGTTTCCAGCCAGAGTCTCAACAGGCCGCAGGCTTGAGATGAGAGGTATGGATCCAGGAAATGATTCTGTCTACCTTTACCGCTGTAGGTGTTATAAGTAGCACCTGGTATGGTCCTTTCAAGCGGGGTTCCAGGGATGACACCTGATGTCGTCTTACATAGAAGAAGTATCTTACTTGATGTTGATTTGGAGTCCTCTCGTCCCCAGGTTGTTAGGCAGTGGCCATCTGTTTTCACAGGTATCCTGAGTTCTTTCAAGAGCTTTAAGTCTGTAAAGCAAATGGGTGTGAAAGAAATCGTTAGGTCTTAGAGTTGGGGTTAGGTCCCTTACTGGAGGAGGGGCACCATAGAAAATTTCATAGGGGGTGAGGTTACACAAAGAAACAGAGGGAGTATTTCTTGCATGAAACAGTTCATAAGGCAGGAGCATAGTCCAATATTTTATGCCGGTCTCTAAGCTTAATTTCGTTATGGTCTCTTTAATGTTTCTATTCATTCATTCTGCCTGTCCTGAACTCGGGGTTCTATAAGCACAATGTAACTTTCAATAAATCCCCAAGGTCCTGGATAACCCCTGACTTATGTGGGTTATGAATGCCGGTCCATTATCACACCCTATTACTTTAGGCAGGCCGTATCTTGGAAAAATATCTCCCAGGATCTTCTTCACCACAATTTGCACTGTTTCTTTTTTTTTCTTTTTTTCCTTTTCTTTTTTTTTTTTTTTTTTTTTTTGGTGGGAAAGGCTTCAATCCATCCTGAAAATGTATCTACAAAGACTAGGAGATATTTAAGTCCATAACTTGCTGGCTTTATTTCAGTAAAGTACACTTCCCAGAATTGTCCTTGTCTGGTTCCTCATAGGTGCTTTCCTGTAGGAAGCTTGGAAGGATAAGAATTAACCATTTGATGGACCTGACAGGCTTTTGTTAACCATTCAGTTATTTCCTTTAACTGTGAGTCGGTTAGTGGAAAACTCTGTTCTTGATCCTTCATAAATGAATGCAGTTTCTTTAAAGTAAGGTGAGTGATTTGATGTACATTATCTACTGACATAGTTAGAGCTGTGAATATAGGAGTTTTTACTGAAGGATTTAGAAATTCCACTTGGGGGCCTTCAGGGTTAAAAGTTATTTTGGCCCGGAGCTTGGTGAGCAGAACTCTGCCTATCAATGGGGCCGGGCATTCTGGGATTACATGGAAGGGGTGATGGATTTTTCCTTTCCCCTGGTCCCAGGTCCTCTTAGTTGTCCAAGCCCGATATTTACTGATATTAGCCCCTTGAATTAGAGACCTTTTATTTGATAGAGGGCAAAATGGAGCCTTAATAGCTGAGTATATTGCCCCTGTATCCACTTTAATGTGTACTGGGGTGCCCTCCACTTGAAAAGTTAACCTGAGCTCGGGGAGGGGATCTGATCCCCAACTTTCTTAGTCATCCTCCAGAGTCAGGATGGCTGGCTGGCGTGGCTGTCTCTTTCTAGGGCTCTCTTTGGCCCAGTGTCCTTTTTCTTTACAGTAGGCACATTGATCTGAGGCCAGGGGTGGCCTCTAGTTTGGGCCCAGGTATCCCTTCCTGTCTCCATGTTTCTTATTTCTGGCCTATTTGTTGTTGTGACCAGGACCTGAGTCAATTCCTTAGTCTGTCTTTTGTTTCTTTTATCCACCCTTTGCTTCCTTATCTTCCTCAGTTTCTCTCGTATAGTATACGTTTTTGGCTTCTCTGACTAAATCTCTCAAAGTCATATCTTGTAATCCATCTAAGTGTTGTAACTTTCTTTAAATATCCATGGCAGCTTGCCCAATAAAGGCCAGCATGACAGATGCCTTTTGAGCCTCTGCCTGAGTATCAAAAGGAGTATATCTCCTATATGCCTCCATAATTCTCTCTAGAAACATAGAGGGAGATACATCAGGCCCTTGAATAATCTCTATTACCTTGGCCAAATTAGTTGGTCGCCTAGCAGCCACTAAGATACCCGCTATTAGAGCCCGGAGATAAGTGGACAGATGCTCCCTACCTTCAAAGGTGTTGGGGTCCCAGTTTTGTCGATTCTAGGGAAAGCTGGGTTGAATATTTTGGGAAGTTGTGTCAGTCACCCATCTGGTCCGAGGATATTATTTTCTAGCTTCCAGGAGGATTCTCTTTTGTTCCTCTGTCATGAAGAGAGTCCCTAGGTGTTGTTGGCAGTCATTCCAAGTAGGCTGGTGTGAAAACATCTATGAATCAACCACACCTGAGACACGAGTGGGGTCCTCTTAAAAGGGGGGATTGTTATTTTTCCAGTTATATAGGTCTGAAGCGGAGAAAGGCCAATACTGGTAGGCTTGCATTTTTTCCCCATGGCCATCATCAATCATTGGCACATAGGGACGGAGGGGGAGCATCACGGGAGTTCCAGGGTTTTCAATCTTTCATTGATGGTGAGTTCCTTTAGCCGGGCCAGGTTCCTCCAGGGGAGGAGGGGCTGTGTGTGCCGTGGGGGAGTTTTCTGGAGGGTGCTGGGCTGGCTTAGCTTCCTCCAATGGCAGAGAGGCTGAGTCAGCAGCAGGGGAATCACTTAGAGGGTGTTGGGGGTTGGGAGACCAGGGCAAGGGATAAGGAGAGGGAGGAGAGTCCAGTAGAGTTAAATCTTGTGACTTAGGCAGAAAAGAGGGTGGAGTAGGAGGAGGAGCAGAGGGTTTGAGAGATCGTGGGGGAAAGATTAGTAGCAGGTGCAGGGGAAAGAAAGGCTTCACCCATGGAGGAGATTTGCAGAGGTAATGCCGGGTTAAGATATATGGCTTTTGATCTGGATGGCTATGTGGCCCTTCCTGAAAGACAATATCTCTGACTTTTTAAATTAGTGAGAAGTAGAAAAATCCTTCTAAGGGCCATCCGAATCCAAAGGTGGGCCACTCTGAGGCACAGAGAGTCTGCCAGGTCCAGCGGTTTACTGAAAAAGAAAGATTCTGAGCCCTTAAGCCGAATTTGGTCCAGTGATCAAGGGTCAGGGACAGAGGCATTGAAGTGCTCTTTTCCATAATGAAAAATGCACAAACAGGAAAAGCAACGACACATGACACAGACAAGACAAGACAATAAAGACAGGAAATGGACGTCCAACACTTAGACGAGGACTGAGTAGCCGGCAATACCTGATGGGCTGGCAATACCGAATCTGAAACAAAATATCACTGAGTTGAGGAGACTATTGTTCCTTGATTTTCAGAGTCCTCTGGGGTGTCCCTCAGGGTGGTGGCCTGTGGCTCTGTGACACATCTGTCAGCCACCGTGAGAGAGAGCTCACACTCTTCATTGACAGCCATTTTGCCAAGCTCTAACCTGAAACCTGACACCAGAAAGAGGCGCCTTACAAATCCCTTGAGGAGCCAGTTGGGGTCTCTCGTCCGCTGCTGCCAGAACTCGGTGGAACCTCCATATGTAAAGGTCGGATGAGTGTCAGGCGAAGAGACCTCTAAGAAACTGTCTCATGCAAAAGCAAAGGGTTTATTGGTGGTCCAGCAGGCTGGGGCTCAGAGCTCACTTCGATAGAGCAGAGAGTCCTGAGAACAGCTTAAACAGGGCTTATATACTTTCCTTGGGGAGGGCAGGGAGGAATGTTAAGTATACAAAAAAACATGAAGAGACAACTACCTATTTTACTAACTTTTCACTAACGACTATACTTTGCCAGATTTCCTAATGTCTCTATTGATATCTATTTTCCTACATATTTTTCCCAGTTCATCATTGTGGCTGACTCTTCACATATGCTGACATTTACATTTACTCTATACCCGAAAAGCTATAGCTAAAGAACTTTTGGTGCAAATTCTATACTCACTCTCCTTTCTAAACTACCGACTATCTTCTTAATCTTACCGACTATCACTTTTTGACTGGAAGTTATCTTTGACAATCAATCATCCAAGGCACAAGGTCCAATGCAATTGTATATCGATGTACCTGAGACATCTGTGCAGAAAATAAATCAAAGCTAAGTATCACAATCAAGGTCCTAATACACTTCTGGGTTTTAAATCTTACATAGATTTCTGTTTTCATTCTTATATTTTACCTATATATTCTTGTAATTATCGCAGGTCATCAATACCATTATTCATCCAGCTGAATGATTCCTAACCCAAATCAAACCTGTTATTAACCCTAACCATACACTGTTGCCTCAATCTAACTTTACAGAAGAGCAGGGACAGAGATGGTCTTACAATACAAAAATGTAGGATTCCTTCAAACTACTGAGAAACTCAAAGGTCCATGCAAAAATGATCCCTGCAGAAGTTATAGGCAGCTATGTAGGAACTGAGAGAGCAAAAGTCATCTTTCATTGTAAAAAACTTGGTCAGGATGAAGGAATGTGTCTGAATCAGCCTCTGTCTTCTTAATTTAGAGAAGAAGGACCCAACCAGGCCTGTGTTGAGAGCTGTTCCTGGGTGCCTATGGTTGATATACCATTCTAAGTTGTGGAAGTGTCACAGGAAGTAGGGGCAGCCTCCATTTCATGGGACTCTTTGAAGCAACTGTTAGGACAACGTGGTTGCCAAGGCAGTGACCTTATTTACTTTCTGAAGGAAGTGACCTCACCTCACAACCTTGGTGACAAAACTCTCTGAACTTGGGATCCAGGAAGCCAGTCACCAAAATCCAGTCCCAGTCCCACTCCCAGGGGTCTCACTTGCTTGGATTTACCAAGGACAGATTTAGTCTTTCTTGGTACCTACTGATGTGAAGATGACCAAATGCCAGAAAGCTCTGAAAAGTCACCTTTACTGAGAAAGCAGGTATTGGATCACCGCTGGCTCCTCAGTAGTTCAAAATGTTGACCAAAGAGACCAGATCTGAGACAGGACAGGCCATTTTGTGGGAATAAAATATGGTCCACAATTAGAGAAACTCTGGATAGTCACAGACCTACTTCGGGGAAGGAGGTGCCTTTGTGGGTGTGAGTGTGAGTTTGTGGATTTGTCTCATGTTCTCAGAATAGGTAGGAAAGTCGGTATGTTTGGTTTGGTGTAGACTGTTTCGAGTAAGTCGTTTGACAAGGCGAGTGTTTCTATGTCTGTGTATCCCACGGTGTCCATGGTTGTAGACATTAGAAAAGAGAATGCATCAATTGATATGTCCTGTCTAGTTGAAAGCTTCCCAACATTCATCCTGCCCAATTTATGAATGGATTTCAGCTTGCCTTATCGATGGGCAACACTTGCTATCTTTCAAAGTTTCTGCTTTCTTCCTGAATTCTGGCCACTCTCTAGAATAGGCTCATGGTTTTGTGTTCAATATATGTACCACTTCCAAGCCCTGTGACATCGCCATGTACTGGATAGCTGAAGGGAATGGCGAGCATCTCAGAAAACTCAGGTATCAGTGTGATCAGGAGAGTCTCAGTGGAGAAACCCTGCTTTGGGCCTTTTAATTACCAATTGTTCTGCTGCCCTGAATGTCTGAAAGGTCTTTGTGTCAGGCCACCCCTTTTTGAAGCCTGAAAAAAACTGTTTTCACATGGAAATGAATGGGCATCACCTGAGGCTTTTTGCTTAATTCCTTTGGAAAGGATGTGTCTGAATCAGCCTTTTGGCCCTGTGTGAGGCTTAGGCTTAGATTCTCAGCACCTGATGGATCTAAAGAAGGATCCCATGTGTGCATACAAAACCAAAATAGCCAAAAGAGCAGTCATTCTGGATGAAGTCTCTCCCCTTCCTTTGTGAGGTTCTAGACCTACATCAAGTTAGAATAGGAATGCTTTGGGTCAAATAATTTCTTCAAAGCCCTGCAGAGGCTAGCCCGTAGGAGCTTGGGTTTCCTCATGTCTCCAATTCAGACAAAGAATCTAAACCCCACAGTCAGTAGTCCTCAAATTGGAGAAGCAGAGAAGTATTAACAGCAGGCCTATGTGATCACACCAGGTTCACACGAAGGGTGTCCAAGCCACCCTGTTTTTAGGCACATTAGGGGCAAGGGAGATTATTTTGGAGACTGTCTTGGTCTGCACCCCTCATAGAAACATTCAACCAGAGGTTATGAAGAGTGTTTATATGAAAGATGATGAGGGCCATGTGGGAGTGTGTTGGTTTTAATTGTGGTCATTTGTGTGGTGGTTGGAAGAGATGACTGGGTCCACCTTGACATGAACTCTGGTGTGATTCCCCTAAGAGACTGAGTTCTGGAACTGACCTCAGAGATGTATTGCCATGAATTGTGTTGGGATGTTATGAGTCCACGCATGAGAGTCGTCCTTGGAAACTGAGATGTATGCCCAGGTTGTATTTCCACAAAGCACTGGGAATCACAGCCAAGATATCACATGATTTTATTCTGAAAGACTTGGCAGCCATAGTTGAGAGTCAAAACACACATGGACCTCACATTGCAGACCTCAATGGGCCTGGATTCACGTGACCATTTAGCCAATCTTTGGGAAGCCTTGCCTGTGAGAATTCTCCATAGCTTTCATTGACATGAGCTTCCTCAAAATTTAATGGTTCTGGATTGATTTGAAACGTACAGTGCCTCCAACTTCATCTTTCAAAAATGGCTAGATAAATACCAAGAAATTTTTGAAATTCCCATGACCAGGTGGCACTGGAGAACCTTTGGATGTCCTGTTGCTGATCATGAGTATACCAGACAGTGCCTTGATTGACTGAGTTTCATGAAAATGGTGTAGAACAGAGATGCCAATAAATTGGAGCCTGCTGAGTACTTGGCCTAGAGCAGTAGTGGGCAGGTGTGTGATAAAACACTTGTGGTGGGGCCATGTGGATCTGCCATTAGCTTCCAAAAGTCTTGTGACTGACATGGTGCAGCAAGCAGTCCCTTCTATGTAAAGGCATCTTGTAATATTGAGAAGTTTCAAGGAAAGTTTCAGAATCAAGTTGCTATGGTCAATGGGGAAAGTTATGTGGGATAGAAGCATGGTTGGTGCATTGTCCTGCAGAAACTGACCCACCACACGTGACAGAACTCCCTCCAGCACTGTGTCCCAGTTGACCTCTTTGTATTTTGTGAAGCAAATACCAAACTCCCAGTGAAGCTGCAAGAAACACCATGAAAACTTTAGGATCACAAAATGGCTTCACAGTCCACACGGGGAGACACTTAGACCCCAGGGGCCACAGTTTAGCTACAAATAGCAAATTCAGCACTGCTGCTCATGTTCAGTGGAAAATAAGAAACCATGTCCTCCAGATCACATAGATGCAGACCCACCTTTATTGGTCTCACTAGAAACGAAGCTAAAGCACTTGACAACAACATATGTTTCAAGTGCCCAACCTCAGAGGCAGTTCCACAAGAAGTCTTTAGGCCAGAAGAGCTCCAGTTTGTGGAGTGTTTACCCTGTCCCTTACTTTTGGAAACTCCTTAGCATATTCTATTCCAAATATGTATTCACAGATTTTCTAACTCTTCTCCTCTAATTTTGTCTTACTTGGGGACTAGGTAATGTCAAGCCATTGTTCTGGATGACAGTGGGAACAATTTTTTGTAGCACATATTTGCATACACATTGGATTCATTTTATAATTTTCCAGTCAAAATAGTGAATCCCTCACACTAACCCCTACGCTACTAAACTCTGACTAGAATAATAACCCAAACAGAATTGAAATACAAGCAGTTCAGAGGAGGCATCATGTATAGTTGGACTTGCCTTTTGCATTATATAGGGTAGGAGTTATGAATCTAGTCAATTATTTGGTTGAAAGTATTCTCCATGTTTTTTTAAAGTTAACAAATATGTGAATTCCTGTCTCCCTTTCTCTGTAGCCTATTTAGCACATGTAGTTTTATATGCACATATAGATTCATACCTGGTATCACACGTATATTTTTGGTGAGGTGGCTGACTTGGCATATAGAAATTGTGAGAAGATATCACTCCTTCTAAAAGCTGTTGGAACTGAGAATTCAACCTATGGGTGATCCTCCTATTTAAATAGCATTATACATAAATCCATGTTCAGTAAAATAAATATTTTTGAATCTGGGGATGATATGTATTTCATGATGATTTTCGATTGGCATATATAATGCTACTTTTTAATGTCTCTCTGTGTGTGTCTGTGTGTATATATATATATATATATATATATATATATATATATATACATATATATATACCCTCCAGATTTTTCAAAATATGAAATATATGTGTCTTATTATGCACTCCCAAATTTCATTCATATTCATGTATGTGGATTTATAATCTACTTTTCAAAAGATTATTCTCAGAAATATTCATCCACCTGAAATAACATTTTGGTTTACTAGTACTGAAAACTATCTTCAGTAAATGGTGCATAGAAATCCTAATATTTTGACATTGCAAGATGGCCATGAATAGAGTGCATCACACCCTTTGTACTGCGCAACTTCACATGTGAATAAGGAGTTAGAATGACGAAAAAGTATCTTGTTAGGATCTTACAGAAAAATGGGTGTGCCTGGAACCTAGAAGAATGATTTCCACCACCGAGGTCCTGTAATTGAGTCTCAAACAAGAGCCAACTATGCGACCGAAGATCTGGGGTGGCTGATCCGTGCGGCCCATGCCATGGCTACAGACGGCGGGCCTCCACCGTGAAGCGACCAGCATGCAGGGAGAAACGTTGCTGCGGATTCTGTGGAATCCGGCTGGCTCACCCGCCACTGAGCCCGGGGCTGAGTTCGGGATTTCAGATGGGGAAGAAAGTGTTACAGTTCTATCCCCCACAACCGAAACTCCACCGAGGAAACCAACGGCCACCATCTTGGAGAGCTGAAGTATCCACCACCACTCTCCGACAGATTGCAACAACAAAACAGGTGTGTGTTACTTAGCTTATCTCCCATACAGCAGGTAATTCGCAAAAATTCTCTCTTAGGCTTTCCGGGGAAGGGATTACCAGAGAAAGCCTTCATAAAGACAGGGGGAAAACTAGTGGCACCTGACCTTCAACTTCCCCTCCCATCACCGGTGAAAACAAAACTTGTCTAGCCAGCGCAATGGGTGGGGCAAGCGGAAAAAATAAAAACAATAGAGTGCCAGTGTTCCCAATAGACACACTCCACACCCAAGGAACGGCTGGCAAAGAGTACAGTTTGAGCTGCCAAGAGGCATCACTCAGGGGAAATCTGGTGTAGCAGGGGAAATCAGGACTCGCAGAGGAAACAAGGGGACCAGAGGACAGACACGCGTGAATAGGAGGCTGGAGAACGCCTGCCCACCAGCAACCAATCACCCGCTGGCTGCCTGCGCAATTGGGCAGCTAGAGATCACCCGCCCGCCAGTGACAGCCCATTCGCTGATTGCACGACTGGATGGCTGGAGACCGCCCGCCCGCCAGCGACCGGGAGGTGAAACCAACCAGAGACAGTCCAGTCCCACCCCCCCATTCAAACACCCTGGCATGGAGCCTGGGGCCCGCCATAGCAGACAGGTGACATCACTGGAACTCAGCTGTCGGAATTCCTTCCAAGTGGAATCCACTTTTGCAGGCATAGTCTACAAACACAAAAGAGAGACAACAGAGATATATAAAACCAAAACAAATCTATTGAAGAAAGCAGAAACACAGCAATCAAATTGAGCTGAAAAGTAACGTGAACATCATGAAAAAACAAGAGAAAAAAAGGTGTGCAAAAAATGCAGGACAACTAAATTCTAAAGGAGGACCGTGAAGCATCAGAAATAGGGATAGAGAAAAAACTCAAGGCATACCTAACTCAGATGGAAAGGAATATTAGAGAAGACATGAGGCAGCAAGTCCAAGCAATAAAAGTATATTTTGAAAATCAAATAAACAAACAAATTCAAATGGCAAAGAATGAGCTTTACCAGGAGATAGAGACATTAAAAAGAAATATCAAACAGTAATCCTAGAAATGCAGGAAAGTATAAACCAAATTAAAAACTCAAACGAAGAGTATTACAAATAGACTAGATCAAGTAGAAGTTAGAACGTCAGATAATGAAGACAAAGTTTATCAACTTGAAAAGAATAGAGTAAACACAGAAAAGATGCTTAAATCCCATGAGCAATCTATTCAAGAGATATGGGATGTCATAAAAAAAACAAATTTGAGAGTCATTGGGATAGAAAAAGGCATAGAAATTCAAACCAAAGGAATGGACAACATATTAAATGAAATAATTCTAGAAAATTTCCCAGAGATGATTTAATGGATTGCCAAATCCTGGAAGCCTACAGGACCCCAAGCATTCAAAACCATAATAGACCAACTCCAAGACAAATATTTATGAAGATAGCCAGAACAAGGACATACAGAACAAAGAGAGAATATTAAAAGCTACGAGAGAAAGTAGGCAGGTTACATTCAGGGGTAAACCAATTAAGTTAACGACTGATTTTTTTCATCACAAACTTTGAAAGCAAGAAGATCCTGGAACAAAGTATTTCAAACGCTCAAAAATAATGGATTCCAACCAAGAATACTGTATCCAGCAAAATTAAGCTTCAGATTTGACAATGAAATTTAAGTCTTTCACGATAAACAAAAGCTAAAAGAATTTACAGCCAGAACACCAGCAGTGCAAAGCATTTTGAGCAAAATACTACAAGAAGAGGATTTGAAAAGTAATGCCTGAAACTAGCAGCAGGAGGTATCTCAGGAAAGGGAGAGGAAAATAACCAAAAAGTAAAAACTAACCAAAATAAATAAATAAATGAATAAATAAATAAATAAATAAATAAACAAACAAACATGACTGGAAGTAGAAATCATATTTCAATTGTAGCCTTAAATGTTAATGGCCTAAACTCACCAATCAAGAGACATAAGCTAGTAACCTTGATCAAAAAAAAAAAAAAAATCCAACAATATGCTGCCTTCAGGAGACTCATATGATAGGTAAAGACATACAGAGGCTGAAATTAAAAGTTTGGGAAAAATCATACCACTCACATGACCCTCGGAAGCAAGCAGGAGTGGCCATACTCATATCGAATAAAATCAACTTCAAACCTACGTTAATCAAAAGGGATAAAGAAGGACACTATATACTGTTAAAAGGAACCTTGCACCAACAATGCATAACCATTTTCAATTTGTATGCACCAAACAATTGAGCTGCAACACTCATAAAACAAACTCGCCTCAAGTTCAAGAGTCAAATAAACTACAACACAATAATTATGGGTGACTTCAACACACCGCTCTAGCCATTAGACAGATCCTCTAGACAAAAACTGAATAAAGAAACTATAGAATTCAACAGCAAAATCAGTAACCTAGACTTCACCGACATATATAGAATATATCAACCATCAAAAAGTGGATACACGTTCTTCTCAGCAGCACATGGATCCTACTCAAAGATAGACCATATATTATGCCATAGGGCAATTCTTAGTAAATATAAAGTCGTGGAGATAATACCATGCACCATATCTGATAATAATGGAATGAATCTGGAAATCAATGATAAAAGAAGGAAGGAAAAATCCTACATCACATGGAAAATGAACAACATGCTACTGAATGATCAATGGTTTACAGAAGACATAAAGGAGGAGATAAAAAAATTCGTAGAGACAAATGACAATACAGACACAACATACTGGAATCTATGGGACACAATGAAAGCAGTTTTAAGAGGGAAATTCATTTCTTGGAGTTCTTTCCTCAAAAAAAAAAAAAAAAGAAAAATCAGCAAATAAATGAACTCACACTACACCTCAAAAACCTAGAAATGGAAGAGCAAAACAACAGCAAATGTAGTAGAAGACAAGAAATAATTAAAATTAGAGCAGAAATCAACGAAATTGAAACAAAAAAAATTGAAAATATTGATAAAACTAAAAGTTGGTTCTTTGAAAAAATAAATAAGATTTACAGGCCCTTAGCCATGCTAAGGAAGAGAAGAAAAGAGAGAACTCAAATTACTAACATACGGGATGAAAAAGGCAATATCAAAACAGACACTACAGAAATAACAAGATAATTAGAAAGTATATGGAAAACCTATGTTCCAATAAAATAGATGATAGTGAAGATATCAATAAACTTCTTAAGTCATGCGATCTGCCCAGATTGAGTCAGGAAGACACACACAATATAAACAGACCAATAACAAAGGAAGAAATAGAAGAAGCCATCAAAATACTACCAACCAAAAAAAGCCATGGACCGGATGGGTATACAGCAGAGATCTACAAAACCTTCAAAAAGGAATTAATACCAATACTTTCCAAGCTATTTCAAGAGATAGAAAAAGAAGGAACTCTTCCAAATTCATTCTATGAGGCCAATATCACCCTGATCCCAAAACCAGACAAAGACACTTCAAAGAAAGAAAACTACAGACCAATATCTCTAATAAACTTGGATGCAAAAATTCTCAATAAAATCTTGGTGAATCGAATACAAAAGCATATCAAAAAAATTATGCACCATGATCATGTAGGATTCATCCCTGGGATGCAAGGCTGGTTCATTATACGGAAATCAATAAATGCTATTCACCACATCAATAGACTTAAAGACAACAACCATATGATCGTATCGATAGATTCAGAAAAAACATTCGACAAAGTTCAGAATCCCTTTATGTTGAAAACACTAGAAAAACTAGGGATAACAGGAACTTACCTCAAGATTGTAAAAGCTATATATGCTAAACCTCAGGCTGGCATCATCCTAAATTGAGAAAAGCTGAAGTCATTCCCTCTAAAATCTGGAACAAGAGGGATGACCTCTATCACCACTTCTATTTAATTCAGTTCTTGAAATACTAGGCATAGCAATTAGACAGACAAAAGAAATTAAAGGCATAAAACTAGGAAAAGAAGAACTTAAATTATCGCTATTGGCGGATGACATGATTATATATTTAACAGACCCAAAAGGGTCTACAGAGGAACTGCTAGAGTTAATAAATAAATTCAGCAAAGTGGCAAGATATAAAATCAACACGCATAAATCAAAGGCATTCCTGTATATCAGCAGCAAAACTTCTGAAATGGAAATGAGGAAAACCACTCCATTCAAAATATCCTCAAAGAAAATAAGATAATTGGAAAAACAATTAAATAGTTGGGAATCAACCTAACAAAAGAGGTGAAAGATTTATAAATGAAAACTACAGAAACATAAAGAGATAGAAGAACATCTTAGAATATGGAAAAATATACCCAATTCATGGATAGGCAGAAGTAGCATCATCAAAATGGCGATATTACCCAAATTCTCTACAGGTTTAAATTGATGCCAATCAAAATCCCAACGACATTTCTTGTAGAAAAGATAAAGCAATCATGAAATTCATATGGAAAAACAAAAGACCCAGAATAGTAACAGCAATTCTAAGCAGGATGTTTGAATCTGGAGGTATAGCGATACCAGACTTCAAACTGTACTACAAAGCAATAGTAACAAAAACAGCATGGTACTGGTACCAAAACAGGCAGGTGGACCAATGGTACAGAATAGAGGACACAGAAACCATTCCACAAAATTACAACTTTCTTATGTTTGATAAAAGGGACTAAAAACCTGCAATATATGAAGGACAAATGGTGCTAGAAAAATTGGAAATCGATATGCAACAAAATGACACTGAATCCCTTTCTCTCGCCAAGCAAGGAAGTTAACTCAAAATGGATCAAGGAGCTAGATATCAAATCAGAGACACTGCATCTGATAGAAGAAAAAGTTGGCTACGATCTACATTCTGTGGGGTCGGGCTCCAAATTCCTTAATAGGACACCCATAGCCCAAGAGTTAATAACAAGAATAAATTAATGGGACTTACTTAAACTAAAAGTTTTTTTTTTTTTTCTCAGCAAGAGAAACAATAAGAGAGGTAAATAGAGAACCTACATCCTGGGAACAAATTTTTACCCCTCTCACTTCAGATAAAGCCCTAATATCCAAAATATACAAAGAACTCAAAATATTAAAAAAGTAAGGTAACAAATAACCCAATCAACAAATGGGCCAAGGACCTGAACAGACACTTCACAGAGGAGGACATACAATCAATCAACAAGTACATGAAAAAATGCTCACAATCTCTAGCAGTCAGAGAAATGCAAATCAAAACCACCCTAGGATACCATCTCACTCCAGTAAGATCGGCAGCCATTAGGAAGTCAAACAACAGTAAGTGTTGGCGAGGATGTGGGGAAAAGGGGACACTTGTACACTGCTGGTGGGACTGCAAATTGGTGCAGCCAATTTGGAAAGCAGTATGGAGATTCCTGGGAAAGCTGGGAATGGATCCACCATTTGACCAAGCTATCACACTTCTTGGACTATTCCCTGAGGATCTTAAAACAGCGTACTATTGGGATACTGCCACATCAATGATCATAGCGGCACAATTCACAACAGCTAGACTGTGGAACCAACTTAGATGCCCTTCAATAGATGAATTGATAAAAAAAAATGTGGAATCTACACACAATGGAGTATTACGCAGCACTAAAAAATTACAAAATCATAGAATTTGCAGTGGAATGTATGGCATTAGAGCAGAATATGCTAAGCAAAGCTAGCCAATCCTTAAAAAAACAAATGCCAAATGTCTTCTTTGATATAAAGAGAGCAACTAAGAACAGAAAGGGAGGAAGAGCATGAGGAAAAGATTAACATTATACAAAGACGTGTGGGGGGAGAGAAAGGGAGAGAGAACAGAAAGCATATGGAAATGGTAGAATACCCTCAATGATACACAAAATTACACATAATAGGTTGTGAGGGGAAATGGGGCGGAAATAATGGAGAGAATTAAACAACAGCACATGAGGTAGAGAGGGAAGATGGGAGGGCAGGGGAGGGGGGATAGTAGGGGATAGGAAAGGTAGAAGAATACAACAGTCACTAATATGCCATTATGTAAAAATGTGAATGTGTAAGCAATGTGTTTCTGCAATTCTTATTTGGGGAAAAAATGGGAGTTCATAAACCAAATGAGAAAAATGTATCAAAGATGATATATCATGAGCTTTGTAATGTTTTGAACAACCAATAAAAATAAATAAATAAATAAAGGTTTAAAATTGAGTGGGAAGAAATCAGCTAAAAAAGGGTTGAGCTGCATTCATTTTGCTAAGCAGAAACTTTGTTTTGTGTAGTTGTAACTATCACAAATTTATTTTACCAGAAATTTGGCTTTTGAAAATGCACACAAAATGAGATTAAAGGATAATACACCTACCTTCATGAAAAATTCATAGCATTTCCTATATTTTTCATATTTCATTTTTTTAGTTAATATTTTGTCATGGACCAGGTCTAGCCTTAGGCTATTCTTCCAGAATACTACCTCATCTGACAAGTTCGTACAATGTATTGGATTTTTCTTTTCATCTTTTATTTAATTGTTTCTAGCTAATAATGTGTATTTCTTCTTATCTTTATTTGGACATACATACCCAACTATATCTTTGCATTTTATGTTTTACTGGGGAAGAGACTCATCAAAAGCTCTTTGTTATATGTATTAACAATCAAACATTCAGAGAAGGCAATTATTCTTAATTTTGCATGAAAATAACTTTGTACCATTTTTCTTATAAAGATTTAGAATTATTAATAATGTCCCTGCTGTAATAAGTAACTACTTACAAGAAGAATTAAACAATTGACTTTATATCAATAATGAATATGAAAAGTACTAAAATAAATATTTGGCAATTAATACACAATTGATAGAAATTGAAATCACGAGAAAGCCATTTAAATTGTCAGTGCATATGGTCCTTAAATAATAGGTTTTTTAAAAAAAATTTTTCTCTAATTCATAAGATATATTATGCCATATTATAGCTTAATGTGATATAAAACCTTAAATTATCACAATGATAATAATAATCCATTGTTCCTTCCTCTACATTCTGTGGCATGCTAGTACTAAAATAAATTGTATTATAACACCAAAAAAAAAGCCAAATCATAATATTTCTGCAGTGACTGACACGAGTTTAACATAAATGCAAGTAGATTAGATTCCTATGGGACATGATGTGCATTTTGACGTTCATTTTTATTCAACACTGGAACATTACTATTTCTTCAGTTTATGCACATCAGAGGATATATAAATATTTCATCCACAATTTAGCAAATTTATACGCATTTGTTTAACTTCAAATCACTTCCTGCTTCAGAACCCATGTATTCCTCCATGTTTCTTGAATGCTCTTTTCATGAGACTTCTTTCCAAACACATTATTTTCGATTTCCTTTATCATATTTGAAGCAAAACACCGTCATGATAAACCATAACCCTAATATTACCTTTAAATGTATAAGTGGTTGGAAAGAATGATTGTATATCAATATAAGATTTCTTACTTAGTTACAGATATCAATTCAATCCATTATTTAAAGTGGAACCAGTTATATTATTTATTCACAGTATGGTCTATTCATGTATTATCTCTATATTCATAGACACAGGGTACACCTCTTTGTACCCCCAATACTAATTTATACGTCTTCAAAATATTGCTCCCAGAAATGGTGGAACAAATACATGTAACCTGATCTACATATACATTTTATCACAGTAATATTCTGAACAGAAAAAGCAAAGTTCTCACTTATGATTGTACCATACCTAAATGGAAAGTGATCCTGGATTACTAAAAACATCCATGTCCAGGTTGCCTAATGATCTCAAATGAAAATCCTATTGGTGACTACATATTTGTTTCTTTCAAAGATTATATATTCAAACTCAACCCTTTGAATACGTCTAAAGCTGTCACTCACTTTACACTTTGAATGATTTTGTAATGTGTCTATTGATATCTGCTTTCCTACATATTTTCCCCAGTTCATCATTGTGACTGAATCTTCACATGTGCTATCACTAACATTCACTCTCTAACCGAAACCCTATTGCTAAAAAACTTTGGTCCAAATCCTATATTCACTCTTCTTCCTAAACCTACCTACTGTCTTCCTAATCCTACCGACTATCCCTTTTTGACTGGATGTTCTCTTCTACATTCAATCATCCAAGGTACAAGGTCCTATGCCATTGTATATCGATTTATCTGAGACATCTGTGCAGAACGTAATTCAATGCTAAGTATCCCAATCAAGAACCCAATGACCTTCTGGGCTTCAAATCTTACTTAGATTTCTCTTTTCGTTCATATATTTCACCTCTATATTCTTATAAATATCACAGGTTCCCAATACCATTGTTCATCGAGCAAAATGGTTCCTAATCAAAATTGAAAATGTTATTAACACTAACCATACACTGTTCCCTCAATCTAACTTTACAGAAAAGCAATGACAGTGTTGGTCTTACAATACAGGAATGTATGGGATCTTCCACCTGATGAGAACCTCAAAGGTATGTGCAGAAATGATCCCTGGAGAAGATGTAGGCAGCTATGAAGGACCTGAGAGAGCAAAAGTCATCTTCCTTGGAAAACAACCTGGTAGGATGAAGTTTGGTGTCTGAATCAGCCTCTGTCTTCTTAATTTAGAGGAGACGGACCAAACCAGGCCTTTTGGAGAGCTGTTCCTGAGAGCCTATGGATTATATCCCATTCTAACTTATGAAAGGGTCACAAGAAGTAGGGGCAGCCTCCATCTAAAGGGACCATAAGAAGCAACTGCTAAAACAAAGTGGTTGCCAAGGCAGTGACCTCATTCAGTTCCTGAAGGAAGTGACCTCACCTCACTTCCTTGGTGTTGGAACTCTCTGAACTTGGGATCCAGGAAGCCAGGCACCCCGAGCCAGTCCCAGTCCCAGTCCCAGTTGTCTCACTTGTTTGGATTTACCAAGGAGAGGGTCAGTCTTTCTTGGTACCTACTGATTTGAAGATGTCCAAATGCCAGAAGAGCTCTGAAGAGGGGCCTTTCCTGAGAAAGAAGGTAGTGGCTCACCACTGGTTCCTGTCAACTTCACAGAGTTGACCAAGGAGACCAGATCTGAGACAAGACAGGCCATTTCGGAGGAACATAGTATGGCCCAGCAGTCAGAGAACACTCCGAATAGTCACAGACCTACTTGGGGGAAGGAGGTGCCTTTGTGGGTGTGGTTGTGGGTTTGTGGTTTGGTCTCATGTTCTGAGAATAAGTTTTTTCAGATATCAGCTCCGGAGCCCAGGAATTAATTCTCATTGGGGCTAAGGTTCCCCACCAGTGAGATTTGAAATTGGCGCTGGGTGCAGAGTTAACAAGGGCGGGGACTTTTAACGCCACTGCAGAAAAGAAGAAGGTACGAAGAAGAAGTCCTTAGGTGCCATGTTGGGGTTTTTCTCTGGGGTATGGCTGCCATTTATACTTTTCCTAACATTCCTCCCTTTTTGTTTTCTTAGAAAGTGGGGCATAGTTTGTCATTTGTGGCTGCTGCCTGCTGTGTGGGGGTGCTGTGGGGCCTAGAAAGGGAAGTGGACAAATGCTCGGGGGCCAGGTCTGGGGATATCATGGCAGCCAGAAATAAAAGCCAGTGGTATAGATAGCTACTTCAGTAGGGGTAAAGTCTATGAAAGTTCCCTGATGCCACAAGTTGTCGATGGCATGAAACCAGTCCTGGATGGCGGAGATTGTTGGTATCAGCTACTGGTCCTGTAACAGAGACTCTAGGAAATACTGGAGGCGTTGCCTGGACATGGCGTCACCAGCATCTGAAGAAGATCAGAGAGAATAAAAACAGAATGAAGATAAAAATTAAAGCAAAGGTCAATTTTTGGCAGAAGTTCCATGTTGGGGGACTGACATAGAAGAGGCCAAGGGCCATGAGGAAGCTTAGAAGGTCATAAAGACTCATGAATCCAGGATGGCAGATTAAGAGGTTCTCCAAGCTCGTTGCCTCCCGCTGTCTGATGTACGTTGCATTCCATCGTGCCTGGTAGTGAGCTTCATCACTGAGTGAACTGTTCTCTTGGAGATGTTAGGGGTTCATCGGTCATCAGAGGATGGTAGTGCCTAAGCAAAAGCTGATTGAAATTTTGATTAGAAATTTTTTGCAGTTGGGTTTGAAGGAACTTCATTATGCATGGCAAGACAGCAAAGAAAGGGAGCATCCCAATAAGGGGCCCCAAGATAGGTAGTAAGTACATGGCAAGATAGGATTGGAAAAACCCTGTTATGGGATTGGAGGAGCTAGGTTTGAGCAATTTGGTCAATAATTTCTGCAATTTAACAACATTTTTTTCTATCAGCCCAGATTCATTAACATAAGAGCAACATTCCTCTCTGAGGAATAGGCATGTACCCACTTTTTCTGCAGTGAGAAGATCAATTGCCCTTTGGTTCTGTAAAGCCACTTGTGCCAATGAAGTAACCTGGCGCTGCAAGGAGCCCAGAGACTCAGCAGTGGTATCGAGTGCTTCCTGCAGTATTTGTTGCAGGTCTTTGAATGCCCATAGAGCATGACCTATAGCTCCACCAGAGAGTCCGAGACCCGCCACTGAGGTTGTTAAAGTGAGGCCTACAAGAACCGGCAGAAAGACTGCCCTATGGGTTCAGGAAGGTAGGGCCAACTGTCGGAATTCGGTGGGAGTATACAAAGACAGCTGAGGAACTACAGTAACCAAGAAACAGGTGCCAGAGACATTGATTGTTGAGGTACTTAAAGACCCATTACACCAGAGGAATTGTCCAGGTTGCATAAATGCAGGGCTCGATTGGGTGCTTAAGCTCAAGGAACAAATGGGTAAAGGATTCATTATTGGCAGGTGGAAACAGATGAAAGCAAATAAAGTATTGGTGAAATAACTTTCCCACAGTGGGATACGTGTCACATGTAGGGGTTGTCCTTTCTTAGAGAAATTGTAGGTTTTTGCTGAGATATTTCCTGCCGCTAATGGGACTAAGTGAAGCACAGAGAAAGCACTGAGAAGGAGGCACAGAAAGAGGGGTGGAGTTTAATAATCGAAGAGATTGGTGTAACAAATTGAGCCATGTGTCAGGGGACCTGAGGGGGTTGAAGGGTCTGAATCCTTTGTGGATGAGCTATGGATAAGATCTAAAAGTTTTGATTCTGACTCCTTAATGTGTTTGATTACCTGGATGGTTGCCTTAGGTGGCATAATCAGGGTGCGGCCAACTGTCATCCACCCTGTGGGTCTGGCTGAGGTTGTCCGAGCATAGACAGCAAACTCAACATAGTCCCAACGTTTGGCCTTGGGGTCAGGTATATCTAAAGTATACCATCCATTGTTATCAGATAAAGAGACTTTATCCCACTTTAGGTAACTAGAAGTCCACACTTTAGGGTAACCAAGTGAGTGGTAAGAATAGCCACCATGTTCATCATGGAACCTGCATGACCAATAGGGGCACCCATTATATATCTCAGGCCACCAATGACAATAGTCTTTTGTTTGATCAAAAAGGAAGCAAATGAAAAGCCAGTTCCAGCTACCAGGGACGAAGGTCCTTGAAGGTGACAATTTTAGGGAAATAGAGGTGCAGTTGTGGATGAAGCAAGTAGTTGCATCCACTGCACGGACCTTCTACATGCCATGTTCTGAGTATCGTTCCTGAAGAGTGAATAAATACATGGTAGGAGAGGAGGGTAAAGACCAGTCCCGATAGAGCACAGAAAATAAGCAGAGCACAAAAAACAAGCAGTTACAGAAGATTAGGGTGTTGAGAGAGCCCATTGTGACTTTTTAAAGAGGAATTGGGCTGCATGGAACACCGTGTGAGCCGCAACTTAAATGGGTGAGATGAGTGTGGAGAGCAGGAGTTAATGGGAGGTTCAGGAGTTGATTCTTGGAGTTCCTCTGGGTTGGTCCTGTCGTCAGCACGTGGGGCCTCCTGGTGATATGGCTTCAACCTAGAAATGTGAATCCAGGGAGTTAGACGGTTGTCTGGTAAGGAGAGTTTGGCGGCAGTGGGGGTACAGAGAATGACAGGATAGGGGCCTTCCCATTTTGGGGCAAGAGTCCCTTTCTCCTCTGGGGTATTATAATATACTAGACTCCCAGGTGTTAAGGGAGGAGTGTTTGGAGAGGACACTGGGTCCGGATGAAGCCAGTCCTGATATTTCCAGAGTTCCGAGCGGAGATGATACAAAAGAGGCAAAGACAAATCTCGGGTGAGAGGTCCTTGTGAAATGACCAACCCAGGGGGTATAAGAGGTCTTCCATACATTATCTCAAAGGGAGACAGTAAAGATGGTTTTTAGGGAGAGCTCTGATTCGAAGCAAATCCAAGGGAAGGAGTTTGACCCAGTCTAAGTTTAATTCCATTGTCAATTTGGTAAGGACTTCCTTTAGAGTACAATTTACCCTTTCCACTTTCCCTGAAGCTTGGGGATAATATGGACAGTGGAAATGCCACTTGAAGGAGAGGGCTTGAGAGACCTTTTGTGTGATTCTAGAAATAAACTCAGGGCCATTGTCATATTGTAGAGAAGTGGGCATACCAAACCTGGGGATGATGTCTGTCAGTAAGATTAAAGCTACAGTGGAAGCCGTTATATTGGAAGTGGGAAATGCCTCAATCCAACCAGAGAAAGTGTCCACAAAGACAAGGAGGTATTTAGTGTGCCATTCTGTGAGCATGTTGGTGAAGTCTACCTGCCAGTCAGCAGTGGGAATGTGTCCCCGGGCTTGGTGGGAAGGAAAAGGTTTGGGCCTTAAAGGAGTATAAGTGTTGGTCCACTGACAGATCTGACAATTAGAGGCTATATTCTGTAGCATGGCTTTGTCAGAGAGGGTGAGCGAGAAGAAGCTCTGTAAAAAGAGGGTCAAAGACTGAGAATTGGAAAGGAATAGAGTATGAAGGAACTTGAAGAGATCCTTGTTCTTACTGGAAGAAGTAGGGGCTTCAGATGAGCTGTCTAAAGTGGCCATTATATGTCCCCCAGGGGGTCCATCATTGGAAGTGGTAGCAGCCATTTGTTCCTCCTGGTCAGCTTTGGCATTGCCCTCAGTGATAAGAGAGACGTCCTTCTAATTAGACCTACAATGGACAACTCCCACCTGGGTGGGTAAGTGGGAGGCCTTTATCAGATTGGTTATAAGAGCCGAATTAGTGATCACATTACCTTTGGTGGTAAGTAGGCCTCGCTCCTTTCATATTGCAGCATGGGATAAGATATGGAAGACATATTTTGAATCAGTATAAAGGGTTAGGGATTTGCCTTGTGCTAGAAGGCAGGCACGAGTGGCTACTATAAGTTCAGACTGCTGGTTGGTAGTTCCTGAAGGCAGAGCTTTGGCCTCTATAATCTCAGTTGCTGAAACTACAGTGTATCCAAAGTAATGAGTGCAATTCTGCCTAAAGGAACTGCCATCAGTAAACCAGATAAGGTCAGGCTTGGCTAGTAGTCTCTCAGAAATGGAAGAATGACAGGGGAGGAAATCATCTAAGGTTTCCAACCAATTATGAGTTGGTGTGTTAGACGTGGGAGTCATTGAGAGCAGTGAAGCAGGGTTCTGTGCAGAGCAGGGGAGGAAAGTAATATTAGGGTTTTCCAGAAAGGAAGTGAGGAGTGACAGAACTCTGGATGGAGGAAGGGTTTGAAAGCCCTTATAAGCTAAAAGATCCTTCAAGTGATGTGGGGAGTGGATAGTTAAAGGGGCCCCAAAAGTAAGCTTAGAGGCTTCTTTGTGAAAAATTTGTCCAGCAGCCAGAGCTCTTAAGCAAGGGGCCCACTCACGGATGGTAGGGTCAATTTTCTTGGACAAATATGCCACAGGTGCAAATGTAGGCCCATAGTTTTGACCTAAGACCCCAAGTTCTTGCCTCCCTTTTTCATGGACATATACATGAAATGGTCTTGAAAGATCAGGAAGGTGAAGGGCAAGTGCCTTTAAGACAAGTTGCTGAAGCCTGCGCAAGTGGTAGTTTGGGGAGGAGGCAAGAGATTCACTAGGGGGTCCCTTTGCTAGTTCATACAGGATTTGTATAGAAGAGAATAATTTGGGATCCAGGCCCTAAAATTACGTGCTAGACCTAGGAATGATAGTATTTTGGCTTTTGTATGGGGCACTGGAAGATCAGAGAGGAGTTGCCTCCTATCCAGTGTTATTTCCTTTATTCTGGGTGTAAGGCAAAAACCAAGAAAGGTGACAGAAGACTGGGAAACCTGGGCCTTGTGGGGAGACTTCCTATTTCCCTTGTCTGCTAGGAAATTAAGAAGCTGAGCAGTGTGGGATTGAGAGTGTTCCCAGAGGGACTACATAGAAGAAGGTCATCGACATATTGAAGGAGAGTAGAGTCAGGACAGGTCGGGTGAAAGGATGTGAGGTCCTGGGCAAGAACTTGGCCAAAGAGATGGGTGCTATCCCCGAATCCCTGTGGGAGGACAGTCCAGGTAAGCTGATGAGAATGGCGGGTGTGAGAGTCAGTGCAAGTAAAAGCAAAGATATCCTGAGATTCTGAGAACAAGGGGATAGAAAAGAATGCATGTTTCAAATTTAGAACCAAGAAGTGGGTAGTAGTGGCAGGGATCTGAGAGAGGAGGGTGTAAGGGTTGGACACTAGCGGGTGGATGGGGACCACAGAGGAGTAGACAAGGGGAAGGTCTAGAACCAGCCTGTAGGACACATTAGGTTTCTTAACTGCCAGAATGGGGGTGTTGAAAGGAGAGTGTGTAGGCCTAAGATACCCCTTTCCTTATAAATCCTGGATGATGGCTTCTAATCCGAGGAAGGCTGTGGTTGTGAGTGGATATCATGGTTGACTAATATATCTTGAAGGGTCCAGTAAGACAATATGAATAGGACTGCATTTAGCCATAAAGTGTGTAGTTGTGTCCCAAAACTCAGGGTTAACTGGTTTAGATAGTCGTGGGAGAGTGCATGAAGGAGGTGTATCTGCCCCTAGGAACATCATGAGGAAATGAGAGGTAGGAGAGGTGTGGGGTGATATGTGAATGGTGACTTTTAATAGTGAGAGTATGTCCCTTTCCAGAAGGGGAATGGGGCAATGGCTCATAACGAGAAAGGAGTGAGTGAAGGACAAAAGGGATTTTGAGGGAAAATCTGTTTACCTCCTACCACGACAATAGGAGTTTTTGAGGGTGTGGTAGAACCCCAATACTCCCTCAAGACCGAAAAAGTGGCACCAGTATCCAAAAGGAAGGTAATGAAGCGTCCATCCACCAGGAAGGTGACCCTAGGTTCTTGATTCTTGATGGTAATAGTTTGGAGGGAAGGCCCAGGGCTCCATCACTTCTCCTCTGCCAAGCCCAGGAGAGGCTGGGGTTGCCGGGTGGCTGACCAACCTCCCTTCCTGGTTGTTGGGCAGTCTGCCCCCCAGTGTCTCCTTTGATGGCATGTTGGGCAGGGGTTGTAGGGTGTTCTCGGCGAAGGACAATCCTTACCACATTTGAAGCAAGCTCCAGGGGGTGTCACATTGGGACGGCGTGGTGATGGCCTTCTCTGAATGACCTGGGCCAACATTTGGAATTTGGCATTTTCAGCTCTCTGCCTACGGCATTCACTTTCATCCTCTCTACCATGAAAAACCTTTAAAGAGACAGCGAGGATTTCGGTCTGAGGAGTAGCAGGGCCCTGTTCAAGCTTTTTAAGCTTGGCTTTAATGTCAGAGTATTTTTGGGCCAGAACATATGTCATTAAGAGATGACGGCCATCAGGGGTTTCTGGGTCGAGTTATGTGCAGTGTTGAAGTGCCTTGGTTAGTCTATCCAGGAATTCTGAAGGTGTTTCCTCCTTCCTTTGAATGACCTCCTGCACCTTTTTAAAGTTAACAGCCTTGTGGGTCGCCTTTTTCAGGCCCGCCAAGAGGCAGGATGTAAAAAGGTCATGAGTCTGTAAGCCTTCAGGGGTGTTGTAATCCCATAGGGTTCCTGCTCTGGGACAGCATGAGAGCCCGTGGGGTGGTCAGGATTGGTCCTATGATTTTCATCAGCATGGGCTTGGGCTAGCTCCCAGACCCATTGCCTTTCCTCGGGGAGAAGTGTATTCGCCAAGAGCATGTATATGTCATGATGAGTGAGGCTATATCCTTGCAGGACCCATTGAAACTCCCGAATGTAAGTGGTGGGTTTAGTGGTGATTGAGCCTAACTTGCTCTCTAGCTGAGTAATGTCTGACCTGGAGAAGGGCACGTGGACTCTGATGACACCCTCGGGACCAGCTACCTCACGAAGGGGTGCGATTGTCTTAGGGGTGGGAAGGAGTCCTTTAGACCTGGTAAAAGGAGGACTGAGAGAGGCAGGCGGAGGACAGGAAGGAGAGGGAGGGGAAGGGAGTGTCTCTTTGGAAGAGGAGGAAGTGGAGCAGGCAGAAGAGGACGGAGGGGAGGGGGATAAAATGGAAGGCTGAGGATCCATGCAATCAGGCAGAGGATGAGGAGGGTATTGCAGAAGAGAAGGGGCAGATGGGGCTGGGGAGAAGGTGGGGGTTCATCTGCTGGGTTGAATGAGGAAGAATCTGTGAAGTCAGAAGTAGAAGTAGGGAAAGAGAGGGGATTGCAAGCAAGGAGGACCTGAGGGGGAGGGCAGGAGGAGCAGAGACAAGGTGCTATGTGGGAAGGCTAATACCTTCAATGCAGGGAATCTCCCTCCACTTTTCCAGACGCTGGCAGTAGTTAAAAAGGTCCCAGGGGAGGTTTGGATCTAAGGAGCCTTCTGGAGGCCAATGATTGCCATTATCCAGTGGATATGGAGGCCAATCTTGGGTACAGAATTTAATTAAAAGTTTGGGCTTGATGTCTGGTGTGAGGGAGAGTGTGGCCAGATTTTTTATTAAACATTTGAGAGGTGAGGCTTCAGGTACAGATGAAGAGGTGCCCATTGTCACAGGGAGAGATGGAAGAGAGAGAGAGAGAGAGAGAGAATAAGAGTAAGCGAGAGAGACAAAGAGAAAACCCGAGCTGGAACGGCTTCCAGGAAATTCAGGGCGAATGGGGGTCACGTGGGTGTCCCCAAAATGACCAGCTGTCGTGAGGAAATACAGAGGGTACTACCTGGTCGTCACCAGTGAAGTGCGATCTGGAAGACCCAATGGGTTTGGAGCCATGGGCAACCTGACGTCAGGAAAGTTTTCGAACGCAGCTGAAGGAGTCAGTAATGAAAACAGAACTCCAGCTCCAGCAGAATGCAGTTCTAGGACGGGAGTTCAGTTTTCCCTGAGCAGAGAGGCAGCTTCAGCCAGACACAGCAGCCCTGCAGGAAACAGCAAATCTAGCCGGCAGCAGCAGTGGCAGCAAAGAAGGAAAAACCACAGAGCCTCTCATGTAAACTCAGAACCCTCATGCCCCAAAGGGAAACGGATCACTAGAGGGTCCACTGTGACCAGTAAAGGTCTTGGTGGGAGGAATTCCCTCTCCCCTACCGGGCGTCTAGAGTGTGCTGGACGATCAGGGTCACAAAACTAGTGGTAGCCCGAAGGAAGTTGGCGAGCCGGGGTCAGGGGAGGCTTACATACATCAGATCAGTGGTGAGTGCAGGAAGCTGGCGTCTGAAAAGAGCGGACCAGGATGGAGTGTCTGGGCGGAACGGGGGACGGGGCTCTTGTTGGAAAGAGCTCACCCGTATCCTCAAACGGGGCACCAGAATGAAAGAACTCCCCACTCAAAGGCACTTCGCCGGGAGAATTCCAATTTTATTGCAAAAAGCTGTGTGCTTATATAGAACTAAGGAGGAGATGAAAGGACTTAGATAAATGGCAGGCAACCCACCCGTTTATTGGCAAGTTCTTTCAGATATCAGCTCCGGAGCCCAGGAGTTAGTTCTCATTGGGGCTAAGGTTCCCCGCCAGGGAGATTTGAAATTGGCACCAGTGGGAGAGTTCACCCGGGCGGGAACTTTTCGCGCCACTTCAGAAAAGAAGAAGGTAGGAAGAAGAAGTCCTTAGGCGCCATGTTGGGGTTTTTCTCTGGGGTATGGCTGCCGTTTATACTTTTTCCAACAATGAGTATACCAGACAGTGCCTTGATTGACTGGTTTTCATTAAAATGGTGTTTAACAGAGATGCCAGAAAGTTGGATCCTGCTGAGTAGTGGGCCTAGAGCAATGGTGGGCAGGTGTGTGATAAAACATCTGTGGTGGGGCCATGTGGATCTGCCATTGGCTTCCAAATGGCTTGTCACTGACATGGTCAAACCAGCAGACCCTTATATGTAAAGGCATCTTGTTATATGGAGAGGTTTCAGGACGCTGTTCAAAATCAGGTTGCTATAGTCAAGGGGGCAAGCTATGTGGGATAGAAGCCTGGTTCTTGTATTCTCCTGCAGACCCTGACTCACCACACGTGACAGAACTCCCTCCCATACTGTGTTCCATTTAAACTCCTTGTATTTCGTGAAGCAAGTACCAAACTTCCAGTGCAGCAGCAAAAAACACCACGAAAATAGAGGATGACCATATGGCTTCACAGTCCACATGGGGAGACATTTAGCCCCCAGGGGCCACAGTTTACCTACAAAGGGAGAATTCAGCAATGCTGCCTCATGTTCATTGGGAAAAAAAGAAACAATGTCCACCAGGTCACATAGATGCAGACCCAGCTTTTATGGTCTCACTAGAAAGGAAGCTAAAGCTCCTGACAACAACATATATTTCAAGTGCCCAACCTCACAGAGAGTTTCCCAAGAAGTCTCTAGGCCAGCAGAATTCCATTTTTGTGGAGTGTTTACCCTGTCCCTTACTTTTGAAAACTCCTCTACCACTTCCAAGATTGTGAACTCCTGATTGTTTTCCATTCCAGATATGTATTCACGGAATTTCTAACTCTTTTCCTCTAATTGTTTCTTACTTGGAGCGAAGGTATTGTCAAGACATTGTTCTGGATAAGAGTGGGAAGATTTTTGTGTAGCACATATTTACATACACATTGGATACATTTTGCAATTTTTCATTCGAAATACTGAAACTCTGACACTAACCCATACCCTACTAGACTCTGACTACTAATCCTAATATGATGGAGAAAAATAACCCAAACAGAATAGAAATACAAGCAGTTCAGAGGAGGCATGGTGAATAGTTGGTCTTGCCTTTTGCATGATATAGGGTAGGAGTTATAAATCTTGTCAATTTTTTTCTTGAAAATGTTCTCCATGTGTTTTTAAAGTTAACACACATGTGAATTCCTGTCTCCCATTTTCTGTAGCCAATTCAGCACATGTATTTTTATATGCACATACAAAATCCTACCTGGAATACACGTACATTTTTGTGAGGTGGCTAACTTGGCAGACACAAAGTATGAGAAGAAATCACTCCTCCTAAATGCTTTTGGAACTGAAAATTCAAACTATGAGTGAGCTTTTTAGTTGAGCAACATTATACATAAATCCATGTTCAGTAAAATTAATATTTTTGGATCTGTGGATGATATATATTTCATGATGAATTTTGATTGGCATATATTTTCTACTTTCCAATGTATTTGTGTGTATATATATATATATATATATATATATATATATATATATATATATACACTCTAGATTTTTCAAAATATGAAATACATGTGTCTTATTATACACTCCCTAAATTCACTAATGTTCATGTATGTGGTTTTATAATCAACTTTTCATAAGATTATTTTCAGAAACATTCATCCACCTGAAATACATATTTGTTTTCTAGTACTGAAAACTTACTTCAGTGAATGGTGCAAACAAATCCTTATATTTCTACAGTAACTGACCCACTTTAACATCAATGCTAGTAGATTCCTATGGGACATGATGTGTATTTTGACGTTCAATTTTATTCAACACTGGTACATTTCTATTTCTTCAGTTTTTGTACATCATAAAATGTACATTTAATCCACAAGTTCACAAATTTAAAGACATTTGTAACACATTCAATCACTTCCTGCTTCAGAACACATATATTCCTACTTGTTTTTCACTGCTCATTTCATGAGACTTCTTTCCAAACACATTATTTTCGATTTCCATAATCAATTTTGAAGCAAAACTCACACAGAATTTATGATAAACTACAACCCTAATATTACCATTAGATGTATAACTGGTTGGAATGAATGTATGTATATCAATATAAGATTTGCTATGTATTTTGAGATATTAATTTATTCCAATTTGTAAAGTTGGAACAAGTTATATTATTTATTCACAGTATGGTCTATTCAATCATTCTCTCTATATTCATACACACATGGTACACCTATTTGTGCCCCCAATACTAATTTATACCTCTTCAAAATATTGCTCCCAGAAATGGTGCAAGAAATACTCATGTCACCTGATCTACATATACATTTTATCACAGTAATATTCTGGCAACAAAATGCAAAGTCACACTTACGATCGTACCAAAGCCTAAATGGAATATGAGTATGGATTATAAAAATCACCCGTGTCCAGGTTGGCTAATGCTCTCAAATGTCAATCCTATTGGTGACTACATATGTGTTTCTTCCTAAGATTATATATTCAACTTCAAGCCTGCTGAAAATGTCTAATCCAATCAATCACTTTATCATTTGCGTGATTTCCTATGTCTCTATTGATATCTGCTTTCCTACATATTTTCCCCAATTCATCATTGTGACCAACTCTTCACATGTGCTGACATTTACATTTTCTCTCTACCTGAAACCCTATTGCTAAAGAACTTTTTTTTCAAATCCTATACTCACTCTTTTTTTCCTAATTCTACCAACTATCTTCCTAATCCTACCAACTATCCTTTTTAGACTGGATGTTCTCTTCGACATTCAATCATCCAAGTACAAGGTCCTATACCATTGTGTATAGATTTAACTGAGACACATGTGCAGAACATAATTCAAAGCTAAGTATCCCAATCAAGGATCCATTGCCCTTCTGGGCTTCAAATCTTACCTAGATTTCTGTTTTCATACATATATTTCACCTCTATATATACTTACAAATATCGCAGGTTCCCAATACCATTATTCATCCAGCAGAATGATTCCTAACCCAAATCAAACATGTTATTAACCCTAACCATACTCTTTGCCCTCCATCTAACTTTACAGAAGAGCAGGGACAGAGTTGGTCTTACAATACAGGAACATAAGAGATCTTCCACCTGCTGAGAACCTCAAAGGTCCATGCAGAAATGAACCCTGGGGAAGATAGAGGAAGCTATGAAGGACCTGAGAGAGCAAAAGTCATCTTCCATGACAAACAACCTGGTCAGGATGAATGGGTGTGTCTGAAGCAATCTCTCTCTTCTTAATGTAGAGAAGATGGACCAAACCAGGCCTGTGTGGAGAGCTGCTTCCGGGTGCTATGTTTGATATACCATTCTAACTTGTGAAAGTGTCACAGGAAGTAGGGGCAGCCTCCATCTATTGGGACACTTGGAAGCAAATGTTAGGAAAAAGTGATTGCCTAGGCAGTGACCTCATTCAGTTCCAGAAGGAAGTGACCTACATCACTTTCTTGGTGATGGAACTCTCTGAACTTGGGATCCAAAAAGCCAGGCACCCAGAGGCAGTCCCAGTCCCAGTCCCAGTGGTCTCACATGATTGGATTTACCAAGGACAGAGTCAGTCTTTCTTGGTAACTACTGATGTGAAGATGGCCAAATGCCAAGAGAGCTCTGAAGAGGGGCCTTTCCTGAGAAAGCAGGTAGTGGCTCACCACTGGCACCTGACAACTTCACATTGTTGGCAAGGAGACCAGATCTGAGATAGGATAGCCCATTTTGGGGGAACATAGTATGGCCCATCAGTCAGAGGACACTCCGGATAGTTACAGACCTACTTGGGGGAAGGCGGTGACTTTGTGGGTGTGCGTGTGAGTTTGTGGTTTTGTCTCATGATCTGGGAATAGGTAGGAAAGTCGCTTTGTTTGGTTTGGATTGGATCGTTTCTAGTAAGTCTTTTGATAAGGCGAGTGTTTTTATGTCTGTTTATCCCACTGTGTCTGTGGTTGTAGATATTAGAAATGAGAATGCATCAATGGATGTTTCCTGTCTTGTAGAAAGCTTCACAGCATTCATCCTGCCCAATTTATATATGGACTGTGGCTTGCCTTATAGATGGGCAAAAACTACTATCTTCCTAAGTTCCTGTTTTCTTCTTGAATTCGGGCCACTCTCCAGAATAGGCTCATGGTTTGGTGTCCACAATATGTACCACCTCCAGGCTCTGTGACATGGCCACGTACTGGATAGCTGAAGGGAATGGGATCATCTCAGAAAACTCAGATATCATTCGAGAAACCCTGCTTTGGGCCATTTGCTTACCTATTGTTCTGTTGCCCTGAATGTCAGAAACGTCTTTGTCTCAGTCCACCCCTTTGTGAAGCCTGAAAAAATGGTTTTCAATGGAAATTAATGGGCATCACCTGTAGCTCTTTGCTTAATTGCTTTGGAAAGGGATGTGTCTGCATCAGACTCGTGGCAATGTGTGAGGCTGTTGCATAGATTCTCAGAACCTGATGGATCTATAGAAAGATTACATGTGTGCTTCCAAAACCAAAATGGCCAAAAAAGCAGTCATTGTGGACAAAGTCTCTCGCCTTCCTCTGTAAGGTTCCTGACCTCCATCAATTGAAAATAGGGATCCTTTGTGTCAAATGAGTTCTTCAAACCCTGCAGAAAATAGCCCATAGGTGCTTGGGTTTTCTCATGATTCCAATTCACATAAAGAATATATACCCGAGAGTCAGTAGGCCTCAAATTCGGGAAGCAGAGCAGTATTTATGGCAGGCCTATTTGATCACTCCTGGTTCTCAGGAAGGGTGTCCAGGCAACCCTGACTTTAGGCAAATGAGGGGCAAGGGAGGTTATTTTGTACACTGTCTTGGACTGATCCCCTCATGGAAACCTCGAACCACAGGTTATGATGAGTGTCTATATGGAAGAAGATGAGGGCCTTGTGGGAGTGCTTTGGTTTTAATTGTGGTCATTTGCATGGCGGTTGGAAGTGATGACTGGGTCTACCTGGGCTTGAACTCTGGTGTGATTCCCCTTAAAGTCTGAGTTCTGGAACTGATCTCAGAGAAATATTGCCATGAACTGTGTTCAGATTTTAGGAGGCCACGCATGGGATTCGCCCTTGGAAACTGAGATCACGGACAGGGTGGCTTTCCACAGAGCCTTGGAATCTCAGCTAGGATATCACATGATTTTATTCTGAAAGATTTGGCAGCCATAGTTGAGAATCAGAACACCCTTGGACGTCACATTGAAGACCTCAATGGGCCTGGCTTCATGTGACCTTTTGAAGACTCTATGGGAAGACTTGCCTGTGAGAGTTCTCCAGAGCTTTCATTGAAATGACCTTCCTCACCATTTAATGGTTCCTGAATGAACTGAAACCCACAGTGTCTCCAACTTCATCCATGAAAAGTGGCTAGATAAATACAATGAAATTTTTGAAATTCCAATAATCAGGTGGCACTAGAGAACCTTTGGATGTCTTGTTGCTGATCATTAGTGTACAAGAGAATGCCATGATTGACCGGGTTTCATGACAATGGTGTAGAACAAAGATGCCAGTAAGTTGGAGCCTGCTGAGTAGTGGGCCTATTGCAGTGGTGGGCAGGTGTGTGATAATACATCTGTGGTGTGGCCATGAGGATTTGCCATTGCCTTCCAAATGGCTTGTGACTGACATTGTGCATCCAGCAGAACCTTCTATGTAAAGGCATCTTGTTACATGGAGAGGTTCCAGGGCAAAGTTCAGAGTCAGATTTCTATGTACAAGGGGGCAAGCTCTGTGAGATATAACCTGGTTGTTGCATTCTCCTGCAGACCCTGACCCACCACAAGTGACAGAACTCCCTCCAAAACTGGGTCCCAGTTGAACTCTTTGTATTTCATGAAGCAAATACCAAACTCCCAGTGCAGCAGCACGAAACACCACGAAAAGTGGAGGATGAAAAAATGTCTTCACAGTCCACACGGGGAGACACTTAGCACCCAGTGGCCACAGTTTACCTAAAAAGAGAAAATTCAGCACTGCTGCCTTATGTTCTTTAGAATACAAGAAACCATGTCCTCCAGGTCACATAGATTCAAACCCATCTTTGACGGTCTCACTAGAAAGGAAGCTAAAGCTCCTTACAACAACATATATTTCAAGTGCCCAGCCTCAGAGGAAGTTCCTCAAGAAGTCTTTAGGCTGTCAGAGCTCCATGTTTTTGGAGTGTTAATTGTTAGACCACGACACAAGAAAAGACCACTGACTCTAATTAAAATCATATTAGATTAATCTTATTATTTCTACCTTTCATGCTGCCTCCCCTCCCAATACAGCCGAAACAAGACAGCAACCCCAGCTTTCCTACAGCCCAGCTTTATAGCCCAGAAAGTTACACAAAAGGGGTGTTACAGATAACAGAACTCTGACAAGCATCACACTAATGGTAGTTTAGGTTTTCTTTGCTGTCCCTACATCAGAATTCAGAGGACCATTAGAGCCTCAGAGAGGGATGTTGTCTGGCCAGAGAAGGCAAATATTTATGATGTGTCACTAAAGTTTCAGAGAGGGCTGCTATCTGGTCAGAGAGCCGGGCATGCGTGAGTTCAAGGCACGGGCAGGAATTTCAAGCAGGTTCAGAATTTGCAGTAATTTATGGTAAAGACAAAATTACCTTTTCATGGCTTTTTGGCAAGATGGCTCCCAATTTAAATTAAAGATCAGGTTGGGTCTATCATTTCCCCCTTTTCTCTGTGTCCCTTTCAAATCTTTAATAGATTAGGGGAAGAGCACTGAGGAAATTTTAATCCCTCAGGTAAGATTCTCCAAATTTTTAGAACTTACCCAAAACCGATCTCCCTGATTTTACCAGACTTAATTAATTACTTATATTGATAGTCTACTTATCTTTCTCTCCATTGTTGTAAGAAGAGTGGCGTCAATCATTATTTCTTCTTCTAACCTGAGACAGGGTGAAGTGAGTGGGCATGGCGTGAGGGACATGAGTTGCCTTTTATAAGTCAGTTGGGGGACATGAGTTGCCTTTTAGAAGTCATTTCGGATTGAAGTCTGGTTGGGGAAGAACAGGTTGTAAAGTCATCTGGGGATGGGTTCTTCTATGAGAGAAACAAAAACCATGAGTACTGAATAAATGTTGCAGCAGCCGGAACATGTTACTCTATAGAAGTTCCCTCACCAGTCTTTAATATCCCCAGTTATCAGGACTATCAAATTAATATTTAACTTTTAGTGTTACAGTTGTCCTTCCCCATAAGATACAGTTTAACAATGTAATGTCATCTGATCTTGTAAAATCCTTTTTCTAGTATGACCTCTGCGTCTAATAGAGAAACCTTTAATTCTGTTACTCAGGGCTGGATAATCGTACTAGCAAACACCAAGCCTACCTGTGTTGGTTAGGAATATCTGCAGGCCTTAAATTAAAAATTTCTGCCTGTGGCAGCTCTTCTTGATAGTCTCTTTTTATAAGTATCAGGCATTCCTGTCTGAGAATCCTTCTTTGTAGCCTCCAGTCTTTCTTATTTTGGGAGGCTAAAATAAAGTGCATACCTTAAAATATTATTATTATTATTATTATTATTATTATTATTATTATTATTATTATTATTATTATTATTATCTTTATTTAAAATGCCCAGGAATGGCTGTATTTTGGTCTTAACTGTCTTTCCAAAGTGTTTAAGATGAAGCAGTCAAACGGACTTTTGTTTCTATCTATTGTTAACAGTCAGCTGAGCTTTATGGGAGTCAATTCTGGAAAAATGAGAGCACATTTTCAATTCTGCTAGTGCCATTTGCGCTAGGTGGGTCCAGGTCTTGCTTGACCATTTGGCTTCCCTCAGAAGCATCAGGGATATCTCCTTTCTCTGATGACTCTCCTCTTCATAACAAATGCACTGATTGGCTTTCTGTTCTCCAGTGGTCTCATTAATCTCCCTGATCAGGAGGTTATGTGGCTCAGAGTTGCAAAGCTCTTTAGAGAAGTCCCCTGTTCCCTGGATTCAGATTGACTCAGAGGGTAAGAGCCAAATATTGGTTTTCTTGGCCCTTTTCATTTAACTTTAATTTTAAATCCTAATCTTAAACATCCAGCAAATTAATTTTAACAGCCTTATATTAAGAGTACTGGACTTTAATATCTATAACTTTATAATTATCTTTTTATTAATTGGGATCTGTATTATTCTGTCTGTATTGTAGGTGATGACTTATTATCTTGAATAAACCCATGTTGTGTTCTTAAAGCAACACATTTGTAAAACACTAACAGGGAATCTTTAGATAACTTATAAGAAAATTTCAACTAAAATTAACAAAAGTAAAAATACTTAGTTCGTGTAATAGCTACCCTAAATTTTTTGGCTGAGTATTACATTATATCCCCTGTTTGAGATCCTAGGAATCTTGACATTTTTTATGTTTTTAACATAACTTTAAAGAAATATTATCTGACGTACTTGTTTCATAGTCATTCTCACATATAGTAAGATGGGACACACAGCCTTATCTCAGGTAAGGCAGGGCTCTTTATAAATCTTAAGCATTTTAGTTCTAAAGCTGATCTTTATTTTTTTATTTTTTTTTTGTTTGGGGGTCTGGGAAGATCTACTCCTTAAGAAACTAATAGTTCATACTCAGGATTGGTTTTTGGTAGGAAAAATTATGATAAGCATGGATTATTAGAATTACTTTATAATTTGGAAGGGTTTCTAGAAAACAGTATACCAGATCTGTAAGTTTCTATGTGAGGAGCCTCTAGGTCATTGTGGTGTTTGTGAACTTCCATTTTAGTGTACTGTGGCCAAGGTCAAAATGTACAGACAGTGAAGGTGTAACCCATCAACTTCATCTTCAGACACTTGCAAAATAGTTCCCAATTTCAGGTTTTTTCTCTATGAGCAAGTGAATGTGCAGGTTGAGGGCTCAATCATTGGTTTTAAGAAGTATATGAACCTCTCATCAGATGATTCAGAAGAAATTGATTTAAAACAAAGTAAAGAACAGAACCGGGTCACTGTGTACCAAAAGGAGATAATATTACTCTGCTACCAAGTGTCTCTAACTAGAAATGATCAATGAAGTCATGAATTATTGAGAAGGCAGTTTTGTTTTTTTAGGAGTTTTTGTTTAGGAGTATAATCCTAAAGTATTTGTTTATATTGCTTTGATTACCCTTTTGTTATTACCAGATGACAATAATGGTATGGGGTTGTTTTTATTAAAAAGTAAAAATTAAAAGCAACATTGACAAAGTTTACATAAATTGTTTGTGGTCTCATGAACATTAGCTAACACCATATGATATCACATTTAAAACATGAATTAAAGAAAGCCTGAAAGTTTTCAACTTTTACATAGATTAGGCTCTCATTAACTTAAAAATACATTTAAATTGTTCCACAATGTAAAAAGTAACATAAAACTTTACATATCTTATTGATAACAGGTAAATAAATCTCCAATATATTTTTTTACCATACAACTTCAGAACACCAGCTTGATATAATGCTCTTTTAAAGTTTCTACCTTACAGACTTGCATACCTGTAAGATATGAAAACATTAATAGCATCACAATTACATTGATGTTTCTATATTAACCAAGTTTAGCTTTTAAAGAAATGGCAGTACAATGCTCTAAAATAACAGTTCTGATTTAATAAGTTTTTTAATTTTTATGGTTCCTTGCTCTAGAAAAAATAAAACTTAATAAACACAATGTTATGGGTAAACTTATGTTTCAAAAAATTTTTGTCTCATTAACACATGACTGATTTTTAAAACCTTATATAGAGTTTAGTAAAAACTTATACAGACCTTAGTAAATGAATCAGATTTCTAACAAAAGTACTCACGAATGAGTAATCCCATATCAAATTTACTTTACTTATTTATCAAAATATTAGAGAAATGTATTGAACAGTGTAAACCATTTTTATGTTGAAGAAAATGTTCTAGAACCAAGGCATATTAGACGTTTTGTAGATATTAATATTTTATTAGATTTTTGAACACCTAGAAAAATTTGTAAGCTTAAATTTAAAAACATTTATTTTTATGTGTTTATCCGATTTAAATTGAAACATTTAAACCACGTGAACTAAAGATCTTTGGATCCACTTTTTAAAATTTGTTTTTATGAGCGCTTTTTTTTATGAGCGCTCCTTATATACGTTAATTTGTGTATCATATATATGATATACGGATATATGTCTATATAGACAGACAACACATAACAAAATTGTGCACACATAATAATAGTAAAGGCCTTGTAGTTTTTCACAGGTTAAATATCTATTGCAATGTTTCAAAAAGTCCACAGTTGGTCAAAGATAGAACTGATCAGAAAAACATTAACCTAGGTCTGTATGCTCAGAATCATGAGCTCAAAAATAATAAAGTATCTAAGAAAAACAATAAGAGTCCTAGAAAAAATGACTGGCCAGTAATTAGTAAATACCATACAATTTACTTTTTTTTTTTTCTGTTAGGCATCAAATCAGTCTCCTACTAAGCTTGCAGGCTTTTTTCATTTGCATTTCAACATGAGTCATGGCTGAGGTCTGGAAGGAGCAGGAAAAAAACTGCTATTCTGAGCAGACACCTCAGGCCTAAGGCATATTAACCATAATTTTCCGGTTGGGGTGTTGAAAATTATGATACAAGTTCAAGATACAATTCACAAAATTTTATGTCTTTACATCTTATTTTGTCAACAGATACCATACTATGGTTTACTATCCTTGTCCAAATTAATGCACTGGTACACACAGTGACATTTCCTCTGGCTACCGAATTCAAAATTGGTTAAAAAAAAAAAGTGAATGATTGGGAAGTTACTTGCCAACTTGGAAGTAGAGTTCTTCAGTTTTCCATCCTAAGTATTTAAGTTCTCTGCCATGAATTACCTGAAATCTTAAACTAAACAATGACCTAAACCCGACTTTTAACTGCAAGATTGTGCAATGCTTCAAAAACCCATTCAGATACCAGTTTTTTTATGATAAAACATCATCATTTAGACACACATTCAGCTAAGATCATTCCCAAGAAAAAATTTATAATATCAACACATTATTGCACATGTCTTAAAGGACCAGAAAAAAAGACACAAGACAGACAGAAAGGAGGTAGAGACTATGGTTGTCAGACAGAATCCTTTAAACCAGAGCAGATAAGAGAAAAAATCTACTACACCAGTGGCGGGGGGGACCAGATGTTTTAACAGAGGGGCAACCTGAAATGTAGAATAAAGTGTCTATATGGTGACTTTACTGAATTTAGTGTCTCCTTTTTCTTTTTCTCTTTTTTAACAAGACAGAGGTGGCATAATCCTTACAGTGCACGGAAAGAAGGAGGGTATTCCCTGAATCAACAGGGCTTTGGCAGCTGCTGGGGGTCCCTCAGTCCCTCCTTTTACTTACAGGATTAGCTCCTCTGGTTCAGTTCCACCCCAAGCAAGCTCCATCTCCTAACATTTCAGTAGACAGCTCTCACAAAGTTCTGGGGCGGAGGGGGGGTACCAAATTTGTAACTTAAAGTTCGGTTCCTGACCTAGAAGCCAATTTATACCAATTAAATAATGAGGAATGGGTTCTGAGAAAAAGAAAAGGGGAGGCTAATTGCTTTGCTAACAAAGGAGAAACACAGGGGACTCTGCCAAATGTTGTGACTCTCTTGATCTGGAGGGACAAGGGGTTTTAAAGGAGTTTCACTTGTTAACCTGGGAGATACTCAGTTCTTAGGTCCCCAGCAGGCATTGCCCTCTGCAATGGTTGTGCTCCAGGCAGTCAGCTAGGGGCTTCTATCATCCTGCTAAACAAAGGGGGGTAAAGTTCATCGCAGTTCCTTAAAACACAGTTCAAACGGGTGTCAGGCTTACTCTCTTTATTACCCATTTTCACGTCCAATATCCTTAAGTTTTTACAACCAAAATCACACAACAAAATGAACAAAAGCAAACAAACAAACAAAAAAAGTAGAACGCAGAACAAAACACACACACACACACACAAAAAGAAAAACAGAAACCCGGCGCCTAAACAGAAAAACAGTGGTACAGTGCAACATCTTGCTAAAGCTCCAGGGTAGGAGAGCGTGCGTGCCCGTCGGCACCTCTCTACCCTTGCAGAGGAATTTCCTACAGAACAGAACAGAGGACAGAACGATTCTTGTTACTGTCTGGGACAGGAGTATATGTGAGCCTCCCCAGGCCACATCTCTGTCATCAGAAGAGATCTCCCTTAACCGGATATCAGATGTTATAAAGGCGCCACTTACCTATGGAGGCCTCCTCCATCAGGTGCTTGCTAATAGTTTTAGTGCAGAGGTTCACTGCAATGCTCCCGGGACTAAAGGCTCTCTTCCTAATATAGAGAAGATGGACCAAACCAGGCCTGAGTGGAGAGCTGTTCCTTGGTGCCTATGGTTGATATACCATCCTAATTTGCGAAAGTGCCACAGAATGTAGGGTCAGCCTCCTTTTCATGGTACTCTTGGAAGCAACTGTTTGGACAAAGTGGTTGCCAAGGCAGTGACCTCATTCAGTTCCTGAAGGATGCGACCTCACCTCACTTCCTTGGTAATGGAACTCTCTGAACTTGGGATCCAGGAAGCCAGGCACACAGAGCCAATCCCAGTCCCAGTCCTAGTGGTCTCACTTGCTTCGATCTAGCAAGGACAGAGTCAGTCTTTCTTGGTACCTACTGATGTGAGGATGGCCAAATGCCAGGAAAACTCTGAAGAGGGGCCTTTTTTGGAAAAGCAGGTAATGGCTCACAGCTGGCTCCTGACCACTTCACAGAGTTGGACAAGGAGACCAGATCTGAAACAGGACAGGCCATATCGGGGGAACACAGTATGACCCAGCAGTCAGAGGACACTCTGGAGAGTGAGAGACCTACTTGGGGGAAGGAGGTGACTTTGTGGGTGTGGATGTGTGTTTGTGGTTTTGTCTCATGTTCAGAGAATAGGTAGGAAAGTCAGTTTGTTTGGTTTGGAGTGAACTGTTTCTAGTAAGTTGTTGGACAAGGCGAGTGTTTCTATGTCTGTGTATCCCACTGTGTCCGTGGTTGTAGACATTAGAAAAGAGAATGCATCAATGGATGTTTCCTGTCTATTAGAAAGCTTCCCAGCATTCATCCTGCCCAATTAATGAATACTCTAGGGCTTGCCTTATCAATGGGCAACACCGGCTATCTTCCTAAGTTCCTGTTTTCTTCCTGAATTCTGGCCACTCTCCAGAATAGACTCATGCTTTTGTGTCCACGATATGTAGCACCTCCAAGCACCGTGACATGGACATGTACTGGATAGCTGAAGGAATTGGCAAGAATCTCAGAAAACTCAGATACCAGTGTGACCAGGATAGTCTCAGTGGAGAAACCCTGCAATTGGCCTTTTTATTACCTATTGTTCTGTTGCCCTGAATGTCAGGAAGGTCTTTGCCTCAGGCCACGCCTTCAAGATTCCTGAAGAAAAGAGTTTTCAAACGGAAATGAATGGGCATCACCTGTGGCTGTTTGCTTAATTCCTTTGGAAAGGGATGTGTCTGAATCAGCCCTTTGGCCCTGTGTGAGCCTAGAGCTTAGATTCTCAGCACCTGATGGATAGTAAGAAAGATCCCATGTGTGGATCCAAATCAAAATGGCCAAAAATCAGTCATTGTGGATGAAGTCTCTCGCATTCCTCCATAAGGTTCTTAACCTCCCTCAAGTGAGAATAGGGAACAAATGGGTCAAATGAGTTATTCAAAGCCCTGCAGATGCTAGCCCATAGGTTCTTGGGTTTTCTTATGAATCCAATTCAAATAAAGAATCTAAACCGACAGTCAGTAGGCCTCAAATTGGAGAACAGAGCTGTGTTAACGGCAGGCATATTTGATCACTCCTGGTTCACAGGAAGGGTGTCCAGGCCACCCTGACTTTTGGTAAATGAGGGGAAAGGGAGCTTACTTGGGACACTGTCTTGTGCTCCGCCTCTCATGGAATCCTCCTGCCAGAAGTTATGATGAGTGTCTATATGGAAGAAGATGAGTGTCATGTGAGAGTGTTTTGGTTTTAACTGCGGTCATTTGTGTGGAAGTTGGAAGAGATAACTGGGTCCAACTTGGCTTGCACTTTGGTGTGATTCCCCTTAGAGACTGTGTTTTGGAACTGACCTCCGAGAAGGTACAAGGTCCTATGACATTGTATATCCATATTTCTGGGACATCTCTACAGAACGTAATTCAATGCTAAGTATACCAATCAAGGGCCAAATGAACTTCTGGACTTCAAATCTTAACTAGATTTCTGTTTTCATATTTATAATGAAAGGTTAATAAAATAGATACTTGTCATTTCCTGTTTTTCTGTATGCTTAACAAAACACCATTGAAATCTTGAGAACTGTTTACTATTCTTGTTCCCAGAATGTGCTGTCCCAAACTGCCAAACTGCAGAATGTACTCCGTCAACCAGTTGCTCGCACACTGACACTCGCCATTACCCATCAATAAATTTCTCTCCCTGCCCTCTCCAAGAAAAATATATAACCATTTCTTAAGCTGTTCTCAGGGCTCTCTGCTCTGTTCAAGTGATCTCTGAGCCCTTCATGCCGGACTCCCAATAAACCCTTTGCTGTTGCATGAGACAGTCTCTTAGTGGTCTCTGCCGCAGATGCTCGCCCAACCTTTACATCTGGTGGCCCTAGCAAGATCCGGAAGCTGCAGACAAAATACCCCCAACGGGCTCCTCTGGGGGTAAATAAGGCCCATCTTTCTCGTTTCAGGCTTCAGGTTAGGGTATGGCAAAATGGCTATTGGTAAAGAGCGTGAGCTCTCTCCCATGGTGGCTGACACACATGTCACAGAGCCACAGGCCATGTCCCTGGGGGATAGACTCGGGAAATCATGGAACAATAGTCTCCTCGACTCAGTGATATTTTGTTTCTGATTCGGTATTGCCAGCCCTTCAGGTTTTGCCGACTAGTCAGTCCTGGTCTCAGTATTGGACGTCCATTGCCTGTCTTTATTGTCTTGTCTTGTCTGTGTTGTGTGTCGTTGCTTTCAGTGTCTGTGTATATTTCATTATGGGACAGATCATTTCAATGCCTCTGTCCCTGACCCTTAATCACTGGACCAAAATCTGCTTAAGGGCTCAGAATCTTTCTTTTTCAGTAAAACGCCAGACCTGGCAGATTCTGTGTCTCAGAATGACCCACCATTGCAGTCGGATGGCTCCTAGAAGGATCTTTCAACTTCGCACTTATTTGAAAAGTCCGAGATATTGTCTTTCAGCAGGTGCCACATAGACATCCAGATCAACAGCCATATATCTTAACTTGTCAGTACCTCTAGAAATCTCCTCCTCCATGGGTCAAGCCTTTCCTTGTCCCTGCACCTGCTCCTACTCCTTCCCCCACGATTCTATCTCAACCTCTCTGCTCCTCCTCCTCCACCCTCTGTTCTCCCTGAGTCTCAAGACTCTACTGGACTCACCACCCCCTCCTTATCATCTGCCCTCGTCTCCCAACCCCTAACACCCTCTAAGTGATTCCCCTTCTGCTGACTCAGCCTCTCCACCATTCGAGGAAGCTAGGCTGGCCCAGCGTCATCCAGATGACTGTCCCGCGGCACACACAGCCCCTCCTTCCCTGGAGGAAGCTGGCCCGGCTAAAAGAACTCAGAGAACTCACCGACGTTTTCACACCTGCCTACTTGAGGTGACTGCCAACACCACCTAGCGACTCTCTTCATGACAGAGCAATGAGAGAAAAATCTCCTGGAATGTAGAAAAAAATATCCTCAGACCTGATGGGCGACCAACACAACTTCCCAACATAATCAAAGCTGGCTTCTCCTTAAACCCACCCAACTGGGACCCCAACACCTTTGAAGATAGGGAGCATCTGTTCAATTATTGCCAGGCTCTAACAGCGGGTCTCCAAGTGGCCGCTGGGTGACCAACTAATTTGGCCATGGTAAGAGAAATTATTCAAAGGCCTGATGAATCTCCATTTATGTTTCTAGAGAGAATCATGGAGGCATATAAGAGATATACTCCTTTCGATCCTCAGGCAGCAGATTAAAAGGCATCTGTCACGATGGCCTTAATTGAGCAAGCTGCCATGGATATTAAAAAAAAAATTAAAAGAGAGATTTTGTCAAAGAAGCCAAGAAAGTATACTATAAGAGAGAAACAGGGAGAAAGAAAGGGAGCAAAGGGAGGATGAGAGAACCAAAAGACAGACTAAGGCATTGACTAAGGTCCTGATCACAACAAGAAAGAGGCCAGAAATTAAGACATAGGGTGACAGGAAGGGCCCATGCCAGAGGCCACCCCTGGCCTCAGATCAGTGTGCCTACTCTAAAGAAAAAGGATACTTGGCCATAGAGTTCCCTATAAAGAGACAGCCACGCCAGCTGGCCATTCTGACTCTGGAGGATGACTAAGAAAGTCAGGGCTCAGATCCCATCCCCTAGCTCAGGGTAACTTTTGAAGTGGAGGGGACTCCAGTAAACTTTGAAGTGAATACAGGAGCAGTATACTCAGCCCTTAAGGCCCCATTGGGCCCTCTATCAAATAAAAGGTCTCTAGTTCAAAGGGATGATGACAGTAAATATCAGGCTTAGACAACTAAGAGGACCATGGACCTGGGGAAAGGAAAAATCCATCACTCCTTCCTAGGAATCCCAGAATGCCTGGACCCATTGATGGGCAGAGATCTGCTCATCAAGCTCCGGGCCAAAATAACTTTTAACCATGAAGGCCCCCAAATGAAATTTCTAAATACTTCAGCAAAAACTCCTATAGTCACGGCTTTAACTATATTAGTAGAAGATGAACATCCACCATTCACCTGCCCCAAGTCTGATCAAACAGGCAAGCTACCCCAAAAATGGATAACAGATTACCCAGATGCCTGGGCAAAAACTGCTGGGTTAGGCCTGGCCGTGAAACAATCTCCAATAACACTGGAGTTAAAAACCTCAGTCTCCCCAGTCAATGTCAAATAATATCCTCTAAGCAAAAAAACTAAAGGTGGGATAAGGCCCCATCTTCAGAAATATCTGGCATTAGGGGTCCTAAGGCCCTGTCAATCGGCCTGGAACACTCCCCTGCTACTAGAAAAAAAAAAGCCAGGGAGCGGGAACTATCGCCCCATTAAAGAGCTAAGAGAGATCAACAAAAGAGGGCAGGACATTCACCCCACGGTACCTAATCGGTACAATCTGCTTAGCACTCTGAACCCTGAGGGGAAATTATATACTGTTCTGAACTTAAAAGATGCTTTCTTTTGCTTGCCTCTGCATAAAGATAGTCAGTTGCTGTTTGCTTTCGGGTGGGTAGACCCAGAAACCAAAACGTCTGGTCAACTAACTTGGACTAGACTCCCACAGGGGTTCAAAAACTCCCCCACTCTCTTTGATGAAGCCCTCCACAGAGATCTCAACAACTTCAGAACTACGCACCCTGAATTTACCCAGCTTCAATACGTGGATGTCCTGCTACTGGCAGCCAACACCAAGGAAAACTGTGAGTCTGGGACCCAAGCAATATTATATGAGCTTGCTCAACTCGGGTATAGAGTTTCGACCAAAAAGGCCCAAATTTGCTAGCATGAAGTAATCTTCCTGGGCTATTCCCTTAGGGGCAGTAAACGATGGCTCACTGAGCCCAGAAAACAAACCATTATGTAGATACCACCCCCATCTTATAGCAGACAACTCAGAGAATTTCTTGGGACTGCTGGCTTTTGCAGGTTATGGATACCTGGGTTTGCGTCCTTAGCTGCTCCATTATACCCGCTGTTAAAGGAAGATGCCCAATTCCAATGAAACCCTGAGGACCAGGAAGTTTTTGATAACATCTAAGGACACTGACACTGAACGCCTCAACTTCACTGAGCTCAGCCTGCAATTAGAGCAAGCCCTACACTACGTTAAAAATGTACATCAACTCACTCACCTTGGTTCAAAGAAACTGCAGGCATTACTGTAAGATTAAGAACAGAGTTTTCCACTAACCAACTCACAGTGAAAGGAAATAACTGAACGGGTAACAAAAGCCTGTCGGGTCCGTCAATTGGGTAATGCTTACCCTTCCAAGTTTCCTAGAGGAAAGCACCTATGAGGAACCAGACCAGGACAATTCTGGGAAGTGGACATTACTGAAATTAAGCCAGCAAGGTATGGACTTAAATATCTCCTAGTCTTTGTAGATACATTTTCAGGATGGATTGAAGCCTTACACACACACACACACAAAAAAAAAAAAAAAAAAAAAAAGGCGCAAATGGTTTTCAAGAAGATCCTGAAAGATATTTTTCCAAGATACGATCTGCCTAATGGACTGATAATGGATTGGTTTTCATGGCCCAGGTAAGTCAGGTGTTAACCAGGACCCTGTGGATTAATTGGAAGTTACATTATGCTTATATACCCCAGAACTCAGGACAGGTAGAAAAAATAAATAGAACCATTAAAGAGACCTTAACGGCCCCCTTAGGGACCTGGTGACTATCTCTCCACCCAGACATTTTTCAGCTCGGTATAGGTCTTTCCTATTGAGACATGCCTGATGAAGAGGATCTCACTAAAATTCCATTAAATCCCTTCCGTACCATAGATAATTGAAACAAACATTATGGATGCAGGGACACGCGAGCCAGATGCAGGTTGGCTAGCCTATATTACTATGTATGCCCGGCAGACTATCAAAGCGACAAACAGCCATGGCTGTGTGGGGGAAAAGCCGACTTCTTGTGTAAGTCATGGGGATGTGAGCATACAGGGGCTGCCTGGTGGAACCCAAACTCCTCATCAAATTCAGTACACAGCATTGGCCATATTACCAATTAGACAACCAAAAACTATGGCCCCCAGAGGGTTCTCTAGATCCTCAAATTCTGCATGACATTTTTAACTTCGGCAAGTGCTCAAAAGGGGGAAATTCCCCTATGTGGAATCCTTTTTCATCCTTCGCTCACATCCTGTACTATGCTTCCCCAATAGTTCCTCACCCTCAGCCTTCTGCTCTAGACTCTCTGCTTTCACTCCCACCTCAGCAACCTGATTTCTCCCCTCCAATTACTAGATCAAAAACCCAAACCTCCGCTGGATCTCAGAACATTGCCCCCTTGCTGAGGAAGCAGGTACCGAGGTACCCCTCCACCCACTCCTCTCTTTTCCTGTCAGTGTCTGCACTAGGTCCCACCAAGTCCTCTAGCAAGCTTAGCCAAAGCTCAAACCAGCTGAGAAGAGCCCTCAGACCCCTATCCAAGATGTAATGAAAATGACCTTTAAAGTTGATTTGTCATCATTGAAAACAGGTTTCTAAGAATTTAAAGTCCCTCACAGGCTTTTTGGAATACTCACTCCCGTCTTCCCCTCTGCTCTACCTGTTCTACTGCTCAAGTTTTTCTTCTAGGAAAATCCCAAACCCCTTTCCCATTATTCTTTGGCATCTCTCCTTCCTCATTCTCAGATCCACGGAGCTGCTCTCAGCATCGCCTTCCCTGTCATCCCCCTCTGTACCAGGTCCACAGAAATGTCTTTAATGACCTTCTCCAGAAGTCTTTACCAAGGCTTACTTTAGGGCTTTCAGCAAAAGAGTCCCTCTGAAAAAGTTCAATGGAGATAAACTTCCACTCTTCATGTTGCCCTGTTCTACTTGGCCACTGGCTGGAAAAATCACCACCCCTAAGCTAGACATCGCCTTACCAGTTTTTCACAAAATATGTGAACAAGGACTCTGGCCTTGAGCTGGGGCTTCAGAGAGATTGCTACATTTCTAAGATAAAAAAGTTACCAACTGGGCTCCATGGTGACAGCTGGCAAGGAGGAAAAAAAAGAGACAAAAAAGCTGTCCCATTCCAAGGTGTAATTGAAAAGTTAACGTGCACAGAACAGAGGAAAAAAAAACAGAAACAAAAACTGATTTGTGTGAATTTCTGCAGACTGTGAACTTCTGAGCCCCTTCCCTTACATGTTGGGTACAAATACTAAAACTACCAAAACTTGGGGTTCAGGGGATTAATTGATTACAACAGAAGCAATGCCCTCTCAATACGGATGCAAACAAATAAAACTCCTTTCCTGTCTTTGGTGCTATCTTAGTTGCCTTTCCTTGTCCGTCTCTACAACAGTATAATTCTATACACTTTAACATTATTTATGTTTTCATAAAGTGGTCAATAGTTGTGATTAATTATGTAATGATGCAGATGTTTTCCAGAGTGCTCTATCAGGACGCAGGTTCATTTAAAGATCAAATAGGGGGGGCATACAACCCGGTTCCACCGGGAACCTGTATCCCTCACTTTAGCCATCCTATTAGGAATAATAGTTGCTGAAGGGGTGGGCACAGGAACAACTGCCCTAGTCCATGAGACACAACAAAGACACAATTAGAAGCAGAAATAGACCAAAGCTTAAAGACATTAAAAACCGACATCACAGCTTTACAGGAATTTTAACCTCTCTCTCTCTGAAGTTGTTTACAGAGCAGGCGAGTGTTGGACCTCCTCTTCATGAGAGAAGGGTGCCTTTTTGCTTGCATTGAGGAAAGTATGATGTTTTTTATGCCGACAATACTGGAGTTGTAAAAGAATCTATGAGTAAATTAAGAAAATTACTTGAAGAGTGTCAAAGAAAGACAGAGGCCCCCAAAGGGAGGTTTGAGTCTTGGATCACATAGTCCACCTAGTTAACTACACTTTTATCCACCCAGGCTGGTCCATTAATAATTCTCATATTATTGTTAACTGTAGGACCCTGTTTGCTCAACCATGTAGTTTCTTTTCTCACCCAAATTGAACCTGTTATTAACCCTAACCATACACTGTTCTCTCAATCTAATATTACAGAAGAGCGGGGACAGAGTTGGTCTTAAAATACAGGAATATAGAGGATCTTCCACCTGCTGAGAACCTCAAAGGTCCTTGAAGAAATGATCCCTGGAGAAGATGTAGTCAACTATGAAGGACCTGAGAGAGCAAAAGTCTTCCATGTCAAACAACCTGCTCATGATGAAGGGATGTGTCTGAATCAGCCACTCTCTTCTTAATGTAGAGAAGATGGACCAAAGCAGGGATGTGTTGAGAGCTGCTCCTGCATGCCAATGGGTGACATACCATTCTAACTTGTGAAAGTGTCACAGAAAGTAGGGGCAGCCTCCTTCTCATGGGAACCTTGGAAGCAACTGTTAGGACAAAGTTGTTGTCAAGGAAGTGACCTCATTCATTTCCTAAAGAAAGTGACCTCAACTAACTTCTATGGTGATGTAACTCTCTGAACTTGGAATCCAGGAAGCCTGGCACCCAGAGCCAGTCCCAGTCCCAGTCCCAGTTGTCAAACTTATTTTGATTTACCAAGGACAGACTCAGTTTTTCTTGGGACCTACTGATGTGAGGATGGCCAAATGCAAGAAAAGCTATGAAGAGGGGGCTTTCCTGAGAAAGCAGGCATTGGCTCACCACTGGATCCTAAAAACTTCACAGAGTTGGCCAAAAAGACCAGATTTGAGAAAGAACAGGCCATTTCCTGGAACATAGTATGGCCCACCAGTCAGAGGACTCTCTGGATAGTCACAGACCTACATGGGGGAAGGAGGTGCCTTTGTGATGTGGGTGTGAGTTTGTGGTTTTGTCTCATGTTCTGAGAATAGGTATGAAAGAAGGTTTGTTTTTTTTTTGGAGTGAACGGTTTCTAGTAAGTCGTTTGAAAACGCGAGTGTTTCTATGTCAGTGTATCCCACTGTGCCCGTGGTTGTAGACATTAGAAGAGAGAATGCATCAATGAATATGTCCTGTCAGCTAGAAAGCTTCCCAGCATTCATCCTTCCCAATTTATTAATGGACTGCAGCTTGCCTTATTGATGGGCAACACTTACTATCTTTCTAAGATCCTGTTTTCTTCCTGAATTCTGGCCACTCTCCAGAACAGGCTCATGGTTTTGTGTTTAAGATATGTACAACCACGAATCTCTTTGAAATGACCATGTACTAGATAGCTAAAGGGAATGGCGAGCATCTCAGAAAACTCAGATATCAGTGTTACCAGTAAAGTCTCAGAGGAGAAACCCTGCTTGGGGCCTTTTGATTACCTAATCTTCTGTTGCCCTGAATGTCAGGAAGGTCTTTTCCTCAGGCCACCACTTTGTGAAGCCTGAAGAAAACAGTTTTCAAATGGAAATGAATGGGTATTACCTGTGGTTCTTTGCTTAATTGCTTTGGAGAGGATGTGTCTGAATCAGCCTATTTGCCCTGTGTGAGGCTGTGGCTTAGATTCTCACCTTCTGATGGATATAAAGAAAGATCCCATGTGTACATCCAAGACCAAAATGGCCACAGAGCAGTCCTTGTGGATGAAGTCTCTCGCCTTCCTCTGTAACTTTCCTGAACTCCATCAAGTCAGAATAGGGATCCTTTGGGTCAAATGAGATCTTCAAAGCCCTGCAGAGGCTAGCCCGTGGTTGCTTGGGTTTTCTCAAGACTCCAATTTACATAAGGAATCCAAACCCCACAGTAAGTTGACCTCAAATTGAAGAAGTGGAGCAGTATTAATGGGAGGCCTATTTGATCTCTCCTGGTTCACAAGAAGGGTGTCCATGCCACCCTGAATTAGGCAATTTAGGTGCAAGGGAGCTTATTTTGGACACGGACTTGAGCTGTGCCCCTCATTGAAAACTCTAGCCACAGGTTATTATGTGTGTCTATATGGAAGAAGATGAGCGCCACGTTGGAGTGTTTTGGTTTAAATTGTGGTCATTTGGGTGGCGGTTAGAAGAGATGACTTGGTCCACATGTGCTTGAACTCTGGTGTGATTTCCTTAGAGACTGAGTTCTGCAACTGAACTCAGAGAAGTATTGCCATGAATAGTGTTGAGATTTTAGGAAGCCAGGCATGAGTGTCGCCCTTGGAAACTGAGTTCTAGGCCCAGGGTGGCTTTCCACAGAGCACTGGGCCTCTCAGCCAGGATACCACATGATTTTATTCTGAAAGACTTGGCACCCATCGTTGAGAGTCAAAACTCATATGGAACTCACATTGTAGAGCTAAATGAGCTAAACATCATGTGATCTTTTCACCATTCTTTGGGAAGCCTTACCTGTGAGTGTTCTCAAGAGCTTTCATTGAAATGAGCTTCCTAACCATTTAATGGTTCCTGAATGAATTGAAACTCACAGTGCCTCCAACTTCATCCTTGAAAAATGGCTAGATAAATGCCATGAAATTTTTGAAATTCCCATCACCATGTGGCACTGGAGAACCTTTGGATGACCTGTTGCTGGTCATGAATATTTCAGTGTCTTGTTTTACTCGGTTTCATGTAAATGGTGTAGAACAGAGATGTCAGTATGTTGGACTCTGTTGAGTAGTGGGCCTAGAGCAGTGTTGGGCAGGTATGTGATAAAACATCTGTGGTGGGGCCATGTGGATCTGCCATTGGCTTCCAAATGTCTTGTGACTGACATGGCACAGCCAGCATAACCTTCTGTGTAAAGGCAACTTGTTATATGGAGAGATTTCAGGACATTGTTCAGAATCAGGTTGCTATGGTCAAGGTGTCAAGCTATGTGGGATAGAAGCCTGGTTCTTGTATCATCCTGCAGACCCTGACCCACCACACGTGACAGAACTCCCTCTTGCACTTTGTCGCAGTTGAACTCCTTGTATTTCCTGAAGCAAATACCAAACTCCCAGTGCAGCAGGAAGAAACACCACAAAATGGAGAATGACCATATGGCTTCACAGTCCACACTTGGAGACACTAAGCCCCAGTGGCCACAGTTTACCTACAAAGAGAGAATTCAGCACTGCTGCCTCGTGTTCATTGTAAAATAAGAAACTTTGTCCTCCTGGTCACATAGATGCAGACCCAGCTTTGAGGGTCTCACTACAAAGGAAGCTTAACTCGTGACAACAACCTATATTTCAGTGCCCAACCTCAGTGGCAGTTTCTCAAAAAGTTTTAGGCAAGCAGAGCTCCATGTTTGTGGAGTGTGTACCCTGTCCTTATTTTTGGAAACTCCTATTCCACCTCCAAGTTTGTGCACTCTTGAGCATTTTCCATTCCAAAAATGTAATCACAGATTTTGTAACTCTTCTCCTCTAATTGTGTCTTACTTGGGGTGAAGGTAATGTCAAGGCATGGTTCTGGATGAGACTGGGAAGATTTGTTGTAGCACATATTTGCATACACATTGGATTAATTTTCCTATTTTTCATTCGAAATTCTGAATCCCTGACACTAACCCATATTCTACTAGACTCTGACTACTAATCCTAGTATGATGGAGAAAAATAACCCAAAGAGTACATAAGTACATGCAGTTCAGAGTTCGACTTGCCATTTGCATGATAAAAGGTAGGTGTTATAAATTTAGTCAATTTTTAATTGAAATAGTTCTCCATGTGTTTTCAAAGTTAACAAATATGTGAATTACTGTCTCCCATTCTCTGGAGCCTATTCAGCACATGTATTTTTATATGCACAAATAGAATCCTGCGTGATATCACACGTACATTCTTGTGAGTTACATGACTTAGCAGATACAAAGTGTGAGAAGTGACCACTCCTCCTAAACCCTGTTGGAACTGAAAATTCAACCTATGGGTGAGCTTCCCAGTAGAACAACATTACACATAAACCCATGTTCAGTAAAATGAATGTTTTTGCATCTTTATGATATATATTTCATGATGAATTTCGATTGGCATATATATTGCTACTTATTAATGTCTCTGTTCGTGTGTGTGTGTGTGTGTGTGTGTGTGTGTGTGTGTATATATATATTCTTCAGATTTTAAAAAATATGAAATATATGTGTCTTATATACAATCCCTAAATTCATTCATGTTCATGTATGTGGATTAATAATCAACTTTTCACAAGATTATTCTTAGAAATATTCATCCACCCGAAATACATATTTGTTTCCTAGTACTGAAAACTAACTTCAGTGAAAGGTGCATACAAATCCTAATATGTCTACATTAACTGACCCAGTTTAACATCAATGCATGTAGGTTACTATGGAACATGATGTGTATTTTGACATTAATTTTTATTCCACACTAGTACATTACTATTCCTTCAGTTTATGTACATCATAGAATATATATTTTATTCACTAGTTAGCAAATTTATAGGCATTTGTTTCACTTTCAATCACTTCCTGCTCCAGAACACATGAATTTCTCTACGTTTCTTCAGTGGTCTATTCTTGAGACTTTTTTTCCAAATACATTTTTTTCGATTTCCATAATCAATTTTGAAACAAAACTCACAAACCCTTCATGATAAACCATAACCCTAAGATGATCATTAGATATATAACTGGTTGGAATGAATGATTGTATATCAATATAACATTTCTTATATATTTTCAGATATCTATTCAATCCATTATTTAAAGTGGATCCAGTTATATTATTTATTCACAGTATGGTCTATTCATGCATTATGTGTATATTCATAGAAACAGGGTACACATCTTTGTACGACCATACTAATTTATAAGTCTTCAAAATATTGCTCCAAGAAATGGTGGAAGAAATACTCATGTCACCTGATCTACATACACATTTTATCACAGAAATATTCTGGACACCAAAAGCAAAGTTCACACTTACAATTGTACCAAAGCCTAAATAGAAAGTGAGCATGGATTACTAAAAACATCCATGTCCAGGTTGCCTAATGCTCTCAAATATCAATCCTATTGGTGACTACATATTTGTTTCTTCCTAAGATTATCTATTCAACCTCAAACCTGTTGAAAATGTCTAACCCTATCACACAATTTATACTTTGCTTTATTTCCTAATGTCTCTATTTATATCTGCTTTCCTACATGATTTCCCCAGTTCATCATTGTGACTGACTCTTCACATGTACTGACATTTACATACACTCTCTACCCGAAACCCTATTGCTAAAGAACTTTTGGTCCAAATCCTATACTCACTCTTCTTTCTAAACCTACAGACTACCTTCCTAATCCTACCGACTATCGCTTTTTGACTGGATGTTCTCTTCAACATTCAATCATCCAAAGTACAAGGTCCGATGCCAGTGTATATTGATTTATTTGAGACATCTGTGCAGCACATAACTCAAAGCTAAGTATCCCACTCAAGTCCCCAGTGCCCTTCTGGACTTCAAATCTTACCTAGATTTCTGCTTTCATAGTTATATTTCACATATATACTCTTGTAAATATCACAGGTTGCCAATGCCATTATTCATCCCGCAGAATGATTCGTAACCCAAATCAAACCTATTATTAACCTTAACTATACACTGTTCCTTCAATATAACGTACAGAAGAGCAGGGACAGAGTGGGTCTTACAATATAGGAATGTAGATGATCTTCCACCTGCTGAGAACCTAAAAGATCCATGGAGAAATGATCCTTGGAGAATATGTAGGCAGCTATGTAGGACCTGAGAGAGCAATAGTCATCTTCCATGGCAAACAACCTGGTCAGGGTGAATTGATGTGTCTTAATCAGCCTCTGTCTTCTTAAAGTAGAGAAGATGGACCAATCCAGGCCTGTGTGGAGAGCTGTTCCCGGGTGCCTATGGTTGATATACCATTCTAACTTCTGAATGTGTCACAGGATGTTGGGGCAGCCTCCATCTCATGGGAACCTTGGAAGCAACTGTTAGGACAAAGTGGTTACCGAGGCAGTGACCATATTCAGTTCCTGAAAGAAGTGACCTCACTTCACTTCCTTGGTGATGTAATTCTCTGAACTTGGGATCCAGGAAGCCAGGCACCCAGAGTCAGTCTCACTCCGAGTCCCAGTGGGCTAACTTGTTTGCTTTTCCCAAAGACATAGTCAGTCTTTCTTGGTACCTACTGATGTGAGGATGGCCAAATTCCAGCAGAGCTCTGAAGAGGGGCCTTTCCTGAGAAAGTAGGTAGTGGCGAACCACTGGCTCCTGACAACTTCACAGAATTGGCCAAGGAGACCAGAACTGAAACAGGACAGGACATTTTTGGGGAACATAATATGGCCCACCAGTCAGAAGACACTCCGGATAATCACAGACTTACTTGGGGAAAAGAATTGCCTTTGCCATTGTAGGTGTGAGTTTGTGTTTTTTTCTGATGTTCTGAGAATAGCTAGGAAAGGTGGTTTGTTTGGTTTGGAGTGGACTATTTCTAGTAAGTCGTTTGACATGGTGAGTGTTTCTATGTCTGTGTATTCCACTGTATCCGTTGTTGTAGACATTAGAAAAGACAATGCATCAATGGATGTGTTGTCTCTAGTTGAAAGCTTCGCTGCATTCTTACTGCCCAATTGATGAATGGACTGCAGCTTGCCTTATGGATGGGCAACATCTACTATCTTCTTAAGTTCCTGTTTTCTTCGTGTTTTCCAGCCACTCTCCAGAATAGGCTCATGGTTTTGAGTCCCAGATATGTAACACCACAAGGCTCTGTGACATGGCCATGTACTGGAGAGCTTAAGGGAATGGGAGCATCTCAGAAAAATCAGATATCAGTGTGACCAGTAAAGTCTCAGTGGAGAAACCCTTCTTTGGGCCATTTGCTTACTTCTGTTTCTATTACCCTGAATGTCAGGAAAGTCTTTGCCTCAGGCCACCCTGTTGTGTAGCCTTAAGAAGACTGTTTTCATATGGAAATGAATGGACATCACCTGTGGCTCTTTGCTTAATTGCTTTGGAATGGAATGTGTCTGATTCAGCCTCTTGTCCTTAAATGAGGTTGTGGCTTAGATTCTCAGCACCTGATGGATCTAAAGAAAGATCCCATGTGATTTCAAAACCAAAATGACAAAAAGAGAAGTCATTGTGGATGAATATTTTTGCCTTCTTGTTTTATGTTCCTGACCTCCATCAAGTGAGAATAGGGATCCTTTGGGTCAAATGAGTCTTTGAAATCCCTGCAGAGGCTAGCCCATATGTGCTTGGGTTTTCTCATGACTCCAAATCACATCAAGAATTTATAGGCTTCAGCCAGTAGGCCTCAAATTGGAGAAGCGGAACACTTTAACAGCAGCAATATTTGATCACTCCTGGTTCACAGGAATAGTGTTCAGGCCACCATGTTTTTAGGCAAATGAGGGGCAAGTGAGCTTATTTTGGACAATACCTTGTGTTCATTGAAACCTCCAGCTAGAGGTTATGATGAGTGTCTAAAAGGAAGAAGATTATGGCCCTGTGGGAGTGATTTCATTTTAATTTTGGTCATTTTTGTGGCAGTTGGAAGGGATGACTGGGTCCACCTGGGCTTGAACTCTGGTATGATTTACCCTTAGAGACTGAGTTCTGGAAATGACCTCAGAGAAGTATTGCCATGAATTGTGTTGGGATTTTAGGAGGCCACGCATGAGACTCACTCTTGGAAACTGAGATCTAGGCCCAGGGTGGTTTTCCACAGAGGCCTGGCAATCTCAGCCAGAATATCACATGATTTTATTCTGAAAGACTTGGTAGCCATAGTTGAGAGTCAAAACACACATGGACCTCACATTGTAGACGTCAATTGGCCTGGCTTCATGTGACCTGTTGGCAACTCTTTGAGAAGCCTTGACTTTAGAGTTCTCCAGAGCATTCATTGAAATGAGCTTTCTCAACACTTAACGGTTCCTGAATGAATTGAAACCCACAGTGCCTCTAACTTCATCCTTGAAAACTTGCTAGATAAATACCATAAAATTTTGGAAATTCCCATGACCAGGTGGCCCTGCAGAAACGTTGGATGTCCTGTTGCTGATCATGTGTATACAAGAAAGTGCCTTGTTTGACTGGGTTTCATGAAAATGGTGTAGAATACGAGATGCCAGGAATTTGGAGCCTGCTGAGTAGTGGGCCTAGAGCAGTAGTGGGCAGGTGTGTGATGAATCATCATGGTGGGGCCATGTGGATCGGCTATCGGCTTACAAATGGCTTGTGACTGATATGGCGCAGCCCCCATTCCCTTGTATGTAAAGGCATCTTGTTATATGGAGAGGTTTCAGGGCAATGTTCATAATCAGGTTGCTATGGTTATTGGGACAAGCTATGTGGGATAGAAGCCTGGTTGGTACATTCTCCTGCAGACGCTAACCCACCCCACGTGACAGAACACCCTCCAGCACTGTATCCCAGATGAACTTCTTATATTGTGTGAAGCAAGTACCAAATTCCCAGTGTAGCAGCAAGAAACACCACGAAAATTGGAGGATGATCAAATGTCTTCACTGTCCCCACCGGGAGACACTTAGCCTCCAGTGGACACAGTTTACCTACAAAGAGAAAATTGAGCACTGCTGCCTCATGTTCATTGAAATATAAGAAATCATGTCTTCCAGGTCACATAGATGCAGACCCAGCTTTTATGGTCTCACGACAAAGGAAGCCAAAGCTCATGACAACAACATATATTTCAAGTGCCCAACCTCAGAAGCCGTATTCCAAGAAGTCTTAGGCCATCAGAGCTCTTTGTTTGTGGAGTGTTTACCCTGTCCTTTACTTTTGGAAACGCCTCTACCACCTCCAAGGTTGTGAACTCCCGAGCATCTTCCATTCCATATATGTATTCATAGATTTTCACACTTTTGTACTATAATTGTGTCTTACTTGGGTGAAGGTAATGTCAAGGCATTGTTCTGGATGTGAGTGGGAAGATTTTTGTGTAGCACATATTTACACACACACTGGATTCATTTTTCAATTTTTATTTTGAAATACTGAATCCCTGACACTAACCCATACGCTACTAGACTCTGAATTATGATCCTAATATGATGGTGAAAAATAACCCAAAAAGAATAGAAATACAATCAGTTCAGAGGAGGCATGGTGTATAGTTGGAATTTCCTTTTGCATTATATTTTGTAGGAGTTATAAATCTAGTCAATTTTTTGTTGAAATAGTTCTACATGTGTTTTTAAAATTAACAAATACATGAATCCCTGTCTCCCTTTCTCTGTAGCCTATTCAGCACATGTATTTTTATATGCACATATAGAATCCTACCTGATATCACTCGTATACACTTGTGAGGTGGCTGAATTTGCAGATGCAAATTGAGAGAAGAGATCACTCCTCCTAAACGCTGTTGGAACTGAAAATTCAACCTATGGGTGAGCTTCCTAGTTGAATAACATTATTCATAATTTCATGTTCAGTAAAATTAATATTTTTCAATCTGTTGATTATATATATTTCATGATAAATTTCTATTGGCATATATATCACTACTTTTTTTATTGGTTGCTCAAAACATTACAAAGCTCTTGACATATCATATTTCATACATTAGATTCAAGTGGGTTATGAACTCCCATTTTTACTCCAAATACAGATTGCAGAATCACATCAGTTACACATCCATATTTTTACATAATGCCCTATTAGTTAATGTTGTATTCTGCTACCTTTCCTATACTCTACTATACCCCCTCCCTTCTCTTCCCATCTTTTCTCTCTACCATACCTACTCTAATTCATTTCTCTCGTTGTTTATTTTCCCACAACCTCTTATATGTAATTTTGTGTAACAATAAGGGTCTCTCTCCATTACCATGCAATTTCCCTCTTCTCTCCCTTTCCCTCCCACCTCATGTTTCTGCTTAATGTTAATCTTTTCTTCATGCTCTTCCTCCCTGCTCTGTTCTTAGTTGCTCTCATTATATCAAAGAAGATATTTGGTATTTGTTTTTTAGGGATTGGCTAGCTTCACTAAGCATAATCTTCTGTATTGCCATGCATTTCACTGCAAATTCCATGATTTTGTCATATTTTAGTGCTGCATAATCCTCCATAGTATATAAAGGTCACATTTTTTTTTTATCCATTCATCTATTGAAGGGCATCTGGGTTGGTTCCACAGTGTAGCAATTGTGAATTGTGCTGCTATGAAAATCGATGTGGCAGTATCACTGTAGTACGCTCTTTTAAGGTCTTCAGGGAATAGTCCAAGAAGGGCAATAGCTGGGTCAAATGGTGCTTCCATTCCAAGCTTTCACAGGAGTCTCCATACTCCTTTCCAAATTGGCTGCACCAGTTTCAGTCCCACCAGCAATGTACAAGAGTACCCTTTTCCTCACATCCTCACCAGCACTTGTTGTTGTTTGACTTCATTATGGCTGCCAATCTCACTGGATTGAGATGGTATTTTAGGGTGGTTTTTATTTGCATTTCTCTTACTGCTAGAAATGGAGAGCATTTTTTCATGTACTTGTTAATTGATTCTATGTCCTCCTCTGAGAAGTTTCAGTTCAGGTCCTTGGCCCATTGGGTTATTGGTTATATTATTGTCTAATTTTCTGAGTTCTTTGTATACTTTGTATACTCTAGATATTAGGGCTCCATGTGAAGGGTGAGGACTAAAAATTTGTTCCCATGATGTAGGCTCCATATTTACCTCTCTTATTGTTTCTCTTTCTGAGAAAAAAAAATCAGTTTAAGTAAGTCCCATTTCTTGATTCTTGTTATTAACTCTTGTTCTATGGGTGTCCTATTAAGGAATTTGGAGCCTGACCACACAATATGTAGATCTGAGCCAACTTTTTCTTCTATCAGACGCAGAGACTCTGATTTGAATCTAGCTCCTTGATCCACTTTGAGTTAACTTTTGTGCAGGGCGAGAGGAGGGGATTCAGTTTCATTTTGTTGCATTTGGATTTCCAGTTTACCCAACACCATTTGATGAAGATGCTATCCTTCCTCCATTGCAGGCCATTAGCTCTTTTATCAAATATAAGATAGTTGTAGCTTTTTGGATTAGTCTCTGTGTCCTCCATTCTGTACCATTGGTCAACCCGCCTGTTTTGGTACCAGTACCATGCTGTTTTTATTATAATTGCTCTGTAATATAGTTTGAAATCTGGTATTGCTATACTGCCTGATTCACACTTCCTGCTTAGAATTGCTTTTGCTATTCTGGGTCTTTTATTTTTCCATTTGAATTTCATAATTGCTTTATCTATTTCTACAAAAAATTCCTTTGGGATTTTGATTGGCATTGCATTAAACCTGTAGAGAACTTTTGGTAATATAGCCATATTGATGATGTTAGTTCTTCCTATCCATGAACGGGGTATATTTTTCCATCTTCTAAGATCTTATTCTATTTCTCTTTTTATGGTTCTGTAGTTTGCATTATATAAATCTTTCACCTCTTTTGTTAGGTTGATTCCCAAGTATTTAGTTATTTTGAGGAAATTGGGAATGCAGTGTTTTGACTCATTTTTGTTTCAGAAGTTTTGTCGCTAATATACAGAAATGCCTTTGATTTATGCATGTTGATTTTCTATCCTGCCACATTGCTGCATTCATTTATTAGTTCTAGTAGTTTTTTCTGTAGACCCTTTTGGGTCTTCTATGTATAGAATCATGTCATCTGCAAATAGTGATGAGTTAAGTTCTTCTTTTCCTATTTTTATGCCTTTAATGTCTTTCATCTCTCTAATTGCTCTGGCCAGTTTTTCGAGAACTATATTGAATAGAAGTGGTGATAGAGGACATCCCTGTCTTGTTCCAGATTTTAAAGGGAATGCCTTCAATTTTTCTCCATTCAGAATGATGCTAACCTGAGGCTTAACATAGATAGCTTTTACAATGTCGAGGTAAGTTCCTGTTATCCCTAGTTTTTAAAATGTTTTGAACATAAAGGTATGCTCTACTTTGTTGAATGTTTTTTCTGCGTCTATCGAGATGATCATATGGTTCTTATCTTTAAGTCCAATGATGTTGTGAATAACATTTATTAATTTCCATATATTGAACCAGCCTTGCATCCCAGGGATGAATCCTAGTTGATCATGGTGCACAATTTTTTTGATGTGCCTTTGTATCCAATTCGCCAGAATTTTAATGAGGATTTTTGCATCTAGGTTCATCAGAGATATTTGTCTGTAGTTTTCTTTCTTTGAGGTGTCTTTGTCTGGTTTCAGAATCAGGGTGATGTTGTCCTCATAGAACGAATTTGGCATAGCTCCCAGTTTTTCTATTTCCTGAATAACTTGAAAAGTAATGGTATTAATTCTTCTTTAAAGGTTTTGTAAAACTCTGCTGTATACCCATCAGGTCCTGGGCTTTTCTTGGTTGGTAGTCTTTTGATTGCTTCTTCTACTTCATCCATTGATATTGGTCTGTTTAAATTGTGTGTTCCCTTATGACTCAGTGTGGGCAAATCATATGACTTAAGAAATTTATCGATGTCTTCACTATTTTTTATTTTATTGGAATACATGTTTCCAAATAATTTCTAATTTTCTTCTGTATTTATGTTGCATCTGTTGTGATATTGCCTTTTTCATCCGGTATGTTAGTAATTTGAGTTCTCTCTCTTCTTCTCTTCATTAGCATGGCTAAGGGTCTGTTGATCTTATTTATCTTTTTGAAGAACCAACTTTTAGTTTTGTTAATTTTTTCAATAGTTTCTTTTGTTTCAATTTCGCTCTGATTTTAATTATTTCTTGAATTCTGCTACATTTGCTGTTGTTTTGCTCTTCCTTTTCTAGGGCTTTGAGATAAAGTGTGAGCTCATTTATTTGTTGTTTTTTTTTTTTCTTTCTTTTTTTGAGGAATGACCTCCAGGCGATGAATTTACCTCTTAAAACTTCTTTCATTTTGTCCCATAGAATCTGATATGTTGTGTCTGTATTTTCATTTATCTCTAAGAATTTTTTGATTTTCTCCTTTATGTCTTCTGTAACCCATTGATCATTCAGTAACATATCGTTCATTTTGCATGTAATGTATGATTTTTTCTTTTTTCTTTTATCATTGGTTTCCAGTTTCATTCCATTATGATCACAAAAAATTCATGGTATTATCTCCTCCCCTTTATATTTACTGAGGGTTGCCCTATGGCAAAACATATGGTCTATTTTTGAGAAGGATCCATGTGCTGCTGAGAAAAAAGTATATCCACTTGATGATGGTTGATATATTCTATATATGTCAGTTAAGTCTAGGGTATTGATTGTGATATTGAGTTCTATAGTTTCTTTATTCAACTTTTGTTTGGAGGATCTGTCCAATGGTGAGAGACGTGAGTTGAAGTCATCCATAATTATTGTACTGTGGTCTATTTGATTCTTGAACTTGAGGAGAATTTGTTTAATGAACGTGGCAGCACCATTATTTGCTGCGTGAATATTGATAATTGTTATGTCTTGTCAGTGAATGGTTTCTTTTAACAGTATATAATGTCCTTCCTTATCCCTTTTGATTAAATTAGTCTTGAGGTCGATTTTATTCTATAGGAGGATGGCCACCCCTGCTTGGTTACGAGGACTGTGTGCATGGTATAAATTTTCCCAATCTTTCACCTTCAGCTTGTGTATGTCTTTTCCATTCAGATGTGTCCCCTGGAGGCAACATATTGTTGGATTTGTTTTTTTTTAATTCAAGTTACAAGCCTATGTCACTTTATTGGAGGATTTAAGCCATTAACGTTTAGAGTTACTATTAATATATGGTTTGTACTGCCACCCATGTTTGCTTATATCTTTTTTTTAAATTAGTTTGTTTCTCCATGATTAGCTTTTCCTGCCCTCTGTCATTACTGAGGCACTTCCCACTGATGGTTTACATTGTTGATTTTCATTTCTTCCTCGTGTAGTGTTTTGCTCAAGATGCTTTCCAATGCTGGTTTTCTGGCTGCAAATTCTTTTAGCTTTTGTTTATCATGAAATATTTTTATTTTGTTGTCTTACATTAAGCTTAATTTTGCTGGATACATAATTCTTGGTTGGCATCCATTGTCTTTCAGTGTTTGAAGTACGTTGTTCCAGGATCTTCTCACTTCCAGCATCTGTGATAAAAAAAACCATTGTTAACCTTTTTGTTTTACCCCTGATTGTAATCTGCCTCCTTTCTCTGGTAGGTTTTAATATTTTCTCTTTGTTTTGTATATTGGATATCTTCATAACAATGTGTCTTGGCATTGGTCTACTGTGATTTTGTGTGCTCAGTGTCCTGTAAGCATCTACAATTTGTTTATCTGTTTCCATTTTTATTTTTGGAAAGTTTTCTCTAATTATTTCATTCAGCAGGTTACTCATTCCCTTGGTTTGAATCTCTGTACCTTCCTCTTTCCGGATGACTCATAAGTTTGTTTTTTTTTTATGTTATCCCATATCTCTTGGATGTTTTCTCATAATTTTTTACAGCATTTCTTTCTTGGATAGAGTTTTTTCAAGATGATATATTTTGTCTTCATTATCTGACATTCTGTCTTCTACTTGCTCCACTCTGTTAGTGATACTCTCAATTGAGTATTTAATTTGGTTTATCATTTCCTTCATTTCTAGAATTATTGTTTGATTTTTCTAATAATCTCTATCTCCTGATAAAGATGCTTAATTTCTTATTTTATCTGTTTATGTAATTCATTTTCAATGCGTTCTTTCACTGTTTGTTTTTGTTGTCTCGTATCCTCTTTAATGTTCCATTCCATCTGTCTAAGGTATTCCTTGAGTTCTTTATATGAACATTTTTCTGATGACTCCAGATGCTCTTGAATATTTAGGCTGTCCTTCATTGTTTGTACTTTTTTTCTTCCTTGCTTTTTTATCCTGCTCATGTTACTTCTTGTTCTGTTTGACTACTGAGTTACTGCTTACTCTTATAAATTTATTTGATGCTTGGAAGGAAAGATATTAGAAGGGAAGGGAAGAAGTCACTAAAGAGAATGAGAGTAGCCAGGTAGAATTCAAGGAAGGGGGTATAATAAAATTGAAAAGACAAAAGAAAAAAATAGAAAATAAAGAAAGAAAATTTTAAGTAATAATGATAATTAAAAAATGAAAATTAAAATTTAAAATAATAATAATAATAATGAAATAAAAAATTAAAAAAATAAAAAAACATTAAAAAAGTTAAAGAACAACAACAAAAATGAAAATGAAAGAAAATGAAAAACATACAAATAATATAATAATAATAATACATGCAGTACTAGAGTTCAATTAACTCCTTTTCCAGTAGGTGGAGCTGTGTGCACTGGGCCAAGATTCTCCTCTAAATAAGTGGGAACAAATCACTGTGCAGCAGCTCTTCCTCCCAGACTCGGCGGGTCTCCAATCCTGAGTGCCTAGGGCCTTCTCTTGTGCTTCCTCAAGCCAGGCCCCGCTCACCTTTGACGCTCACCACAATACTGGTTACACGCCAGGCCTCTGCTCCTGGTAGCCCTGTTTTAATGAACGCCTGGGCACACTCTCCCTGTTTGTCTCCCTCAGACCCTAAGTTTGTAGAGCTTTGTCCTGAGAACCGCCAGAGAATTTTCTTGTCTTCCGGGAGCCATGCCCCTGGTAGGTGGTGTAAGAGACCTCAATTGTCAGCACTGGTGGGAGTGGTAGCCGGGAATTCAATGCCGCAAGTCCCGAGCCAATCCTGTTTCCCTAGGTCTGGCTATCGTGCTCCTGGGAGAGCTGGGAGGGGCCCTTGAGGTTTCCCCGTGGTGTTGAGAGAGATGGCAATGGGATTACACACTTGTCGCGTTGGTTTCAATGAAGTTATCTCCTCCGCCTGTAATGTCAGTTCTGTGCCATGGTGGTATCCCATTAAAATGGTGACCGTTCGTTCCCTTTGCTGGGTGACCAATGCAATGGGTGGGTCCTGACTATCTCTCCCAAGCCACATTTCAATCCTGTGGCCACTGCCTATGAAGGCTCAGTTGTCTTTTAACTCTGTCAATTCAGAAAGCCCAACCAGTTATTTCAGCGGGAATGTTAGTGCTGAGTCACAAAAACCAGACGAATCTAAGCTTGAATGCAGCCAATCCGGGCTCTGTGTGTGTTCTGAGGGGCCCAGACTGTTCGCCCCAGATTCACAACAGGTCAACATTGCCTAGGGATTCTGAGCAAACAGCATTTAGACAGTTTACGACTTCCTATGCCCGTGCAGCTGAAGAGATCAGAGACTTGATTTCTCCATGCCTGCCTTAATAATGGATCTCCTGTTTTGCTACTTTTTAATATCTGTGCATGTGCGTGTTTGTATATATATATATATATATATATATATATATATATATATATATATATATATATATATATATATATATATACATATATATATATTTATATTTATATATATACACACTCTTCAGATTTTTCAAAATATGAAATATATGTGTCTTATTATACACTCCCTAAATTCATTCATATTCATATCTGTGGATTTATAATCAACTTTCCACAAGATTATTCTCATATTAATCATCCACCTGCAATACATATTGTTTCCTAGTACTGAAAACTAAATTCAATGAATGGTGCATACAAACCCTATTATTTCTAAATTTACTTAGCCAGTTTAAAATCAATGAAAGTAGATTCCTAGGGGACATGATGTGTATTTTGACTTTCATTTTTATTCAACACTTGTACGTTACTATGTCTTCAGTTTATCCACATCATAGGATATATATTTCAGTCACAAATTAGAAAATTTATAGGCATTTGTTTCACGATCAATCACTTCCTGATTCAGAACACATGCATTCCTCCATGTTTCTTGACTGGTCTTTTCCTGAGACTTCTTTCCAAACACATTACTTTCGTTTAACATCATCACTTATAAAGCAAAACTCAAACACCATTCATCATAAATCATAATCCTAATATTACCATTAGATATATAACTGGTTGGAATGAATGATTGTATATCAATGTAAGATTTCTTATATATTTTCACATGTCAATTCAATCCATTATTTAAAGTGGAATCAGTTATGTTATTTATTCATAGTATGGTCTATTCATGCATTATCTCTATATTCATAGACAGAGGTTACACCTCTTTGTGCCCCTAATACTAATGTATGCGTCTTCAAATTATTGCTCCCAGAAATGGTGAAAGAAATACTCATGTCACCTGATCTACATATACATTTTATCACAGTAATATTCTGAACAACAAAAAATAAAATATCACACTTATGATTGTACCAAAGCCTAAAAGGAAAGTGAATGTTGATAACTAATAACATCCATGTCCAGGTTGCCTAATGCTCTCAAATGTCATTCCCATTCATGACGACATATTTGTTTTTTCCTATGATTATATATTCAAACTCAAGCCTGTTGAAAACGTCTGATCCTATCCCTCACTTTATACTTTGCCTGATTTAGTAATGTCTCTATTGACACCTGCTTTCCTACATATTTTCCCCAGTTCATCATTTTGGCTTACTCTTCACATGTGCTGACATTTACATTCACTCTCTAAACGAAACCCTATTGCTAAAGAAGCTTTTTTTTCCAAATCATATACTCACTCTTCTTCCTAAACCTACTGACTATCTTCCTAATCCTACCGACTATCCCTTTTTGACTGGATGTTCTCTTCTACATTCAATCATCCAAGGTACAAGGTCCTATGCCATTGTATTTCGATTTAACTGAGACAATTGTACAGAACATTATTCAACACTAAGTATCCAAACCAAGGGCCCAATGCCCTTCTGGGCTTCAAATCTTTCTTAGATTCCCGTTTTTATACATATATTTCACCTATATATTCTTATAAATATCACAGGTTCCCAATCCCATTATTCATCCTGCAGAATGATTCCTAACCCAAATCGAAAATATTATTAACCCTAACCATACACTAACTTTGCAGGAGAGCAGGAACAGTGTGGGTATTAAACTACAGGAATCTAGGGGATCTTCACCTGCTGAGAAACTCAAATGTTCATGCAGAAATAATCCCTGGTGAAGATGAAGGCAGCTATGAAGTACCTCAGAAAGCAAAAGTCAACTTCCATGGCAGTCATCCTGGTCAGGATGAAGGGTTGTGTCTGAATCATTCTCTCTCTTCTTAATGTATAGAACATGGACCAAACCAGTCCTGTGTGGAAGTTGTTCCCAGGTGCTTATGGTTGATATAACATTCTAACTAGAGAAAGTGCCACATGAAAATCGGGGCAGCCTCCACCTCATGGTACTTTTGGAAGCAACAAAGTGGTTGCCAAGGCAGTGACATCATTCAGATCCTGAAGAAAGTGATCTCACCTCACTTCCTTGGTGAGGGAACTCTCTGAACTTGGGATCCAGGAAGCCAGGCACCCAGAGACAGTCCCTGTTCTAGTCCCAGTGGTCTCACATGTTTGGAATTACCAAGAACAGAATCAGTCTTTCTTGGTACCTACAGATGTGAGGATGGCCAAATGCCAGGAAACCTCTGAAGAGGGGCTTTCCCTGAGAAAGCAGGTAGCGGATCATTTTCTGAGAATAGGTAGGAAAGGCGGTTTGTTTGGTATGGTTTGGAATATTTCTACTAAGTCCTTTGACAAGGTGAGTGTTTCTATGTGTGTGTATCCCACTGAGTCCATTGTTGTAGACATTAGAAAAGACAATGCATCAATGGATGTGTCCTGTCTAGTAGAAAGCTTCCCAGCATTCATCCTGCCCAATTCATGAGTGGACTCTGGCTTGCCTTATGGATGGGCAACACCTACAGCTTCCTAATTTCCTGTTTTCTCTCTCAATTCAGCCCACTCTCCAGAATAGTATCATGGTTTTGTGTCCAAGATTTGTGCCACCTCCAAGATCTGTGACATGGCTATGTACTGGATAGCTGAAGGAAATGGCTAGCATCTCAGAAATCTCAGATATCTGTTGACCAGGAAAGTCTCAGTGGAGAAACCCTGCTTTGGTCCTTTTGCTTAACTATTGTTCTGTTGAATGTCAGGAAGTTTTTTGCCTCAAGCCACCACTTTGTGAACCCTGAAGAAAACAGTTTTCAAATGGAAATGAATGGGCATCACCTGTGGCTCTTTGCTTAATTGCTTAGGATTGGGATATGTCTGAATCAGCCTGTTGGCCCTGTGTGAGGCTGTGGCTTAGATTCTCATCACCTGATGGATCTAAAGATAGATCCCATGCGTGCATCCAAAACCAAAATGGCAAAAAGATCAGATATTGTTGATGAACTCTCTTGCCTTCCTCTGGTAGGTTCCAGATATCCATCAAGTGAGAATAGGGATTCTTTGGGTCAAATGAGTTCTTCAAAGCCCTGCAGAGGCTAGGCCATAGGTGCTTGATTATCATGACTCCAATTCACTTAAAGAATCTAAACCCCAAAGCTAGAAGGCCTCAAGTTGGAGAAGCCAAGCAATATTAAAGGTAGGCCTATTTGATCACTCCTGGTTCACAGGAAGAGAGTCCAGGCCACCCTTACTTTAGGCAAATGCGGTGCAAGGAGCTTATTTTGGACACTGTCGTGGGCTGCGTCCCTTATGGAAACCTCCAGCCAGAGGATATAATGAGTGTCTATATGGAAGAAGATGAGGGCCATGTGAGAGTGTTTTGGTTTTAATTGTGGACATTTGTCTGGCGGTTGGAAGAGATCACTGGGTCCACCTAGGCTTGCACTCTGGTGTGATTCCCCTTAGAGACTGAGTTCTTTTACTGATCTCAGAGAATTATTGCCAGGAATTGTGTTGGAATTTTAGATGGCCATGCATGAGAGTTGCCCTTGGAAAGTGACATCTAGGCCCTAGTTGACTTTCCACAGAGCACAGGGAATCTCAGCCAGGATAACACATGATATTATTCTTAAAGACTTGGCAGCCATATTTGAGAGTCAAAACACACATGGACCATACATTGTAGACCTCAATGGGCCTGGCTTAATCTGACTTTTGGCCACTTTTGGAAGCCTTGCCTGTAAGAATTCTCCAGAGTTTTCATTTAATGGTTTCTGAGTGAATTGAAATCCACAGTGCCTCCAACTTCATCCTTGCAAATTGGCTATATCAATATCATGAAATTTTTGAAATTCCCATGACTGGGTAGCACTGGAGAACATTTGGATGTCCTCTTGCTGATCATGAGTATACAGGACAGTGCCTTGATTGACTGGGTTTTATGAAAATGGTGTAGAACAGAGATTCCAGTAAGTTGGATCTTGCTGATTAGTTGTTCTAGAGCAGTGGTTGGCAGGTGTGTGATAAAACATCTGTGGTGGGGGCATATGGATCTGCCATTGGCTTCCAAATGGATTGTGACTGACATTTTGCAGTCAGTAGAACCTTATATGTAAAAGCATATTGTTATATAGAGAGGTTTCAGGGCAATGTTCAGAATCAGGATGCTATGGTCAATAGGGCAAGTTATGTGGGATAGAAGCCTGGTTGGTGCATTCTCCTGCAGAACTCGACACACCACACTTGACAGAACTCACTTCAGCACTGTGTCCCAGGTGAACCCTTGTATTTAATGAAGCAAATACAAAACTCCCAGTGCAGCAGCAAGAAACACCACGAAAGTGGAGGATGACCAAATGAATTTACAGTCCACACGGGGAGACACCTAGAATCCAGTGGCCACAGAATACCTACAAATAGAAAATTCAGCACTGCTGCCTCATGTTTATTGGAAAATAAGAAACCATGTCATCCAGGTCACATAGATGCAGAACCAGATTTGATGGTCTCACTACATATGAAGCTAATGCTTCTGACAACAGCATATATTTCATTGCCCAACCTCACAGGCAGTTTCTTCAGATGTTAGGCTGGCAGAACTTCATGTTTTTGGAGTGATTACCCTGTCCCTTACTTTTGGAAACTCCTCTACCAACTCCAAATTTGTGAACTTCTGAGCATTTTCCATTCCACATATGTATTCACAGATTTTCTAAATGTTCTCCTCTAATTGTGTCTTATGTAGGGCGAAGGTAATGTCAAGGCATTATTCTGAATGAGAGTGGGAAGATTTTTGTGTAGCACATATTTGCATACACATTGGATACATTTTCCAATTTTCCATTCGAAATACTGAATCCCTGACACTAACACATACCCTACTAGACTTTGACTTCTTATCCTAATTTGATGGAGAATAATAACCCAAACAGAATACAAATACAAGAGGTTCACAGGAGGCATGGTGTATAATTGGACTTGCCTTTCGTATGATAAATTGTAGGTGTTATAAATCTAGCAAATTTTAATTGAAATAGTTCTCCATGTGTTTTCAAAGTTAACAAATATGTGAATAACTGTCTCCCTTTCTCTGTAGCCTATTCATCACATGTATTTTTATAAGCACATACAGAATTCTAGCTGGTATCAGTCGTACATTTGGTGAGGTGGCTGGCTTGGCAGATACAAATTGTGAGAAGAGATCACTCCTACTTAACGCTGTTGGAACTGAAAATTCAACATATGGGTGAGCTTTTTAGTTAAACAACATGAATCCATGTACATTAAAATGAATATTTTTGGATCTGTGGATTATATATATTTCATGGTGAATTTCAATTCACATACATAATGCTACTTTTTAATGTCTGTGTGTGTGTGTGTCTGTGTGTATATATATATATATATATATATATATATATATATATATATATATTCACTCTCCAGATTTTTCAAAATATTTAGTATATTTTTCTTTTTATACCCTCCCTAAATTCATTCATATTCATGTATGTGAATTTATAATCAACTTTTCACAAGATTATTCTCAGAAACATTCCTCCACCTGAAATACATATTTTTTTCCTTGTACTGAAAACTAACTTTGGGGGATCACATGATGGCGGCGAATGGAGTGCATTACCCCCATGTACCGCGTCACTGTGCGGGAAAATGACGAGTTAGAACGGCTAAAACCTATCTTGTTAGGAATTTCCAGCAAATTTGGGGTGCTCCAAAACCTAGTGGACATATATCCATCTCACGAGGATCAGCTACGGGGGCTCAAACGCGAGTGATTTTTCCGCACGGAGGGTCATGCTGCTTATTCAGCAAATTGCCCTGCAGCTAGAGTGTGTGGCGCGCAATGGGAAAAGACGAGATAGCATTGCAAATATACAGTGGTGCGGATTCTATGGGCTCCTGCCCGCTATGCAATTACTGTGCTCAGTGCTGAATTCTGGGATTGAGACGGGGATGGATGTGGTCCAATTCTGTTCTCCATACCGGTCAGACCACAGAGGAAGCCAGCGTCCACCATCTTGAAGAGCTGACGTCACCATCCCTGTTTTCGACTGATCGCAGCTCATTCAGCTATAGAACAAATAATTTCAGGATTCCATTCACCTTTGCTTCGCAGACAAATTACTCAGGCTCAGTGCTAAAGAACCCGCAGAAACTGCGTCTTGGAGCCTGCTCCTATTAGAACATACACTGAGCCCAGAGCGGCCAAATTTGGCCTCCCTGAAATGATCTGGCCCAGGGCTCAAGAACCCGTGGAAACTGCTTCCCGGTCCGGGTCTTGCTGAATAATGTGGAGGTAAATATCAACCGAGCCTTCACAGGCAGTGGCAACAGGATTGAGACGAGGCTTGTGAGGGCAAGTCAGGACTCACCCATTGCTTTGGTCACCCAGCAAAGGGAACGAAATGCTGCCTTTTGCATGGGATACCAACATGGCAGAGATCTGATGTCATCAGAAAGCAGCGGAGGAGATAACTTCATTAATACCAGCGGTGACAGAAACAGTTGGTCTCCTGGTAAAGAAAGTGAGTCAGAAACACCCGAGTCTCTCTCACTTTGTCATCAAGCCAGAGGGGCAGAGCAGAGCCGCTGCCCATGCCTGGAACAGGCCCAGCGACACACCTGCATGATACTCACTTCACCCCAATTGGAATAGAGGCAGAGCAGAGCCGCCACAGGTGCCCAGAACAGGCCTAGCGACCAGCAGACATGGTAGTCACGTCACCTCAATTGGAGTAATTGCAGAGCAGAGCCTTCTCCAGCACCTAGTACAATCCAAGTGGCCCACCGGCATGGTAGTCACATAACCCCAATAGGAGTAGGGGCAGAGCAGAGTCTTTGCCCATGGTGCCCGGAACAGGCCCAGCAACCTGCCGGCTTCGTAGTCACGACACCCCAATTGGAGTAGCGGCAGAGCAGAGCCACCACCCGCGCCCTCAAGGTAGACAAATCTGCACCCGACCAGCAGAAGAGGCCCAGCGGCCTGCCAGCGCGGCAGACACTTCACCCCATTTGGAGTAGGGGCAGAGCAGATCCATCGCCCATGCCCGTAAGGTAGGCAGACCTGCGACTGACGGCAGAACAGGCCCACCCACCCGCCTGCGTGGTAGTCACGTCACCCCAATTGGAGTAGGGGCAGAGCAGAGCCGCCGCCCGCACCTCAAAGGTAGGCAGACCTGAGACCGACTGGCAGAACACCCCAGGGGTCCATGGGTGTGGTACACACGTCACACCAATTAGAGGAGGGGCTTAGCAGAGCCGCTTCCCGCACCTGCAGGGTAGGCAGACCTGCGGCCGATCAGGAGAACAGGCCCAGCGTCCCATCAGCATGGTAGATAGATCACCCCATTTGGAAGAGCACAACAGCCACCCCCCGCCCCTGCAAGGAAGACTTTTCAAATATACAAGAGCAATATAATTATATAGGGGGAAAATTTCAAAATCACAACAGTTTCACCAAGCAGAAAGAAACGCGAGCCGTATGAAAAGACAAAGAAAAAAGGACCACAAGCAATGCAGGTCAACACAACTTTAGAATAGGTAATAGCTGCAGCAGATGGAATGTCAGATAAAAAACTCAGGATATACATGCTTCAGATAATCTGGAGTCTCAAGGAAGACATTAGACAGCAAAATCAGACAATGAAAGATCACTTCGACAATGAATTACACAAACAAATCCAAGAAGCAAAAGATCAATTATACAGGGAGATAGAAGTTGTAAAAAATGACAAACAGAAATCCTAGAATTGCGGGAAGCAATAAAACAACTTAAAAACTCAATTGAGAACACTACCATCAGAGTAGAACACTTAGAAGATAGAACATCAGACAATGAAGACAAAGTATTTCAACTTGAAAAGAACATAGACAGCTCAGCAAGACTGTTAAGAAACCATGAACAGAACATCCGAGAAATATGGGATAACATAAAGAGACCAAACTTAAGAGTCATTGGGATACAGGAAGGTATAGAGGTCCAAACCAAAAGAATGAGCAATGTATTTAATGAAATAATACGAGAAAACTTCCCAGACTTGAAGAATGAGACAGACTCCCAAGTCCTAGAAGCCAACAGGACGCCGAATGTGCAAAATCATAAGAGATCCACACCTAGACGCATTATAATGAAGATACCCAACGTACAGAATAAAGAGAGAATTTTAAAAGCTACAAGTGAAAGGAAGCAGATTACATTTAGGGGTAAAGCAATCAGGATAACAGCTGATATTTCAACACAGACTCTGAAAGCTAGAAGATCCTTGAAATATATGTTTTTGTCAGGAGCTTTAGCTTCATTTCTAGTGAAAGCATCAAAGCTGTGTCTGCATCTATGTAACCTGGAGAACATGGTTTCTTATTTTCCAAAAGACATGAGGCGGCAGTGCTGAATTCACTCTTTGTAGGTAAACTGTGGCCACTGAAGGCTAAGTGTCTCCCCGTGTGGACTGTGAAGCCATTTGGTCATCCTCCACTTTTCATGGTGTTTCTTGCCGCTGCACTGGGAGTTTGGTATTTGTTTCACTAAATAAAATGAGTTCAACTGAGACCCAGTGCTGGAGGGAGTTCTGTCATGTATGGTGGGTCAGGGTCTGCAGGAGAATTCACCAACCAGGATTCTATCCCACATAGATTGCCCCCTTGATCATAGCAACCTGATTCTGAACATTGCCCTGAAAATCTCCATATAAAAAGATGCCTTTACATGGAGAGGTTTCAGACATATAAGGTTCTGCTGGATGCACCATGTCAGTCTCAAGCCCTTTGGAAGTAATGGCAGATCCACATGGCCCCACAAGAGATGTTTTATCACACACCTGCACACCACCTGCACACACACCACTATTCAGTAGGCTACAAGTTACTGGCATTTCTGTTCTACACCATTTTCATGAAACCCAGACAATCAAGGCACTATCTGGTACACTCATGATGAGCAAAAGGACATCAAAGGTTCTCCAGTGCCACCTGGTCATTGGAATGGCAAAAATTTCATGGTATTTATGTAGCCACTTTTCAAGGATGAAGTTGGAAGCACTGTGGGTTTCAATTCATTCAGGAACCATTAAATGGTGAGGAAGCTCATTTCAATAAAAGATCTGGAGAACTCTCACAGGCAATTTTTCCCAAGGAGTGAGCTAGATCCCAGTTTAGAAGGGCGAATCTCATTAGTGGCCTATTCCACTGCCACACAAATGACCGCAATTGAAACCAAAACACTCCCACATGACCCTCATCTTCTGCCATAGAGACACTCATCATAACCTCTTGCTGCAGGTTTCCATGAGGGATGCAGGCCAAGACAGTGTCCAAAATAAGCTCACTTACCCCTCAATTGCCTAAAGTCAGGGTGGCCTGGACACCCTTCCTGAGAACCAGGAGTGATCAAATAGGCCTGCCCTTAATACTGCTCTGCTTCTCCATTTTGACTGTTACTGATTGTTGAGTATAAATTCTTTGTGTAAATTGGAGTCATGAGAAAATCCAAGCACCTATGCATTAGCCTCTTCAGGGCTTTGAAAAACTCATTTGACCAAAATGATATCTATTCTCACTTGATAGAGGTCAGGACTTACAGAGGAAGGCAAGAGACTTCATCCACATTGACTGCTCTTATGGCCATTTTGGTTTTGGATTCAGAGATGGGATCTTTCTGTAGATCCATCAAGTGCCGAGAATCTAAGCCCCAGCCTCACATAGGGCCAAGGGGCTGATTCAGACACATCCCTTTTGAAGCAATTAAGCAAACAGCCACAGGTGATGCCCATTCATTTTCATTTGAAAACTGTTTTCTTCAGGCTTTACAAAGGGGTTGCCTGAGGCAAAGAAATTCCTGACATTCAGGGCAACAGAACAATAGGTTAGCAAAAGGCCCAAAGCAGGGTTTCTCCACTGAGACTTTACTGGTCACACTGATATCTGAGTTTTCTGAGATGCTCCCATTGCCTTCAGCTATCCAGTACATGGCCATGTAACAAAGCTTGGAGGCGGTACATATCTTGGACACCAAACCATGAGACTATTCCGGAGAGTTGCCAGAATTCAGGAAGAAAACTGGAGCTTAGGAAGATAGTAGGTGTTGTCCATTCATAAGGCAAGCTGCAGTACATTTATCAATTGTGCAGGATGAATGCTGGGTAGCTTTCTACTAGACAGGGCACTTCCATTGATGCATTCTCTTTTCAAATGTCAACAACCACGGACACAGTGGGATACACTTTTAGAAACCCTCGCCATGTCAAACGACTTTCTAGAAACAATCCACTCAAAAACAAACAATCCACCATCCCTACCTATTCTCAGAACATGAGACAAAACCACAAACTCACACCCACACCCACAAAGCACCTCCTTCCCAGAAGTAGGTCTTTGATTATCCGGAGTTTCCTCTGACTGGTGGGCCATACCATGTTCCCCCGAAATGGCCTGTACTTTCTCAGATTTGGTGTCTTTGCCAGAACAACTGCCTGCTTTCTCAGGAAACACCTGTCTTCATAGCTTTCCTGGCATTTGGCCATCCTCACATCAGTTGGTACAAATAAAGACTGACTCTGTCCTTGGTAAATCCAATCAAGTGTGCCAACTGGGACTGGCACTGGCTCTGGGGGCCTAGCTTCCTGGTTCCCAAGTTAAGAGAGTTCCACTACAAAGGAAGTGAGGTGAGGTCACTTTTTTCAGGAACTGAATGAGGTCACTGCCTTGGCAACTACTTTGCCCTAACAGTTGCTTCCAAGGGTCCCATGAGATGGATGCTGCCCCAATTCCTGTGACATTTTTACAAGTTAGAATGGTATATCAACCATAGTCACCCAGGAACAGCTCTCCACACAGGCTTGGTTTGGTCCATCTTCTCTACATTAAGAAGAGAGAGGCTGATTCAGACACAACCCTTCATCCTGACCAGGCTGTTTGCCATGGAAGATGACCTTTGCTATCTCAGGTCCTTCATACCTGCCTACATGTTTTCCAGGGATAATTTCTGCATGGACCATTGAGGTTCTAAGTAGGTGGAAGATCCCCTCCATCCCTGCATTGTAAGACCAACTCTGTTCCAGCTCTTCTGTAATGTTATATTGAGGGAACAGTGTATGGTTATGCTTAATAACCAGTTCGATTTGGGTTAGGAATCATTCTACGGGATGTATAATGGTATTGGGTAACTGCAATACTTACAAGAATATATAGGTGAAATATAAGTATGAAAACAGAAATCCAGGTAAGATTTGAAGTCCAGAAAGTCATTGGGTCCTTGATTGGATTACTTAGGTTGAATTACGTTCTGCACAGGTATCTCAGATAAATTGATATACAATGGCATAGGAACTTGTACCTTGGATGATTGAATGTAGAAGAGAACATCCCCTCAAACAGAGATAGTCAGTAGGATCAGGAAGATAGTCGGTAAGTATCGGAAGAACAATGAGTATAGGATTTGGACCAAAAGTTATTTAGCAATAGGGTTTCGGTTAGAGAGTGAATTTCAATAACAGCACATGTGAAGGGTCTCTAACAATGATGAAGTGGGGAAAATATGTAGGAATGCAGATATCAATAGAGACATTAGGAAATCAGGCAAAGTATAAAGTGAGTGATAGGATTAGATATTTTCAACAGGGTTGAGGTTGAACATATAATCTTAGGAAGAAACAAATATGTAGTCACCAATCGGATTGACATTTGAGAGCATAAGGCACCCTGGACATGGATGTTTTTAGTAATCCATGTTCACTTTCTATTTAGGATTTGGTAGAATCATAAGTGTGACCTTTGAATTTTGTGTCTAGAATATTACTGTGATGAAATGTATATGTAGATCAGGTGACATGAGTATTTCTTCCACCATTTCTGGAAGCAATATTTTGAAGATGTATAAATTTGTATTGGGGCTACAAAAAGGTACACCCTGTGTCTATGAATACAGAGGAAATGCATGAATAGACCATACTGTGAATAAATAATAAAACTGGTTTCAACTTGAAATAATAGATTGAAATAAATTTGAAAACAAATAAGAAATCTTATATTAATATACAATCATTCATTCCAACCCATTATACATCTAATGGAAATATGAGGATTTTGGTTTATCATGAAAAGTGTGTGACTTTGCTTCAAATTGATTATGAAAATCGAAAATAATTTGTTTGGAAAGAAGTCTCATGAAAAGACCAGTCAAGAAACCTGGAGGAATACATGTGTTCTGAAGCAGGAAGCGATTGAAAGTGAAACAAATGCCTATAAATTTGCGAAATTGTTGATGAAATATATGTCCTATTATGTCCATAAACTTAAGAAAGAGTAATGTACCAGTGTGGAATAAAAACGAACGTCAAAATACACATCACGTCCAATAGAATTCTACATGCATTGATGTTAAACTGGTTCAGTTACTGTAGAAATATTAGGATTTGAAGGCACCAATCACTGTGGTTAGTTTTCAATACTAGGAAACAAATATGTACTTCAGGTGGATGAATATTTCTGAGAATAATCTTGTGAAAATTTTATTATAAATCCACATACATGAACATGAATGAATTTTGGGACTCTAAATAAGACACAAATATTTCATATTTTGAAAAATATGGAGACTATATATATATATATATATATATATATATATATATATATATATATATATATACACACACACACACACACACACACACACACAAAACACACACACAGACTTTAAAATGTAGTAATATATGCCAATCGAAATTCATCATGAAATATATATCATCCACAAATGCAAAAATATATATTTTACAGAATATGGATTTATGTATAATTTTGTTCAACTAGGAAGCTCACCCATAGGTTGAATATTCAGTTCCAAAGCGTTTAGGAGGAGTGATCTCTTCTCACAATTTGTATTTGCTGAGGAAGCCACCTCACAAAAATGTAGGTGTGATACCAGGTAGCTTTCGGTATGTGCATATAAAAATACATATGTTGAATAGGCTACAGAGAAAGGGAGACAGTAATACACATATTTTGAACTTTAAAAACACATGGAGAACTATTTAATTAAAAATTGACTAGATTTATAACACATAAACTTTATCATGCAAAAGGCAAGTCCAAATATACATCATGCCTCCTTTGAACTGCTTGTATTTATATTCTGTTTGTGTTATTTTTCTCCATCATATTAGGATTAGTAGCCAGAGTCAAGTAGGGTATGGGATAGTGTCAGGGATTCTGTATTTTGAATGGAAAATTGGAAATTGTATCAAATGTGTGTGCAAATATGTGCAACCCAAAACTTCCCACTCTGATCCAGAACAATGCCTTGACATTACCTTCGCTCCAAGTAAGACACAATTAGAGGAGAAGAGTTAGAAAATTTGTGAATACATGTCTGGAATGGAAAATGCTCAGGAGTTCACAAACTTCGAGATGGTAGAGGAGTTTCCAAAAGCAAGGGACATGGTAAACACAACACCAACATGGAGCTCTTCTGGCCTAAAGACTGTTTGAGAAACTGCATGTGAGATTGGGCACTTGAAATATAAGTTGTTGTCAGAAGTTTTAGCTTTCTTTCTAGTGAGACCATCAAAGATGCGTCTACATCTATGTGACCTGGACAACATGTTTTCTTATTTTCCAATCATCATGGGGCAGCAGTGCTGAATTCTCTCTTTGTAGGTAAACTGTGGCCACTGGGGGCTTAGTGTCTCCCCGTGTCACTGTGAAGACATTTGGTCATCCTCCACTTTTCGTGGTGTTTCTTGCTGGTGCACAGTGAGTTTGATATTTGCTTTACAAAATACAAGGAGTTCAACTGGGACACAGTGCTGCAGGGAGTTCTGTCACTTGTGGTGGGTTAGAGTCTGCAGGAGAATGCACCATCCAGGCTTCTATCACTCATTGCTTGCTACATTGCCCCCTTTTCCATTGCAACCTAATTCTGAACATTGACCTGAAACCTCTCTATATAACAAGGTGCCTTTACATAAATGGGTCTGCTGGCTGCTGCAAGTCAATCACATGCTATTTGGAAGCCAATGGCAGATCCACATGGCCCCACCACAGATGTTTTGTCACACACCTGCCCACAACTGCTCAAGGCGCACTACTCAGAAGGTTCCAACTTACTGGCATCTCTGTTCTATGCCATTTTCATGAAACCCAGTAAATCAAGGCCCAGTCTGGTACACTCATGATGAGCATCAGGAGATCTAACTGTTCTCCAGTGCCACCTGGTCATGGGAATTTAAAAAATTTCATGGTATTTATCTAGCCATTTTTCAAAGAGGAATTTGGAGCCACAGTGGGTTTCAATTCATTCATGAACCATTAAATGTTGTGGAAGCTCATTTCAATGAAAGATCTGGAGAACTCTCACAGGCAATGCTTCCCAAAGAGTGGCCTAAAGGTCACATGAGGCCAGGCCCATTGAGGTCTACAATGTGAGGTCCATGGGTGTTTTGACTCTCAAATATGCCTGCCAAGTCTTTCAGAATAAAATCCGGGTATATCCTGGCTGACATTCTCAGTGCTTTGTGGAAAGCCACCCTGGGCTTAGATCTCAGTTTCCAAGGGCAAGTCTAATGCGTGGCCTCCTAAAATCCCAACACAATTCATGTCAATACTTCTCTGAGGTCAGTTCCAGAACTCAGTCTCTAAGGTGAATCAAACCCGAGTTAAAGCCCAGGTGGACCCAGTCTTATCTTCCAACAGCCAAATAAATGACCACAATTAAATCCAAAACACTCCCACATTGCCCTCATCTTCTTCCATATAGACACTCATCATTACCTCTGGCTGGAGGTTTCCATGAGGGGTAAAGCACAAGACAGAGTCTGAAATAATCTAACTTGCCCTCATTTGCCTAAAGTCAGTGTGACCTGGACACCCTTCCTGTAAACAAGGAGTGATTTAATAGGCCTGCCACTAATACTGCTCTGCTTCTCCAATTTGAGGCCTACTGACTGTCATGTATAGATTCTTTATGTGATTTGGGTTCATTAGAAAACCCAAGCACATATGGGCTAGCCTCTGCAGGGCTTTGAAGAACTCGATTAATTCAAAGGATCCCCAAATTCACTTGTTGGAGGTCAGGAACCTAACAGAGAAAGGCAATAAACTTCATCTACAATGACTGATTTTTTAGACATTTTGGTTTTGGATGAACACATGGGATCTTTCTTAAGATCCATTAGGCGCTGAATATCTAAGACACAGCCTCACACACGGCCAAGAGGCTGATTCACACACATATCTCTCAAAGCATTTTAGCAAACAGCCACAGGTGATGCCCATTCATTTCCATTTGAAAACTGTTTTCTTCAGGATTCACAAAGGGGTGGCCTGAGGCAAAGACCTTCCTGACATTCAGGGCAACAGAGGAATAGGGAAGCAAAAGGCCCAAAGCTGGTTTTCTCCACTGAGACTTTCCTTGTCACACTGATATCTGAGTTTTCTGAGATGCTCCCTTTTCTTTCAGCTATAGAATACATGGCCATGTCACAGAGGTTGGAGGTGGTACATAACTTCGACAAAAAACCATGAGCCTACTCTGGAGAGTGGCCAGATTCAGAAAGAAAACAAGAACTTAGGAAGATAGTACGTGTTGCCCATTGATAAGGCAAGTCACAGTCCATTCATAAATTAGGCAGGATAAATGCTGGAATTCTTTCTACTAGACAGGACACATCCATAGATGAATTCTCTTTTCTAATGAATACAACCACGGACACAGAGAGTTACACAGACATAGAAACACTCACATTGTCAAAGGAATTACTAGACACAGTCCACTCCAAACCCAACAAACTGCCTTTCCTACTTATTCTCAGAACATGAGAAAAAACCACAAACTCACTCCCACACCCACAAAGACACCTCCTTCCCCCAAGTAATTCTGTGACTATCCTGAGTGTTGTCTGACTGGTAGGCCATACTATGTACCCCCAAATGGCCTGTCCTGTCTCAGATATGGTCTCCTTGGCCAAATCTGTGACGTTGTCAGGAGCCAGAAATGGGAAAGTACCTTTTTCTCAGGAAAGGCCCCTCTACAAAGCTCTCCTGGCATTTGGCCATCCTCACATCAGTAGGTTCCAGGAAACACTGATTCTGTCCTTGGTAAATCCAAACAAGTGATCTCAATGGGACTGGGACTGGGACTGGCTCTGGTTGCCTGGCTTCTGCACACAAGTTCAGAGAGTTCCATCACCAAGGAAGAGAGGTGAGATCACTTACTTCAGGTAGTGAATGAGGACACTGCCTTGGCAATCACTTTGTCCTAACAGTTGCTTCCAAGGGTCCCATGAGATAGAGGCTGCCCCTACTTCCTGTGACACTTTCACAAGTTAGAATGGTGAATCAACCATAGGCACCCAGGAACAGCTCTCCACACAGGCCTGGTTTGGTCCATTTTCTCTACATTGAGAACAGAGAGGCTCATTAAGATACAACCCTTCATCCTGACCAGGTTGTTTGCAATGGAAGATGATTTTTGCTCTTTAAGGTCCTTCATAGCTGCCTAAATCTTCTCCAGGGATCACATCTGCATGGACCTTTGAGTTTTTCAGCATATGGAATATCCCCTACATTCCTGTATTGTAAGACCAACACTGTCCCTGGTCTTTTGTTAAGTGAGATTGTGGGAACAGTGTATGTTTAGGGTTTAATAACATGTTTGATTTGGGTTAGGAATCATTCTGCTAGATGAATAATGGTATTGGGAACCTGTAATATTTATTAAAACATAGACATAAAATGTAAGTATGAAAACAGAAATCTAGGTAAGATTTGAAGCTCAGAAGGGCATTGAGCTGTTGATTGTGATACTTAGCTTTGAATGATGTTCCGCATATATGTCTCAGATAAATCGATAATCAATGGCATAGGACCTTGTACCTTGGATGATTGAATGGAAAAGAGAACTTCCACTCAAACAGGGAAACTCAGTAAGATTAGGAAATAGTCAGTAGCTTTCAGAAGAAGAGTGAGTACAGGATTTGGACCAAAAATTCTTTATCAATAGGGTTTCGCTTAGAGAGTGAAAGTAAATATCATCACATGTGAAGAGTCACTCACATGGTGAACTGGGGAAAATATTTAGGAAAACAGACATCAATAGAGACATTAAGAAATCAGGCAAAGTATAGAGTGAGTGATAGGATTAGACATTATTAACTGCATTTAGGTTGAATATATAATTTTAGGAAGAAACAAATACGTAGTCACCAATAGGATTGATATTTGAGACTATTAGGCAAACTGGACCTGGATGTTTTTAGGAATCCATGTTCAGTTTCCATTTAGGCTTTGGTACAATCATAAGTGTGACTTTTGCTTTTTGTGTCCAGAATATTACTGTGATACAATGTATATGTAGATAAGGTGACCTGAGTATTTCTTCCACCATTTCTGGGAGCAATATTTTGAAGATGTATAAATTAGTATTCGGGGTACAAACAGGTGTACTCTTTGTCTTTGAATATGGAGAATATGCATGTATAGACCATACTGTGAATAAATAATATAACTGGTTCCAACTCAAATAATGGATTGAATTGAAATGTGAAAATATACAGGAAATCTTATATTGATATACAACCATTCATTCCAACCCGTTTTACATCTAATGGTAATATGAGGATTATGGTTTATCATGAAGAGTGTGTGAGTTTTGCTTAAAATTGATTATGGAAATTGAAAATATTTTTTTTGGAAAAAAGTCTCATAAAAAGACCAGTCAAGAAACCTGGAGAAATACATGTGTTCTGAAGCAGGAAGTGACTGAAAGTGAAACAAATGCGTATAAATTTGTGAAATTGTAGATGAAATACATATCCTCTGATGTGCATTAACTGAAGGAATAGTAATGTACCAGTGTTGAGTAAAAATGAACGTCAAAATAAACATCATGTCCCATAGGAATCTTCTTGCATTGATGTTAAACTGAGTCAGTTAATGTAGAAATATTAGGATTTGAATGCACCATTCACTGAATTTAGTTTTCAGTCCTAAGAAACAAATATGTATTTCAGGTGGATGAATATTTCTGAGAATAATCTTGTGAAAATTTGATTATAATTCCACATACATGAACATGAATGAATTTTGGGACTGTACATAAGACACATCTATTTCATATTTTGAAATATATGGAGAGTGTGCATATATATATATTTATATATATATATATATATATATATATATATATATATATATATACAAGAGTGTGTATACACACACACACACACAAACACACAAAACAGACATTAAAAAGTAGCAATATATATGCCAATTGAAATTCTTCATGAAATATATATCATCCACAGATCCAAAAATCTTCATTTTACTGAGCGTGGATTTATGTGTAATATTGTTTAACTAGGAAGCTCACCCATAGCTTAAATTTTCAGTTACAACATCGTTTACGAGGAGTGATCTCTTCTCATAATTTGTATCTGCCAAGTCAGCAACCTCACAAAAATGTACGTGTGATACCAGGTAGGATTCTATATGTGCATATAAAAATACATGTGCTGAATATGCTACAGAGAAAGGGAGACAGGAATTCACATATTTGTCAACTTTAAAAACACATTGAGAGAGGGAGGGGCAGATCTGCCAATCGCTCCTTCAAGGTAGGCGGACCTGCGACCCACCGGCTGAACAGGACCAGTGGCCCGCCACCGTGGAAAACACATCGCCCTGGTTGGGGGAGGGGCAATGCCGCCGGGCCTGCAAGGTAGGCAGACCTGTGACCCACAGCAGGACAGGCCCAGCAATCTGCGGAGGGGCAGAGACGCCCTCTGCGCCTGCAAGGTAGGTGGACCTGCAACCACCGACAGAAAAGGCCTATGGCCCGCCAGCATGGTAGACACATCGTCCCGGTTGGGGGAGGGGTGGAGCAGCCACAGGCGCCTGCAAGGTAGACAGACCTGCAAGGGACAGACAAAACAGACCCAGTGGCCCGCGGATGGTCAAAGCTGCCGCCCACGCCTGCAAAGTAGCCCGACTTGCGACCCACTGGCAGAACAGGCCCAGTGCCTGCAGAGGGGCAGAGCTGCTGCTCGCACCTTCAAGTTAGGCGGACCAGCTACCGACTTACAGAACAGGCCCAGCAGCCTGCTGGTGTGGTAAGCACATTGTCCCAATTGCAGCAGGGGCAGAGCCACCACCCGTGCCTGCGAGGGAGACTTTGAAACTATACAAGAGCAATATAAATATATAGGGGAAAAATTCAATAACACAACAGTTTCACCAAGCAGAAAGAAATATGAACAGTATGAAAAGACAAGGAAAGAAAGGACCATAAGCAATGCAGGTAAAGTCAACGTTAGAGTAGGTAATATCTGCAGCAGATGGAATGTCAGATAAAGAACTCAGGATATACATGCTTCAGATGATCTGGAGTCTCAAGGAAGACATTAGAGAGCAAAATCAGACAATGAAAGATCACCTTGATAATGAATTACATAAAAAAAATCCAAGAAGCATAAGATCAACTATACAGGGAGATAAAGATTATAAAATCAAACAAACAGAAATCTTAGGAATGCAGGAATCAATAAACCAACTTAAAAACTCAATTGAGAATACTACCAGCAGAGTAGAACACTTAGAAGATAGAACATCAGACAATGAAGACAAATTATTTCAACTTGAAAAGAACACAGACAGCTCAGCCAGACTTTTAAGAAACCATGAGCAGAACATCCAAGAAATATGGGATAACATAAAAAGACCAAACTTAAGAGTCATTGGGATACAGGAAGGTATAGAGGTCCAAACAAAAGGAATGAGCAATATATTCAATGAAATAAAGGAGAAAACTTCCCAGACTTGTAGAATGAGACAGAATCGCAAATCCTAGAAGCTTACAGGATGCCAAATGTGCAAAATCATAAGAGATCCACACCTAGACATATTATAATGAAGATGCCCAACATACAGAAAAAGGAGAGAATTTTAAAAGCTACAAGATAAAGGAAGCAGATTACATTTAGTGGTAAACCAATCAGGATAACAGCTGATCTTTCAACACAGATTCTGAAAGCTAGAAGATCCTGCAATAACATTTTTCAAACACTGAAAGAAAATGGGTTCCATCCAAGAATTGTGTATCCAGCGAAATTAAGCTTCAGGATAGAAGATGAAATTAAAACTTTCCACGATAAACAAAAGTTAAAAGAATTTGCAGCTAGAAAACGATTTCTTAAAAACATCCTTGGCAAAACATCACAGGAAGGGGAAATGGAAAATAACAATGAAAACCAACAGTGGGAGGTAGAGGAGTAAAGGGGGGAAAATAATCAAGGAGGAAAACAAACCATGTTTAGTAACATAAATATACAAATATGGCTGGAAGAACAACCCATATCTCAATAATAACCCTAAATGTTAATGGCTTAAACTCACCAATTAAGAGACACAGGCTAGTAGAATGGATCATAAAACAAGACCCAACAATATGCTGCCTACTGGAGACACATTTGTTAGGAAAAGATATACATAGACTGAAGGTGAAAAGTTGGGAAAAATCATATCACTCATATGGACTTCGGAAACAAGCAGAAGTGTCCATACTCATATCAAATAAAATAGATTTCAAGCCAAAGTTAATCAAAAGGGATAAAGAGGGACACTACATACTGCTCAAGGAAACCATACACCAACAAGACATAACAATCATAAATATATATGCCCCAAACATTGGTGCAGCTATGTTCATCAAACAAATTCTTCTCAAGTTCAAGATTCTAATAAACCAATATACAATACTCATGGGAGACTCAAACACACCTCTCTAACTACTGGACTGATCTTCCAAACAAAAGTTGAATAATGAAACTATAGAACTCAATAACACAATTAATAACCCAGACTTATGATATATATATAGAATATACCACCCAACATCAAGCAGTTACACTTTTTTCTCAGCAGCACATGGATACTACTCAAAAAATAAATCATATATTATGTCACAGAGCAACTCTTAGACAATATAAAGGAGTAGATATAATACCAGGCATCTTATCTGATCATTAGGAAATGAAACTGAAAATCAACAATGAAAGAAAGAAGGAAAAATCATGTATCACATGGAGAATGAAAAATAGGTTACTGAATGATCAATGGGTTATAAAAGACATCAAGGAGGAAATTAAAAAATTCTTAGAGATAAATGAAAACACAGACATTACATATCAGATTCTATGGGACACATTGAAAGCAGTTCTAAGAACAAAATTCATTGCTTGGATTTCATTCCTTAAAAAAAGGAAAAAAAAAGACAAATAAATGATCTCATACTTCATCACAGAATCCAAGAAAAAGAAGAGCAAAACAACAGCAAAAGAAGTAGAAGCCAAGAAATAATTAAAATCAGAGCTGAAATTAATGAAATCGAAACAAAGAAACAATTGAAAAAATTGACAAAACTAAAAGAGGGTTCTTTGAAAAAATAAATAAAATCGACCGACCCTTAGCCAAGCTAACAAAGAAAAGAATAGGGAGAATTCAGTATCACAACAGATAGTTCAGAAATACAGAAGATAATCCGAAATTATTTTGAATTCTTATTCTTCAATAAAATAGAAGATAGTGAAGGCATCGATAAATTTCTCAAGTCATATAATCTGCCCAGATTGAGTCAGGAGGATATAGGCAACATAAACAGACCCATAACAATTGAGGAAATAGAATAAACCATCAAAAGACTACCAACTAAGAAAAGCCCAGGACCGGATGGGTATACAGCAGAGTTTTACAAAACGTTTAAAGAGGAACTAATACCAATACTTTTCAAGCTATTTCAGGAAAAATGCAAAAATCCTCAATAAAATTGTGGCGAATCGGATACAAAAACATATTAAAAAAATTGTGCACCATGATCAAGTAGAATTCATCCCTGGGATGCAAGGCTGGTTCAATATACAGAAATCAATAAATGTTATTCATCACATCAATAGACTTAAAAATAAGAACCATTTGATCATCTCGATAGATGCAGAAAAAGCATTCGACAATGTACAGCATCCCTTTATGTTCAAAACTCTGGAAAAACTAGGGATAACAGGAACATACCTCAATAATGTAAAAGCAATCTATGCTAAGCCTCAGGCTAGCATCATTCTGAATGGAGAAAAATTGAAGGCATTCCCTCTAAAATCTGGAAGAAGACAGGGATGCCCTCTCTCACTACTTCTGTTCAACATAGTTCTCGAAACACTGGCCAGAGCAATTAGAGAGATTAAAGAAATCAAAGGCATAAAAATAGGAAAAGAAGAACGTAAATTATCACTATTTGAAGATGACATGATTCTATACTTAGCAGACCCAAAAAGGTATACAAAGAAACTATTAGAGCTAATAAATGAATTCACCAAAGTGGCAGGATATAAAATCAATACGCATAAATCAAAGGCATTCCTGTATATCAGCAACAAATCCTCTGAAATAGAAATGAGGACAACCACTCCATTCAAAATATCCACACACACACACAAAAAAAAAATACTTGGGAATCAACCTAACAAAAGAGGTGAAAGACTTATAAAATGAAAACTACAGAACCCTAAAGAGAGAAATAGAAGAAGATCTTAGAAGATGGAAAAATATACTATGTTCATGGATAGGCAGAACTAACATCATCAAAATGGCAATATAACCAAAATTCTCTATATGTTAAATGCAATGCCAATCGGGTCTAAAAGCATGCAATGGAGGAAGGATAGCATCTTCAACAAATGGTTCTGGGAAAACTGGAAATTCATATGCAACAAAATGAAACTGAATCCATTTCTCTCATCATGCCCAAAAGTTAACTCAAAATGGATCAAGGAGCTTGATATCAAATCAGAGACACTGCATCTGATACAAGAAATAGTTGGCTATGATCTACATACTGTGGGGTTGGGCTCCTAATTCCTCAATAGGACACCCATAGCACACGAGTTAATAACTAGAATTAACAAATGGGACTTACTCAAACTAAAAAGTTTTTTTCTCATCAAAAGAAAAAATAAGAGAGGTAAATAAGTAGTCTACATCCTGGGAACAAATATTTACTCCTCACACTTCAGATAGAGCCCTAATATCCAGAGTATACAAAGAACTCAAAAAATTAAACAATAAGAAAACGAATAACCCAATCAACAAATGGTCCAAGGACCTGAACAGACACTTCTCAGATGAGGACATACAATCAATCAATAAGTACATGAAAAAATGCTCACCATCTCTTGCAGTCAGAAAAATGGAAAACAAACCCATCCTAAGATACCATCTCACTCCAGTATGATTGGCAGCCATTATGAAGTCAAACAACAAGTGCTGCCGACGATGTGGGGAAAAGGGTACACCTGTACATTGCTGGTAGGACTGCAAATTGGTGCAGCCAATTTGAAAGAAGTATGGAGATTTCTTGGAAGCTAGGAATGGAACCACCATTTGACCCAGCTATTCCCCTTCTCAGTGTATTCCCTAAGACCTAAAAAGTGCATGCTGCATTGACACTGCTACATTGATGTTCATAGCAGCACAATTCAAAATAGCAAGAGTGTGGAACCAACTTAGATGCCCTTCAATAGACGAAGGAAAAAAAAATGTGGCATTTATACACAATGGAGTAATACTCTGCATTAAAAAATGTGAAAATCATAGAATTTGTTGGGAAATAGATGGCATTAGAACAGATTATGCTAAGTGAAGCTAGCCAATCCCTAAAAAAAAAAACAAATGCCAATAGTTTTATTTGATATAAGGAGAGTAACTAAGAACAGAGTTGGGAGGAAGAGCATGAGAAGAAAATTAACATTAAACGGGGGTGAGAGGTGGAAGAGAAAAGGAAAGAGAAGGAAAATTGCATGGAAATGGAAGGAGACCCTCATGGTTTTACAAAATTACATACAAGAGGAAGTGAGGGGAAAGGGGGGAAAAAACCAAGGGGGAGAAATGAATTACAGTAGATGGAGTAGAGAGAGACGATGGGAGGGGAGGGGATGGGGGATAGTAGAGGATAGGAAAGACAGCCGACTACAACAGACACTACTATTGCAATACGTAAAACAGTGGATGTGTAACAGATGTGATGCTGAAACCTGTATACGGGGTAAAAATGGGAGTTCATAACCCACTTGAATCAAAGTGTGAAATATGATATGTCAAGCAATAGGTAAAGTTTTGAACAACCAACAATAAAAATTAAAGGAAAAAAACACATAGAGAACTATTTCAATGAAAAATGGACTAGATATATAACACCTACCCTTTATCATGCAAAAGGCAAGTCCAACTATACACCATGCTTCCTCTGAACGGCTTGTATTTCTATTCTGTTTGTGTAATTACTCTCCATCATAGTAGGATTAGTAGTCAGAGTCTAGTAGGGTATGGGTTAGTGTCAGGGATTCAGTATTTTGAATGGAAAAAAGGAAAATGAATCCAATGTGCATGCAAATATGGGCTACACAATAAATTTCCCACTCTCATCCAGAACAATGGCTTCACATTACCTTCGCTCCAAATAAGACGCAATTAGAGGAGAAGAGATGGAAAATCTGTGAATATATATCTGGAATGGAAAATTCAAAGGAGTTCACAACCTTGGATGTGGTAGAGGAGTTTCCAAATGTAAGGGACAAGGTAAACAATCCACATACTTGTAGCTCTTCTGGCCTAAATACTTCTTGACAAACTGCCTCTGATGTTGGGAACTCAAAATATATGTTGTTGTCAGCAGCTTTAGCTTTCTTTCTAGTGAGACCATCAGAGCTGGGTCTACATCTATGTGACCTGGAGGACGTGGTTTCTTATTTTCCAATGAACACTAGGCTACAGTACTGAATTCTCTCTTTGTAAGTAAACTGTGACCACTGGGGTCTAAGAGTCTCCCCGTGTGGACTGTGAAGGCATTTGGTCATTCTCCACTTTTCGTGGTGTTTCTTGCTGCTACACTGGGAGATTGGTATTTTCTACACGAAATACAAGGAGTTGAACTGGGACACAGTGCTGAAGGGAGTTCTGTCATGTGTAGTGGGTCATGGTCTGCAGGAGAATGCACCAACCAGGCTTCTAGCCCACATAGATTTTCCCCTTGTCCATAGCAACTTGATTATGAACATTGCCCTAAAAATTCTCCATATATCAATATGCCTTTACATATAAGGGTTTCCTGGCTGCACCACGTCAGTCACATGCCATTTGGAAGCAATGGCAGATCCACATGGCCCCACCACGGATGTTTTATCACAAACCTGCACACCAAAGCTTGCGCCTACAATTGAGGAGTATCCAACTTACTGGCATTTCTGTTCTACACCATTTTAATGAAACTCAGTCAATAAAGGCACTCATGATCAGCAATAGGGCATACAAAGGTTCTCCAGTGCCACCTGGTCATAGGAATTTCAAAAATTTTATGGTATTTATCTAGCCATTTTTTAAGGTGGAAGTTGGAGGCACTGTGGGTTTCAATTCATTTTGGAACCATTAAATTGTGAGGAAGCTCATTTCAAGGAAATCTCTGGAGGACACCCAAAGGCAAGTCTTCCCAAAGAGTCGCCAAAAGGTCACATGAAGCCAGGCCCATTGAGGTCTACAGTGTGAGGTCTATGTGTGTTTTCACTATGGCTGCCAAGTCTTTCAGAATAAAATCTTGTGATATCCTGGGTGAGATTCCCAGTGCTCTGTGGAAAGCCAGCCTGGGCCTAGGTCTCAGTTTCCAAGAGCGAGTCTCATGTGTGGCCTCCTAAAAACTCAACACAATTCATGCCAATACTTCTCTGAGTTCAGTTCCATAACTCAGTCTCTAAGGGGAATCACACCAGATTTCAAGTCCTGGTTGACCTACTCATCTCTTCCAACCCCAACACAAATGACCAAAATTAAACCAAAACATTCCCACATGACCCTCATCTTATTGCATATAGACACTCATCTTAACCTCTGGCTGGAAGTTTCCATGAAGGACACAGCCCAAGACAGTGTCCAAAATAGGCTTCCTTGCCCCTTATTTTCCTAATGTCAGGGTGGCCTGGACACCCTTCCTGTAACCCAGGAGTGATCAAATAGGCCTGCTGTAATACTGCTCTGCTTCTCCAATTTGAGGCCTACTGACAGTGGGGTTTAGAATCTTTATGTGAATTGGAGTCATAAGAAAACACAAACACCACTGGGCTAGCATGTGCAGGACTTTGAAGAAATCATTTGACCCAAAGGATCCCTATTCTCACTTGATGGAGTTCAGGAACCTTACAGTGGAAGGCAAGAGACTTTATCCTCAATGACTCCTCTTTTGGGCATTTTGGTTTTGGATTCACACATGGGATCTTTCTTTATATCAATCAGGTGCTAAGAATCTAAGCCACAGCCTCACACAGGGCCAAGAGGCTGATTCAAACACACCCCTTTCTAAAGCAATTAGGCAAGGAGCCACAGGTGAGGCCCATTCATTTCCATTTGAAAAGTGTTTTGTTCAGGCTTCACGAAGGTGTGGCCTGAGGCAAAGAAATTCCTGACATACAGGGGAATAGAACAAAAGGTAAGCAAAAGGCCCAAAGCACGGTTTTTCCACTGAGACTTTACTGGTCACACTGATATCTGAGTTTTCTTAGTTGCTCGCCATTCCCTTCAGCTATCCAGTACATGGCCATGTCACAGAGCTTGAAGGTGGTACTTCTCTTGGACACAAAACCATGAGCCTATTCTGGAGAGTGGCCAGAATTCAAAAATAAAACCAGAACTTAGGAAAATAGCAGGTGTTGCCCATCGATAAGGGAAGCCGCAGTGCATTCATATATTCGGCTGGATGAATGCTGGGAAGCTTTCTACCAGACAGGACACATCCATTCATGCATTCTCTTTTCTAATGTCTACAACCACGGACACAATGGAATACACAGACATAGAAACACTTGCTTTATCAAATCACTTATTAGAAACAGTTCACTCCAAACCAAACAAACCGCCATTCCTACCTATTCTGAGAACATGAGACAAAAGCACAAACACACACCCACACCCACAAAGCACCTTCTTCCCCCAAGTAGGTCTCTGACTATCCGGAGTGTCCTCTGACTATTGGGCCAAACTATGTTCCCCTGAAATTGCCTGTCCTGTTTCAGATCTGGTTTCCCTGGCCAACTCTGTAAAGTTGTCAGGAGGCAGCGGTGATCCACTACCTGCTTTCTCAGGAAAGGCCACTCTTCAGAGCTTTCCTGGCTTTTGGCAATCCTCATATCAGTAGGTACCAACAAAGACTGATTCTGTCCTTGGTAAATCCAAAGAAGTGAGACCACTGCTACTGGGACTGGAATGGGATTTGGGTGCCTGGATTCCTTGATCCCAAATTCAGAGAGTTCTATCACCAAGGATGTGAGGTGAGGTCTGAGGTCACTTTCTTCAGGAACTGAATGAGCTCACACCATTTGCAACCACTTTGTCCTAACAGTTGCTTCCAAGGGTCCCCTGAAATGAAGGCTGCCCCTGGTTCCTGTTACAGTTTCACGAGTTTGAATGGTATATTAACCATAGGCAACCGGGAACAGCTCTCCACACAGCCTGGTTTGGTTCTTCTTCTCCACATTAAGAAGAGAGAGGCTGATTCAGACATATCCCTTCATCCTGACCAGGTTGTTTGCAAGAGAAGATGACTTTTGCTCACTCAGTTCGTTCATAGCTGCCTACAACTTCTCCAGGGATCATTTTTACATGTACCTTTGAGTTTCTTAGCAATAGGAAGTTCCCCTACATTCCTGTATTGTAAGACCTACTCTGTCCCTGCTCTTCTGTAAAGTTAGATTGAGGGAACAGTGTATGGTTAGGGTTAATAACAGGTTCAATTTGCATTAGGAATCATTCTGCTGGATGAATAATGGTATTGGAAACCTGCCATATTTACAAGAATATATAGGTGAAACATAAGTATGAAAACAGAAATCTATTTAAGATTTGAAGCCCAGAAGAGCATTGGGACCTTGATTGTGATACTGAGCTTTGATTTATTTTCTGCACAGATGTCTCAGATACATCAATATACAATGGCAAAGTTCCGTGTATTTTGGATGATTGATTGTCAAAGAGAACTTCCAGTATAAAAGGGATAATCAGTAGGATTAGGAAGATAGTCGGTAGGTTTAGAAAGGAGAGTGAGCATAGGATTTGGACCAAAAGTTCTTTAGCTATAGGGTTTCGGGTATAGAGTGAATGTAAATGTCACCACATGTGAAGAGTCAGTCACAATGATGAACTGGGGAAAATATGTAGGAAAGCAGATATCAATAGAGACATTAGGAAATCTGGCAAAGTGTAGTCGGTAGTGAAAGGTTAATATAATAGGTACTTATCACTTCCTGTTTTCTGTATGCTTAATAAAACACTGTTGAAATCTTGAGAACTGTTTGCTAATCTTGTTCCCAGAATGTTCTGTCCTCAACTGCCAAACTGCAGAAAGTACTTCCTCACCCAGTTGCCCACAAACAGCTCACTCGCCCGGACCCATCAATAAACATCCTGCCCTGCCCTCTCAAAGGAAAGTATATAAGCTCTGCTTAAGCTGTTCTCAGGGCTCTCTGCTCTATTCAAGTGAACTCTGAGCCCCAGCATGCTGGACCCATAATAAACCCTTTGCTTTTGCATGAGACAGTCTCTTGGTGGTTTCTTCCCCGGACGCTCGCCCGACCTTTACATATGGAGGTTCCACCGAGATCCAGCAGCGGCAGATGAGAGACCCCCAACGGGCTCCTCTCGGGGTATGTAAGGCGCCTCTTTCTGGTTTCAGGTTTCAGGTTAGGGCTTGGCAAAATGGCTGTTGATGAAGAGTGTGAGCTCTCTCCGATGATGGCTGACAGACATGTCATAGAGCCACAGGCCACGTCACTGGGGGACTCCCCAGAGAACTCGGGAAATCGAGGAACAATAGTCTCCTCGACTCAGTGATATTTTGTTTCAGATTCGGCATATCCAGCCCATCAGGTTTTGCCGGCTACTCAGTCCTGGTCTCAGTGTTGGACGTCCATTGCCTGTCTTTATTGTATTGTCTTGTCTGTGTCGTGTGTCGTTGCTTTTACTGATTGTTTATCTTTCATAATGGGATAGAGCACTTCAATGCCTCTTTCCCTGACCCTTGATCATTGCACCAAAGTCCGCTTAAGGGCTCAGAATCTTTCTTTTTCAGTAAAACGATGGACCTGGCAGACTCTCTGTGCCTCAGAATGGCCCACCTTTGGATTCAGATAGCCCCTAGAAGGATCTTTCTACTTCCCACTAATTTAAAAAGTCAGAGATATTGACTTTCAGCCAGCGCCACATAGACATCAGGATCAAGAGACATATATCTTAACTTTTCAGGACATCTGCAATTCTCCTCCTCCATGTGTGAAGCTTTTCCTTGCCCCTGCCCCCACTCCTACTCCTTCCCTCATGCTCTCTCAAACCTTCTGCTCCTCCTCCTCCTTCAACCTCTGTTCTCCCTGAGTCACAAGATTTGACTCTACTGGACTCTCGTCCTACTACTTATTCCCTGCCCTCGTCCCCCAACCCCCAACACCCTCTAAGTAATTCCCCTGCTGCTGACTCAGCCTGTCCGCCATTGGAGGAAGCTAAGAGAGCCCAGCGCACTCCAAATAACTCCCCTGCAGAAACACACCCCCTCCTCCCCTGGAGGATGCTGGCCCGGCTAAAGGAATTTGCCGGCGTTGAATGATTGAAATCCCTGGAACTCCCGTGATGCTCCCTCTCCGTTTCTAATTAACAATGATTGATGACAACCATGGGGGAAAAGTGCAAGCCTACCAGTTTTTACCTTTCTCCTCTTCAGACCTAAATAACTCGAAAAATAACAATCCCCCTTTTACTTAGGACCCCACCTGGGTCTCAGGTGTGGTTGAATCATTGATGTTTTCAGACCAGCCTACTTGGGATGACTGCCAACAACTCCTAGGGACTCTCTTCATGACAGAGGAACAAAAGAGAATCTTCCTGGATTCTAGAAAAAAATATTCTCGGACCAGATGGGTGACCGACAAAACTTCCCAACATATGCAAAGCCGCCTTTCCCTTGCACAGACCCAACTGGGACCCCAAAACCTGTGAAGGTAATGAGCATCCTTCCTCTTATTGCCGGGCTCTAATAGTGGGTATCTTAGTGGCCGCTAGGCGATCAACTATTTTGGCCAAGGTAAGACAGATTATTCAAGGGACTGATGAATGTCCCTCCATGTTCCTACAGGGAATTATGGAGGCATATAAGAGATTTACTCCTTTCGATCCTCAGGCAGAGAATCAAAAGGCATCTGTCATGGTGGCCTTTATTGGGCAAGCTGTTCTGGATATTAAAAGACAGTTACAATGCTTAGATGGATTACAAGATATGACTTTGAGAGGTTTAGTCAGAGAAGCCAAGAAGGTATACTAAGAGAGAAACTGAGGAAGAGTATGGAGCAAAGGGAGGATAAAAGAAACAAAAGACAGACTAAGGCATTGACTAAGGTCCTGGTCACAACAACAAATAGACCAGAAATTAAGAAACATGGAGACAGGAAGGGACACCGGGGACCACACTAGAGGCCACCCCTGGCCTCAATTCAATGTGCCTACTCTAAAAAAAAAGGACACTGGGCTAAAGAGTTCCCTAGAAAGAGACAGCCAGGCCAGCTGGACATTCTGACTCTGTAGGATTACTAAGAAAGTCGGGGCTCAGATCCTCTCCTCGAGCTCAGGTTAACTTTTGAAGTGGAGGGGACCCCAGTATACATTGAAGTGGATACAGGGGCAATATATTCTGCCTTTAAGGCCCCATTGGAACCTCTATCAAATAAAAGGTCTCTAATTCAAGGGGCTAATGGCAGTAAATATCAGGCTTGGACAACTAAGAGGACCATGGACCAGGGGAAAGGAAAAATCCATCACTCCTTCCTAGTAATCCCAGAATGCATGGCCCCATTGATTGGCAGAGATCTGCTCACAAAGCTCTGGGCCAAAATAACTTTTAACCCTGAAGGCCCCCAAGTGGAATTTCTAAATCCTTCAGTAAAAACTCCTATAATCACGGCTCTAACTATGTCAGTAGAAAATGTACATCAAATCACTCACCTTGGTTCAAAGAAACTGCATTCATTTTTGAAGGATCAAAAACAGAGTTTTCCACTAACCGACTCACAGTGAAAGGAAACAACTGAATGGATAACAAAAGCCTGTTGGGTCCATCAATTGGTTAATTCTTACCCTTCCAAGCTTCCTGCAGGAAAGCACCTACGAGGAACCAGACCAGAACAATTCTGGGAAGTGGACTTTACTGAAATTAAGCCAGCAAGGAATGGACTTAAATATCTCCTAGTCTTTGTAGATACATTTTCAGGATGGATTGAAGCTTTCCCCCCCAAAAAAAAAGAAAAGAAAAAAAAATGAAACAGCGCAAATGGTGGTCAAGAAGATCCTGGAAGATATTTTTCCAAGGTATGGCCTGCCTAAAGTAATAGGGTCTGATAATGGACCTGCGTTCGTGGCCCAGGTAACTCAGAGGTTAGCAAGGACCCTGGGGATTAATTGGAAATTACATTGTGTTTACAGACCCCCGAGTTCAGGACAGGTAGAAAGAATGAATAGAACCATTAAAGAGACCATAACGAAATTAAGCTTAGAGACCGGCATAAAAGATTGGACTATGCTCCTGCTTTATGTACTGTTTCATGCAAGAAATACTCAATCTATTTCTTTGTGTAACCTCACACCCTGTGAAATTCGCTATGGTGTCCCTCCTCCAGTAAGGGTCCTACCCCAACTCTAAGACCTAACGATTCCTCCCACACCCCCTTGCTTAACAGACTTAAAGCTCTTGAAAGAACTCAGAGATACCTGTGAAAACAGATGGCCACTGCCTACCAACCTGGGGATGAGGGGACTCTACAGCGATATCAAATAGAGACTTCATCTATGTAAGACGACATCTGGTGTCATCCCTGGAACTCCCCTGAAAAGGACCATACCAGGTGCTACTTATAACACCTACAGGGTAAAGGTAGTCAAAATCACTTCCTGGATCCCTACCTCTCATCTCAAGCCTGTGCCCTGTCCAGACTCTGGCTGGAAACTGGAAAAGACTGGAAACCCTTTCAAATTGTGGATTCACTGTGTGGATAAGGCTATAGACTCTCCCCTTGACCACCAGTAGTCCTAACCCTCATAAGCCTGTTCAGCAGCGATGTCTGATCACAAATCCTACTGGAAAGGAAGTATGGTCTATCTTGCATACAGCCCGCTTAGGGACCTGGTGGCCATCTCTCCAGCCAGACATTTGTCAGCTGCGTATACGTCTTCCCTATTGGGATATCCCTAATGAAGAGGATCCCACTAAAATTTCATTAAATTCCTTCCATACCATAGATAATGGAAACAAACATTATTGATGTAGGGACACGCGAGCCAGATGCTGGTTGGCTAGCCTAGATTACTATGTTTGCCCAGTGTACTATCAAAGCCACAAACAGTCAAGGCTGTGTGCTGGAAACGCCGACATCTTCTGTAAGTCATGGGGATGTGAGCATACAGGGACTGCCACATGGAACCCAAACTCCTCAACAAATTCTGTACACAGCATTGGCCATATTACCAATTAGACAACCAAAACTGATGGCCCCCTGAGGGGTCTCTAGATCTTCAAATTCTGTGTGACCTTTTTAACTTCTGCAAGTGCTCAAAAGGGTGAAAGGAGATTCCTCTATATGGAGGCCTTTTCTCTCCTTTGCTCACATCGTGAACTATGCTTCTCCAATACATGCTCACCCTCAGCCTTCTGCTCTAGACTCTCTGTGTTCACTCCCACATCATCAACTTGATTTCTCCCCTCCAATTACTATATTAAAAACCCAAACCTCCACCGTTTCTCAGACCATTGCCCCCTTGCTGAGGTAGCAGGTACTGAGGTAACCCTCCACTCACTCACTCCTCTCTTCTCCTGTCAGTGCCCACACTAGGTCCCACCAGGTCCTCTTACCAGCTAACCCAAAGCTCAAACCAGCTGAGAAGAGCCCTCAGACCCCTATCCAAGATGTAATGAAAATGGCCTTTAAAGTTGCTTTGTCATCACTGAAAACAGGTTACTAAGAATTTAAAGTCCCTTACAGGCTTTTTGGGATACTCACTCCCATCTCCCCCTCTGTTCTACCCGTTCTACTACTCATGTTTTTGGTGCTAAGAAGATCTCAAAACCCTTTTCCATTATTCTTTTACATCTCTCCTTCCTCATTCTCAGATCCAAAGAGCTGCGCTCAGCCCTGCATTCCCCGTCTTCCCCCTCTATACCAGGCCCACAGGAAAGTCTTAACTGACCTTATCCAGAAGTTTTCACCATGGCTAACTTTAGGACTTTCAGCAAAAGAGTCCCTATAAAAGAGTTCAGTGTAGATAAACTTCCTCTTTTTGTGTTGCCCTGGTCTACCTGGCAACTGGCTGAAAAAAGTCAGCACTCCTGAGCTAGACACACACTTACTAGTTTTTCACAACATATGTGATCAAGGCCTCTGGCCTTGAGCTGGGGCTTCATAGAGATGGCTACATTTGTAAGATGGATAAGTTGCAAACTGGTCTCCGTGGAAACAGCTGGCAGAGGGAAAAAAGGGGAAAAAAAAGCTCTCCCCCACCCAGGTGTCCTTGAAAATTTAACTTGCCCAGAACTGAGGAAAAATCAGAAACAAAAACTGCTCTTTGTGAACTTCTGCAGACTGTGAACTTCAGAGCCCCTTCCCTTACATGTTGGGTACAAAATTCTGAAACTACCTAAACTTGGGTTTCAGGGGATTAATTGATTACAACAGAAGCAATGCCCTCTGAATCTGGTTTCAACCAAATATGACTGTTTCCTTGTCTTTGGTGCTATCTTAGGTGCCTTGCCTTTTCCGTCCCTACAACAATATAATTCTATATACTTAAACGTTGTTTATGATTTTATGAAATGGTCAACAGAAGTGATTAATTGTGTAATGGTGTAGATGTTTCCCAGAGTGCTCTATTATGACGCAGGTTCATTTGAAGATCAAATAGAGGGGCATACAACCCGGTTCAGGTGGGAACATATATCTCTCACCTTAGCCATTCTATTATGAATAGGAGTTGCTGCCCGGGTTCGCACAGGAACCACTGCCCTGGTCCATGGGACACAACAAATGACCCAATTAGAAGCAGCAATAGATCAAAACTTAAATATATTAGAAAATTCCATCACAGCTTTGCAGGAATCTTTTACCTCTCTCTTTGAAGTTTGCTGGGAGCCATCAGCCAAGTAGGTATGACAAATTCCTTTCCAGCTTACTCCCATGCTGTCTAGTGGAAGGACTTCTGAAAGGTGACCTTGCTCAAGGACCAGGGCAGGATCCGTGTTTAGGGTGTTCCCCCTTTAGAATAGGGCGGTTTAGCATTATAGGAGATTAGGGTGTTCCCCCTTTAGAATAGGGCAGTTTAGCATAATAGGAGATTAGGGTGTTCCCCCTTTAGAATAGGGCGTATCCTGCTGCTGAGTTCCTCTTGAGTGCTTAGGGTCAGACAGTATATTTTGGGAGACAGAAGCCCATGCGGAGTGGATTTGGGAGAGAGTGGATTTGGGCAGAGAACGTGGATTCCCCCAGAGCGTGTTTGTAGACGGCCGGTGTGAGTTCGGGAATAAAGAATTGCTGTTTGAACCTACAAGCTGTGTGGAGACTCGTGATTTGTGCCCAGCCAAAGACTGCGGCAGAAGTTGTTTTACAGAAAAGTCGAGGGTTGGACCTTCATTTCATGAGAGAAGGGAGCCTTTGTGCTGCATTGAGGAAAGAATTTTTTTTTTTTTTTTTATGTCGACCATACTGGAGTTGTAACAAACTCTATGAGTAAATTAAAAAGATGCCTTGAAGAGCATCAAAGAGAGATAGAGACCCAAAATTGGTGGTTTGAGTCTTGGTTTACACAGTCCCCCTGGTTAACTACATTTTAATCAACCCTGGCCGGTCCAATAATAATCCTCATTTTATTGCTTACTATAAAACCCTGTTTCTCAACCATGTAATTTCTTTTCTCCAAGCTCAAATTGGACAAGTTAAACTTATGTTAATACCCCACTAGCATACATAAAATGTGACACCCCCCATGAATCACTTTTATGATTAAAAGTAGCCAGAAGAAGAAGTGGGGAATGAAATGTTAATAAAATATGTACTTGTCACTTCCTGTTTTTCTGTACGCTTAATAAAACACTGTTGAAATGTTGAGAAATGTTTCCTAATCTTGTTCCCAGAATGTGCTGTCCCCAACTGCCAAACTGCAGAATGTACTCCCTCACGCGTTTACACACAAACCGCTTACTCGCCCTGACCCATCAATAAACTTCCCTCCCTGCCCTCTCCAAGAAAATTATATAAGTTCTGCTTAAGATGTTCTCAGGGCTCTCTGCTCTATTCAAGTGAGCTCTGAGCCCCAGCATGCTGGACCCCAAATAAACCCTTTCTGTTGCATGAGATAGTCTCTTGGTGGTCTCATCCTCTGACACTCGCCCTACATTTACTTGGATGATTGAATGTAGATGAGAACATCCATTCAAAAGTGATCATCGGTAAAATTAGGAAGATAGTCAGTAGGTTTAGGAAGAAGAGTTAGTATAAAATTTGGAACAAAAGTTCTTTAGCAATAGGGTTTCGGTTACAGAGTGAATGTAAATGTCAACACAAGTGAAGAGTCAGTTACAATGATGAATTTGAGAAAATATGTTGGAAAGCAGATATCAATACAGACATTACAAAATCAGGCAAAGTATAAAGTCAGTGATAGGATTAGACATTTTCAACAGGGTTGAGTTTGAATATATAATCTTAGGAAGAAACGAATATGTAGTCATCAATAGGATTGATATTTGAAAGCATTAGGCAAATTGGAAATTGATGATTTTAGTAATCCATGTTCACTTTCCATTTAGGCTTTTGTACAAATATAAGTTTGACCTTTGAATTTTGTGTCCAGAATATTACTGTGATAAAATGTATATATAGATCGGGTGACATAAGAATTTCTTCCACCATTTTTGGGAGCAATATTTTGAAGACTTATAAATTAGTATTTGGGGTACAAACAGGTGTACCCGGTGTCTATGAATATAGAGATAATGCATGAATAGACCAACTGTGAATAAGTAATATAACTGGTTCCACTTTAAATGGTGGATTGAATTGATATCTGAAAATATGAAAAATCTTATATTGATATACAATCATTCATTCCAACAAGTTATACATCAATGTTAATATTAGGGTTATGGTTTATCATGAAGGGTGTGTGAGTTTTGCTTCAATGTGATTATGAAAATCGAAAATAATGTGTTTGGAAAAAAGAATCTTGAAAAGACCAGTTAAGAAATATGGAAGAATACATGTGTTCTAAAGTAGGAAGTGATTGAAAGTGAAATAATGCCTATAATTTTGTCATCTTTTTGATGAAATATATATCCTATGATGTGCATAAACTGAAGAAATAGTAATGTACCAGTGTTGAATTAAAATGAACATCAAAATACACATCATGTTCCATTTGAATCTTCTTGCATTGAGGTTAAACTGGGTAAGTTACTCTAGATATATTAGGATTTGCATGCAACATTCACTGAAGTTAGTTTTCAGTACAAAAAACAAAGAAGTATTTCAGGTGGATGAATATTTCTGAGAATAATAATTAGAAAAGATCATCATAAATCCACATACATGAATATGAATGAATTAAGGGAGTGTATATTAAGATACAAATATTTCATATTTTGAAAAATCTGGAGAATGTGTGTATGTATATATATACACATATATATACATACACACAAACACATTAAAAACTCGCAATATATATGCTATTCGAAATTCATCATGAAATATATATCATTCACAGATCTAAAATATTCATTTTACTGAACATGGATTTATGTATAATGTTGTAAAACTAGGAAGCTCATCCATTGGTTATATTTTCAGTTCCAACGGTGTTTAGGAGGAGTGATCTTCTCTCACAATTTGTATCTGCCAAGTCGTTCACCTCACAAGAATGTAGGTGTGGTACCAGGTAGGATTCTATATGTGTTTATTGCTGTTGCATTGGGAGTTTAGTAATTGCTTCATGGAATCCAAGGAGTTCAACTGGGACACAGTGCTGGAGCGAGTTCTGTCAGGCGTGGTGGGTCAGGGTATGCAGGAGAATGCACCAGCCAGGCTTCTATCCCACATAGCTTGCCCCCTTAAACATAGCAACCTGATTGTAAACATTGCCCTGAAACCTCACCATATAACAAGATGCCTTTGCATAGGACGGTCTGCTGACTGCACCATGTCAGTCACAAGCCATTTGGAAGCCAATGGCAGATCCACATGGCCCCACCACAGATGTTTTTCACACACCTGCCAACCACTACTCTAGGACAACTACTCAGCAGGCTCCAACTTATTTTCATGAAACCCAATCAATCAAGGCACTGTCTGGTACACTCATGATCAGCAACAGAATATCCAATGGTTCTCCAGTGCCACCTGGTCATGGGAAATTGAAAATTTTCATGGTATTTATCTAGCCATTTTTCAAGGATGAAGTTGGATGCACTGTGGGTTTCAATTCATTCAGGAACCATTAAATGTTGAGGAAGCTCATTTCAATGAAAGTTCTGGAGAATTCTCACAGGCAAGGCTTCCCAAAGAGTGGCCAAAAGGTCACATGAAGCCAGGGCCATTGAGGTCTAAAATGTGATGTCATTGTCTGTTTTGACTCTCAACAATGGCTTCCAAGTCTTTCAGAATAAAATCATGTGATATCCTGGTTGAGATCAGAGTGCCCTCTGAAAAGCTACCCTGGGCCTTGATCTCAGTTTCCAAAGATGACTCTCATGCGTGGCTTCCTCAAATCCCAACACAATTCATGGCAATACTTCTCTGAGGTGAGTTCCAGAACTCAGTCTCTAAGGGGAATCACACCAGAGTTCAAGCCCAGGTGGACCCAGTCATCTCTTCCAACTGCCACACAAATGACCACAATAAAACCGATATTCTCCCACATGGCCCTCATCTTCTTCCATGTTGACACTCATCATAACCTCTGGCTGGAGGTGTCCATGAGGGACGCAGCCCAAGACAGTGTCCAAAATAAGCTCCATTGCTCCTCATTTGCCTAAATTCGGGGTGGCCTGGACACCCTTCCTTTGTACCAGGAGTGATCAAAAAGGCCTGCCCGTAATACTGCACCACTTTTCCCATTTGAGGCCTATTGAGTGTCGGTTAAAGATACTTTATGTGAATTGGAGTGATGAGAAAACCTAAGCACCTACGGGATAGCCTCTGAAGGGCTTTGATGAACTCATCTGACCCAAATGATCCCTATTCTCACTTGATGGAATTCAGGAACCTTACAGAGGAAGGCAAGAGACTTCATCCACAATGACAGCTCTTTTTGCCATTTTTGATTTGGATGCACACATGGGATCTTTCTTTAGATCCATCAGGTGCTGATAATCTAAGTCAAGGAATCACACTGGGCCAAGAGGCTGATTCAGACACAACTCTTTCCAAATCAATTAACGAAAGAGCCAAAGGTGAAGCCTATTTATTTCCATTTGAAAACTATTTTGTTCAGGATTCACAAAGGGGTGGCGTGAGACAAAGACTTCCTGACTCTCAGGGCAACAGAACAATAGGTAAGCAAATGGCCCAAAGCAGGGTTTCTCCACTGAGACTTTCCTGGTCAACTGATATCTGAGTTTTCTCAGATGCTCGTCATTTCCTTCAGCTATCCAGAACATTGCCTTGTTACAGAGCTTGGAGGTTGTACATAACTTAGACACAAAACCTTGAGCCTATTCTGGAGAGTGTCCAGAATTCTGGAAGAAAACAGCAAATTAGGAAGGTAGCAGGTATTGCCCATTAATAAGGCAATCCACAGTCCATTCATAAAATGGGCAGGATGAATGCTGGGAAGCTTTCTGCTAGACAGGACATATCCATTGATGCATTCTCTTTTCTAATGTCTACAACCACGGACACAGTGTGATACACAGACCCAGAAACACTTGCCTTGTCAAACGACTTACTAAAAACAGTTCACTCCAAACCAAACAAACTGACTTTCCTTCCTATTCTCAGAACATGAGACAAAACCACAAACCCACACCCACACTGACAATGACACCTTCTTCCCCCAAATAGGTATGAGACTATCCGGAGTATCCTCCGACTGGTGGGCCATACTATGTTCCCCCAAAATGTCCTGTTCTGTCTCAGATCTGGTCTCCTTGGCCAACTCTGTGAAGTTGTCAGGAACCAGGAGTGAGCCGCTACCTGCTTTTCCAGGAAAAGCCCATCTTCCGAGCTTTCCAGGCATTTGGCCTCCTCACCTTAGGAGGAACCAAGAAAGACTGATTCTGTCCTTGGTAAATCCAAACAAGTGAGACCACTGGGACTGGGACTGGGACTGGATCTGGGTGCCTGGCGTCCTGGATCCCATGTTCAGAGAGTTCCATCAATAAGGAAGTGAGTTGAGGTCACTTTTTTCAGGAACTGAATGAGATCACTGCCTCGGCAACCACTTTGTCGTAAGAGTTTCTTTCAACGGTTCCATGAGATGGAGGCTGCCCCTACTTCCTGTGACACTTTCACAAATTAGAATGGTATATCAACCATAGGGAACCAGGAACAGCTCTCCACACAATCTTGGTTTGGTCCATATTCTCTACATTAAGATGAGAGAGGCTGATTCAGAAACATCCCTTCATCCTTACCAGGTTGTTTGCGATGGAAGATGACTTTTGCTCTCTCAGGTCTTTCATACATGCCTACATCTTCTCCAGGGATCATTTCTGCATGGCGCTTTGAGGTTCTCAGCAGATGGAAGATCCACTACATTCCTGTATTGTAAGATCAACACTGTCCCTGCTCTTCTGTAAACATGTTATTAACACAAACAGTGTATGGTTAGTGTTAATAACATGTTCCATTTGGGTTAGGAATTATTCTGCTGCATGAATAATGGTATTGGAAACTTGTGATTATTTTAAGAATATAGAGATGAAATATATGTATGAAAAAAAGAAATCTAAGTAAGATTTGAAGCCCAGAAGGGCATTGGGCCCTTGATTGTGATACTTAGCGTTGAATTACATTCTGCACCGATGTCTCAGATAAATCAATACACAATAGCATAAGACCTTGTTACTTGAATGATTGAATGTAGAAGAGAACATCCAGTCAAAAAGGGATACTCGGTAGGATTAAGAAGATAGTTTGTATGTTTAGGAAGAAGAGTGAGTATAGGATTTGGAACAAAAGTTCTTTAGCAATAGGTTATTTATTAGGGTGTGAAAGTAAATGTCAGCACATGTGAAGAGTCAGTCACAATGATGAACTGGGGAATATATGTAGGAAAGCAGTTAGCAATAGAGACATTATGAAATCAGGCAAATTATAAAGTGAGGGATAGGATTAGACATTTTCCATTGGGTTGAGTTTGAATATATAATTTTAAGAAGAAACACATGTGTAGTCACCAATAGGATTGACATTTGAGAGCATTAGGGAACCTGGACATGGATGTTTTTAGTAATCCATGTTTTCTTTCCATTTGGGCTTTTATACAATCATAAGTGTGACCTTTGCATTTTGTGTCCAGAATATTTATGTGATTAAATGTATATGAAGATCAGGTGACATGAGTCCACTTCCACCATTTCAGGGAGCAATATTTTGAAGACGTATAAATTAGTATTGGGGGTACAAAGAGGTGTACACTGTGTCTATGAATATAGAGATAATGCATGAATAGACCATAGTGTGAATAAATAATATAACTGGTTCCACTTTAAATAATGGATAGAATTGATATCTGAAAAGATATAAGAAATCTTATATTGACATACAATCATTCATTCAAACCAGTTATACATCTAATGGTAATATCAGAGTGATAATTAATATGAATGGTATGTGAGTTTTGCTTCCAAAGTGATTATGGAAATCAAAATCAATGTGTTTGGTATGAAATCTCATGAAAAGACCAGTCAAGAAACTTAGAGGAATACATGTGTTCTGAAGCAGGACGTGATTAAAAGTGAAACAAATGCCTATAAATTTTTGAACTTGTGAATGAAATCATATATCCTATGATGTCCATAAACTGAAAAAAAAATAATGTACCAATATTGAATAAAAATGAACTTCAAAATACACATAATGTCCCGTAGGATTCTACTTGCATTGATGTTTAACTGATTCAGTTACTGTAAAAATATTAGGATTTGTAAGCTCCATTCAATGAAGTTAGTTTTCAGTACTAGGAAATAATTATGTATTTCAGGCAGATGAATATTTCTGAGAATTATCTTGTGAAAAGTTGAATATAAACCACATATAGAAACATGAGTGAATTTAGGGAGTGTATAATAAGAAACATATATTTCACATTTTGAAAAATCTGGACAGTATATATATATATATATATATATATATATATATATATATATATATATATATATATAGATAGATAGATAGACAGACACACACAGACATTATAATGTAGCAATCTGTATGCTAATCGAAATTCACCGTGTAATACATATCATCCACATATCCAAAAATATTCATTTTACTGAACATCGATTTATATATAATGTTGTTCATCTAGGAAATTCACCAATAGGTTTAATTTTCAGTTACATCATGATTTAGGGGGATTGATATCTTATCAAAATATGTATCTTTCAAAATCAGTGAGCTTACAAAAATGTACTTGTGATACCAGGTAGGATTCTAAATATGCATAAAAAATACATGTGATGAATAGGCTACAGAGAATGGGAGACAAAAATTTACATATGTGTTAACTTTAAAAACTCATTGAGAACTATTACAATGAAAAGTTGACTAGATTTATAACACATACCCTTGATAAAGCAGAAGGGAAGTCCAAGTATACACCATGCCTCCTATGAACGGCCTGTATTTCTATTCTGTTAGGTTTCTTGTTCTCCATCATATTAGGATTAGTAGTCAGAGACTAGTAGGTTATGGGTTAATGTCAGGGATTCAGTATTTCAAATGGAAAATATGAAAATGAATCTAATGTGTATGCAAATATGTGCTACACAAAAATCATCCCACTCTCATCCAGAACAATGCCTTGACATAACCTTCTCCCCAATTAAGACACAATTAGTGGAGAAGAGTTAGAAAATCTCTGAATACATATGTGGAAATGAAAATGCTCAGGAGTTCACAGCCTTGGAGGCGGTAGAGGAATTTCCAAAAGTATGGGATAGGGTAAATACTCCACAAATATGGAGTTCTGCTGGCCTAATGACTCTTTGAGAAACTGCCTTTGAGGTTGGGCCCTTGTAATATATGTTGTTGTCAAGAGCTTCAGCTTCCTTTGTAGTGAGACAATCAAAGCTGGATCTGCATATATGTGACCTGAAGGACATGGTTTCTTCTTTTGTAGTGAACATGAGGCAGCAGGTTCTAAATTCCCTCATTGTAGGTAAACTGTGGCCACTGGGAGCTAAGTGTCTCCTCGTGTGGACTGAGAAGCCATTTGGTCATTCTCCACTTTTCCTGGTGATTCTTACTGCTGCACTGGGAGTTTGGTATTGGCTTCAGTAAATACCATGAGTTCAACGGGGACACAGTGCTGGAGGGAGTACTCTCACGTGTGGTGGGTCAGGGTGTGCAGGAGAACGCCCCAACCAGGCTTCTATTCAACAAAGCTTGCCCCCTTGTCTGTAGCAACCCAATTCTGAACATTGCCCTAAATCCTCTCAATGTAACAAGATGCCTTTACATATAAGGGTCTGCTGGCTGCACGATGTCAGTCAAAAGGCATTTGGAAGCCAATGGCAGATCCATGTGGCCCCATCACAGATGTTTTATCATACACCTGCAAACCACTGCTCTAGGCCCACTACTAAGCAGGTTCCAACGTATTGGCATCTTTGTTCTACACCATTTTCATGAAACCCAGTAAATCAAGGCACTGTCTGGTACACTCATGATCAGCAACAGAACATCCAATGATTCTCCAGTGCCACCTGCTCTTGGTAATTATTCCATGGTATTTATCTAGCCATTTTTTAAGGATGAAGTTGGTGTCACTGTGGGTTTCAATTCATTCAGGAACCATTAAATGGTGAGGAAGCTCATTTCAATGAAAGCTCAGGAGAACTCTCACAGGCAAGTCTTCCCAAAGAGTGGCCAAAAGGTCAAATGAAGCCTGGCCCATTGAGGTCTACAATGTGAGTTCCATGTGTTATTTGACTCTCAAGTATGGCTGCCAAGTCTTTCAGAATGAAATCATGTGATATCCTAGCTGAGATTCCCAGTGCTCTGTGGAAAGCCATCCTGGGCCTAAATCTCAGTCTCCAAGGGCAACTCTCCTGCGTGGCCTTCTAAAATCCCAACAGAATTCATGGTAATACTTCTCTGAGTTCAGTTCCAAAACTCAGTCTCTAAGGGGAATCACACCATAGTTCAAGCCCAGGTTGATCCAGGAATCTCTTCCTACTGCCACACAACTGACCACAATTAATACCAAAACACTCCCACATGACCCTCATCTTCTTTTATATAGACACTCATCATAACCTCTGGGTTGAGGTTTCCATGAGGGGTGCATACCAAGACAGTGTCCAAAATAATCTCCCTTGCCTCTAATTTGCCTAAAGTCAGGGTGGCCTGGAAACCCTTCCTGTTAACCAGGAATGATCAAATAGGCCTGCCATTAATACTGATGTACTTCTCCAAATAATCACACTGGGCCAAGTGGCTGATTCAGACACATCTCTTTACAAAGCAATAAAACAAAGAGCCACAGGTGATGCCTATTCATTTCCTTTTGAAAACTCTTTTCTTCAGGATTCACAAAGGGGTGGCCTAAGGCAAAGACCTTCTAGATATTCACAGCACCAGAACCATAGGTAAGCAAAATTCCCAAAGCAGGGTTTCTCCACATAGACTTTACTGGTCACTCTGATATCTGAGTTTCCTGAGATGCTCCCATTTCCTTCAGCTCTCCAGTACATGGCCATGTCACAGTATCTTGAACAGAAAACCATGAGCCTATTCCGGAGAGTGGCCAGAATTCAGGAATAAAACAGGAAATTAGGAAGATAGTAATTGCTACCCATCCATAAGGAAAGCTGCAGTCCAATCATAAATTGGGCAGTATGAATTCTGGGAAGCATTATACTAGACAGGACACATTCATTGATGCATTATGTTTTCTAATGTCTACAACTACAAACACAGTGGATACATAGACATAGAAACACTTGCCTTGTCAAACGACTTACTAGAAACAGTCCACTTCAAATCAAACAAACTGCCTTTCCTACCAATTCTCAGAACATGAGAAAAAACAACAAACTCACACCCACAACAACATAGGACTTTCTTCCCCCAAGTAGGTCTTTGACTCTCCGGAATTACCTCTGATTGTTGTACCATACTATGTTCCCCCAAAATGCCCTGTACTGTCTCAGATCTGGACTCCTTGGCAAACTCTTTGAAGTTGTCAGGAGCCAGCTTTGAGCCACTACCTTCTTTCTCAGGAATGGCCACTCTCCAAAGCTCTCCTGGCATTTGGCCATTCTCAAATCAGTAGGTACCAAGAAAGACTGATTCTGTCCTTGGTAAAACCAAACAAGTGAGCCCAGTGGGACTGGGTCTGGGACTGATTCTGTGTGCCTGGCTTCTGGGATTCCAAGTTCAGAGTGTTCCAAGACCAAGGAAGTGAGATAGGTCACTTCCGTTCGGAACTGAATGAGGTCACTGGTTTGGCAACCACTTTGTCCTAACAGTTCCTTCAAAGGGTCTCATGAGATGGAGGCTGCCCCTACTTTCTGTGACACTTTCACAACTTAGAACGATATATCAACCATAGGCACCCGGGAACAGCTCTCACACAGACCTTGTTTGGTCCATCTTCTCTACATTAAGAAGAGAGAGGCTGATTCATAAACATCCCTTCATCCTAACCAGGTTGTTTGCCTTACATGATGACTTTTGCCCTCTCAGGTCCTTTATAGCTGCCTTCATCTTCCCCAGGGATAATTTCTGCATGGACCTTTGAGGTTCTCAGCGGGTGGAAGATCCCCTATATTCCTCTATATTAAGACCAACTCTGTCCCTGTTCTTCTATAAAGTTAGATTGAGGGAACAATGTATGGTTAGGGTTAATAACATGTTCTATTTGAGTTAGGAATCATTCTGCTGGATGAATAATGGTATTGGGAACCTGGGATATTTATAAGAATATAGATTTGAAATATAAGTATGAAAACAGAAATCTAGGTAAGATTTTAAGCCCAGAAGGGCATTGGGCCCTTGATTGGAATACTTAGCATTGAATTTCGTTCGCACAGATGTCTCTGATAAATCAATATACAATGGCATATCATCTTGTACCCTGGATGATTGAATGTAGAAGAGTTCATCCAGTCAAAAAGGGATAGTTGTTAGGATTAGGAAGATAGTCGGTCTGTTTCGGAAGAAGAGTGAGTATAGGATTTGGACCAAAAGTTCAATAGCCCTAGGTTTTCGGTTAGAGAGTGAATGTAAATTTCAGCACATGTGGAGAGTCAGTCACAATGATGAACTGGGAAAATCATGTAGGAAATCAGATATCAATACACACATTATGAAATCAGGCAAAGTATAAAGTGAATGATAGGATTAGACATTATCAACAAGGTTGAGTTTCAATATATAATCTTAGGAAGAAACAAATATGTAGTCACCAATATGATTGACATTTGAGAGCATTAGGAAACCTGGACATGGATGTTTTTAGTAATCCAGGATCACTTTCCATCTAGGATTTGCTACAATCAGAAGTGTGACCTTTGCATTTTGTGATCAGAATATTACTGTGATAAAATGTATATGTAGATCAGGTGACATGAGTATTTCTTCTAACATTTCTGGGAGCAATATTTTGAAGAGGTATAAATTAGTATTGGGGGTACACAGAGTTGTACCCTGTGTCTATGAATGTAGAAGAAATGAATGAATTGACAATACTGTGAATAAATAATATACTGTTTCCACTTTAAATCATGGATTGAATTGATATCTGAAAATATATAAAAATCTTATATTGATATACAATCATTCATTCCAACGAGTTATACAACTAATGGTAATATTAGGGTTATGTTTTATCATGAAGGGTGTGTGAGTTTAGCTTCAAAAGTGATTATGGAAATGGAAAATAATGTGTTTGGAAAGAAATCTCATGAAAAGATGAGTCAAGAAATATAGAGGAATTCATATGTTCTGAAGCAGGATTTGATTGTAAGTATAAAAAAAGCCTATAAATTTCCTAACTTGTGGATGAAATATATATCCAATGATGTGCAAAAACTGAAAAAATAGTAATGCACCAGTTTTGAATGAAAATTAACCTCAAAATACACATCATATCCCATAGGAATCTACTTGCATTGATGCTAAACTGGGTCAGTTACTGTAGAAATATTATGATTTGTATGCACTATTCACTGAAGTTAGTTTTCAGTACTAGGAAACGAATACGTATTTCAAGTGGATGAATTTTTATGAGAATAATCTTGTGAAATGTTGACTATAAATTTACATATATGAACACGAATGAATTTAGGGAGTGTATAATAAGAAACATATATTTCATATTTTGAAAAATCTTGAGAGTTTATATATATATATATATATATATATATATATATATATATATAGATAGATAGATAGATATAGATATAGATATAGATATGTGTGTGTGCATTTATGTATTTATATATATATATATACACACACACACACACACAGACACTAAAATGTATCAATATGCATGCCAATCGAAATTCACTATGAATCATATATCTTCCACAGATCCAAAAATAATCATTTTACTGAACATGGATTTATGTATAATATTGTTCAACTAGGAAGTTCACCCATAGGTTGAAGTTTCAGTTCCAACAGCGTTTAGGAGGAGTGATCTCTTCCCACAATTTGTATCTCCCAAGACAGCCAAACTCACAAGGATATACGTGTGATACCAGTTATGTTTCTATATTTGCATATAAAAATACATGTGCTGAACAGGCTGCAGAGAAAGGGAGACAGGAATTCACATATTTGTTAACTTTAAAAAAACATGGAGATCAATTTCAATTAAAAATTGACTACATTTATAACACCTACCCTTTATCATTCAAAAGGAAAGTCCAACTATACACCATGCCTTCTCTGAACTGCTTTCATTTCCATTCTGTTTGGTTATTTTTGTCCATCATTTTAGGATTAGTAGTCAGAGTCTATTAGGGTATGGGTTAGTGTCAGGAATTCAGTAATTCGAATGGAAAATAGGAAAATGAATCCAATGTGTATGCAAATATGTGCTACACAAAAATATTCCCACTCTCATCCAGAACATTGCCTTTACATTAGCTTTGCCCCAAATAAACACAATTAGAGAAGAAGAGTTAGGAAATCTGTGAATACATATCGGAAATGGAAAATATTCAGGAGTTCACAATCTTGGATGTGGTAGAGGAGTTTCCAAAAGTGAGGGACAGGGTAAACACTCCACAAACATGGAGCTCATTGGGCCTAAAGACTCTTGAGAGACTGCCTCTGAGGTTGGGCACTTGAAATATATGTTGTTGTCAGGAATTTTAGCATCCTTTCTAGTGAGACCAACAAAGCTGGGTCTGATCTCTGTGACCTGGAAGATATGGTTTTTTATTTTCCAATGAACATGAGGAAGCAGTGCTGAATTCTCTCTTTGTAGGTAAACTGTGGCCACTGGGGTCTAAGTGTCTTCCCATGTGGACTGTGAAGCCATTTGATCATCTTCCACTTTTCGAGGTGTTTCTTGCTGCTTCACTGTGAATTTGGTATTTGCTTCAGGAAATACAAGGAGTTCAACAGGTACCAGTGATGGAGGGAGTTCTGTCACATGTGGTGGGTCAAGGTCTGCAGGAAAATGCACCAACCAGGCTTCTACCCCACATAGCTTGCCCGCTTGTCCATAGCAATCTGATTCTGAACATTGCCCGGAAACCTCTCCATATAACAAGATGCTTTTATATAATAGGGTCTGCTGACTTCACCATGTCAGTCTCAAGCCATTTGGAATCCAAGGGCAGATCCACATGGTACCACCACAGATATTTTATCACATACCTGCACACCACTGCTCTAGGCCCACTACTCAGCAGTCTCCAACTTACAGGGATCTATTTTCTACACTGTTTTCATGAAACCAAGTAAATCCAAGCACAGTCTGGTACACTCATGACCAGCAACAAGTCATCCAAAGTTTCTCCATTGCCACCTGGTCATTGAAATTTCAAAAAATTCATGGTATGTATTTAGCTATTTTTCAAAGATGAAGTTGGAGGCACTGTGGGTTTCAAATTATTTAGGAAACATTAAATGGTGAGGAAGCTCATTTTAAAGAAATCTCTGGAGAACTCTCACAGGCAAGGCTTCCCAAAGAGTGGCCAATATTTCACATGAATCCAGGCCCATTGAGGTCTAAAATGTGAGGTCTATGTGTGTTTTGACTCTCAATAATGGCTGCCAAGACTTTCAGAATAAAATCACGTGAAATCCTGGCTGAGATTCCCAGTGCTCTGTGGAAGCCACCTTGGCCAGGATCTCAGTTTTCAGGATGACTCTCATGTGTTGCCTCCTAAAATTCCAACACAATTCATGGCAATACTTCTCTGAGGACAGTTCCAGAATTCAGTCTCTAAGAACACCAGAGTTCAAGCCCAGGTGAACTAAGTCATCTCTTCCAACCGCCACACAAATGACCAGAATTAAAACCAAAACACTCCCACATGGCCCTCAACATTCTCCATATAGACACTTATCATAACCTCTGGCTGGAAATTTCCATGAGGGGCACAGACAAAGACAGTATCCAAATAAGTTCCCTTGCCCCTCATTTGCCTAAAGTCAGGGTGGCCTGGACACCCTTCCTGAGAACCAAGAGTGATTAAATAGGCCTGCACTTAGTACTGCTCTGCATCTCCAATTTGGGGCCTACTTACTTTCAGGTATAGATTCTTTATGTGATTTGGAGTCATGAGAAAAGCCAAGCACCTCTGGGCTAGTCTCTGCAGGGTTTGAAGAACTCATTTGACCCAAAATATCCCTATTCTCACTTGATGGATTTCAGGAACCTAACAGAGAAAAGCAAAAGACTTAATCCACAATGACTCCTCATTTGGCCATTTTGGTTTTGGATGCACACATGGTATCTTTCTTTAGATCCATCAGGTGCTAAGAATCTAAGCCACAGCATCACACAGGGTCATGAGGCTGATTCAGACACATCCCTTTCCAAAGCAATCAAGCAAAGAGCCACAGGTGATGCCCATTCATTTGCATTTGAAGACTCTTTTCTTCAGGCTTCACAAAGGAGTAGTCTGAGGCAAGAAGCTTTCTGAAATTCAGGGCAACAGAACAATAGGTAAGCAAATGGCCCAAAGCAGGATTTCTCCACTGAGACTTTCCTGGTCACACTGATATCTGAGTTTTCTGAGATGCTCGCCATTCCCTTTAGCTATCCAGTACATGGCCATGTCACAGAGCTTGGAGGTGGTATATATATTGGACACATAACCATGAGCCTATTTTGGAGAGTGGAGTGAATTCAGGAACAAAATAGAAACTTAGGAAGATAGTAGGTGTTGCCCATTCATAAGGCAAGCCGCAGTCCATTCATAAATTGGCAGGATGAATGTTGGGAAGATTTCTACTAGACAGGAGTCATCCATTGATGCATTCTCTTTTCTGATGTCTAGAACCACGGACACAGTGGGATACACAGACTTAGAAACACTTGCCTTTTCATAAGTCTTATTAGAAACAATTCACTTCAAACCAAAAAACCGCCTTTATTACCTATTCTCAGAACATGAGACCAAACCACAAACCAACAGCCACATCCACAAAGACAATTTCTTCCCCCAAGTCAGTCTGAGAGTATCCATAGTGTCCTCTGATTGGTGGACCATACTATGTTACCCCGAAATGTCCTGTCCTGTCTCAGATCTGGTCTCCTTGGTCAACACTGTGAAGTTCTCAGGAGCCAGCGGTGATCCACTAACTGCTTTCTCAGGAAAGGCCACTCTTCAGAGCTTTCCTGGCATTTGGGCATCCTCACCTCCGTAGGTACCAAGAAAGACTGACTCTGTCCTTGGTAAATCCGAACAATTGAGACCACTTGGACTGGGACTGGGACTGAGACAGGATTTGGGTGCCTAGCTTCCTGGATCCCAAGTTCAGAGTGTTCCATCACAAAGGATGTTAGGTGAGGTCACTTCCTTCAAGATCTGAATGAGGTCACTGCCTTGGCAACCACTTTGTTCTAACAGTTGCTTCAAAGTGTCCCATGAAATGGAGGCTGCCCCTACATCCTGTGACACTTTCAAAAGTTCGAATGGTATATCAACCATAGGCACCCGGGAAGTGCTCTCCACACTGGCCTGGTTTGGTCCTTCTTCTCCATATTAAGAAGAGAGAGGCTGATTCAGACACATCCCTTCATCCTGACCAGGTTGTTTTCAATAGAAGATGACTTTTGCTCTCTCAGTTCCTACATATGTGCCTACAACTTCTCCAGAGATCATTTTGCGTGGACCTTTGAGTTTCTCAGCAGTTGGAAGAAACCGTACATTCCTGTATTGTAAGATCAACTCTGTCCCTGCTCTTCTGTAAAGTTAGATTGAGGGAAGAGTGTATGGTTAGGGTTAATAACAGTTTCAATTGGGGTTAGGAATCATTCTGCTGAATGAATAATGGTATGGCGAACCTTCGATATTTTCAAGAATATATAGGTGAAATATAAGTACGAAAACAGAAATAAAGGTAATATTTGAAGCCCAGAAAAGCATTGGGTCTTTGATTGCAATATTTAGCTTTGATTTATTTTCTGCACAGATGTCTCAGATAAATCAATATACAAAGGCATAGGACCTTGTACTTTGAATGATTGATTGTCAAAAAGAACTTCCAGTCAAAAATTTATAGTCGGGGGGCTGGGGATGTGGCTCAAGTGGTAGCGCGCTCGCCTGGCATGCGTGCGGCCCGAGTTCGATCCTCAGCACCACGTACAAACAAAGATGTTGTGTCTGCCAAGTACTAAAAAAACTAAATGTTAAAAAATTCTCTCTCTCTCTCTCCCTCTCTCTCTAACTCTTTCTTTAAGAAAAAAAATTAAAAAAAGGATAGTTGGTAGGATTAGGATGATAGTTGGTAAGTTTAGAACGGAGAGTAAGTATAGGATTTGCACCAAAAGTTCTTTAGCTATGGGGTTTCGGGTATAGAGTGAATGTAAATGTCAGCACTTGTGAAGAGTCAGTCACAATGATGTACTGGGGAAAATATGTAGGAAAGCAGATTTCAATAGAGACATTAGGAAATCTGGCAAAGTATATTCGGTAATGAAAATTTAGTAAAATAGGTAAATGTCGCTTGCTGTTTTTCTGTATGCTTAACAAAACACTATTGAAATCTTGAGAACTGTTTGCTAATCTTGTTCCCAGAATGTGCTGTCCCCAACTGCCAACCTACAGAATGTACTCATTCACCCGGTTGCACGCAAACTGCTCACTCGCCCAGACCAAACAATAAAGTTCCCTCTCTGCCCTCTCCAAGGAAAGTATATAAGCTCTGCTTAAGCTGTTCTCAGGGCTCTCTGCTCTATTCAAGTGAGCTCTGAGCCCCAGCATGCTGAATCCCCAATAAACCCTTTGCTTTTGCATGAGACAGTCTCTTGGTGGGCTCTTCACCCGATGCTCGCCTGACCTTTACATATGGAGGTTCCACTGAGATCCGGCAGCGGCGAACGAGAGACCCCAACAGGCTCCTCTTGGGGTATGTATGGTGCCTCTTTCTGGTTTCAGGTTTCAGGTTAGGGCTTCGCAAAATGGCTGTCAATGAAGAGTGTGAGCTCTCTCCGACGGTGGCTGACATACGTGTCACAGAGCCACAGGCCACATCCCTGGGGGATGCTCCAGAGTATTCGGGAAATCGAGGAGCAATAGTCTCCTCAATTCAGTGATATTTTGTTTCAGATTCAGTATCGCCAGCCCATCGGGTTGGGCCAGATACTTAGTCCTGGTCTCAGTGTTGGAAGTTCCATTGTCTGTCTTTATTTCCTTGTCTTGTCTGTGTCGTGTGTCGTTGCTTTTACTGTTTGTGTATCTTTCATTATGGGACAGAGCACTTCAATGCCTCTGTCCCTGACCCTCCATCACTGGACCAAAGTACCCTTAAGGGCTCAGAATCTTTCTTTTTCAGTAAAATTCTGCACCTGGCAGACTCTCTGTGCCTCAGAATGGCCCACCTTTGTATTCGGATGGCCCCTAGAAGGATCTTTCTACTTCCCACTAATTTAAAAAGTCAGACGATATTGTCTTTCAGCCAGGGCCACATAGCCATCTGGATCAACAGCCATATATCTTAACTTGGCAGGACCTCTGCAAATCTCCTTCATGGGTGAAGCATTTCCTTGCCCCTACCCCCACTACTACTGCTTCCCCCATGATCTCTCAAACCCTCTGCTCCTCCTCCTCCTCCAACCTCTGTTCTCCCTGAGACACAAGATTTGACTCTACTGGACTCTCGTCCCCCTCCTTATCTCCTGCCCACGTCCCCCAAAGACCAACACCCTCTAAGTGATTCCCCTGCTGCTGACTCAACCTCTCCACCATTGGAGAAAGCTAAGCCAGCCCAGCGCCCTCCAGATAATTTCCCCGCAGCACACACAGCCCCTCCTCTTCTGGAGGAAGCTAGCCCGGCTAAAGGTACTCACCAGCGGTGAATGATTGAAAAACCTGAAACTCGAATGATGCTCCCCCTCCATCCCTAGGGGCCAATGATTGACAACGGCCTTGGGGGAAAAATGCAAGCCTACCAGTATTTACCTTTCTCCTCTTCAGACCAATATAACTGGAAAAATAAAAATCCCCGTTTTACCGAGGACCCCAACCGGCTCCTAGGTGTGGTTGAATCATTGATGTTTTCACACCAGCCTACATGGGATGACTGCCAACAACACCTAGGGTTGTCTCTTCATGACAGAGAAACAAAAGAGAATCCTCCTGGATGCTAGAGAAAAATATCCTCTGACCAGATGTGTGACCGACAAAACTTCCCAACATATTTAACCCGGCTTTCCCTTGAATCGATGAAACTGGGACCCCAACACCTTTGAAGGTAGGGAGCATCTGTCCACTTATCACTGGGCTCTAATTGTGGGTATCTTAGTGGCCGCTAGGCGACTTACAAATTTTGCCAAGTTAAGAGAGATTATTCAAGGGCCTGATGAATCTCCCTCTATGTTTTTAGAGAGAATTATGGAGGCATATAGGAGATATAATCTTTCGATCCTCAGGCAGAGGATCAAAAGTCATCTGTCAAGATGGCCTTTATGGGCAAGCTGCCCTGGATATTAAAAGAAAGTTACAATGCTTAGATGGATTACAAGATATGACTTTGAGAGATTTAGTCAGAGTAGCCGAGAAGGTATACTATAAGAGAGAAAGTGAGGAAGAGTAGGGAGCAAAGGAAGGATAAAAGAAACAAAAGACAGACTAAGGCATTGACTAAGGTCCTGGTCACAACAACAAATAGGCCAGAAATAAGAAACATGGAGACAGGAAGTGATACCAGGGCCCAGACTAGAGGCCACCCCTGGCCTCAATTTAATGTGCCTACTGTAAAGAAAAAGGACACTGCTTCAAAGAGTGCCATTGAAAGAGACAGCCACTCTAGCCAGCCATTCTGACTCTGGAGGATGACTAAGAATGTTGGGTCTCAGATCCCCTCCGAGAGCTCAGGGTAAATTTTGAAGTGGAGGGGACCCTAGCAAACTTTGAAGTGGATACAGGGGCAATATACTCTGCCCTTATGGCCCCATTGGTCTCTCTATCAAATAAAAAGGTCTCTAATTCAAGGGGCTAATGGCAGAAAATATCAGTTTTGGACAACTAAGAGGACCATGGACCAGGGGAAAGGAAAAATCCATCACTCGTTCTTAGTAATCCCAGAATGCCCGGCCCCATTGATGGGCAGAGATCTGTTCACCAAGCTCCGGGCCAAAATAACTTTTAACCCTGAAGGCCCACAAGTGGAATTTCTAAATCCTTCAATAAAAACTCCTATAGTCACGGCTCTAAATATGTCAGTAGAAAATGTATATCAACTCACTCACCTTGGTTCAAAGAAATTGCATTCATTCCTGAAGGATGAAGAACAGAGTTTTTTACTAACCGACTCAAAGCAAAAGGAAATAACTGAATGGGTAACAAAATCCTGTCAGGTCTGTCATGGTTAATGCTTACCCTTCCAAGCTTCCTGCAAAAAAGCACCTACGAGGAACCAGACCAGGACAATTCTGGGAAGTGGACTTTACTAAAATTAAGCCAGCAATGTTTGAAATTAAATATCGCCTAGTCTTTGTAGATATATTTTGAGGATGGATTGAAGCCTTTTCCAGGAAAAAAAAAAAAAAAAAAAAAAACGAAACAGCGCAAATGGTTGTCAAGAAGATCCTGAAAGATATTTTTACAAGATACGGCCTGCCTAAAGTAATAAGGTCTGATAATGGACTGGCGTTTGTAGCCCAAGTAAGTCAGGGGTTAGGCAAGACCCTGGGGATTAATTAAAAGTTACATTGTGCTTATCAACCACCGAGTTCAGGACAGGTAGAAAGAATGAATAGAACCATTAAAGAGACCATAACGAAATTAAGCTTAGAAACCTGCATAATAGATTGTACTATGCTCCTTCCTTATGCACTATTTCATGGAAGAAACACTCCCTCTGTTTCTTTGTGTAACCTCACCCCCTATGAAATTGTCCATGGTTCCCCTCCTTCAGTAAGGGACCTAACCCCAACTCTAAGACCTAAGGATTCCTTCCACACCCCATTGCTTGACTGAATTAAAGCTCTTGAAAGAACTCAGGGATACCTGTGAAAACAGATGGCCAATGCCTATCAACCTGGGGACGAATGGACTCTACATCAATATCAAGTAAGAGACTTCATCTACATAAGTCGACATCAGGTGTCATCCCTGAAACCCCACTGGAAATGACGATACAAGGTGCTACTTATAACACCTACAGCGGTAAAGGAAGACAGAATCACTTCCTGGATCCATACCTCTTATCTCAAGCCTGCGCCCTGTCCAGACTCTGGCTGGAAACTGGAAAAGATTGGTAAAACTTTCAAATTGTGTATTTACCCTGTGTCTAAGGCTATAGACTCTTCCCTTGACCACCAGTAGTCCTAAACCTATTAAACCCGTTCAGCAGCGATGGCTGATCACAAATCCTACTGGTAAAGAAGTATGATCTATCTCGCATGCAGCCCACTTAGGGACTTGGTGGACATCTATCCACCCAGACATTTGTCAGCTGGCTATAGGTCTTTCCTATTGGGATATACCTGATGAAGAGGATCCCACTAAATTTCCATTAAATCCATTCTGCACCATTGATAATGGAAACAATCATTATGGATGTAGGGACACGCGAGCCAGATGCAGGTTGGCTAGCCTAGATTACTATGTTTGCCCGGTGGACTACCAAAGCCACAAACAGTCACGGTTGTGTGGGGGGAATGCCGACTTCTTCTGTAAGTCTAGGGATGTGATCATACAGGCAGTGCATGATGGAACCCAAACTCCTCATCAAATTCTGTACACAGCATTGGCCCTATTACCAATTAGATCACCCAAACTCTTGGCCCCTAGAGGGGTCTCTAGATCCTCAAATTCTGCATGACCTTTTTAACTTCTGAATGTCCTCAAAAGGGTGAAAGGAGATTTCCCTATGTGGAGGCCTTTTCCCTCCTTCGCTCACATCCTGAACTATGCTTCTCCAATAGGTCCTCACACTCAGCCTTCTGCTCCAGACTCTCTGCTCTCACTCTCACCTCAGCAACATGATTTCTCCCCTCCAATTACTAGATCAAAAACCCAAACCTCCGCCGGATCTCAGACCATTTCCCCCTTTCTGAGGTAGCAGGTACTGAGGTAACCCTCCACCGAATCACTCCTCTCTTCTCCAGTCAGTGCCCACACCGGGTCCCACCAGTTCCTCTTACCAGCTAACCCAAAGCTCAAACCAGCTGAGGAGAACCCTCAGACCCCTATCCAAGATGTAGTGAAAATGGCCTTTAATGTTTCTTTGTCATTAGTGAAAACAGGTTACTAGGAATTTAAACTCCCTCACAGGCTTTTAGGGATACTAACTCCTATCTTCTCCTCTGTTCTACCTGTTCTACTGCTCACCTTTTTGTTGCTAGGAAAATCACAAACACCTTTGCCAGTATTCTTTCACATCTCTGCTACCTCATTCTCAGATCCACGGAGCTGCTCACAGCCACGCCTTCCCCATCTCCCCCCTCTGTTCCAGGCCCACAGAAAAACATTAATTGACCTTCTACGGAAGTCTTCAGCATGGCTGACTTTAGGACTTTCAGGAAAAGAGTCCCCATGAAAGACTTCAAAGTAGATAAACTTCCTCTTTTCATGTTGCCCTGTTGTACTTGGTCACTGGCTAAAAATATCAGCACTCCTAAGTTAGACACCCCCTTACTAGTTTTTCACAAAATATGTGAACAAGGCCTTTGGCATTGATCTGGGGCTTCACAGAGATGGCTACATTTCAAAGATAAAGAAGTTACCAACTGAGCTCCATTGTAACAGCTGGAAGGGGGAAAAATAAAGGGGAAAAAAAGCTCTCCTTCACCCAGGTGTCCTTGAAAAGTTAACTTGCCCAGAACAGAGGAATAAAACAGAAAAAAATCTGCTTTTTGTGAACTTCTGCAGGCTGTGAACTTCTGCGCCCCTTCCCTTATATGTTGGGTACAAAATTCTGAAACTACCTAAACGTGAGTTTCAGGGAATTAATTGATTATAACAGAAGTAATGCCCTCTGAATCCGGTTGCTAATAAAATGGAAAGTTTCCCTGTTTTTGGTAGTATCTTAGGTGCCGTGCCTTGTCCGTCTCTACAACAGTATAATTCTATAGACTTAAACATTGTTTATGTTTCATGAAATTGTCAAGACGATGTGATTAAATGTGTAAAGGTGCAGATGTTTTCCAGAGTGCTTTATCATAATGCAGGTTCATTTGAAGTTCAAATAGGGGGGCATAAAACCCGGTTCCACTGAGAACATATATCCATCACTTTAGCCATCCTATTAGGAATAGGAGTTGCTGCAGGCGTGAGCACAAGAACCACTGCCTTGGTCCATGGGATACAACAAATGACACAATTAGAAGCAGCAATAGACCAAAACTTAAAGATATTAGAATCCTCCATCTTGGCTTTGCAGGAATCTTTAACCTCTCTCTCTGAAGTTATTTTACAGAAAAGGCGAGGGTTGAACCTCCTCTTCATGAAAGAAGGGGGCCTTTGTTCTGCATTGATGGAGAATGTTGTGTTTTTGCCGACCATACTGGAGTTGTAAAAAAATCTAGGAGTAAATTAAAAAGATGCCTTGAAGAGTGTCAATGAGAGAGAGAGGCCCAAAAAGTGTGGTTTGAGTCTTGGTTCACACAGTCCCCCTGGTTAACTACGCATTTATCAACCCTGGACAGTTCAATAATAATCCTCATATTATTGCTAACTATAAAACCCTGTTTGCTCAACCGTGTAATTTCTTTTTTCCAAGCTCAAATTGGATGAGTTAAACTTATGGTAATACCCCACTAGCAAACATAGAATGTGACACCCCGCAATGATCACTTTTATGATTAAAAGTAGCCAGAAGAAGAAGTGGGGAATGAAAGGTTAATTAAATAGGCACTTTTCACTTCCTTTTTTCCTGTATGCTTAACAAAACACTGTTGAAATCTTGAGAAATGTTTGCTAATCTTGTTCCCAGAATGTGCTGTCCCCAACTGACTAACTGCAGAATGTGCTCCCTCACTGGTTTGCATACAAACTGACCACTCGCCCTGACCTATCAATAAACTTCCCTCCCTCCCGTCACCAAGGAAAGTGTATAAGCTCTGCTTAAGCTGTTCTAAGGGCTCTCTACTCTATTCAAGTGAGCTCTGAGCATCAGCATGTTGGACCCCCAATAAACACTGCGCTGTTGCATGAGATAGTCTCTTGGTGGTCTCTTCTTTCGACCTCATCCGACCTTTACTTGGATAATTAAATGTAGAAGAGAACATCCATTCAAAAAGGGATAGTCGGTAGGATTAGGAATATAGTTGGTAGGTTTAGGAAGAAGACTGTGTATAGGATTTGGAACAAAAGTTCCTTAGCAATAGGGTTTCGGTTAGAGAGTGAATGTAAATGTCAGCACATGTGAAGAGTCAGTCACAATGATGAACTGGAGAAAATATGTAGGAAATCAGATATCAATACACACATTATGAAATCAGGCAAAGTATAAAGTGAATGATAGGATTAGACATTAACAACAAGGTTGAGTTTCAATGTATAATCTTAGGAAGAAACAAATATGTAGTCAGGAATATGATTGACATTTGAGAGCATTAGGCAACCTGGACATGGATGTTTTTAGTAATCCAGGATCACTTTCCATTTAGGATTTGCTACAATCATAAGTTTGACCTTTGCATTTTGTGATCAGAATATTACAGTGATAAAATGTATATGTAGATCAGGTGACATGAGTATTTTTTGTAACATTTCTGGGAGCAATATTTTGAAGACGTATAAATTAGTGTTGGGGGTACACAGAGTTGTACCCTGTGTCTATGAATATAGAAGTAATGCATGAATTGACAATACTGTGAATAAATAATATAACTGTTTCCACTTTAAATCATGGATTGAATTGATATCTGAAAATATATAAGAAATCTTATATTGATATACAATCATTCATTCCAACGAGTTATGCATCTAATGGTAATATGAGGGTTATGTTTTATCATGAAAGTGTGTGAGTTTAGCTTCAAAAGTGATTATGGAAATGGAAAATTATGTGTTTGGAAAGAAGTCTCATGAAAAGACGAATCAAGAAACATAGAGGAATACATGTGTTCTGAAGCAGGAAGTGATTGTAAGTATAAAAAAACGTATAAATTTCCTAACTTGTGGATGAAATATATATCCTATGATGTGAAAAAAACTGAAAAAAATAGTAATGTACCAGTGTTGAATGAAAATGAATGTCAAAATACATATCATGTCCCATAGGAATCTACTTGCATTGTTGTTAAACTGGGTCAGTTACTGTAGAAACATTAGGATTTGAAAGGACCATTTACTAAAGTTAGTTTTCAGTACTAGGCATCAAATATATTTTTTAGGTGGATGAATATATCTGAGCATAATCTTGTGAACATTTTATTATAAATCCACATTCATGACATGAATGAATTTAGGGAGTGTATATAAGACACATATATTTCATATTTTGAAAAATCAGGAGGGTGTAATATATATATATATATATATATATATATATATATATATATATATATATATATATATATATATATATATATCACAGATACATTAAAAAGTAGCAATATATAAATATATATGGGTATCAAAATTTATCTTGAAATATATATCATCCACAGATTAAAAAGTATTCATTTTAGTTAACATGGATTTATGTATAATGTTGTTCAACTAGGAACCTCACCCAAAGGTGGAATTTTAAGATCCAAAAGCGTTTAGGAGGAGTGATCTCTTCTCACAATTTGTATCTGCAAAGTTAGCCACCTCACAAAAATGTACGTGTGATACCAGGTAGGATTCTATATGTGCATATAAAAATACATGTGCTGAATAGGCTCCAGAGAAATGGAGACAGAAATTCAGAAATAAGTTAACATTAAAAAGAATGGAGAACTATTTCAATTAACAATTGACTATATTTTTAACACCTACCATTTATCATGCAAATAACAAGTCCAACTATACACCATGCCTCCTCTGAACTGCTTGTGTTTCTATAATGTTTCGGTTACTTTCCTCCATTATATTAGGATTAGTAATCAGAGTCTAGTAGGGTGTGAGTTAGTGTCAGGGAATCAGTATATTGAATGGAAAATAGAAAAATGAATCCAATGTGTATGCAAATATGTGGTACACAAAAATCTTCCCACTCTCATCAAGAACAACACCTAGATATCACCTACGCCCCAAGTAACACACAATTAGAGGAGAAGAGTTAGAAAATCCATGACTACATATCTGGAATGGAATACGATCAGGAGTTCACAGCCTTGGAAGTGGTAGAGGAGTTTCCAAAAGTAAGGGACAGGGTAAACACTCCACAAACATGGACCTCTGCCTGCCTAAAGACTTCATGAGAAACTGTCTCTGAGGTTGGGCACTTAAAACATATGTTGTCAGGAGCTTTAGCTTCCTTTCTAGGGAGACCATCAAAGCTGGGTCTTCATCTCTGTGACCTTGTGCATATGGTTTCTTATTTTCCAATGAACATGAGGCAGCAGTGCTGAATTCTGTCTTTGTAGGTAAACTGTGGCCACGGGGGGCTAAGTGTATCCACATGTTGGCTGTGTATCCATTTGGTCATCCTCCACATTTCGACGTGATTCTTGGTGCTGCACTGGGAATTTAATATTTGCTTCATGGAATACAAGGAGCTCAACTGGAACACAGTGCTGGAGGGAGTTCTGTCATGTGTGGTGGGTCAGGGTCAGCAGGAGAATGCACCAACCAGGTTTCTATCCCACACAGTTTGCCCCCTTGACCATAATAACCTGATTGTTAAGATTTCCCTTAAACCTCTACTTATAAAAAGATGCCTTTACATATAAGGGTCTGCTGGATGCACCATGTCAGCCACAAGCCATTTGGAAGTCAAAGGCAGATCCACAAGGCCCCACGACAAAAGTTTTATCACAAAACTGCACATCTCTGCTGTAGGCCCACTAATCAGCAGGCTTGAACTTACTGGCATCTCTGTTCTACACCATTTTCATGAAACCCAGTCAATCAAGGAACTGTCTGATACACTTATCGTCAGCAACAGTATATCCAAAGGTTCTCCTGTGCAACCTGGTCAAGGGAATTTTAAGAATTTCATGGTATTTATCTAGCCATTATTCAAGCATGAGGTTGGAGGCACTGTGGGTTTCAATTTTTTCAGGAAACATTAAATGGTGAGAAAGCTCATTTCAATGAAACCTCTGGAAAACTCTCACAGGCAAGTCTTCCCAAGGAGTGGCCAAAAGGTAACCGAAATCCAGGACTATTGAGGTCTACAATGTGAGGTCCATGTGTGTTTTGACGCTCAAGTATGCCTGCCATGTGTTTTAGAAAAAATCATGTGATATCCAGGCTGTGATTCTCAGTGCTCTGTGGAAAGCCACCCTGGACCTAGATCTCAGTTTATAAGGGCGACTCTCATGTGTGGCCTGCAAAAATCCCAACACAATTCATGGCAATACTTCTCTGAGTTCAGTTCCAGAACTCAGTCTCTAAGTCCCCTTGAACTCACACCAGAGTTCAAGACCAGTTGGACCCATTCATTTCTTCCAACCGCCACACAAATGACCAAAATTAAAACCTAAACACTCCCACAAGGCCCTCATGTTCTCCATATAGACACTCATAATAACCTCTGGCTGAATTTTTCCATGAGGGGCGCAGCCCAAGACAGTGACCAAAATGAGCACCTTTGGCCCTCATTTGCCTAAAGTCAGGGTGGCCTGGACACCATTCCTGTGAACCAGGAGTGATTAAATAGACCTGCCGTAAATACTGCTCTGCTTCTCCATTTTGAGGCCTACTGAATGTCAGGTATAGATTCTTTATGTGGTTTGGAGTCATGAGAAAACCCAAGCACTTCTGCAGGGCTTTGAAGAACTCATTTGACCCAAAGGAACCCTATTCTCACTTGATGGAGTCAGGAACATCACAGAAGAAGGCTAGAGACTTCATCCACAATGACTGATCTTTTTGCCATTTTGGTTTTGGATGCACACATGGGATCTTTCTTTAGATCCATCAGGTGCTGAGAATCTAAGCTGGAGCCTCACACAGGGCCAAGTGGCTGATTCAGACACCTCCCTTTCCAAAGCAATTATGCCAAGAGCCACAGGTGATCCTCATTCATTTCCATTTGATAACTGTTTTTTTCAGTCTTCACAAAGGGGTGGCCAGAGGCAAATACCTTCCTGACATTCAGGGCAACAGAACAAAATGTAAGCAAAATGCCCAAAGCAGGGTATCTCCACTGAGAGTTTCCTAGCCACACTGATATCTGAGTTTTTTGAGATGCTCGCCATGCCAATTCCTTCAGCTATTCAGTACATGGTCATGTCACAGTGATTGGAGGTGGTACATATCATGGATAAAAAACAATGAGCATATTCTGGCTAGTGGCCAGAATTCTGGAAGAAAACAGGAACTTAGGAAGGTTGTAGGTGTTTCCCATTGGTAAGGCAAGTCGCAGTCCTTTCATAAATTGGACAGGTTGATTGCTGGGAGGCATTCTACTACACAGGACATATTCATTGATGCATTCTCTTTTCTAATGTCTACAACCACGGACACAGTGGCATACACAGAAATAGAAACACTCACCATGTCAAATGACTTATTAGAAACAGTCCATTCCAAAAGAAATAAATCACGTTTTTTCTACCTATTCTCAGAACATGAGACAAAACCACAAACTGACATCCACACACCCAGGCACCTCCTTCCCCCAAGTAGGTCTGTGACTCTTCTGAGTGTCCTCTGACTGGTAGGCCATATGATGTTCCTCTGAAATGGCCTTTCCAGTCTCAGATCTGGTGTCATTCACCAACTCTGTGAAGTTGTCAGGAGGCAGTGGTGAGCCAATTCCAGTCTTGTCAGGAAAGGCCTCTATTCAGAGCTTTCTTGGAATTTGGCCACCTTCACATGAAGAGGTACCTAGAAAGACTGATTCTATCCTTGGTAAATCCAAACAAGTGAGACCACTGGGACTTGGACGGGTAATGGTTTTGGGTGCCTGGCTTCCTGGATCCCAAATTCAGAGAATTCCATCACCAAGGAAGTAGGTGAGGTCACTTCCTTCAGGAACTGAATGAGGTCACTGACTTGGCCACCAATATGTCCTAACACTTGCTTCCTAGGTTCTCATAAGATGGAGGCGGCCCCTACTTCTTGTGACACATTCACAAATTAGAATGGTATAGAAACCATAGGCACCTGGGAACAGCTCTCCACAAAGGCCTGGTTTGATCCGACTTCTCTACATTAAGAAGAGAGAGGCTGATTCAGAAACATCCCTTCATCCTGACTAGGTTGTTTGCCATGGAAGATGACTTTTCCTCTCTCAGGTCCTAAATAGTTGCCTAAATCTTCTCCATCGATCATTTCTGCATGGACTTTTGAGGTTCTCAGCAGGTGGAAGATCCCCTACCTTCCTGTATTGTAAGACCAACTCGGTCCCTCCTCTTCTGTAAAGTTAGATTGACGGAACATTGTATGGTTAGGGTTAATAGCATGTTCGATTTTGGTTAGGAATCATTCTGCTGGATGAATAATGTTTTGGGAACCTCTGATACTTATAAGAATATAGACGTGAAATATAAGTACGAAAAAAGAAATCTAGGTAAGATTTGAAGCCCAGAAGGGCATTTGGCAATTGATTGGCATACTAAGCTTGAATTATGTTCTGCACCGAGGTCTCAGATAAATTCATTTACAATGGCATAGGTTGCTGTACCTCAGATGACTGAATTTAGAAGAGATCATCCAGTCCAAAAGGGATAGTCCATAGGATTAGGAAGATTGTCTGTAGGATTAGGAAGAAGAGTGAGTCTAGGAGTTGGACCAAAAGTTCTTTAACAATAGGGTTTCAGTTAGAGAGTGAATGTAAATGTCAGCACATGTGAAGAGTCAGTCACAATGATGAACTGGGGAAAATATGTAGGAAAGAGAGTAAATATGTATCAATAGAGACATTAGGAAATCAGGCAACGTATAAAGTGAGTGATAGGATTAGATATTTTCAACAGGGTTGAGGTTGAATATATAATCTTAGGAAGAAACAATTATTTAGTCACCAATAGGATTGACATTTGAGCGCATTAGGGAACCTAGACATGGAGGTTTTTAGTAATCCATGCTCACTTTAAATTTAGGCTTTAGTACAATCATAAGTGTGACCTTTGCATTTTGTGTCAAGAATATTACTGTGGTAAAATATATATGTAGATCAGATGACATGAGTATTTCTTCCACCAATATGAGGAGCAATATTTTGAAAACTTATAAATTAGTATTGCGGATAAAATAGGCGTACCCTGGGTTGATGAATAAGAGATGATGCATGAATAGACCATATTGTGAATAAATTATATAACTGGTTCCAACTTTAAATAATGCATTGAAATTATATTTGAAAATATATATAGTAAATCTTATATTGATATATATACATTCATTCCAACCAGTTATACATCTAATGGTAATATTAGGGTTATGGTTTATCATGAAGAGTGTGTGAGTTTTGCTTCAAAAATGAGTATAGAATCGAAAATAATGTTTTTAGAAAGAAGCCTATTGAAAAGACCACTAAAGAATCATAGAGGAATACATGTTTTCTGAAAGAGGAAGTGATTGAAAGTGAACCACATGCCTATAAATTTGTGAATTTGTGGATGAAAGGATATATCCTATGATGTCCATAAACTGAAGAAATAGTAATGTACCAGTGTGGAATAAAAATGAACTTAAAAATACATATCATGTCCCATAGGAATCTAACTGCATTGATGTTAAACTTGGTCAGTTACTATAGAAATATTAGGATATATAAGGACCATTCACTGAAGTTAGTTTTCAGTACTAGGAAACAAATATGTATGTCAGGTGGTTGAATATTTCTGAGAATAATCTGTTGAGAGCCACAGCCAAAGGAGCCCCAGCAAACTTGCAGCTGCCAGCAAACTTCCATCTGCCGGCTGATGATTGGCTCACAGCGGCCCCAGCATCATCTAGCTGATTTGCTTCTCTGTGGTGATGCTCATTGAGATGCTCAATGAGCGGTTTCCCTGACCTTTCAGACTGCCAGCGGATGATTGGCTCACAGCGGCCCCAGCAACATCTAGCTGATTGGCTCCTCTGTGGTGATGCACATTGGGCTGGTTCCCTGCCCTTTCAGACCATGGAACTGCTCATTGGGGGACTTTTTGGCTTCGCCCACGTGACCCAGCCAATCGGCCTCAAGAGGAGGAGACTTGTGTTTGAGGGAGAGGCTTGTGGGAAGCCTGTGGTGGCAGTTGGGCTCTGACGGCTTTTCCTGAGGAGCTGTTTTGTTTGGTGTCATCTTGTTGGGTTGTATTATAGTAGAAATACGGGATCAGAAATTAGTAAAAAAAAAAAAATAAAAAACTGAAAGAGTGTTCAGTAAATTGTTAGAGGAAGGAGGCATCTCAGTAAAATCAAGAAAAGTCAGGGCATTCGTTGATACAATACAAAAATGTAGCCCATGGCTTTTTCAGGAGGAGTTGTTAAATATATCACAATGGAACCATCATGGTGAAGATTTAAAAAGAATAGGAAAGAAAAGCCCAGGGACTCTGCCAGTTGGCACATTGCTATTGTGAACGTTTGTACCTTGTTTGCTTAGTGGAAAGCCTTCAGTTCAGACAATGGTAGAGGAAGGAGAAGACATATTGATTCAAGTAAAACAGAAGGTCTCTCAAGTTAGTCAGATAGAGGAAAAAATTCAAGTAAAAGAAAAGGTCTCTCAAACTAGTCAGACAGAGGAAAAAAATCAAGTAAAAGAGAAGGCCTTTCAAGCCAGTCAGACAGAGGAAGAAAGTGTAAAACAGAAAAAGCCATCAGGGGGAAAGTTACAACAGGAGACTACTACTAACACCTTTCTATCACCAGAGGGTGTAAGTGTCCAACCAACAGCACAACCTCTACAGCAGACTGCTACTAACACCTTTCTATCACCAGAGGAAGTAAGTGTCCAACTAACAAGGCCACCTCCATATGCTGGGAGGCCCCCAACCCCCACAGTTGATAGTTGGAATCCTGAGACAAGATCTCAAATATTAACATGCCCAGTATTTGAGGCAGGAGGGCAGTGAGATTACCATGCTTTAAATTTCAAAACAGTGAAGCAGCTAATAGAGGCTGTAACAACCTATGGTCCTCAAGCACCCTTCACTGTAAGTATTATCAAATCCATTAACAACATGAACATGAAGCCAGCAGATTGGACTAATATGTGTAAAGCTGTGCTAAATGGAGGAAATACCTGTTATGGAAGATTGCCAATGAGGAATTTTGCAAGGAGACGGCTAGGCAAAATGCAGCAGCTAGTTATCCTCAGAGAAATCTAGATATATTGTTAGGAAAGGGACCTTATGAGGATCAGCAGCAGCAATGTGCATATGATCCTGGTGTATATGCACAGATTGCTATAGATGCAATTAAGGCATGGAAGACTTTTCAAGGAAATGGAGGTTTACAAGGTCAGTTATCTAAGGTAATACAAGGAGCTAATGAACCTTATGCTGCATTTGTAGATAGGCTTATTCAAACAGCTACCAGAGTTTTTGGAAATACACAACAAGCAATGCCATTACTAAAACAACTGGCTTACGAGCAAGCGAATCGTTGGTGCAAAGATATCATTAGACCATGGAAACATGAAGATTTAAACACATATATTAAATTATGTAGAGACATTAAAGAACAAGAGCAAGTCGTGGAAGCTGCAGTAAAACAGGCTTTAGATGCCAGAGACATTAATGAACAAGGGCAAATTGTGGCAGCTGCAGTAAAACAGGCTTTAGATGCCAGGCCAAGAACATGCTACAATTGTGAAAAAACAGGACATTTTAAAAGGAATTGTCCCATAGGAGGAGGGTTTAACAAAACTAGGTATCAAAAGAGTAGAATACCAGGTATTTGTCCACGATGCCGTAGAGGGAGACTTTGGGCTAATGAATGCTGTTCTCAAACCACCATAGAGGGTACACCATTATCAAAAAACGAACAAGGACCAGGTGTTTATCCACAATATCGTGGACAAAAACATGGAGCTCCATTGCCAAAAAATGGACAAGGGGGCTCAATTCTCCGGGGCCCAAAACCACAAATATACGCAGCACTGGAGAAACCCATCAACCACATCAGGGTAGTGCCCAGGACACATTGTCCATCATATCCCTCATCAGACAAACCAGAGGGAGCGCAGGGTTAGACATCTGTGCCTCCGCCAGAGCAGTACTAACTGCAGAGATGGGAGTTCAATTCATTTCCACATGGGTAAAAGGACCTCTTCCCAAAGGAACAGTAGGCTTATTATTGGGACGCAGCTCTTCTACTCTAAAAGGACTTATGATAAGTCCTGGGGTAATTGATCTCGACTATGAAGGTGAAATAAAAATTATAGCCAGTTCTCCAAAGGGTATATCAGTAATTTCACCAGGAGATAGAATAGCACAGTTACTAATAATACCCAGCCTACGTGAAAAATTTTCCAGTCGTACTGTAGAAAGAGGTTCCAAGTGATTAGGCTCCACAGGTGTAGATTGGGCTATGCTTTCTTTAAATTTAGATTCTGGCCCCATGCTAAAACTAAATATTCAAGGGCATGAATTTAATGGGCTACTGGATACAGACGCAGACCTTAGCATCATCTCTCGTCAAGAATGGCCAAAACATTGGCCATTACAACAAGCCACTCAAACGCTTCGAGGCCTAGGAGTAGCGTATAATCCCCATAGAAGTTCAATGGTATTAGATTGGAAGGATCCTGAAGGATGTGAAGGAACTCTACAGCCATATGTATTGGATCATCTTCCTGTAAATTTATGGGGACGAGATAGTCTCCTGGACTCATTGATATTTTTTTTCGGATTCGGTATTGCCAGTCAATCGGGTTTTGCCGGCTCCTCAGTCCTGGTCTCAGTGTTGGACGTCCATTGCCTGTCTTCATTGCCTTGTCTTGTCTGTGTCATGTTTCATTGCTTTAACTGTTTGTGTATCTTTCATTATGGGACAGAGCACTTCAATGCCTCTGTCCCTGATACTTGATCACTGGACCAAAGTCCACTTAAGGGCTCAGAATCTTTGTTTTTCAGTAAAGCGCCGGATGTGGCAGACTCTCTGTGCTTCAGAATGGCCCACCTTTGGATTTGGATTACCCCTAGAAGGATCTTTCTACTTCCCACTAATTTAAAAAAGTCAGAGATATTGTCTTTCAGCCGGTGCTACATAGCCATCTGGATCAACAGCCATATATCTTAACTCGGAGGGAACTCTGCATATCTCCTCCTCCATGGGTGAAGCCTTTCCTTGTCACTGCCCCCACTCTGACTCCTTCCCCCAGGAACTCTCAAATCCTCTGATCCTCCTCCTCCTACACCCTCTGTTCTCCCTGAGTCACCAGATTTCACTCTACTGGAGTCTCCTTCCCCTCCTTATCCCCTGCCCTTGTCCCCCAAAATACAACACCCTCTAAGTGATTCCCCTGCTGCTGACTCAGCCTCTCCTCCATTGGAGGAAGCTATGCCGGTCCAGCGCCCTCCAGATAATTCCTTTGCGGCACACACAGCACTTCTTCCCTTGGAGGAAGCTGTACCATCTAAAGGAACTCGCTGGCGGTGAATGATTGAAAACCCTGGAACTCTTGGGATGCTCCCCTTCCATCCCTATGGGCCAATGATTGACGATGGCCACGGGGAAAAAATGCAAGCCTACCAGTATTAGCCTTTCTCCTCGTCAGACCTATATAACTTAAAAAAAATTATAATCCCCCTTTTTCTGAGGACCCCACCAGGCTCTCAGGTCTGGTTGAGTCATTGATGTTTTCACACCAGCCTACTTCAGATGACTGCCAAAAACTCCTAGGGGTTCTCTTCATAACAGAGGCACAACAGTGAATCCTCCAGGAAGCTAGAAAAAAAATCCCTCAAACAAGATCTGCGTCCGACACAACTTCCCAAGATAATCAAAGGCGGCTTTCCCTTGAACCCACCCAACTGAGACCCCAAAATCTTTGAAGGTAGGGAGCATCTGTCCACTTATCACCGGGCTCTAATAGTGTGTCTCCAAGCAGCCGCTAGCGACAAAGTAATTTGGCCAAGGTAAGAGAGATTATTCAAGGGCCTGATGATTCTCCCACTATGTTTCTAGAGAGAATTATGGAGGCATATTGGAGATATACTCCTTTTGATCCTCAGGCAGATAATCAAAGGCATCTGTCACGATGGCCTTTATTGGGCAAACTGGCTTGGATATTAAAACAAAGTTACAAAGCTAGATTGATTACAAGATATGACTTTCAGAGATTTAGTCAGAGAAGCCAAGAACGTATACTATAAGAGAGAAACTGAGGAAGAGAAGGGAGCAAGGGGAGGATAAAAGAAACAAAAGGCAGACTAAGGCGTTGACTAAGGTCCTGGTCACAAAAACAAATAGGCCAGAAATTAAGAAACCGGTAGACAAGAAGGGATAACATTGGCCCATACCAGAGGCCACCCTGGCCTCAGATCAATGTGCCTACTCTAAAGAAAAAAGGACACTGGGCCAAAATTGCCCTAAAAAGCGACAGCCACACCAGCCAGCCATTCTGACTCTGGAGGATGACTAAGAAAGTCGGGGCTCAGATTCCCTCCCCAAGCTCAAGGTAACTTTTGAAGTGTTTCAAAAGTGATTATGGAAATCGAAAATAATGTGTTTGGAAAGAAGTCTCATGAAAAGATCAGTCAAGAAACATGGATGAATACATGTGTTCTGAAGCACGAAGTGAATGAAAGTCAGACAAATGCGTATAAATTTGCTAACTTGTTGATGAAATATATATCCTATGATGTGCATAAAGTGAATAAATAGTAATGTAGAAGTGTTGAATAAAATTGAACATCAAAATACACATCATGTCCCATAGTAATCTACTTGAATTGATGTTAAACAGGGTCAGTTACTGTAGAAATGTTAGGATATGTTTGCACCATTCAAAGAAGTTAGTTTTCAGTACTAGGAAACAAATATGTATTTCAGGTGGATGAATATTACTGAGAATAATCTTGTGAAAAGTTGATTAAAAATCCAAATACATCAATATGAATGAATTTAGGGAGTGCATAATAAGACACATGTTTTATATATATATATATATATATATATATATATATATATATATATATATATATATATATATATAAAATAGCAATATATATGCCAATTGAAATTCATCATGAAATATATATCATCATCATATCCAAAAATATTCATTTTAATGAATATGGATTTTTATATAAGTTTGTTCAAATAGGAAGCTCACCCATGGGTTGAATTTTCAGTTCCAACATTGTTTAGGAGGAGTGATCACTTCTCACAATTTGTATGTGCCATGTCAGCCACCTCACGAGAATGTACGTGTGACACCAGGTAGGATTCTATATGTGCATATTAAAACACATGTGCTGAATAGGCTACTGAGAAAGGAAGACAGTAATTCATATATTTGTTAACTTTAAAAACACATGTAGAACTATTTCAATTAAAAATTGACTAGATTTATAACTCCTACCCTATATATTTCAAAAGGCATGTCCAACTATACACCATGCCTCCTCTGAAATGCTTGTATTTCTATTCTGTTTGGGTTATGTTTCTCCATCATATTAGCATTAGTAGTCAGAGTCTAGTAGGGAATGGGTTAGTGTCAGGGATTTAGTATTTCAAATATATGCTGCACAAAAATCTTCCCACTCTCATTCAGAACAATGCCTAGACATTACCCTCGTCCCAAGTAAGACACAATTAGAGGAGAAGAGTTAAAAATTCTGTGAATACATATCTGGAAATGAATATTCTCATGAGTTCACAACCTTGGAGGTCGTAGAGGAGTTTCCAAAAGTATGGGACAGGGTAAGCACTCCACAAACATGGAGCTCTGCTGCCCTAAAGACTTCTTGAGAAACTGCCTCTGAGGTTGGGCACTTGAAATATATGTTTTCGTAAGGAGCTTTCTTTGTACTGAGACCATCAAAGCTGGGTGTGCATCTATGCGACCTGGAGGACATGGTTTCATATTTTCCAATGAACATGAGGCAGCAGTGCTGAATTCTCTCTATGTAGGTAAACTGTGTCCACTGGGGCCTAAGTGTCTCTGCGTGTGGACTGTGAAGCCATTTGGTCATCCTCTACTTTTCCTGGTGTTTCTTGCTGCTGCACTGGGAGTTTGGTATTTGCTTATGAAGTAAAAAAAGATCACCTGGGACACAGTGCTTGAGGGAGTTCTGTCACGTGTGGTGGGTCAGGGTCTGCAAGAGAATATACCAACAATGCTTCTATTCCACAAAGCTTTTCCCCTTGACCATAGCAACATAATTCTCAACATTTCCCTGAAACCTCTCTATATAACAAGATGCCGTTACATATAAGGGTCTGGTTGTTGTACCATGTCAGTCACAAGGCATTTCGGAGCCAATGGAAGATCAACATGGACCCACCACAGATGTTTCATCACACACCCCCCCTCCACTGCTCTTGGTCCACTACTCAGCAGGCTCCAATTTACTGGCATCTCTGTTCTACACCATTTTGATGAAACCTAGTCAATCAAGGTGCTGTCTGGTATACTCATGATCAGCAACCGGTTTTCCAAATTTTCTACAGTGCCACCTGGTCATGGAAATTTCAATAATTTTATTGTATTTATCTAGCCATTTTTCACGGATGAAGTTGGAGGCACTGTGGATTTCAATTCGTACAGGAACCATTAAATGATGAGAAACCTCATTTCAATGAAAGCTCTGTAGAACTGTTACAGACAAGGCTTCCCAGGGAGTGGCCAAAATGTCACATAAAATCAGACCCATTGAGGTCAACAATGTGAGGTCCATGTGTGTTTTGACTGTCACCCGTGCCTGCCAAGTCTTTCAGAAAAAAAAAATCATGTGATATCCTGGCTGAGATTCCCAGTGCTCTGTGGAAAGCCACCCTGGGCCTAGATCTCAGTTTCCAAGGGAGACTCTCATGCGTGCCCTCCTAGAATCCCAACACAATACATGGCACAAGTTCTCTGAGATCAGATCCAGAATGCACTCTCTAAGTGTAATCACACCAGAGTTCAAGCCCATGTGGACCCAGGCATCTCCTTTAACTGCCACAAAATGACCACAATTAAAACCAAAACACTCCCACATGGCCCTCATCTGTTGCCATATAGATACTCATCATAACCTCTGGCTGGAGGTTTCCATGAGGGGCGCAGTCCAAGACAGTGTCCAAAATAAGCTCCCTTGCCCCTCATTTGCCTAAAGTCAGGGTGGCCTGGACATACTTCCTGTGAACCAGGAGTGATCAAATAGGCATGCCGTTAATACTGCAGCGCTTCTTCAATTTGAGGCCTACTGAGTTAGAGGTATAGATTGTTTATGTGAATTAGAGTCATGAGAAAACCCAAGCACCTCTGCAGGGCTTTGAAGAACTCAATTGACACAAAGGATCCCTATTCTCACTTGATAGAGGTCAGGAACCTCACAGAGGAAAGCGAGACTTTATCCACAATGACTGGTCTATTTGCCATTTTGGTTTTAGATGCACACATGGGATCTTTCTTTAGATCCATCTGGTGCTGAGAATCTAAGCCACAAACTCACACAGGGCCAAGATGCTAATTCAGACACATCCCTTTCCAAAGCAATTAAGCAAAGAGCCACAGGTGATGCCCATTCATTTCCATTTGAAAACTGTTTACTTCAGGCTTCACAAAGGGGTGGCCAGAGCAAGAACTTCCTGACATTCAGTTCAACAGAACAATATATAAGCAAAATGCCCAAAGCAGGGTTTTTCCACTGAAAATTTCCTGGTTACACTGATATCTGAGTTTTTTGAGATGCTCGCCATTCCCTTCAGCTATCCAGTACATGACCATGTCACAGAGCTTGGAGGTGGTACATATGTTAGACACAAAATCATGAGCCTATCCTGGAGAGTGAACAGAATTCATGAAGAAACCTGGAAATTAGGAATGTACTAGGTTATGCCCATCTTTAAGTAAAGCCGCAATCCATTCATAAATTGGGCAGGATGAAATGGGAAGCTTTCTACTAGACAGGACACATCCATTGATGTACTCTCTTTTCTAATGTCTACAACCACGGACACCATGGGATACACAGACATAGAATCACTCGCCTTTTCAAACGACTTACGAGAAACAGTTCACTCCAAACCATACAAACCACCTTTCCTTCCTATTCTCACAACATGAGACAAAATCACAAACTCACAACCACACCCACAAAGGCACCTCCTTACCCTAAGTAGGTCTGTGACTCTATGGAGTGTCCTCTGACTGGTGGGCCACACAATGTTCCCCCGAAATGTCCTGTCCTGTCTCAAATATGGTCTCCTTGGCCAACTCTATGAAGTTGTCAGGAGCCAGCAGTGGGCCACTACCTGCTTTTTCAGGAAAGGCCCCTCTTCAGAGCTGTCCTGGCTTTTGGCCATTCTAACATCAGTAGGTACAAAGAAAGACTGACTCTGTCCTTGGTAATTCCAAACAAGTGAACCCACTGGGACTGGTACTGGGACTGGCTCTGTGTGCCTGGCTTCCAGGATCCCAAGTTCAGAGAGTTCCATCACCAAGGGAGTAAGGTGAGGTCACTTCCTTCAGGAACTGAATTAGGTCACTGCCTTGGCAACCACTTTATCCTAACAGTTGCTTCCAAGTGTCTCATTAAATGGAGGCTTCCCCTACTTCCTGTGAAACATTCACAAGTTAGAATGGTATATCAACCATAGGAACCCGGTAATAGCTCTCCACACAGGCCTGGTTTGGTCCATCTCCTCTACATTGAGAAGAGAGGTTCTGATTCAGACACATCCCGTCATCCTGACCAGGTATTTTGCCATGGAAGATTACTTTTGCTTTCTCAGGTCCTCCATAGCTGACTACATATTCTCCAGGGATCATTTCTGCATTGAACTTGTGGTTCTAAACAGGTGAAAGATCCCCTACATTCCTGTATTGTAAGACCAACTCTGTCCCTGCTCTTCATTAAATTTACATTGAGGGAACAGTGTATTGTTAGGGTTAATAAAATGTTTGATTTGGGTTAGAAATCATTCTGCTGGATGTATAATGGTACTGGGAACCTGGGATATTTTTAAAAATATAGAGGTGAAATATATAAATGAAAAAAGGAAGTCTAGGTAATTTTGAAGCCCAGAGAGGCAATGGGCCCTTCATTGGGATACTTAGCTTTGATTTATGTTGTGCACAGATATCTCAGATAAATCGATATGCAATGGCATAGGACCTTGTACCTTGGATGATTAAAATTCGAAGAGAACATCCAGTCAAAAAGGGATAGTCGGTAGGATTAGATAGATATTCGGTAGGTTAACAAAGAGTGAGTATAGGATTTGGAACAAAAGTTCTTTAGCAATAGGGTTTGGGTTAAAGTGTGAAAGTAAATATCAGCACACTTGAAGGGTCAGTCACAATGATGAACAGGGGAAAATATGTAGGAAAGCAGATATCAATAGAGATATTACAAAATCAACAAGTGGGCCAAGGACCTGAACAGACACTTCTCAGAAGAAGACATACAATCAATTAATAAGTACATGAAAAAATTCTCACCTTCTCTAGCAGTCAGAGAAATGCAAATCAAAACCACCCTAAGATACCATCTCACTCCAGTAAGATTGGCAGCCATTAGGATGTCAAACAATAATAAGTGGTGGCAAGGATGTGGGGAAAAGGGTACACTTGTACATTGCTGGTGGGACTGCAAAATGGTGCGGCCATTATGGAAAGCAGTATGGAGATTCCTGGAAAAGCTGGGAATGGAACCACCATTTGACCCAGCTATCGCCCTCCTTGGACTATTCCCTGAGGACCATAAAAGAGAATGCTATAGGGATACTGCCACATCAATGATCATAGCAGCACAATTCACAATAGCCAGACAGTGGAACCAACCTTGATGCCCCTCAATAGATGAATGGATAAAAAAAATATGGCATCTATACCCAATGGAGTATTATGCAGCACTAAAAAATGACAAAATCCTGGAATTTGCAGGGAAATGGACGGCATTAGAGCAGATTATGCTAAGTGAAGGTAGCCAATCCTTAAAAAACAAATGCCAAATGTCTTCTTTGATTTAAGGAGAGCAACTAAGAACTGAACAGAGGGAAAGAGCATGAGGAAAATATTAACATTAAACTGAGACAAGTGATGGGAGGGAAAGGGAGAGAGAAGGGAAATTGCATGGAAACGGAAGGAAACCCTCATCGTTATACGAAATCACATATACAAGGTTGTGAGGGGAAAGGGGGGGGAAGGGAGAGAACGGAACAATAACAGATGAGGTAGAGAGGGAAAATGAAAGGGGAGGGGAGGGGGGATAGTAGGGGATAGGAAAGTCAGCAGAATACAACAGTCACTAATATGGCATTATGTAAACATTGTGAATGTGTAACTGATGTGATTCTGCAATCTGTATTTGGGGTAAAAATGGAAATGCATAACTCACCTGAATCAAATTTATGAAAGATGAAAAAAATAAAAATTTTAAAAAGTACTAAATTGGCTCATCCTAACATTAAAAAAAGAGATATTACAAAATCAGGCAAAGTATAAAGTGAGTGATATGATTAGATATTTTCAACAGGGTTGATTTTGAATATATAATCTTAGGAAGAAACAAATATGTAGTCACCAATAGGATTGATATTTGAGAGCATTAGGCAACCTGAACATGGAAGTAATCCATGTTCACTTTCCATTTAGGCTTTAGTACAATAATAAGTGTGAACTTTGCATTTTGTGTCCAGAATATTACTGTGATAAAATGTATATGTAGATTAGGTGACATCAGTATTTCTTTCACCATTTCTGTGAGTAATATTTTGAAGACATATACATAAGTATTGGTTGTACAAAAAGCTGTACCCTGTGTCTATGTATATACAGATAATGCATGAATAGACCATACTGTGAATAAATAGTATAGCTGGTTCCACTTTAAATAATGGATTGAATTGATATTCACAAAGGAGTGGTCTGAGGCAAAAACCTTCCTGAAATTCAGGGCAACAGAACAATAGGTAAACAAAACGCACAAAGCAGGGTTTCTCCACTGAGACTTTCCTGGTCACACTGATATCTGAGTTTTCCTAGATGCTCGCCTTTCCCTTCAGCTATCCAGTACATAGCCATATCACATAGCTTTGAGGTAGTACATATCTTGGTCACAAAACAATGAGGCAATTCTGGAGAGTGTCCAGAATTCAGGATGTAAACAGAAACTTTGGAAGATAGCAGGTTTTGCCCTTCAATAAGGAAAGCCGCAGTCCATTAATAAATCGGGCAGGATGAATGTTGCGAAGCTTTCTCCTAGACAGGACACATCCATTGATGCATTTTCTTTTCTAATGTCTACAACCACGGACAGAGTGGAATACACAGACATAGAAGCACTCGCCTTGTCAAAGGACTTACTAGAAACAGTCCACGCCAATTCAAACAAACAGCCTTTCTTACATCTTCTCAGAACATGAGAAAAAAACCATACACACACCTACACCCACAAAGGCACCTCCTTTGTGGAGTGTCCTCTGAATCATGGGCCATACTATATTCGCCAAAAATGGCCTGTTGTATCTCAAATCTGGTCTCCTTGGCCAACTCTGTGCAGTTGTCAGGAGCCAGCCGTGAACCAATACCTGCTTTCTCAGGAAAGGCCTTTCTTCAGAGCTTTCCTGGCATTTGGCCATCCTCACATCTGTTGGTACTAAGAAAGACTGACTCTGTTCTTGGTAAATTGAAACAAGTGAGACCACAGGGACTGGGACTGCAACTGGCTCTGGGTGCCTCTCTTCCTGGATCCCAAGTTCAGAGAGTTCCATCACCAAGGAAGTGAAGTGAGGTTACTTCCTTCAGGAACTGAATGAGGTCACGGCCTTGGCAACCTCTTTGTCCTAACAGTTACTTCTAAGGGTCCCATGAGATGGAGTCTGTCCCTACTTTCTGTCACACTTTCACAAGTTAGAATGGTATATCAACCATTGGCACCTGGGAAGAGCTCTCCACACAGGCCTGATTTGGTCCATCTTCTCTACATTTAGAAGATAGAGGTTGATTCAGACACATCCATTCATCCTGATCAGGTTGTTTACCATAAAAGATGACTTTTCCTCTCTCAGGTCCTTCATAGCTGCCTACATCTTCTCCAGGGATCATTTCTGAATGGACCTTTGATGTTCTCAGAAGGTGGAAGATCCCCTACATTCCTGTATTGTAAGACTAACTCTGTCCCTCCTCTTTTGTAAAGTTAGATTGAGGGAAGAGTGTATGTTTAGGGTTAATAACATGTTTGATTTGGGTTAGGAATCTCTCTGCCTCATGAATAATGGTATTGGGAACCTGTGATACTTACAAGAATATATAGGTGAAATGTAAGTATGAAAACAGAAATCTAGGTAAGATTCGAAGTCAGAAGGGCATTGGGTCCTTGAGTGGGATTCTTAGGTTTGAATTATGTTCTGCATATATGTCTCCGATAAATTGAAATACAATGGTTTAGGACCTTATACCTTGGATGATTAATTGTTGAAGAGAACATCGAGTCAAAAAGCAATAATCAGTAAGATTAGGAAGATAGTCAGTAGGTTTAGAAATAAAAGTGAGTATAGGATTTAGACCAAAATTTCTTTAGCAATAGGGTCTCGGGTACACATTGAATGTAAATGTCAGCATATGTGAAGTGTCAGACACAATGATGAACTGCGGAATATATGTAGGAAAGCAGAATTCAATAGAGATATAAGGAAATCAGGCAAAATATAAACTGAGTGATAGAATTAGACATTTTCAACAGCCTTGAAGTTGAATATATAATCTTAGAAAGAAACAAATATGTAGTCACCAATAGGATTTACATTTGAGAGCATTAGGCAACCTGGACATGGTTGTTTTTAGTAATTCATGCTCACTTTCCATTTAGGCTTTGATACAATCATGAGTGTGACCTTTGTTTTTTGTGTCCAGAATATTACTGTGATAAAAAAAAGAAATATATATATATATACACACACACATATATAGATAGATAAGGTGACATGAATATTTCTTCTACCATTTCTGGGAGCAATGTTTTGAAGAGGTATAAATTAGTATTGGGGGAACAAAGAGGTGTACACTGTGTCTATGAATATAGAGATAATGCATTAATAGACCATACTGTGAATAAATAACATACCTGGTTCCAACTTTAATAATGGATTGAATTGAAATGTGAAAATGTACAGGAAATCTTATATTGATATACACACATTCATTCCAACCACTTATACATCTAATGGTAATATTAATGTTATGGTTTATCTTGAAGAGTGTGTGGGTTTAACTTCAAAATTGATTATGGAAATCGAAAATAATGTGTTTGGAAAGAAGTCTCATGAAAAGACCAGTCAAGTAACATGGAGGAATACATGTGTTCTGAAGCAGAAAGTGATTAAAAGTGAAACAAATTCCTATAAATTTGTGAACTTGTGAATGAAATATATATCCTATGATGTGCAAAAACTGAAGAAATAGTAATGTACCAGTGTTGAATTAAAATCAACGTCAAAATAGACATCATGTCCCCTAGGAATCTATTTGCATTGATGTTAAACTGGGTCAGTTACTGCAGAAATATTAGGATTTGTAAGCACCATTGATTGAAGTTAGTTTTCAGCAGTGGGAAACAAATATGTATTTCAGGTAGATGATTATTTCTGAGAATAATCTTGTGAAATGTTGATTATAAATCCACATACATGAACATGAATGAATTCATGGAGTGTATATAAGACACATATATTTCATATTTTATAAAATCTGTAGAGTATATATATATATATATATATATATATATACAAAAAAAACACAAAAATTCATTAAAAAGTATCAATATATATATGCCAATCGTAATTCATCATGTAATATATATCATCCACAGAAGCAAAAATATTTATTTTACTAAACATGGGTTTATGTATAATATTGTTCTAATAGGAAGCTCACCCATAGTTTGAATTTTCAGTTCCAACAGCGTTTAGGAGCACTGATCTCTTCTTACAATTTGTTTCTGCCAAGTCAGCCAACTCATAAAAATATACGTGTGATACCAAGTAGGAATCTATATGTGCATATAAAAAGTACAAGTGCTGAGTAGGCTACAGAGAAAAGGAGACAGGAATTCACATATTTTTAACTTTAAAAACGCATGAAGAGAGCTGGGGATGTGGCTCAAGTGGTAGCGTGCTCACCTGGCATGCGTGCGGCATGGGTTCGATTCTCAGCACCACGTGAAAACAAAGATGTTGTGTCCGCCGATAACTAATAAATAAATATTATAGAATTCTCTCTCTCCTCTCTCACTCTCTCTTTAAAAAAACACATGGAGGACTATTTCAATTAAAAATTGAGTAGATTTATAAAACCGACCCTTTATCATGCAAGAGGGAAGTCCAACTATACAACATGCTTCCTCTGAACTGCTTGTATTTTCATTCTTTTGGGGTATTTTTCTCCATCATATTAGGATTAGTAGTCAGAGTCTAGTAGGGTATGAGTTAGTGTCAGGGATTCAGTATTTTGAATGGAAAATTGGAAAAAGGATCAATGTGTATGCAAATGTGTACTACAAAAAAATTTTCCCACTCTCATTCAGAACAATGCCTTGACATTACCTTCACCCCAAGTAAGACACAATTAGAGGAGAAGAGTTAGAAAATCTTTGAATACATATCTGAAATTGAAAATGCTTAGGGTTCACAACCTTGGAGATTGTAGAGGAGTTTCCAAAAGTAAGGGACAGTGTAAAAACTCTACAAACATGGAGATTTGCGTGCCTAAAGACGTCTGGAGAAACTGCCTTTAGGTTGGGCACTTGAAATATATGTTGCTGTCAGGAGCTTTAGCTTCCTTTCTAGTGAGACCATCAAAGCTGGGTCTTCATCTCTGTGATCTGGAGGACATGGTTTATAATTTTCCAATAAACATGAAGCAGCAGTGCTGAATTCTTGCTTTGTAGGTAATCTGTGGCCACTGGGGGCTAAGTGTCTCCCCATGTGGACTGCGAAGCCATTTCATCATCCTCCAATTTTCATAATGTTTCTTCCTGCTGCACTCGGAGTTTGGTATTTGCTTCACGAAATACAAGGAGTTCAACTGGGACACAGTGCTGCAGCGAGTTCTGTCACGTGTGGTGGATCAGGGTTTGCAGGAGAATGCACCAACAGGGCTTGTATACCACATAGGATGCCCCCTTGACCATAGCAACCTGATTCTGAACATTGCCCTGAAACCTCTCCATATAACAAGTTGCCTTTACATATAAGGGTCTGCTCGCTGCACCATGTCAGTCACAAGCCATTTGGAAGCCAATGGCAGATCCACATGGCCCCACCTCAGATGTTTTATCACACATTTGCTCACTACTGCTCTAGGCCCACTACTCAGCAGGATCCAAATTACTGAGATCTCTGTTTTACACCATTTTCATCAAAACCAGTCAATCAAGGCACTGTCTAGTACACTCGTGATCAGCAACAGGACATCCAAAGGTTCTTCATTGCCACCTGGTCATTGGAATTTCAAAAATTTCATGGTATTTATCTAGCAAATTTTCAATTATGAAGTTGGAAGCACTATGGCTTTCAAATCATTCAGGAATCATTCAATGGTGAGGAAGCTCATTTCAATGAAAGCTTTGGAGAACTCTCACAGGCAAGGCTTCCCAAAGAGTGGCCTAAAGGTCACATGAATCCTGGCCCATCGAGGTCTACAATTGAGGTCCATGTGTGTTTTGACTAGCAAATATGGCTTCCAAGTCTTTCAGACTAAAATAATGTGATATCCTGGCTGAGATTCCCAGTGCTCTGTGGAAAGCCACCCTATGACTAGATCTCAGTTTCCAACGGAGACTCTCATGTGTGGCCTCCTAAATTCCCAACACAATTCATGGCAATACTTCTTTGATGATTGATCCAGAACTCAGTTTTTAAGGGGAATGACACCAGAGTTCAAGCCCAGGTGGATCCAGTCATCTCTTCCAACTGCCACATGAATAACTACAATTAAAACCAAAACACTCCCACATGGTCCTTACCTTCTTCCATATAGACACTCATCATTACCTCTGGCTAGAGTTTTTCATTTGGGACGCATCCCAAGAGAGTGTCCAAAATAATCTTCCTTGCCCCTCATTTGCCTAAAGTCAGGGTGGCATCGTCACCCTTCCTGTGAACCTGGAGTGATCCAATAGGCCTGCCATGAATACTGCTCTGCTTCTTCAATTTGAGTCCTACTGACTCTCAGGGATAGATTCTTTAAGTGATTTGGAGTCACAAGAAAACACAAGCACCTCTGCAGTTCTTCAAAGAACTCATTTGACTTAAAGGATCCCTATTCTCACTTGACAGAGGTCAGAATATTAACAGAGGAAGGCAAGAGACTCATCAACAATGACAGATTTTTGGCCATTTTGGTTTTGATTGCACACATGGAATCTATCCTTAGATCCATCATGTGCTGAGAATCTAAGCCACAACCTCATACAGGGCCAAGAGGCTGATTTAGACACATCCTTTTACAAGCAATTAAGCAAAGAACCACAGGTGATGCCCATTCATTTCCATTTGAAAATTGTTTTCTTCAGGCTTCACAAAGGGGTGGCCTGAGGCAAAGACCTTCCCGACATTCAGGACAACAGAACCATAGGTAAGCAAATGAACCAAAGCAGGATTTCTCCACTGAAAATTTACTGGTCACACTGATATCTGAGTTTTCTAAGATGTTCCCATTCTCTACAGCTATCAAGTATATAGACATGTCTCAGAGCTTGGAGGTGGTACATATCTTGGAAACAAAACCATGAGCCTATTCTGGAGAGTGGCCAGAATTCAGGAAGAAAACAGGAACTTAGGAATTTAGTAGGTGTTGCCCATCCATAAGGCAAACCACAGTCCATTCTTTAATTAGGCAGGATGAATGCTGGGAAGTTTTCTACTAGACAGGACACATCCTTTGATGCCTTCTCTTTTCTAATGTCTACAACCACGGACACAGTGGGATACTCAGACATAGAAACACTAGCCTTGTCAAACGACTTACTAGAAACAGGCCACTCCAACCCAAACAAACAGCCTTTCCTACCTATTCTCAGAACATGAGAGAAAACCACAAACTCACTTCACACCCACAAAGGCACCTCCTTAACCCAAGTAGGTCTGTGACTATCCGGAGTGTCCTCTAACTGGTGGGCCATACTATGTTCCCCTGAAATGGCCTGCCCTTTCTCATATCTGGTCTCCTTTGCCAACTCTGTGAAGTTGTCAGGAGCCAGCGGTGAACCAATACCTGCTTTCTCAGGAAAGGCCCCTCTTCGGAGATCTTCTGCCATTTGACAATCCTCATATCAGTCGGTACCAAGGAAGACTGACTCTGTCCTTGGTAAATCCAAACAAGTGAGACCACTGGGACTGGGACTGGGACTGGCTCTGGGTGCCTGGCTTCCTGCATCACAATTTCAGAGTTTTTGATGACCAAGGAAGAGAGGTGAGGTCACTTCCTTCAGGAACTGAATGAGGTCACTACCTTGGCCACCACTTTGTCCTAACAGTTGCTTCGAAAGGTCCCATGAAATGGAGGCTGCCCCTACTTCCTTTGACACTTTCACAAGTTAGAATGGTATATCAACCATAGGCACCTGGAAACAGCTCTCCACACAGGCATGGTTTGATCAGTTCTCTACATTAAGAAAGGAGAGGCTGATTCAAACACATCTCTTCATACTGACCCGGTTGTTTGCCATGGAGTATGACTTTTTCCCTCTTAGGTCCTTCATAGCTGCCTGCAACTTCTTAAGGGTATAATTTCTGCATGGTCCTTTGATGTTCTCAGCAGGTGGGAGATCCCCTACATTACTGTATTGTAAGACAAACTCTGTCTCGGCTCTTCTGTAAAGTTAGTTTGAGGGAACAATGTATGGTTAGGCTTAATAACATGTTTGATTTGAGTTAGGAATCATTCTGCTTAATGAATAATGGTATTGGGAACTTGCGATATTTACAAGAATATATTGGTGAAATATAAGTTTGAAAACAGAAATCTAGATAAGATTTGAATCCAGGAAGGGCATTGGGCTGTTGATTGGGATACTTAGCTTTGAATTATGTTCTGCAAAGATGTCTCAGATAAATCAATATACAATGGCATAGGACCTTGTACCTTGGATGATTGATTGTCGAAGTGATCATCCAGTCAAAAAGGGATAGTCTTTAGGATTAGGAAGATAGTCGGTATGTTAGAAAAAAGAGTAATATAGGATTTGGACCAAAAGTTCTTTAGCAATAGGGTTTCGGATAGAGAGTGAATGTAAATGTCAGCACATGTGAAGAGTCAGTCACAATGATGAACTGGGGAAAATATGTAGGAAAGCAGATATCAATAGACATTAGGAAATCAGACAAAATATAAAGTGACTGATAGGATTAGTCATTTTCAACAGGGTTGAGGTTGAATATATTATCTTAAGAAGAAACAAATATGTAGTCACCAATAGGATTGATTTGAGAGCATTAGGCAACCTGGACATGGATGTGTTTAGTAATCCATGCTCACTTTCCATTTAGGCTTTGGTGAAAGGTTAATAAAATAGCTACTTGTTACTTACTGTTTTTCTGTATGCTTAACAAAACACTGTTGAAGTCTTGAGGACTGTTTGCTAATCTTGTTTCCAGAATGTGCTGTCCCCAACTGCCAAACTGCAAATGTATACCCTCACCCATTTGCACGCAAACCACCCACTTGCCCTGACCCATCAATAAACTTCCCTCCCTGCCCTCTCCAAGGAAAGCATATAAGCTCTGCTTAAGCTGTTCTCATTGCTCTCTGCTCTATTCAAGTGAGCTCTGAGACCCAGAATGCTGGACCCATAATAAAACATTTACTGTTGAAGGAGACATTCTCTTGGTGGTCTCTTCCTCCGATGCTTGCCCGACCTTTACATCTGGAGGCACCAGCAAGATCCGACAGCGGCGGATGAAAGATCCCCAAGGGGCTCCTTTCAGGGTAAGTAAGGGAACTCTTTTTGGTTTTAGGTTTCAGGTTAGGGCTTGGCAAAATGGCTATGGGTGATGAGCGTGAGCTCTCTCTGACATAGGCTGACATACGTGTCACAGAGCCACAGGCCACGTCCCTGGGGGATGCCCCAGAGGACTCAGGAAATCGAGGAACAATAGTCTCCTTGACTCAGTGATATTTTGCTTCGGATTCGGTATTGCCAGCCCATCAGGTTTTGCCGGCTACTCAGGCCTGGCCTCAGTATTGGACGTCCAATGCCTGACTTTATTGTCTTGTCTTGTCAGTGTAGTGTGTCGTTGCTTTCACTGTTTGTGTATCTCTCATTTTGGGACAGAGAACTTCAACACCTCTCTTCCTGACCCTTGATCACTGGAACAAAGTCCGCTTAAGGGCCCAGAATCTTTCTTTTTCAGTAAATCGCTGAACCTGGCAGACCCTCTGTGCCTCAGAATGACCCACCTTTGGAGTTGGATAGCCCCTAGAAACATCTACGTCCCACTAATTCGAAAAGTCAGAGATTTTGTATTTCAACCGGGGCCACATGGACATCCAGATCAACAGCCATATATCTCAACTTTGCAGGACCTCTGCAAATCTCCTCCTCCATGGGTGAAGCTTTTCCTTGTCTCTGCCCCCGCTCCTACTCCTTCCACCATGATTCTATCTCTCAAACCCTCTGCTCCTCCTCCTCCACCCTCTCTTCTCCCTGAGTCTCAAGACTCTACTGGACTCTCCTCGCCTTCTTATCCGCTGCCCTCGTCCACCAACCCCCAACAACCTCTAAGTGATTCCCCTGCTGCTGACTCAGCCTCTCCGCCACTGGAGGAAGCTAGGCCAGCCCAGCGCCAACCAAATGACTCCCCCTTGTCACACACACAGCCCCTCCTTCCCTGGAGGAAGCTGGCCTGGCAAAAAGAACTCAAAGAACTCCCTGGCGTTTTCAAACCTGCCTACTTGGGATGACTGCCAACAAATCCTAGGGATTCTCTTCATGACAGAGGAATGAGAGAGAAACTTCCTGGAAGCTAGAAAAAAAAATATCCTCAGACCAGATGGGTGACCAACACAACTTCCCAACATAATCAAAGCCGGCTTCCCCTTGAACTTACCCAACTGGGACCCCAACACCTTTGAAGGTAGGGAGCATCTGTCCACTTATTGCCGGGCCCTAATAGTGGGTTTCCAACCGGCCGCTAGGCAACCAAATAATTTGGCCAAGGTAAGAGAGATTATTCAAGGGCCTGATGAACATCCCTCTATGTTTCTAGAGAGAATTATGGAGGCATATAGGAGATATACTCCTTTCGATCTTCAGGCAGAGGATCAAAAGGCATATGCCATGATGGCCTTCATTGGGCAAGCTGATCTGGTTATTAAAAGAAAGTTACAATACTTAGATAGATTACAAGATATGACTTTGAGAGATTTAGTCAGAGTAGCCGAGAAAGTATCCTATAAGAGAGAAACAGAGAGAACGAAAGGGAGCAAAGGGAGGATGAGAGATGAAAAAGACAGATTAAGGTATTAACTAATGTCCTGGTCACAACAATAAATAGGCCAGAAATTAAGAAACAGGGAGACAAGAAGTGATACCTGGGTCCCCTCCAGAGGCCACCCTTGGCCTCAGATCAATGTGCCTACTGTAAAGAAAAAGGACACTGAGCCAAAGAGTGCCCTAGAAAGAGGAACCCACGCCAGACAGCCTTTCTGACTCTGGAGGTTGACTAAGAATGTCGGGGCTCAGATCCCTTCCCCGAGCTCAGGGTAACTTTTGAAGTGAAGGGGACCCCATAAACTTTGAAGTGGACACAGCAGCAGTATACTCAGCCCTTAAGGCCCCACTGGGCCCTCTATCAAATAAAAGATCTCTAGTTCAAAGGGCTAACAGCAGTAAATATCAGACTTAGACAACTAAAAGGACCATGGACATGGGGAAAGACAAAATCCAACATTCCTTCCTAGTAATCCCAGAATGCCTGGCCCCATTGATGGGCAGAGATCTGCTCAGTAAGCTCCGGGACAAAACAACTTTTAACCCCGAAGGCCCCAAAATGAAATTTCTAAATCCTTCATTAAAAACTCCTATAGTCATGGCTTTATAAATGTCAGTCGAAGATGAACATCCACTTTTCACACACCCCAAGACTGATCAAACAGGCAAGCTACCCCAGAAATGGATAACAGATTACCCAGATGCCTGGGCAAAATTGTTGGGTTAGGCCTAGCCATGAAACAACCTCCAAGAACAGTGGAGTTAAAAACCTCAGCCTCCCCAATCAATGTCAAACAACATCCTCTGAGCAAAAAAGGTAAAGATGGGATAAGGCCCCATATTCAGAAATATCTGGCCTTAGGGTCCTAAAGCCCTGTCAATCGGCCTGGAACACTCCCCTGCTACCGGTAAAAAATCGAGGAACTGGGGACTATCCCCCATACAAGACCTAAGAGAGATCAACAACAGAGTGCAGGACATTCACCCCATGGTAAATAATTCGTACAATCTGCTTATCACTCTGAACCCTGAGTAGAAATGGTATGGACATAAAGATGCTATCTATTGCATGCCTCTGCATAAAGACAGTCAGTTGCTGTTTGCTTTTGAGTGGGTAGACCCAGAAACCGGAACGTATGGTAAACTAACATGGACTAGACTCCCACAGGGGTTCAAAAACTCCCCCACTCTCTTTGATGAAGCCCTCCACAGAGATGTCAACAACTTCAGACCTATGCACCCTGAAGTCACCCAGCTTCAATACGTGGATGACCTGCTACTGCAGCCAACACCAAGGAAAACTGTGAGTCTGGGAACCAAGCACTATTATATAAGCTTGCTCAACTAGGGTATAGAGCTTCTTCCAAAAAACCCCAAATTTGCCAGCAAGAAGTAGTCTTCCTGGGCTATTCCCTTAGGGGTGGTAAACGATGGCTCACTGAGCCCAGAAAACAAATGGTTGTGCAGATACACCCCCCCCCAGCAGCAGACAACACAGAGAGTTTCTTGGGACTACTGGGTTTTGCAGGTTATGGATTCCTGTGTTTGCGTCCTTAACTTCTCCTCTATACCCGCTGTTAAAGGGAGATGCCCAATTCCAATGGACCCCTGAGCACCAGCAAGCTTTTGATAACATCTAACAACACTGGCACTGAACTCCTCAAGTTCACTGAGCCAAGCCTGCAATTTCAGAAATCCCTACACTACGTTAAAAATGTACATCAATTCACACACCTTGGTTCAAAGAAACTGCAGGCATTCCTGAAGGATCAAGAACAGAGTTTTCCACTAACCGACTCACAGCGAAAGGACATAACTGAACGGGTAACAAAACCCTGTCCGTTCTGTCAATAGGTTAATGCTTACCCTTCCAAGCTTCCTGCAAAAAAGCACCTATGAACAACCAGACCAGGACAATTCTGGGAAGTGGACTTTACTGAAATTAAGCCAGCGAGGTATGGACTTCAATATCTCCTAGTGTTTGTAGATATATTTTCAGGATGGATTGAAGCCTTCCACACAAAAAAAGGCACAAATGGTGGTAAAAAATCCTGAAAGATATTTTTCCATGATACGGCCTACCTAAGGGTATATTGTCTGATAATGGACCGGCGTTCATGGCCCAGGTAAGTAAGGGGTTAGCCAGGACCCTGGGAATAAATTGGACGTTACATTGTGCTTATAGACCCCAGAGCTCAGGACAGGTTAAAAAAAAATTAATAGAACCATTAAAGAGACCTTAACGAAATTAAGCTTAGAGAGGGCATCAAAGGTTGGACTATGCTCCTGCCTTATGCACTGTTTCATGCAAGAAATACTCCCTCTGTTTCTTTGAGTAACCTCACCTCCTATGAAATTCTCTATGGGGCCCCTCCTCCAGTAAGGACCTAACCCCAACTCTAAGACCTACCGATCCCTTCCACACCCCCTTGCTTGACAAACTTAAAGCTCTTGAAAGAACTCAGCGATACCTTTCAAACCAGCTGGCCACTGCCTACCAACCTGGTGAAGAGGAGACTCCACATCGATATCAAATAAGAGACTTCGTCTACATAAGATGACTTCAGGTGTCATCCCTGGAACCCCGATGGACAGGACCATACCAGGTGCTACTTATAAAACCTACAGTGGTAAAGGTAGACGGAATCACTTCCTGGATCCTAATTCTCATCTCAAGCCTGCGCCCTGTCCAGACTCTGGCTTGAAAGTGGAAAAGACTGGTAACCCTTTCAAATTGCATATTGTCCATGTGGATAAGGCTATAGACTCTCCCCTTGGCCACCACTAGTCCTAACCATCATCAGCCCATTCAGCAGCGATGGCTGATCACAAATTCTATTAGACAAGAAGTATGGTCTGTCTTGCTTACAGCCCCCTTAGGGACCTGGTGGCCATCTCTCCACCCAGATATTTGTCAGCTGAGTATACGTCTTTCCAATTGGGATATCTCTGATGAAGAGGATCCCATTAAATTTCCATTAAATTTCTTCCGTACCATAGATAATGGAAACAAACATTATGGATGTAGGGACACGCAGGCCTGATGCAGGTTGGCTAGCCTAGATTACTATGTTTGCCCGGTGTACTATCAAAGCCACAAACAACCACGGCTGTGTGGGGGAAAAGCCGTCTTCTTCCGTAAGTCATGGGGATGTGAGCATACAGGGGCTGCCTGGTGGAACCCAAACTCCTCATCAAATTCAGTTCACAGCATTGGCCATATTACCAATTAGACAACCAAAACCGATGGCCCACAGAGGGGTGTCTAGATCCTCAAATTCTGTGTGACTTTTTCAACTTCGGCAAGTGCTCAAAAGGATGGAAGAAAATTCCCCTATGTGTATGCCTTTTCCCTCCTTTGCTCACATCATGAACTATGTTTCTCCAATATATCCTTCTTCTCCAGACTCTCTGCTGTCACTCTCACATCAACAACCTGATTTCTCCCCTCCAATTACTAGATCAAAAACCCAAACCTCTGCTGGTTCTCAGACCATTGCTCCCTTGCTGAGGTAGCAGGTACTGAGGTACCCTTCCACCCACTCACTCCTCTCTTCTCCTGTCAGTGCCCACACCGGGTCCCACCAGGTCCTCTTACCAGCTAACCCTAAGCTCAAACCAGCTGAGGAGTGCCCTCAGACGCCTATCCAAGTTGTAATGAAAATGGCCTTTAAAGTTGCTTTGTCATCACTAAAAACAGGTTACTAAGATTTTAATGTCCCTCACAGGCTTTTTGGGATACTCACTCCTGTCTTCCCATCTGCTCTACCTGTTCTACTGCTCACGTTTTGTTGCCAGGAAAATCCCAAACCCTTTTCCCATTATTCTTTTATATCTCTTTTTCCTCATTCTCAGAACCACAGAACTGCTCTCACCCCCCGCCTTCCCCGTCTTCCCCTCTGTACCAGGCTCACAGAAAAATCTTAAATGGCCTTCTCCAGAAGTCTTCATCGTGGCTGACTTTAGGACTTTCAGCAACAAAGTCCCTATAAAAGAGTTCAGTGTACATAAACTTCCTCTTTTCGTGTTGCTCTGTTATACTTGGCCACTGGCTGGAAAAATCAGCACTTCTAAGCTAGACACCCCCTTACTAGTTTTTCACAAAATATGTGAACAAGGCCTCTGGCCTTGAGCTCAGGCTTCCAGAGATGGCTACATTTCCAAGATAAAGAAGTTACCAACTGGGCTCCATGGTAACAGCTGGCAGGGAGAAAATAAAAGAGAAGAAAACAGCTCTCCCCCTCCCAGATGTCCTTAAAAAGTTATCTTTCCCAGAGAAGAGGAAAATAAAAACAGAACCAGAAACTGCTTTTTGTGAACTTCTGCAGACTGTAAATTTCTGAGTCTTTTCTCTTACATGTTGGGTACAAAATTCTGAAACTACCTAAACTTGGGATTCAGGGGATTAATTGATTACAATAGAAGCAATGCCCTCTATATCCGGTTGCAACCAAATAGGACTGTTTCCCTGTCTTCGGTGCTATCTTAGGTGCCTTGCCTTGTCCATACCTACAACAGTATAATTCTATATACTTAAACATTGTTTATTCATAGAATTATCAACAGATGTGATTAATTATGTAATGATGTAGATGTTTCCCCGAGTGCTCTATCATGAGGCAGGATCATTTAAATTTCAAATAGGGGGGCATACAACCCGGTTCTGCTGGCAACCTGTATCTTTCACTTTAGCCATCTTATGAGGAATAGTAGTTGCTGCAGAGGTGGGCACAGGTACCACTGCCCTAATCCATGGGACACAACAAATGACCCAATTAGAAGCAGCAATACACCAAAACTTAAAGATATTAAAAAACCACCATCACAGCTTTACAAGAATCTTTAACCTCTCTCTCTGAAGTTGTTTTACAGAACAGGCGAGGGTTCGACCTCCTCTTCATGAGAGAAGGGGCCTTTGTCCTGCATTGAGGGAAGAATGTTGTTATTATGCCTACCATACTGGAGTTGTAAAAGAATCTATGATTAAATTAAGAAGACGCATTGAAGAGCATCAACAAGAGAGAGAGGCCCAAAAAGGGTGGTTTGAGTCTTGGTTCACAGAGTCCCCCTGGTTAACTACGCTTTTATCAGCCCTGGCTGGTCCCTTAATAATCCTCACATTATTGCTAACTGTAGGACCCTGTTTGCTCAACCGTGTAATTTCCTTTCTCCAAGCTCAAATTGGACAAGTTAAACTTATGGTAATCAGAAATCAATATACCACACTAGCAGACATAAAATGTGACATCCCCAATGATCACTATTATTATTTAATGTAACCAAAAGAAAGTGGGAATGAAAGGTAAATAAAATAGGTAATTGTCACTTCCAGTTTTACGGTATGCTTAACAAAACACTGTTGATATCTTGAGAACTGTTTGCTAATCTTGTTCCCTGAATGTGCTGTACCAACTGCAAAACTGCAGAATGTACTCCCTCACCCATTTGCACGCAAACTACCCACTCGCCCTGACCCATCAATAATCTTCCCTCCCTGCCCTCTCCAAGGAAAGTATATAAGCTCTGCTTAAGCTGTTCTCAGGGCTCTCTCCTCTATTCAAGGGAGCTCTGAGCCCCAGCATGCTGGACCCCCATAAACTTTTGGCTGTTGCATTAGACAGTCCCTGGTAGTCTCTTCCTCCGATGCTGGCCTGACATTTACATTGGTAAAATAATAAGTGTGACCATTGCTTCTGTGTCCAAATGTACAAATTAATATTGGGGGTACAAATAGGTGTACCCTGTGATATGAATATAGACATAATGCATGAATAGGCAATACTGTGAATAAATAATAAAATGGGTTCCAAATTAAATAATGGATTCAATTGATATCTGAAAATATACAGGAAATCTTATATTGATACACATACATTCATTCCAACCAGTTATACATCTAAACGTTATATTAGGATTATGGTTTGTCATGAAAAGTGTGTGAGTTTTGCTTCAAAACTGATTATGAAAGTTGAAAATAATGTGTTTGGAAAGAAGTCTCATGAAAAGACCAGACAAGAAACCTGGAGGAATCCATCTGTTCTGAAGCAGGAAGTTATTGAAAGTGAAACAAATGCCTATAAGTTTGCTAATTTGTGGATGAAATATATATCCTATGATGTGCATAAATTGAAGAAATAGTAATGTACCAGTGTTGAATAAAAATGAACGTCAAAATACACATCATGCCCCATAGTAATCTACTTGCATTGATGTTAAACTGGGTCAGTTACTGTACAAATATTAGTATTTGTATGCAACATTAACTGAAGTTAGTTTTCAGTACTGGAAACAAATATGTATATCATGTGGATGAATATTTCTGAGAATAATCTTGTGAATACTTGATTATAAATCCATATACATGAACATGAATGAATTTAGGGAGTGTATATAAGACACATATATTTCATATTTTGAAAAATCTGGAGAATATATATATATATATACAAAAAAACACACACAGAGACATTAAATTACCAATATATATGCCAATCGAAATTTATCATGAAATATATATCATCAACAGATGCAAAAATATTTCTTTTACTGAACATGGATTTATGTTTAATGTTGTTCAACTAGGAAGCTCACCCATAGGTTGAATTTTAAGATCCAACAGGGTTTAGGAGGAGTGATCTCTTCTCATAATTTGTATCTGCCAAGTCAGCCACCTCACAAGAATGTACATGTGATACCAGGTAGGATTCTTTATGTGCATATAAAATTACATGTTCTGAATAGGCTACAGAGAAAGGGAGACAGGAATTTATATATTTATTAACTTTAAAAACACAAGGAGAACTATTTCAATTAAAAATTAACTAGATTTATAACACCTACCCTTCATAATGCAAATGGCAAGTCCAACTATACACCATGCCTTTTTTGAACTGCTTGTATTTCTATTCTGTTTGGGTTAGTTTTCTCCATCATATTAGGATTAGCAGTCAGAGTCTAGTAGTTTATGAGTTACTGTCAGGGATTAAGTATTTTGAATGGAAAATTGGAAAATGAATCTAATGTGTATGCATATATGTGCTACACAAAAATCTTCCCACTCTCATCCACAACAATGCCTTGACATTAACTTCGTCCCAAGTAAGACACAATTAGAGGAAAAAAGTTAGAAAATCTTTGAATGCATATGTGGAATGGAATATACTCAGGAGTTCACAACCTTGGAAGTGGTAGAGCAGTTTCCAAAATAAGGCACATGGTAAACACTCCACAAACATGGAGCTCTGCTGGCCTAAAGACTTCTTGATAAACTGCCTCTGAGGTTGGGCACTTGAAATATATGTTGTTGTCAGTAGCTTTAGCTTACTTTCTAGTGAGACCATCAAAGCTGGGTCTGCATCTATGTGACCTGGAGGACATTGTTTCTAATTTTCCAATGAACATGAGGCAGCAGTGCGAATACTCTCATTGTAGTTATACTATGGCCACTGGGAGCTAAGTGACTCACCGTGTGAACTGTGAAGCCATTTGTTCCTCCTCCACTTTTCGTGGTGGTTCTTGCTGCTGCACTGGGACTTTGGTATTTTCTTCATGAAATACAAGGAGATCAACTGGGACACAGTGCTGGAGGGAGTTCTGTCACATGTGGAGCTCACGGTCTGCATGTGAATGCACCAACCAGGATTTTATCCCACATGGGTTGCCCCTTTGTCCATAGCAACCTGATTCTGAACATTGCCTTGAAATCTTCCTATATAAAAAGATGCCTTTACATGGAAGGTTCTGCTGGCTGTACCATGTCAGTCACAAGCCATTTGGAAGCAAATGGCAGATCCACATAGCCCCACCACACATGTTTTATCACACACCTTCACACCACGGCTCTAGGCCCACTAATTTGCAGGTTCCAACTTACTGGCATCTCTGTTCTACACAATTTTCATGAAACCCAGTCAGTCAAGGCACTGTCTGATACACTCATGATCAGCAATAGGACATCCAAAGATTCTCCAGTGCCACCTGGTCATGGGAATTTCAAAAATTTCATGGTGTTTATCTAGCCATTTTTCGAGGATGAAGTTGGAGGAACTTTGGGTTTCAAAAACCATTAAATGTTGAGGAAGCTCATTTCAATGAAACTCTGGAGAACTCTCATAGGCAAAGCCTCCCAAAGAGTGGACAAAAGGTCACATGAAGCCAGTCCAATTGAAGTCTACAATGTGAGGTACATGTGTGTTTTAACTCTCAACTATGGCTGCCAAGACTTTAAGAAGAAAATCATGGATTATCTTGGCTGAGATTCCCAGTGCTCTGTGGCCTTGATCTAAGTTTATAAGGGCTACTTTCATGCGTGGCCTCCTAAAATCCCAACAAAACTCATGGCAATTCTTCTCTGAGGTCAGTTCCAGAACTCAGTCTCTATGTGGATTCACACCAGAGTTCAAGCCCAGGTGGACCCAGTGATTTCTTCCAAACGCCACACAAATGACCAAAATTTAAACGAAAACACTCCCATATGGCCCTCATCTTTTCCACATAGACACTCATCATAACCTCTAGCTGGAGATGAGGCGCACTGGACAAGACAGTGTCCAAAATAAGCTCCCTTGCCCGTCATTTGCCTAAAGTCAGGGTGGCCTGGAAACCCTTCCTGTGAACCAGGAGTGATCAAATAGGCCTACCATTATTACTGTTCCACTTCTCCAATTTGAGGCCTACTGACTGTGGGGTTTAGATTCTTCATGTGGATTGGGGTCATGAGAAAACCCAAGCACCAATGGGCTAGACTCTGAAGGGCTTTGAAGAACTCATTTGACCCAAAGGATTCCTATTCTCACCTTATGGAGGTCAGGAAACTTACAGAGGAAGGCGAGAGACTTCATCCATAATGAATGCTCTTTTGGCCATTTTGGTTTTGGATGCACACATGGCATCTTTCTTTAGATCCATCAGGTGCTGAGAATCTAAGCCACAGCCTCACACAGGGCCAACAGGCTGATTCAGACACATCCCTTTCGAAATCAATTACTCAAAGAGGGACAGGTGATGCCCATTCATTTGCATTAGAGAACTGTTTGATTCAGGCTTCACAACGGGGTGGCCTTGGCAAAGACCTTCCTGACATTTAGTGCTATAGAACAATAGGTAAGCAAAAGTCCCAAAGCAGGGTTTCTCCACTGAGACTTTTCCTGGTAACACTGATATCTGAGTTTTCTGAGATTCTTGCCATTCCCTTCAGCTATCCAGTACATGGCCAAGTCACAGAGCTTGGAGGTGGTACCTATCTTAGTCACAAAATCATGAGCCTATTCTGGAGAGTGGCCAGAATTCAGGAAGAAAACAGGAACTTAGGAAGATTGCAGGTCTTGCCCACAAATAAGGCAATCCACTGTCCTTTTATAAATTGTGCAGCGTGAATGTTGGGAAGCTTTCTCCTAGACAGGACACATCCATTGTTGCATTTTCTTTTGTAATGTCTACACCCACGGACAAAGTGGGATACACAGACATAGAAACACTTGCCTTGTCAAATGACTTAATAGAAACAGTCCACTCCAAAACAAACAAACCAACTTTCCTACGTATTCTCAGAACATGAGACAAAACCACAAACCCACACTCATTCCCACAAATGCACCTCCTTCCCCCAAGAAGGTCTGTTACTAACCGGAGTGTCCTCTGCCTGGTGAGCCATTCTTTGTTCACCCGAAATGGCCTGTCTGTTCTCAAATCTGGACTCCTTGGCCCACTCTGTGAAGTTGTCAGGAGCCAGCTTTGAGCCGCCACTACCTGCTTTCTCAGGAAAGACACCTCTTCAGATTTTTTCTGGCATTTGGCCATCTTCACATCTGTAGGTACCAAGAAAGACTGACTCTTTCCATGATAAATCCGAACAAGTGAGATCTCTGTGACTGTTACTGGGCCTGGCCCTGGGTGCCTGGTTTACGGGATCCCAAGTTCAGAGAGTTCCATCACAAAGAAGTGAGGTAGGTCACTTCCTTCATGAACTGAATGAGCTCACAGCCTTGGCAAACACTTTGTCCTAACAGTTTCTTCCTGGGGTCCCATGAGATGGAGGCTGCCCCTACTTCCTGTGACACTTTCACAAGTTAGAATGATATATAAACCATAGGTAGTGGGGGAGAGATCTCCACACAGGCTTGGTTTTGTCCATTTTGTCTACATTAAAATGCGAGAGGCTTATTCAGACACATCTCTTCATCCTGACAAGGTTATTTGCCATGGAAAATGACTTTTGGTCTCTCAGGTCCTTCATAGCATTCAATATCTTCTTCAGGGATAATTTCTGCATGGATTTTTGAGATTCTCAGCAGGTGGAAGATCCCCTATATTCCTGTATTGTAAGACCAACTCTATCCCTGCACTGCTGTAAAGTTAGATTGAGGGAACAGTGTATGGTTAGTGTTAATATCATGTTCTATTTGGGTTAGGAATCATTGTGCTGGATGAATAATGGTATTGGGAACCTGAGATATTTACAAGAATATATAGGTGAAATATAAGTATGGAAACAGAAATCTAGGGAAGACTTGAAGCCAAGTAGGACATTGGGCCCTTGAGTAGCATACTTTGCTTTGAATTATATTCTGCACAGATGTCTCAGATAAATCGATATACAAAGAAATAGGATCTTATGCACTGGATGATTGAATAACATACAGAATATCCAATAAAAAAGGGATAGTCTGTAGGATTAGCAAGATAGTCAGTAGATTTAGAAAGAAGAGTTAGTATAGCATTTGTACCAAAAGTTCTTTACAAATAAGGTTTCGGGTAGAGAGTGAATGTAAATGTCAGCACAATGACGAATTGGGGAAAATATGTAGGAAAGCAGATATAAATAGAGACATTAGGAAGTCAGTAAAAGTATAAAGTGTGTAATTTGTTTAGACATTTTCAACGGTTTGAGTCTGAATATATAATCTTAGGCAGAAACTAATATGTTGTCACAAATTGGATTGACTTTTGAGAGCATTAGGTAACCAGGACATGGATGTTTTTATTAATCCATGCTCACTTTTTATTTAGGCTTTGGTAAAATCATAAGTGTGACCTTTGCATTTTGTGTCCAGAATATTATTGTGATAAAATGTATATGTAGATCAGGTGACATGAGTATTCCTTCCACCATTTCTGGGAGCACTATTTTGAAGAAATATAAATTAGTATTGGGGGTACAAAGGGGTATACCCTGTGTCATAGAATATATTGATAATGCATCAATTGACCATCATGTGAATAAATAATATAACTGGTTCCACTTTAAATAATGGATTGAATTGATATCTGAAAATATAAAAGAAATCTCACATTGACATACAATCATTCACTGCAACCAGTTATACATCTAATGGTAATATTATGGTTGTGGTTTATCCTGAAAGGTGTGTGAGTTTTGTTTCAAAAGTGATTATGGAAATCAAAAATAATGTGTTTGGAAAGAAGTCTCATGAAAAGAATAGTCAAGAAACCTGTAAGAATACATGTGTTCTCAAGCAGGAAGTGATTGAACATTATATATCATACTATATATAATGTGCATAAACTGCAGAAATAGTAATGTACCGGTGATGAATAAAAATGAACATCAAAATACACATCATGTCCCATAGGAATCTACTTGCATTGATGTTAATCTGGGTCAGTTACTGTAGAAATATTAGGATTTTTATGCACCATTCACTGAAGTTACTTTTCAGTACTAGGAAAAACAGTATGTATTTAAGTTGGATGAATATTTCTGAGAACAATCTTGTGAAAATTTGATTATAAATCCACATAAATCACAAAAAATTATGAACACAAAAGTCACATGGACATTAAAATGTAGCAATATATATGCCAATTTAAATCCATCTTGAAATATATATCATCCACTGATCCAAAACTATTTATTTAATGAACTTGAATTTATGTATAATGTTGTTCAGCTAGGAAGCTCCCCCATAGATTGAATTTTCTGTTCCAACAGTGTTTAGGAGGAGTGATCTCCTAAATGTGTATGCAAATATGTGCTACACAAAAATCTTCCCACTCTCATCCAGAACAATGCCTTGATATTACCTTCACCCCAAGTAAAACACAGTTGGAGGACAAGAGTTAGAAAATCTGTGAATACATATCTGGAATGTAAAATGGTCAGGAGTTCACAACCTTGCAGGTTGTAGAGGAGTTTCCAAAAGTAAAGGACAGGCTTGATAGACCCAACCTGATCTTTTATTAGAATTGGGAGCCATCTTGCCAGAAAGCCGTGAAAAGATAATTTCGGCTTTACTATAAATTAGTGCAAATTCTGAACCTGCTTGGAATGCGTGCCCATGCCTTGAACTCATCCATGCCTGGCTCTCTGACCAGATAACAGTGCTCTCTGAAACATTAGTGACACCTAATAAATATTGGCATTCCCAGGCCAGACAACGACCCTCTCTGAGTCTCTAATGGTCCTCATAATTTCTGATGTTGGGGCCAGCAAAAAAAATGTAAACTACCATTAGTGTGATGCTTTCAAAGTTCTGTTATCTGTAAACCCTTTTGGTGTAACTTTCTGGGCTATATAGCTGGGCTGTAGGAAAGGTGGTGTTGCTGTCTTGTTCCCGCCATTTTTGGAGGGAGAGGCAGCCTGGCCGGTTTTAAAAATAAGCTTGCCTTAATTTGATTTTAATTGGAGTCAGTGGTCTTTTCTTGCATCCTAGTCCAACATTTTGGAGTTCCCCAGTGAGATGACCCTGCCCGACCAGATCACAAGGCCAGACTGCTGAAAATTCTGAAGCTGGCCTTCCCTCCAGGGCTACGGGCTGGGGAACCACTCTAGGGGGTGCACAACTTGAGATGTTCCAAGGCCTTGGAGTGAGCCGTCGGTCTGGGGAGCACTGCAGTGAACCACCGCACTGAAAGTATTAGCAAGCACCTGGTGGAGGAGGCCTCCATAGGTAAGTGGCACCTTGATAACATCTTATATCTGGTTAAGGGAGATCTCTTCTAATGACAGAGAGGTGGCCTGGGGAGGCTCACATACACTCCTGTCCAGGACAGTAATGAGAATCGTTCTGTCCTCTGTTCCGTTCTGTAGGGAATTCCTTTCAAGGTTAGAGAGGTGCCGAGGGACACGCACGTGCTCCTACCCCAGAGCTTTAGCAAGACGTTGAATTGCTCCTCTGTTTTTCTATTTTGGCACCAGGATTCTGTTTTTTTTTTTTTTTTTTTTTTTGTGTGTGTGTGTGTGTTTTGTTCTGTGTTCTATATGTTTTTTTGTTTTTGTGCATTTTGTTTTGTGATTTCTGTGATAAAATCTTAAGGATATTGAACGTGAAAATGGGTAACAAAGCAAGTAAGCCTGACACCCTTTTGGACTGTGTTTTAAGAAACTGTGATGAACTTTACCACCATTTTTTAAGCAGAATGAGAGAAGCCCCTAGCTGGCTGCCTGGAGCACACCCAGTGCAGATGGCAATGCCTGCTTGGGAATGAAGAACTGAGTATCTCCCAGCATCTGCCAAAGCCCTGTTTATTCAGGGAATTCCCTCCTTCGTTCCCTGCACTGTAAGGATAATGCCGCCTCTGTCTTCTTAAAAAAAGAGAAAAACAAAAAGGGGACACTAAATGCAGTAAAGTCACCATGGAGACACTTTATTTTACATTTCAGGTTGCTCCTCTGTGAAAACATTTGGTCCCCTTGTGGGGACATCTGTGGTGCCACTGGGGAAGGAGATTTTTCTCTTATTTGCTCTGTTTTAAAGGGTTCTATCTGTCAGCCATTGTCTGGAGTTTATTTCTGCCTGTCTTGTGCCTTTTTTCTGGCCCTTTAAGACATGTGCAATAATGTGTTAATATTATAAATTGTTTCTTGGAAATGATCTTAGCTGAATTTGTGTCTAAATGATGATGTTTCATTGTACCAATCTGGTATCTGAATGGGTTTTTGAAGCATTTCACAATCTTGCAGTTAAAAGTCGGGTTTAGGTAATTGTTTAGTTTATGGTTTCAGATAATTCATGCCAGAGAACATAAATACTTAGGATGGAAAACTAAAGAACTCTACTTCCAAGTTGGCAAGTAACTTCCCAATCATTCAGTCTTTTTTTCACCAATTTTAAATTAGGTAGCCTGGGAAAATGTCACTGTGTGTACCAGTGCATTAATTTGGACAAGGATACTAAATCATAGTATGATATCTGTTGACAAAACAACTTGTAAAGATATAAAATTTTGTGAATTGTATCTTAAACTTGTATCATAATTTTCAACATCCTAACCTGAAAATAATGGTTAAAATACCTTAGGCCTAAGGTTTCTGCTCAGAATAGCCATTTTTTCCTGCTTCTTCCAGACCTCAGTCAGGGATTATTTTGAAATGCAAATGAAAGAAGCCTGTAAGCTTAGTAGGAGACTCATTTGAGGCCTAAGGAAAAAAAAAGTAAATTGTATGGTATTTACTTATTACTGGCCAGTCATTTTTTCTAGGACTCATATTTTTTTCCTTAGATTCTTTATTTATTTTTTGAGCTCATGATTTTGCTCCTACAGACCTAGGTTAATGTTTTTCTGATCAGTAATATCTTTGACCAACTGTGGAATTTTTAAATCATTGCAGTGGAGATTTCACCTGTGAAAAGCTACAAGGCCTTCACTTTTATTATGTGTGCACAATTTGTTATGTGTTGTATGTCTATATATGTATACATATGTCCGTATATCATATATATGATACACAAATTAACATATATAAGGAACACTCATATTAAAAAGCACTCATAAAAACAATTTTAAAAAGTGGATCCAAAGATCTTTAATTCACGTGATTTAAATGTTTCAATTTAAATTGGGTAAACTGATAAATATAAATTTCTTTAAATTTAAGCTTACAAGTTTTTCTAGGTGTTCAAAAATCTAATAAAGTATTAATGTCTACAAAAGGTCTAATATGCCTATGTTCCAGGACTTTTCTTTCAATCAAAAAAATGGCTTACACTGTTCAAAACATTTGTCTAATATTTTGATAAATAAGTAAAGTAAATTTGATATGGGATTACTCATTCATGAGTACTTTTGTTTGATATCTGATTGATATACTAAGGTCTGAATAAGTTTGTACTATAGTCTGTATAAGATTGTAAAAATCAGTCATGTGTTAAAGAGACAAAAATTTCTTAAACATAAGTTTACCCATAACATTTAGTTTATTAAGATTTAAATTTTCTAGAGCAGGCAACCATAAAAATTAAACAACTGTTTAATTAAGAACTGTTATTTTAGAGCACTGTACTGCCATTTCTTTAAAAGCTAAACTTGGTTAATGTAGAAACATCAATGTAATTGTGATGCTATTAATGTGCTCATATCTTCCAGTTATAAAACTCTATAAGGTAGAAATTTTAAAAGAGCATTATATCAAGCAGGTGTTCTGAAGTTGTATGGTAAATAAAATATATATTGGGGATTTATTTACCTGTTATCAATAATATATGTAAAGTTTTATGTTACTTTTTACATTGTGGAACAATTTAAATGTATTTTTAAGTTAATGAGACCCTAATCTATGTAAAGGTTAAAATCTTTCAGCCGTACTTTAATTCATGTTTTAAATGTGATATCATATGGTGTGAGCTAATGTTCATGTGACCTCAAAAAATTTATGTAAACTTTGTAAAATGATATTTAAAAAACAAAGATCAGCTTTAGAACTAAAGCATTTAAGGTTTATAAGGAGCCCTGCTTACCTGAGATAAGACTCTGTGTCCCATCTTACTACATGTGAGAATGACTACGAAAGCAGTAGGTCAGATTTTATTTCATTTAAAGTTATGTTCAAATTTTTTTTCTGTCAAGATTACTAGGATCTCAAAAAGATGATATAATATATAACTCACCCAAAAAATTCAGGGTAGCTATTACATGAACTAAGTATTTTTACTCTTGTTAAAAAAATTTTATTTTTTAATTTCCTTATAAGTGATCTAAAGATTCCCTGTTGGTGTTTTACAGAAGTGTTGCTTTAAGAACACAACATGGGTTAATTTAAGATAATAAGTCATCAACTACAAGACAGACAGAATAATAAGATCCCAATTAATAATATATAAATAATTATAAACTTATAGACATTAAAGCACAGTACTCTTAATATATGGCTGTTAAAATTCATTTGCTGGTTGTTTCAGATTAGGATTGAAAATTAAAGTTAAATAAAAAGGTCCAAAAAAAAACGATATTTGACTCTTGCCCTCTGAGTCAGTCTGAATCCAGGGAACAAGGGATTTCTCTATGAGCTTTGCAACTCTGGGCCACATAACCTCCCGATCAGAGAGATTAATGAGACCACTGGAGAACAGAAAGCCAATCAGTGCATTTGCTACAAAGAGGTGAGTCATCAGGAAAGGGAGACATCCCTGATGCTTCTGAGGGAAGCCACATGGTCAAGCAAGACCTGGACCCACATAGCTCAAATTGCACTAGCAGAACTGAGAAGCTGCTCTCAAGTTTCCCAAAAAATGACTCCCATAAAAGCTCAGCTGACTTCTAACAATAGATAGAAACAAAAGTCAGTTTGACTGCTTCATCTTAAACACTTAGCAAAGACAGTTAAAACCAAAATACAGCCAATCCTGGGCATTTTAAATAATAATAACAATAATAATAATAATAATAATAATAATAATAATAATAATAATAATAATAATATTTTAAGGTATACACTTTATGTTAGCCTCCCAAAATAAGTAAAACTGTTGGCTACAAAGAAGGATTCTCAGAGAGGAATGCCTGATAACTATAAAAATAGACTATCAAGAGGAGCTGCCAGAGGCAGAAGTTTTTAGTTTAAGGCCTACAGATATTCCTAACCTACACAGGTAGGCTTGGTGTTTGCTAGTACAATTATCCAGCCCTGAGTAACAGAATTAAATGTTTCTCTATTAAACACAGAGGTCATACTAGTGAAAGGATTCTGCAAAATCAGATGACATTAAATTATTAAACTGTATATTATGGGGAGGGACAACTGTATCACTAAAAGTTAAATATTAAGTTCACAGTCCTGATAATTGGGGATATTAAAGACTGGTGAGGGTACTTCATACAGTGACATGATCCAGCTACTGCAACATTTATTCAATACTCATGTTTTTTGTTTCTCTCATAGAAGAACCCATCCCCAGATGACTTTACAACCTGTTCTTCCTCAACAAGACTTCAAAAAGAACTGACTTCAAAAAGGCAACTCATGTCCCTCACGCCATGCACACTCATGTCACCCTTTCTCAGGTGAGAAAAAGCCAAAATGAGAGACGACTCTCTACTTACACCAATGGAGCCAAAAATAAATAGACTATCAATATAAGTAATTAATTAAGTCAGGTAATATCAGGGAGACTGGTTTTCGGTGAGTTCTAAAAATTTGGTGACTGTTAACTGAGTGATTAAAATTTCCTCAGTGCTTTTCCACTAACCTATGAAGGATTACAAAGGGACACATAAGAAAAGGGGGGAATGATACACCCAACCTTACCTTTTATTAAAATTGGGAGCCATCTTGCAACAAAGCCATGAAAAAATCATTTTGACTTTACTGTAAATTACTGCAAATTCTGAACCTGCTTGGAATGACTACCCGTGCCTTGAACTCACCCGTGCATGGCTCTCTGACCAGATAGCAGCCCTCTCTGAAACTTTGTCACACCTCATAAATATTGGCCTTTTGTGGCCAGACAATGACCCTCTCTGAGGCTCTAATGGTCCTCATAAATTTTGATGTTGGGGCTAGCAAAAAAAAAAAAATGTAAACTCCCATTAGTGTGATGCTTGTCAGAGTTCTATTATCTGTTACCCCATTTTTGTGTAACTTTCTGGGCGACAAACCTGGGCTGTAGTAAAGGTGGGGTTGCTCTCTTGTTCTCGCAATTTTGGGAGGGAGTGGCAGCCCAGCCAGTGTAAATAATAAGCTTACTTTAATTTGATTTTAATTGGAGTCAGTGTTCTTTTCTTACATCCTGGTCTAAGAGGTAAACACTCCACAAACATAGAGCTCTGCTGGCCTAAAGACTTCTTGAGAAACTGCCTCTGAGGTTGGATACTTTAAATATATTTTGTTGTCAGAAGGTTTAGCTTCTTTTCTAGTGAGACCATCAAAGCTGGGTCTGCATCTATGTGAATGGAGAGCATGGTTTCTTATTTTCCAATGAACATGAGGCAGCAGTGCTGAATTATCTCTTGGTAGGTAAACTGTGGCCATTGGGGGCTAAGTGTCTCCCTGTGTGGACTGTGAAGCCATTTGATCATCCTCCATTTTTGTGGTGTTTCTTGGTGCTGCACTGGGAGTTTGGTATTTGCTTCACGAAATACAAGGAGTTCAACTGCGACACAGTGCTGGAGGGAGTTCTGTCATGTGTGGTGGGTCAGAAACTGCAGGAGAATGCACCAACCAGGCTTCTATTTCACATAGCTTTTTCCTTGACCATACCCACCTGATTCTGAACATTGCCTTGAAACCTCTCCATATAATAAGATGCCTTAACATGTAAGGTTCTGCTGGATGCACCATGGCAGCCAAAAGGCATTTGGAAGTCAATTGGAAATCCACACGGCCCCACCTCAGATATTTTATCACACACCTGCACACCACTGCTCTGGGCCCACTATTCAGCAGTGCAAATTACTGGCATCTCTGTTCTTCACCATTTTCATGAAACCCAGTCAATCAAGGCACTGTCTGGTACACTCATGATCAGCAACAGGAGATCCAAAGGTTATCCACTGCCACCTGGTCATGGGAGTTTTAAAAATTTCAGGGTGTTTATCTAGCCACTTTTCAAGGATGAAGTTGGAGAAACTGTGGGTTTCAATTCATTCAGGAACCATTTAATGTTGAGGAACCTCATTTCAATGAATGCTCTGGAGAACTCTCAAAGGCAAGGCTTCCCAAAGAGTAGCCAAACGGTCACATGAAGCCCAGCCCATTGAGGTCTACAATGTGAGGTCCATGTGTGTTTTGACTCTCAACTATGCCTGTCAAGTCTTTCAGAATAAAATCATGTGATATCCTGGCTGAGATTCCCAGTGATCAGTCGAAAGCCACCCTTGGCCTAGATTTCAGTTTCCAAGGGCGACTCTCATGCGTGGCATTCTAAAATCGCAACACAATCATGACAATACTTCTCTGAGGTCAGTTTCAGAACTCAGTCTCTAAGGGGAATCATACCAAAGTTCCAGCCCTGGTGGATCCAGTCATTTCTTCCAACTGTCACACAAATGAACACAATTAAAACCAAAACACTCCCACATGGTCCTCACCTTCTTCCATATAGACACTCATTATAATCTCTGGCTGGAGGTTTCCATGAGGGGTGCAGCACAAGACGGTATCCAAAACAAGCTCCCTTGTCCCTTATTTGCTTAAAGTCAGCTAGGCCTGGACACCATTCCTGTGAACCAGGAGTGATAAAATAAGCCTGGCCTTAATACTGCTCTGCTTCTCCAATTTGAGGCCTACTGACTGTCAGGTATAGATTCTTTATGTGATTTGGAATAATGAAAAAACCCAAGCTCATATGGGCTAGCCTCTCCAGGGCTTTGAAGAACTCATTTGACTCAAAAGATCCATATTCTCACTTAATGGAGATCAGAAACCTATCAGAGTAAGGCAAGATACTCCATACACAGTGACTGATCTTTTTGCCATTTTGGTTTTGAAAGCACACATGGAATCTTTCTTTAGTTCCAACAGTTGCTGAGAATCTAAGCCACTGCCTCACACAGGGCCAAGTGGCTGATTCAGACACATCCCTTTCCAAAGCAATTAAGCAAAGATACACAGGTGATGCCCATTCATTTCCATTTGAAAACTGTTTTCTTAAGGCTTCACAAATTGGTGGACTGTGGCAAAGACCTTCCTGACACTCAGAGCAACAGAAAAATAGGCAAGCAAAAGACCCAAAGCAGGGTTTCTCTACTTAGACTTTCTTTGTCACACTGTTATCTGAGTTTTCTGAGATGCTTGCTATTCCATTCAGCTATCCAGTATATGGACATGTCACAGAGCTTGAAGGTGGTACATATCTTGGACAGAAAACCATGAGCCTACTCTGGAGAGTGGCCAGAATTCAGGAAGAAAACAGGAACTTCAGAAGATAGTGGGTGTTGCCCGTCCGTAAAGCAACCTGCAGTCCACTCATAAATTGGGCAGGATGAATGTTGGCAAACTTTCTAGTAGACAGGACACATCCATTGATGCATTATCTTTTATAATGTCTACAACCACGGACACAGTGGGATACACAGGCATACCAACAATCGCCTTGTCAAATGACTTACTATAAACAGTCCACTCCAAAACAAACAAAATGCCTTTCTTACCTATTCTCAGAACATGAGACTAAACCACAAAATCACAACCACACCCACAACGACACCTCCTTTATTCAAGTAGGTCTGTGACTAATTGGAATGTACTCTGACTGATGGGCCATACTATGTTTCCTTGAAATGGCCTGTCCTTCTCAGATCTGGTATCCTTGGCCAACACTGTGAAGTTTTCAGGAGCCAGTGGTGAGCCACTACCTGCTTTCTCAGGAAATTCCCCTTTTCAGAGCTCTCCTGGCATTTGGCAATCCTCACATCAGTATGTACCAAGGAAGACTTACTCTGTCCTTGGTTATTCCAAACAACTGAGCCCACTGGGAAAGAACTGGGACTGACTCTGGGTGCCTGGCTTCCTGGATCCCAAGTTCAGAGAGATCCGTCATCAAGGAAGAGAGGTAGGTCACTTCATTCAGGAACTGAATGAGGTTACTGCCGTGGCAACCACTTTGTCCTAACAATTGCTTTCAAGGGTCCCATGAGATGGAGGCTGCCCCTACTTCCTGTGACACTTTTACAAGTTAGATTGGTATATCAACCATTGGCACCTGGGAACAGCTTTCCACACAGGCCTGGTTTGGTCCATCTTCTCTACATTAAGAAGAGAGAAGCTGATTCAGACACAACCCTTCATCCTGACCAGGTTGTTTGCCATGGAGGATGACTTTTGGTCTCTTAGGTCCTCCATAGCTGCTTACAACTTCTCCAGGAATCATTTCTGCATGGACCTTTGAGTTTCTAAGCATGTGGAAGATCCCCTATATTCCTGTATTGTAAGACCAACTCTATCCCTGCTCTTCTGTAAAGTTAAATTGACTGAACAGTGTATGGTTAGGTTAACTAACATGTTCGATTTGGATTAGGAATCTTTCTGCGCGATGAATAATGGTATTGGGAAACTGCGATATTTACAAGAATATATAGGTGAAATATAAGTATGAAAACAGAAATCTAGCTAAGATATGAAGACCAAAAGGGCATTGGGCCCTTGATTGGGATACGTAGCTTTGAATTATGTTCTGCACTGATGTGTCAGGTAAATCGATATACAATGGCTTAGGTCCTTGTACCATGGATGATTAAATGTAGAAGAGAACTTCCAGTCAAAAGGGATAGTCGGTAGGATTCGGAAGATTCTCAGTAGGTTTAGAAAGAAGAGTGAGTATAGGATTTGGACCAAATGTTGTTTAGCAATAGGGTTTCCGGTAGACAGTGGATGTTAATGTCAGCACAAGTGAAGAGACTGTCACAATGATGAACTGGGGAAAATAGTTAGGAAAGCTGATATCAATAGAGACATTACGAAATCAGGCAAAGTATAAAGTGAGTGATAGGATTAGATATTTTCAACAGGGTTGAGTTTGAATATATAATCTAAGAAAGAAACAAATATGTAGTGACCAATAGGATTGACATTTGACAGCATTAGGCAACCTGGACATGGATGTTTAGTAATACATGCTCACTTTTCATTTAGTCTTTGCTACAATCTTAAGTGTGACCTTTGCTTTTTTTGTCCAGAATATTACTGTGATAAAACGTACATGTAGATCAGGTGACATGACTCTTTCTTCCACCATTTCTGGCAGCAACATTTTCAAGACGTATAAATTAGTAATGGGGGTAAAAAGAGGTGTACCCTTTGTCTGTGCATATAGAGATACTGCATGAATAGACCATACTGTGAATAAATAATATATCTGGTTCTGACTTTAAAAAATGGATTGAAATTATATCTGAAAAAATACAGGAAATCTTATATTGACATACAAACATTCATTCCAATCAGTTATATATCTAATGGCCACATTAAGGTTATGGTTTATCATGAAGGGTGTGTGAGTTTTGCCTCAAAAGTGATTATGGAAATCGAAAATAATGTGTTTGGAAAGAAGTCTCATGAAAAGACCAGTCAAGAAACCTGGAGGAATACATGTTTCAAGAAGCAGGAAGTGATTGTGAAACAAATGTGTATAAATTTGTGAACTTGTGGATGAAGTATATATTTCCTATGATTTGTAAAAACTGAAGAAATAGTAATGTACCAGTGTTGAATGAAAATAAACGTCAGAATACACATCATGTCGCATACGAATCTACTTGATTGATCTTAATCTGGGTCAGTTACTGTACAAATATTAGGATTTGTAAGCACCATTTACTGAAGTTAGTTTTCAGAACTATGAAACAAATGTGTATTTCAGGTGGATGAATATTTCTGAGAATAATTTTGTGAAAAGTTTATTATAAATCCACATTTTTGAACATGGATGAACTTAGGGAGTGTATTTAAGAAACATATATTTCATATTTTAAAAATCAGGACAGTGTATATATATATATATATATATATATATATATATATATATATATTCATAATTATATATATGTGTATATACATATATATGTGTCTATATATATATATATACACACACACACACACACACACACACACACACAAAACACACACACAGACATTTAAATGTAGTTATATATATGCCAATCGAAGTTCATCATAAAATATATAGCATCCACAGATGCAAAAATATTTATTTTACTGAACAAGGATTTATGTATAATGTTGTTCTACTAGAAAGCTCACACATAGTTTGAATTTTCAGTTCCAACAGCGTTTAGAGGAGTGATCTCTTCTCACAAGTTGTATCTGCCAAGTCAGTCACCTCACAAAAATGAACGTGTGATACCAGGTAGAATTCTATATAAGCATATAAAAATAAATGTGCTGAATAGGCTACAGAGAAAGGGAGAGGAATTTACATATTTGTTAACTTTAACAACACATGGAGAACTATTTCAATTAAAAATTGACTAGATTTATAACACCTACCATTTATCATGCAAATGGCAAGTCCAACTATACCCCATGCCTCCTCTAAACTGCTTGTATTTCTATTATGTTTGGGTTGTTTTTCTCCATCATGTTTGGATTAGTAGACAGAGTATAGTAGGGTATGGGTTATTGTCAGGGATTCAGTATATTCAATGGAATATAGGAAAATGAATCCAATGTGTATAAAATATATGCTACACAATTATCTTCCCACTCTCATCCAGAACAATGCCTTTACATTACCTTCACCCCAAGTAAGACACAATTAGAGTAGAAGAGTTTGAAAATCCGTGAATGCATATCTGGGGTGGAAACAGTACTAAGAAACAAATAAGTATTTCAGGTGGATGAATATTTCTGAGAATAATCTTGTGAAAAGTTGATTATAAATCCACAACATAAATATGAATGAATTTAGGAAGTGTGTAATAAGACACATATTTCATGTTTTGAAAAATCTTGAGAGTGTATCTATATATATATATATATATATATATATATATATATATATATATACATATTTATATACACAAACAGAGAGAGACATTAAAAATTGCAATATATATGCCAAACGAAATTCACCATGAAATGTATATCATCCACAGATCCAAATATATTCATTTTACTGAACATTGATTTATGTATAATGTTGTTCAACTAGGAAGCTCACTCACATTTGAATTAAATGTTCAAGCAGCATTTAGGAGGAGTGATCTCTTCTTCCAATTTGTATCTGCCACGTCAGCCACCTCACAAGAATGTACGTGTGGTACCAGGTAGGATTCTATATGTGCATATAAAAATACGTGTGCTGAATAGGTACAGAGAAAGGGGGACAGGAATTCATTATTTGTTAACTTTAAAAACGCATGGAGAACTATTTCAACAAATAATTGACTAGATTTATAACTGCTACACTATACCATGCAAAAGGCAACTCCAACTATAAAACATACCTCCTCTAAACTGCCTGTATTTCTATTCTGTTTGTGTTATTTTTCTCCATCATATTAGGACTAGTAGTCAGAGTCTAATAGGGTATATGTTAGTTTCAGGGATTCAGCATTTCTAATGGAAAATAGGAAATTGAATCCAATGTGTATGCAAATATGTGCTACACAAAATTCTTCCCACTTTCATCCAGAACAATGCCTTGACATTACACTCTCCTCAAGTAAGACACAATTAGAGGATAAGAGTTAGAAAATCTGTGAATATATATCTGGAATGGAGAATACTCAGGAGTTTACAACTTTGGAGGTGGTAGAGAAGATTCTAAAAGTAAGGGACAGGGTAAACATTCCACAAACATGCAGCTCTGCTGGCCTACATACTTTTTGAGAAACTGCCTCTAAGGGTGGGCACTTGAAATATTTGATGTTCTGAGGAGATTTAGTTCATTTGTAGAGAGACCATCAAAGCTGGGTCTGCATCTATGTTACTTGGAGGACATGGTTTCTTATTATCCAAAGAACATGAGGCAGCAGTGCTGAATTCTCTCTTTGTAGGTAAACTATGGACACTGGGGTCTAAGTGTCTTTCAGTGTGGACTGTGAAGCCAATTGGTCATCCTCCACTTTTCGTGGTGTCTCTCGCTGCTCCACTGGGAATTTGGTATTTGCTTCAAGAAATACAAGGAGTTAAAATGGGACAGAGTGGTGGAGGGAGTTCTTTAAGGTGTGGTGAGTCAGGGTCTTCAGGAGAATGCACCAACCAAGGTTCTATCCCACGTAGATTGCCCCCTTGAGAATAGCAATATGATTCTGAACATTGCAGTGAATCCTCTCCATATAACAAGATGCCTTTACATATATGGGTCTGCTGGCTCCACCATGTCAGTCACAAGCCATTTGGAAGCCAATGGCTGATCCACATGGACGCAACACAGATGTTTGATCAGACAATTGCATACCACTGCTCTAGGCCAACTACTCACCAGGCTCCAACTTACTGGCATATCTGTTCTACCCCATTTTCATGAAACAAAGTCAAGCAAGGCAGTGTCTGGTATACTCAGGATCAGAAACAGGACATCCAAAGTTTTTTCAGTGCCAGCTGAACATGAAAATATCAAAAATTTCATGGTAATTTTCTAGCCATTTTTCACGGATGAAGTTTGCGGCTCTGAGGGCTTCAATTAATTCAGGAACCATTAAATGGTCAAGAAGCTAATTTCAATGATAGCACTGGAGCACTCTCACAGGCATGGTTTCCCTAAGGGTGGCCAAAATGTCACATGAAGCCAGGCCCATTGAGATCTACAATGTGAGGTCCATGTGTGTTTTAAACTCAAATATGGCTGCCACGTCTTTAAGAAAAATTGTATGTAATATCCGGGCTGAAATTCCCAGTGTTCTGTGGAAATCCAACCTGGGCCTAGATCTCAGGTTCCAAGGGCGACTCTCATGTGTGGCCTCCTAAAATCCCAACACAATTCATGGCAATAATTCTCTGAGGTCAGTTAAAGAACTCAGTCTCTAAGGGGAATCACACCAGAGTTCAAGCCCAGTGGAACAGTCATCTCTTCCAACCGCCACACAAATGACCACAATTAAAACCAAAACACTCCCACATGGTCCTCATCTTCTTCCATATAGACACTCCTTATAACGTCTGGCTGGAGTTTTCAATGAGGTCCACAGCCCAAGTCAGTGTCCAAATTAAGGTCCTGTTCCCCTCATTTGTCTAACATCAAGGTGGCCTGGAAACACTTCCTGTAAACCAGGAGTGATCAAATAGGCCTGCCATTAATACTGCTCAGATTTTTCATTTTGAGGCCTTCTGACTCTGTGGTTTAGATTCTTTATGTGAATTTGAGTCATGAGAAAACACAAGCCCCTCTGCAGAGATTTGAAGAACTCATTTGGCCCAAAGGATTTCTATTCTCCCTTGATTGAATTCAGGATCCTAACAGAGGAAGGTAAAAGAATTCATTCACAATGAGTGAATATTTGCCATTTTGGTTTTGGATGGACACATGGGATCTTTCTTTTGATCCATCAGGTGCTAAGAATCTAAGCCACTGCCTCACACAGGGCCAAGAGGCTGATTCAGACACATCCTTTTCCAAAGCAATTAAGCAAAGAGCCACAGGTGATGCCCATTCATTTCCATTTGAAAACTGTTTTCTTCAGGGTTCACAAAGGTGTGGCCTGAGGCAAAGACCTTCCTGACACTCAGAGCAACAGAAAAATAGGTAAGCAAAAGGCCCAAAGCAGGGTTTCTCTACTGAGACTTTCTTTGTCACACTGATATCTGAGTTTTCTGAGATGCTTGCTATTCCCTTCAGCTATCCATTATATGGCAATGTCACAGAGCTTGGAGGTGGTACATATCTTGGACAGAAAACCATGAGCCTACTCTGAAGAGTGGCCAGAATTCAGGAAGAAAACAGGAACTCCGGAAGATAGTAGGTGTTGCCCGTCCCTAAAGCAACCTGCAGTCCACTCATAAATTGGGCAGGATGAATGTTGGCAAGCTTTCTACTAGACAGGACACATCCATTGATGCATTATCTTTTATAATGTCTACAACCACGGACACAGTGGGATACACAGGCATACCAACAATCGCCTTGTCAAATGACTTACTATAAACAGTCCACTCCAAAACAAACAAACCACCTTTCTTACCTATTCTCAGAACATGAGACTAAACCACAAAATCACAACCACACCCACAACGACACCTCCTTTATTCAAGTAGGTCTGTGACTAATTGGAATGTACTCTGACTGATGGGCCATACTATGTTTCCTTGAAATGGCCTGTCCTTCTCAGATCTGGTATCCTTGGCCAACACTGTGAAGTTTTCAGGAGCCAGTGGTGAGCCACTACCTGCTTTCTCAGGAAATTCCCCTTTTCAGAGCTCTCCTGGCATTTGGCAATCCTCACATCAGTAGGTACCAAGGAAGACTTACTCTGTCCTTGGTTATTCCAAACAACTGAGCCCACTGGGAAAGAAACTGGGACTGACTCTGGGTGCCTGGCTTCCTGGATCCCAAGTTCAGAGAAATCCGTCATCAAGGAAGAGAGGTAGGTCACTTCATTCAGGAACTGAATCAGGTTACTGCCGTGGCAACCACTTTGTCCTAACAATTGCTTTCAAGGGTCCCATGAGATGGAGGCTGCCCCTACTTCCTGTGACACTTTCACAAGTTATACTGGTATATCAACCATTGGCACCTGGGAACAGCTCTCCACACAGGCCTGGTTTGGTCCATCTTCTCTACATTAAGAAGAGAGAAGCTGATTCAGACACAACCCTTCATCCTGACCAGGTTGTTTGCCATGGAGGATGACTTTTGGTCTCTTAGGTCCTCCATAGCTGCTTACAACTTCTCCAGGAATCATTTCTGCATGGACCTTTGAGTTTCTCAGCATGTGGAAGATCCCCTATATTCCTGTATTGTACGACCAACTCTATCCCTGCTCTTCTGTAAAGTTAAATTGACTGAACAGTGTATGGTTAGGTTAACTAACATGTTCGATTTGGATTAGGAATCTTTCTGCGCGATGAATAATGGTATTGGGAAACTGCGATATTTACAAGAATATATAGGTGAAATATAAGTATGAAAACAGAAATCTAGCTAAGATATGAAGCCCAAAGGGCATTGGGCCCTTGATTGGGATACGTAGCTTTGAATTATGTTCTGCACTGATGTGTCAGGTAAATCGATATACAATGGCTTAGGTCCTTGTACCATGGATGATTAAATGTAGAAGAGAACTTCCAGTCAAAAGGGATAGTCGTTAGGATTCGGAAGATTCTCAGTAGGTTTAGAAAGAAGAGTGAGTATAGGATTTGGACCAAATGTTGTTTAGCAATAGGGTTTCCGGTAGACAGTGAATGTTAATGTCAGCACAAGTGAAGAGACTGTCACAATGATGAACTGGGGAAAATAGTTAGGAAAGCTGATATCAATAGAGACATTACGAAATCAGGCAAAGTATAAAGTGAGTGATAGGATTAGATATTTTCAACAGGGTTGAGTTTGAATATATAATCTAAGAAAGAAACAAATATGTAGTGACCAATAGGATTGACATTTGACAGCATTAGGCAACCTGGACACGGATGTTTAGTAATCCATGCTCACTTTTCATTTAGTCTTTGCTACAATCTTAAGTGTGACCTTTGCTTTTTTTGTTCAGAATATTACTGCGATAAAACGTACATTTAGATCAGGTGACATGACTATTTCTTCCACCATTTCTGGCAGCAACATTTTCAAGACGTATAAATTAGTAATGGGGGTAAAAAGAGGTGTACCCTTTGTCTGTGCATATAGAGATACTGCATGAATAGACCATACTGTGAATAAATAATATATCTGGTTCTGACTTTAAATAATGGATTGAAATTATATCTGAAAAAATAGAGGAAATCTTATATTGACATACAAACATTCATTCCAACCAGTGAAATATCTAATGGCCACATTAAGTTTATGGTTTATCATGAAGGGTGTGTGAGTTTTGCTTCAAAAGTGATTATGGAAATGGAAAATTATGTGTTTCGAAAGAAGTCTCATGAAAAGACCAGTCAAAAAACCTGGAGGAATACATGTTTTATGAAGCAGGAAGTGATTGTGAAACAAATGCATATAAATTTGTGAACTTGTGGATGAAATATATATTTCCTATGATTTGTAAAAACTGAAGCAATAGTAATGTACCAGTGTTGAATGAAAATAAACGTCAGAATACACATCATGTCGCATACGAATCTACTTGATTGATCTTAATCTGGGTCAGTTACTGTACAAATATTAGGATTTGTAAGCACCATTTACTGAAGTTAGTTTTCAGAACTATGAAACAAATGTGTATTTCAGGTGGATGAATATTTCTGAGAATAATTTTGTGAAAAGTTTATTATAAATCCACATTTTTGAACATGAATGAACTTAGGGAGTGTATTTAAGATACATATATTTCATATTTTAAAAATCAGGACAGTGTATATATATATTAATATATTCATAATTATATATATGTGTATATATATACACATATAATTATATATATGTATATATACACACACACACACACACACACACACACACACACAAAACACACACACAGACATTAAAATGTACGAATATATATGCCAATCGAAGTTCATCATAAAATATATAGCATCCACAGATGCAAAAATATTTATTTACTGAACAAGGATTTATGTATAATGTTGTTCTACTAGAAAGCTCACCCATAGTTTGAATTTTCAGTTCCAACAGCGTTTAGAGGAGTGATCTCTTCTCACAAGTTGTATCTGCCAAGTCAGTCACCTCACAAAAATGAACGTGTGATACCAGGTATTCTATATAAGCATATAAAAATTCATGTGCTGAATAGGCTACAGAGAAAGGCAGAGAGGAATTTACATATTTGTTAACTTTAACAACACATGGAGAACTATTTCAATTAAAAATTGACTAGATTTATAACACCTACCATTTATCATGCAAATGGCAAGTCCAACTATACCCCATGCCTCCTCTGAACTGCTTGTATTTCTATTCTGTTTGGGTTGTTTTTCTCCATCATATTCGGATTAGTAGACAAAGTATAGTAGGGTATGGGTTATTGTCAGGGATTCAGTATTTTCAATGGAATATAGGAAAATGAATGCAATGTGTATAAAATATATGCTACACAATTATCTTCCCACTCTCATCCAGAACAATGCCTTTACATTACCTTCACCCCAAGTAAGACACAATTAGAGTAGAAGAGTTTGAAAATCCGTGAATGCATATCTGGGGTGGAAACAGTACAAAGAAAGAAACACGTATTTCAGGTGGATGAATATTTCTGAGAATAATCTTGTGAAAAGTTGATTATAAATCCACAACATAAATATGAATGAATTTAGGAAGTGTGTAATAAGACACATATTTCATGTTTTGAAAAATCTTGAGAGTGTATATATATATATATATATATATATATATATATATATATATATATATATATTTATTTATTTATTTATATACACACAAATAGAGAGACATTAAAAATTGCAATATATATGCCAAATGAAATTCACCATGAAATGTATTCATTCACAGATCCAAATATATTCATTTTACTGAACATGGATTTATGTATAATGTTGTTCAACTAGGAAGCTCACTCACATTTGAATTATCAGTTCAAGCAGCGTTTAGGAGGAGTGATCTCTTCTTCCAATTTGTATCTGCCACGTCAGCCACCTCACAAGAATGTACGTGTGGTACCAGGTAGGATTCTATATGTGGATATAAAAATACGTGTGCTGAATAGACTACAGAGAAAGGGGGACAGGAATTCACTTTTTTGTTAACTTTAAAAACGCATGGAGAACTATTTCAACAAATAATTGACTAGATTTATAACTGCTACACTATACCATGCAAAAGGCAACTCCAACTATAAAACATACCTCCTCTAAACTGCTTGTATTTCTATTCTGTTTGTGTTATTTTTCTCCATCATATTTGGATTAGTAGTCAGAGTCTAATAGGGTATATGTTAGTTTCAGGGATTCAGCATTTCTAATGGAAAATAGGAAATTGAATCCAATGTGTATGCAAATATGTGCTACACAAAATTCTTCCCACTTTCATCCAGAACAATGCCTTGACATTACATTCTTCTCAAGTAAGACACAATTAGAAGATAAGAGCTAGAAAATCTGTGAATATATCTGGAATGGAGAATACTAAGGAGTTTACACCTTTGGAGGTGGTAGAGAAGATTCTAAAAGTAAGGGACAGGGTAAACATTCCACAAACATGCAGCTCTGCTGGCCTACATACTTTTTGAGAAACTGCCTCTAAGGGTGGGCACTTGAAGTATTTGATGTTCTGAGGAGATTTAGTTCCTTTGTAGAGAGACCATCAAAGCTGGGTCTGCATCTATGTTACTTGGAGGACATGGTTTCTTATTATCCAATGAACATGAGGCAGCGGTGCTGAATTCTCTCTTTGTAGGTAAACTATGGACACTGGGGTCTAAGTGTCTTTCAGTGTGGACTGTGAAGCCAATTGGTCATCCTCCACTTTTCGTGGTGTTTCTCGCTGCTCCACTGGGAGTTTGGTATTTACTTAAAGAAATACAAGGAGTTAAAATGGGACAGAGTGGTGGAGGGAGTTCTTTAAGGTATGGTGAGTCAGGGTCTTCAGGAGAATGCACCAACCCAGGTTCTATCCCACGTAGATTGCCCCCTTGAGAATAGCAATATGATTCTGAACATTGCAGTGAATCCTCTCCATATAACAAGATGCCTTTACATATATGGGTCTGCTGGCTGCACCATATCAGTCACAAGCCATTTGGAAGCCAATGGCTGATCCACATGGACGCAACACAGATGTTTTATCAGACAATTGCATACCACTGCTCTAGGCCAACTACTCACCAGGCTCCAACTTACTGGCATATCTGTTCTACACCATTTTCATGAAACAAAGTCAATCAAGGCAGTGTCTGGTATACTCAGGATCAGAAACAGGACATCCAAAGTTTTTTCAGTGCCAGCTGAACATGAAAATATCAAAAATTTCATGGTAATTTTCTAGCCATTTTTCACGGATGAAGTTTGCGGCTCTGAGGGCTTCAATTAATTCAGGAACCATTAAATGGTGAAGAAGCTAATTTCAATGAAAGCACTGGAGCACTCTCACAGGCATGGTTTCCCTAAGGGTGGCCAAAATGTCACATGAAGCCAGGCCCATTGAGATCTACAATGTGAGGTCCATGTGTGTTTTAAACTCAAATATGGCTGCCACGTCTTTAAGAAAAATTGTATGTAATATCCGGGCTGAAATTCCCAGTGTTCTGTGGAAATCCAACCTGGGCCTAGATCTCAGGTTCCAAGGGCGACTCTCATGTGTGGCCTCCTAAAATCCCAACACAATTCATGGCAATACTTCTCTGAGGTCAGTTAAAGAACTCAGTCTCTAAGGGGAATCACACCAGAGTTCAAGCCCAGTGGAACAGTCATCTCTTCCAACCGCCACACAAATGACCACAATTAAAACCAAAACACTCCCACATGGTCCTCATCTTCTTCCATATAGACACTCGTTATAACGTCTGGCTGGAGTTTTCAATGAGGTCCACAGCCCAAGTCAGTGTCCAAATTAAGGTCCTGTTCCCCTCATTTGTCTAACATCAAGGTGGCCTGGACACACTTCCTGTAAACCAGGAGTGATCAAATAGGCCTGCCATTAATACTGCTCGGCTTTTTCAATTTGAGGCGTTTTGACTCTGTGGTTTAGATTCTTTATGTGAATTTGAGTCATGAGAAAACACAAGCCCCTCTGCAGAGATTTGAAGAACTCATTTGGCCCAAAGGATGCCTATTCTCCCTTGATGGAATTCAGGATCCTAACAGAGGAAGGTAAAAGAATTCATTCACAATGAGTGAATATTTGCCATTTTGGTTTTGGATGCACACATGGGACCTTTCTTTTGATCCATCAGGTGCTGAGAATCTAAGCCACAGCCTCACACAGGGCCAAGAGGCTGATTCAGACACATCTTTTTTCAAAGCAATTAAGCAAAGAGCCACAGATGATGCCCTTCATTTCCTTTTGAAAAAATGTTTTCCTCCGGCTTCCCAAAGGGGTGGCCAGAGGCAAAGACATCCTGAGATTCAGGGCAACAGAACAATAGGTTAGCAAAAGAGCCAAAGCAGGGTTTCTCCACTGAGACTTTTCTGGTCACACTGATATCTGAGTTTTCTGAGATGTTGGCCATTCCCTTCAGATATCCAGTACATGGCCATGTGACAGAGATTGGATTTGGTACATATCTTGGACACAAACCCAAGAGCCTATTCTGAAGAGTTGTCAGAATTCAGAAAGAAAACAGGGACTTAAAAAGGTAGTAGGTGTTGCCTATCGATATGGAAACCACGCTCCATTCATTAAATGGGCAGGATGAGTACTGGGAAGCTTTCTACTAAAGAGGACACATGCATTGATGCATTCTCTTTTATAATGTATACAACCACGGACACAGTGGGATACACAGAAATAGAAACACTCACCATGTAAAACGACTTACTAGAAACAGTTCACTCCAAACCAAAGAAACCTCCTTTTCTACCTATTCTCAGAACAGAGACAAAACCACACACCCACACTCAAAAAGACACCTCCTTCCCCAAAGTAGGGCTGTGATTATCCGGAGTGTCCTCTGACAGGTTTGCCATACTATGTTCCCCGTTAATGGTCTGTCCTGTCTCAGATCTGGTCTCCTTGTCCAACTCTGTGAAGCAGTCAGGAGGCAGCGGTGAGCCACTACATACTTAGTCAGGAAAGGCCCGTGTTCAGATCTTTCCTGGCATTTGGCCATCCTCACATCAGTCAGTACCAAGAAGACTGACTCTGTCCTTGGTGATTCCAAACAAATGAGACCACTTGGACTGGGACTGGGACTGGCTCTGGTGCTTGGTTTCTTCGGTCCCAAGTTCAGAAAGTTCCATCAACAAGGAAGTGAGGTAGGTCACTTCCTTCAAGAACTGAATGAGGTCACTGCCTTGGCAACCACTTTGTCCTAACAGTTGCTTCCAAGGGTCCCATGAGATGGAGGCTGCCCCTACTTCCTTTGACACTTTCACAACTTAGAATGGTATATCAACCTTAGGCACCCGGGAACAGCTCTCCACACAAGCCTGGTTTGGTCGATCTTCTCTACATTAAGAAGAGAGAGGCTGATTCAGACACAACCCTTCATCCTGACCAGGTTGTTTGCCATGGAAAATGACTTTTTGTCTCTCAGGTCCTTCATTGCTGCCTACATCTTCTCCAGGGATTATTTCTGCATGGACCTTTGAGGTTCTTAACAGGTGGAGCATCCCCTACATTCCTGTATTGTAAGAACAATCTGTCTCTGCTCTTCTGTAAAGTTAGATTGAGTGAACAGAGTATGGTTAGGGTTAATTTCATGTTCGATTTGGGTTAGGAATCATTCTGCTGGATGAATAATGGTATTGGGAACCTGTGATATTTATAAGAATATCGAGGTTAAATATATGTATGAAAACAGAAATTAAAGTAAGATTTGAATCCCAGAAGGGCTTTGGGCAGTTGATTGGGATATTTAGCTTTGAATTGTGCACATATGTCTCAAATAAATGGATATACAATGGCAGAGGAACTTGAACCTTGGATGATTGAATGCTGAAGAGAACATCCAGTCAAAAGGGATTGTCGGTAGGATTAAGAAGATAGTCGTTATGTTTAGCAAGTAGAGTTAGTATAGGATATGTAACAAAAGTTCTTTAGCAATTTTTTTTCGGCCAGTGAGTGAATATAAATGTCAGCACATATGAAGAAATCAGACACAATGATGAACGGGGAAAATTTGTAGAAAAGCAGATATCAATAGAGACATTAGGAAATCAGGCAAAGTATAAATTGAGTGATAGGATAAGACATTTTCAAAAGGGTTGAGATTGAATATCTAATCTTAGGAAGAAACAAATATGTAGGTCACCAATAGGATTGACATTTGAGAGCATTAGGCAACATGGACATGGATGTTGTTAGTAATCCATGTTCACTTTCCATTTAGAATTTGGTACAATCCTAAGTGGGACCTTTGCATTTTATTTCCAGAATATTACTGTGATAAAATGTGTATGTAGATCAGATGACATGATTATTTCTTCCACCATTTCTAGGAGCAGTATTTTGAAGACGTATAAATTAGCATTGGGGGTAAAAAGAGGTGTACCCTGTTTCTATGAATATACAGATAATGCATGAATAGACCTTAATTTCAATAAATAATATAACTTGTTCCACTTTAAGTAATGGATTGAATTGATATCTGAAAATATATAAGAAATCTTATATTGATATGCAATCATTCATGACAACCAGTTATACACCTAATGTTAATATAAGGTTACGGTTTATCATGAAGTTTGTGTGAGTTTTGCTTCAAAAGTGATTATGGAAATCGAAAATAATGTGTTTGGAAAGAAGTCTCATGAAAAGGCCAGTCAAGGAACACCGAGGATTTCATGAGTTCTGAAGAAGGAAGTGATTGAAATTGAAAAAAATGACGATTAATTTGCTTACTTGTGGATGAAATATTATAATATGATGTGAATAAACTGAAGAAATAGTAATGTACCAGTGTTGAATAAAAATGAACATCAAAATACACTGCATGTCCCACAGGAATCTACTCGCATTGATGTTAAACTGTGTCAGTTACTGTAGAAATATTAGGATTTCTTTGCACCATTCACCAAAGTTAGTTTTCTTTTTTTTTAATTTTTATTTATGCTTGTTCAAAACATTACATAGTTCTTGATATATCATATTCCACACTGTGATTCAAGTAGGTAATGAACTCCCATTTTTACCCCGTAAACAGATTGCAGAATCACATCAGTTACACATCCATTGATTTACATATTGCCATACTAGTGTCTGTCGTATTCTGCTGCCTTTCCTAACCTCTATTATCCCAGTCCCCTTACCTCCCCTCCCCTCTTCTCTCTCTACCTCTTTACTGTAATTCATTTCTCCCCCTTGTATAATTTTTTTCTTTTCCCTCACCTCCTCTTGTATGTAATTTATATAACCCTGAGGGTCTCCTTTTATTTCCATGCAATTTCCCTTCTCTCTCCCTTTCCCTTCCTCCTCTCATCCCTGTTTAATGTTAATTTTCTTCTCATTCTATTCGTCCCTACTCTGTTCTTAGTTACTCTCTTTATATCAATAAAGACATTTGGCATTTGGTTTTACGGATTGGCTAGCTTCACTTAGCATAATCTGCTCTAATGCCATCCATTTCTCTGCAAATTATATCATTTTGTCATTTTTTAATGCAGAGTAATATTCCATTGTGTATAAATGCCACATTTTTTATCCATTCATCTATGGAAGTGCATCTAGGTTGGTTCCACAGTCTTGCTATTGTAAATTGTGCTGCTATGAACATCAATGTAGCAGTGTCCCTGTAGCATTTTTTTTAGGTCTTTAGGGAATAGACTGAGAAGGGGAATACCTGGGTCAAATGGTGGTTCCATTCCCAGTTCTACAAGAAATCTCCATACTGCTTTCCAATTTGGCTGCACCAATTTGCAGTCCCACCAGCAATGTACAAGTTTACCCTTTTCTCCACATCCTCACCAGCACTTGTTGTTGTTTGAGTTCATAATAAATATCTGGAATGGAAAATGCTCAGGAGTTCACAACCTTGAAGGTGGTAGAGGAGTTTCCAAAAGTAAGGGACAGGGTAAATACCACAAACATGGAGCTGTGTCGGCCTTAAGACTTCTTGAGAAAATGCCTCTGAGGTTGGGCACTTGAAATATATGTTGTTGTCAGGAGCTTTAGCTTCCTTTGTAGTGAGACCATCAAAGCTGAGTCTGCATCTATGTGACCTGAAGAACATGGTTTTTTATTTTCCTATAAACACGAGGCAGCAGTGCTGAATTCTCTCTTTGTAGGCAAACTGGGGCTACTGGGGGCTAAGTGTCTCCCCGTGTGGACTGTGAAGCCATTTGATCATCCTTCACATTTCGTCATGTTATTTGATGCTGCACTGAAAGTTTGGTATTTACTTTACGAAATAAAGGAGTTTAACTGCGATACAGTGCTGCAGGGAGTTCTGTCACGTGTTGTGGTCAGGATCGGCAGGAGAATGTACCAAGCAGGCTTCTATCACACATAGTTGCCCCCTTGACGATAGCAATATGATTCTGAACATTGCCCTGAAACCTCTCCATTCAACAAGATGCCGTTACATCCAAAGGTCTGCTAGCTTCACATGTCTGTCACAAACCATTTCTAAGCCAATGGCAGATCCACGTGGCCGCACCACAGATGTTTTTTCACACACCTACACTCTACTGCTCTTGGCCCACTACTCAGCAGGCTCCAACTTACTGGCATCTCTTTTCTACACCATTATCATGAAACTCAGTCAAACCAGACACTGTCTTGTATACTCATGATAAGCACCAGGACATCAAATGGTTTTCCAGTGCCAGCTGGTCATGGAAATTTCAAAAATTTCATGGTATTTTCTAGCCATTTTTCAAGGATGAAGTTGGAGGTACTGTGGGTTTCAATTCATTCAGGAACCATTAAATGTTGAGGAAGCTCATTTCAATGGAAGCTCTAGAGAACTCTCACAGGCAAGTCTTCCGAAAGAGTGGCCCAATGTCACATAAAGCCAGCCACATTGAGGTCTACAATGTGAGGTCCATGTGTGTTTTGACTCTCAACTATTGCTTCCAAGTCTTTCAGAATATAATCAAGTGATATCCTCGCTGAGATTCCCAGTGCTCTGTGGAAAGCCACCCTGGGCCTAGATCTCAGTTTCCAAGGGTGACTCTCATGTGTGGCCTCCGAAAATCCCAACACAATTCATGGCAATACTTCTCTAAGGTCAGTTCCAGAACTCAGTCTCCAAGGGAAATCCCACAAGAGTTGAAACCCAGGTGGACACAGTCATCTTTTCCAACTGCCACACAAATGACCACAATTGAAACCAAAACACTCCCACATGGCCCTCATGTTTTTCCATATAGACACTCATCATAACCTCTCGCTGGAGGTTTCCATGAGGGGCGCAGACCAAGACACTGTCCAAAATGAGCTCCCTTGCCCCTAATTTGCCGAAAGTCAGGGTGGCCTACACACCCTTCCTGTGAACCAGAACTGATCAAATAGGGATGTAGTTAATACTGTTCTGCTTTTCCAATTTGAGGCCTACTGACTGTCAGGTATAGATTCTTTATGTGATTTGGAGTCATCAGAAAACCCAAGCACTTCTGCAGGGGTTCAAAGAACTCATTTGAACTAAAGGATCCTGATTCTTACTTGATGAAGGTCAGGAATCTAATAGAGGAAGGCAAGAGGCTCATTTGCCATTTCTGTTTTGAATGCACACATGGAATCTATCTTTAGATGCATCAGGTGCTGAGAATCTAAGTCACAACCTCACACAGAACCAAGAGGCTGATTCAGACACATCCTTTTACAAAGCAATTAAGCAAAGAGCAACAGGTGATGCCCATTCATTTTCATTTGAAAACTGTTTTCTTCAGGCTTCACAAAGGGGTGGCCAGAGGCAAAGACCTTCCTGACATTTAGGGCAACAGAAAAACAGGTAAGCAAAAGACCCAAAGCAGGGTTTCTCCACTGAGACTTTCCTGGTCACACTGATATCTGAGTTTTCTGAGATGCTCCCCATTCACTTCAGCTATCAAGTACATGGTAATGTCACAGAGCTTGGAGGTTGTATATATCTTGGACACAAAACCATGAGCCTATTCTGGAGAGTGGCCAGAATTCAGGAAGAAAACAGGATCTTCGGAAGATAGTAGGTTTTGCCCATCCAGAAGGCAAGCCGCGGTCCATTCATCAATTGGGCAGGATGAATGCCAGGAAGCTTTCTACTAGACAGGACACATCCATTAATTCATTCTCTTTTCTAATGTCTACAACCACAGACACAGTGGGATACACAGACATAGAAACACTCACATGTCAAACGACTTACTAGAAACAGTGCAATCCAAACCAAACAAACCGCATTTTCTACCTATTCTCAGAACATGTGACAAAACCACAAAACCACAACCACTCCCACAAAGGCACCTCCTTCCCCCAAGTAGGTCTGTGAGTATCCAGAGTGTCCTCTGACTGGTGGGCCATACAATGTTCTCCCGAAATGTCCTGTCCTGACTCAGATCTGGTCTCCTTGGCCAACTCTGTGAAGTTGTCAGGAGCCAGCGGTGAGCCACTACCTGCTTTCTCAGAAAAGGTCCCTCTTCAGACCTCTCCTGGCCTTTGGCTATCCTCACATAGGTAGGTACCAAGAAAGACTGACCCTGTCCTTGGTAAAACCGAACAAGTGAGCCCACTGGGACTGGGACTGGGAGTGGCTCTGGGTGCCTGTCTTCATGGATCCCAAGTTCAGAGAATTCCTTCACCAAGGAAGTGACGTAGGTCACTTCCTTCAGGAACTGAATCAGGTTACTGCCTTGGCAACCAATTTGTCCTAACAGTTGCTTCCAAGAGTCCAATGAGTTGGAGGCTGCCCCTACTTCCAGTGAAACTTTCACAATTTTGCATGGTATATCAACCATAGGCACCCAAAAAAAGCTCTCCAGATAGGCCTGGTTTGGTCCATCTTCTATACATTAAGAAAAGAAATGTTGATTCAGACACATCCCTTCATGCTAACCAGGTTGTTTGTCATGGAAGATGACTTTTGCTCTCTGACGTCATTCATAGCTTCCTACATTTAATCCTGGGATCATTTCTTTAATGACCTTGGAGGTTCTCAGCAAGTGGAAGATCCCCTAATTTCTGTATTGAAAGACCAACTCTGTCCCTGCTCTTCAGTAAAGTTAGATTGAGAGAACAGTGTATGGTCAGGGTAAATAACATGTTCCATTTGGGTTAGGAATCATTCTGCGGGATGAATTATGGTATTGGGAACGTGCGATATTTATAAGAATATAAGTGAATTATAAGTATGAAAACAGACATCTAGGTAATATTTGAAGCCCAGAATTGCATTGGACCCTTAGCTGGGATTCTTAGCTTTGAATTATATTCTGCACAGATGTCTCAGATAAATCGATATACAATGGCATAATTACTTGTACCTTGGTTTATTGAATGTTGAAGAGAACATCCAGTCAAAAAGGGATAATTTGTAGGATTAGTAAGATAGTTGGTAGGTTTTGAAAGAAGAGTGAGTATAGGATTTGGATAAAAAGATCTTTAGCTGTAGGGTTTCGGATAGAGTGAATGTAATTGTCAGCACATGTGGAGAGTCTGTCAAAAGGATGAACTGGGGAAAAAAGTAGGAATGCAGATATCAATTGACATTAGGATATTAGGCAAAGTATAAAGTGAGTGATAGAATTATACATTTTCAACAGGCTTGAGTTTGAATATATAATCTTAGGAAGAAACAAACATGTAGTCACCAATAGGATGAACTTTTGAGAGCATTAGGCAACATGGACATGGATGTTTTCCGTAATCCATGCTCACTTTTCATTTAGGCTTTGGTACAAACATAAGTTTGACCTCTTCTTTCTGTGTGCAGAATACTACTGTGGTAAAATGTATATGTAGATCAGGTGACATGAGTATTTCTTCCACCATTTCTGGGAGCAATATTTTGAAGACGTATAAATTATTTTTGGAGGTAAAAATGGTGTACACTGTGTCTATAATTATAGAAATAATGCATGAATAGACCATACTGTAAATAAATATTATAACTGGTTCTAACTTTAAATAATGGATTGAATTGATATCTGAAAATATACAGAAAATCTTACATTGATATACAATCCTTCATTCCAACCAGTAATATATCTAATGGTTATATCAGCATTATGGTTTTTCATGAAGAATGTGTGAGTTTTGCTTCAAAAGTGATTATGGAAATCGGAAATAATGTGTTTGGAAAGAAGTCTCATGAAAAGACCAGTCAAGAAACCTGGAGGAATACATGTGTTTTGAAGCAGAAAGTGATTGAAAGTGAAACAAATGCCTATATATTTGTGAACTTGTGGATCAAATATATATCCAATGATGTGCATAAACTGAAGAAATAGTAATGTACCACTGTTAAATAAAAATGAACGTCAAAATACACATCATGTCCTCTCCCACAGGAATCTACTTGCATTGATGTTAAACTGGGTCAGTTATTGTAGAAATATTAGGATAATGCCGCAGTCTTGCTGGGCACAATCAGGAGCCACTTGCCAAAAGAAACAAACTTTATTTTTAGAACCACACACGCCAAACAAAACAGCCTCTCAGGAAAAACCTTCAGAGCCCCAACTGCCACCACTGGCTTCCCAAAACCTCTCCCTCCCACATGAGCCTCTCTCCGCCTCCCACAATCCTTCTGCTCTTGAGGCCGATTGGCTGGGTCATGTGGGCAAAGTCAAAAAAAGTCCCCCAATGAGCAGTTTTGTGGTCTGAAAGGGCAGGGAAACAGCCCATTGAGCATCACCGCAGAGGAGCCAATCAGCTAGTTGTTGCTGGGAATGCTGTGAGCCAATCATCAGCCGGCAGCTGGAAGTTTGCTGGCAGCAGGAATTTTGCTGGGGCCCCTTCGGCTGTGGCTCTCAACATCTTCCCCTCTCTGTTTAAACAACACGCATGTGGCTTAGGGACCGTGCCTGCCTTAGGTTGTCCAATAGTACATATGGTCTTTACCCGTTAAGTTGGTACCATTCCAATTGGATCTTACCCGTCACTGACTACCCGTCCAGTATAGAGCCACACCTGTGGAGAGGTCTTTGTACCAGCGGGGGTGGGTGAGGTTCTTTGCCTCACCTCTGTTGGCCCCCCCAAATTTTAGCTGGACGATCATGACACGCAGAAGGGAGGAAGATACACCAAGCCAATTGACGGCTCCTTTTGGAAAAATTGTACCACCGATGACATCATCAGCAAATATACCCCAACACTACGACAAGTCGCTGCACCAACAGATAGTTCACAATGCATTTAGGTGAGTTCACATGTGTCCAGGCAAGTTCTGCAAGCAGTACAGGGATGGCTATTGCAGAAGCTGTAGATTGGAATTATCTTTGATTTCACCTGCACTGGGATGAAGATAGGAAATCTGGCAATAATGTCTAAAGAAAAAAATTATGTAACATTCCAGAAGGCACTAAAACCAAAAAAAGAAAAAAACATATGTAACATTCCAGAAGGCACATCAAAAACCAAAATGGCCCAAAAAGCATTCATTGAGGATGAAGTCTCTCACCTTCCTCTGTAAGGTTCCTGACCTCCATAAAATGAGAATAGGGATTTATTGGGTCAAATGAGTTCTTCAAAACCCTGCAGAGGGTAGCCAATGGGTTATTGGGTTTTTTCATTACTCCAATTCACATCAAGAATCTATACTCCACAGACAGTAGGCCTCAAATTAGAGAAGCAGAGCAGTACTAAAGTCAGGGTTATTTGATCACTCCTGGTTCACAGAATGGGTCTCCAGGCCACCTTGACTTTAGGCAAATGAGAGGAAAGGGAGATTATTTTGGACACTGTCTTGGGCTGTGCCCCTCAAGGAAACGTCAAGCCAGAGGTTATGATGAGCGTCTATATGGAAGAAGATGAGGGCCATTTGGGAGTTTTTTGGTTTTCCTTGTGGTCATTTATGTGGCAGTCAGAAGAGATGACTGGGTCCACCAGGGCTTGAACTCTGGTGTGATTCCCCTTAGAGACTGAGTTCTGGAACTTATCTCAGAGAAGTATTGCCATGATTTGTGTTGGGATTTTAGGTGGCCACCCATGAGAGTCGCCCGTTGAAACTGAGATCTAGGCCCGGGGTGGCTTTCCACAGAGCACTGGGAATCTCAGACAGAATATCATATGATATTATTTTGAAATACTTGCCAGACATAGTTGAGAGTCAAAACACACATGGACCTCACATTGTAGACCTCAATTGGCCTGGCTTCATGTGACTATTTGGCCACTCTTTGGAAAGCCTTGCCTGTGAGAGTTCTCCAGAACTTTCCTTGAAATGAGCTTCCTCAACATTGAATAATTCCTGAAAGAATTGAAACAAATAATGCCTCCAACTTCATCCTTGTAAAATGGCTAGATAAATACCATGAAATTTTTGAAATTCGCATGATGAGGTGGCACTGGAGAACCTTTGATGTTCTGTTGCTCATCATTAGTGTACCAGACAGTGCCTTGATTGATTGGGTATAATGAAAGTGGTGTAGAACAGAGATGCCGGTTAGATGGAGACTGCGGAGTATTTGGCCCAGAACTGTGGTGTGCAGATGTGTGATAAAATATTTATGGTGGTGCCATGTGGATCTGCCATTGATTTCCAAATGGCTTTTAGCTGACATGGTGCACCCAGCAGACCCTTATATGCAAAGGCATCTTGTTATATGGAGAGGTTTCAGGGCAATGTTCAGAATCAGGTTGCTATGGTCAAGGGGGCAAGCTATGTGGGATAGAAGCCGGATTGGTGCGTTCTCCTGGAGACTCTGACCCACCACATGTCACAGAACTCCCTCCAACACTGTGTCCCAGTTGAACTCCTTGTATTTCTTGAAGCAAATACCAAACTCCCAGTTCAGCACCAAGAAACACCATGAAAATTGAAGGATGACTAAATGGCTTCATCGTCCACACAGTTAGACACTTTGGCCCAGTGGCCTCTGTTTACCTACAAAGAGAAAAATCAGCACTGCTGCCTCAGGTTCATTGGAAAATAAGAAACCATGTTGTCCAGGTCACATAGATTCAGACCCAGCTTTGATGGTTTCACTACAAATGAAGACAAAGCTACTGACAACAACATATATTTCAAGTGCCACACCTCAGAGGCAGTTTCTCCAGAAGTCTTTTTTCCAGCAGACCTCCATGGTTGTGGAGTGTTTACCCAGTTCCTTACTTCTGGAAACTCCTCTACCTGCTCCCAGGTTGAGAACTCCTGAGAATTTTCCATTCCAGATATGTATTCACAGATTTTCTTACTCTTCTCCTCTAATTGTGTCTCACTTGGGGCAAAGGTAATGTCAAGGCATTGTTCTAGGTGAGAGTGGGAAGATTATTGTGTAACACATATTTGCATACACGTTGGATACATTATCCTATTTTCCATTTGAAATACTGAATTCCCGACACTAACCCATACCCTACTAGACTCTGACTACTTATCCTAAAATGATGGAGAAAAAGAAACCTAACAGAATAGAAATACAGGCCTTTTGTAGGAGGCATGGTGTATACTTGGATTTTCCTTCTCCTTTATCAAGGATATGTGTTATGAATCTAGTCAACTTTTCATTGTAATATTTCTCCATGAGTTTTCAAAGTTAACACATATGTAAATTCCTGTCTCCTTTTCTCTGTAGCCTCTTTAGAACATGTATATTTTTATGCATATATAGACTCCTACCTGGTAACACACGTACATTCTTGTGAGCTCACTGACTTTGGAATATACAAATTATGAGAATAGATAACTTCCCCTAAATACTGATGGAACTGAAAATTCAACCTATGGGTGAGCTTCCTAGTGAACAACATCATACATAAATCCATGTTCAGTAAAATGAATATTTTTAGATATGTGGATGATATATATTTCATGATAAATTTTGATTGGCATATATATTGCTACATTTAATTGTTGTGTGTGTGTGTATATGTATATATACACATATATACATATGTGTATATATACATATACACATATGTATATATACACTCCTATATTCACGAGATTTTCCAGATTTTCGAAAATATGAAATAAATGTGTCTTATTATACACTAACTAAATTCATTCAAGTTCATGTATGTGAATTTAAAATCAACATTTTACATGATTATCATCAGTCTGGCTGGGCACAATTCAGGAGCCAATTGTCAAAAGAAACAAACTTTATTTTTAGAACCACACAAACCAAACAAAACAGCTTCTCAGGAAAAACCCTCAGAGCCCAACTGCCACCACAGTCTTCCCACAAGCCTCTCCCTCAACCACAAGCCTCCTCCTTTTGAGGCCGATTGGCTGGGTCACATGGGCGGAGCCAAAAAAGTCCACCAATGAGCAGCTCCGTTGTCTGAAAGGGCAAGGAAACATCCCATTGAGCATCACCACAGAGGAGCCAATCAGCTAGATGTTGCTGGGGCCTCTGTGAGCCAATCATCCACTGGCAGTCTGAATGGGCGGGGAAACAGCTCAATGAGCATCTGCAATGAGCATCACCACAGAGGAGCCAATGAGCTAGATGTTGCTGGGGCCGCTGTGAGCCAATCATCAGCCGGCAGCTGAAAGTTTGCTGGCAGTTGGAGGTTTCCTGGGGCCCCTTTGGCTGTGGCTCTCAACATCTCCCCCTCTCTGTTTAAACAACAAGCATGTGGCTTAGGGACCATGCCTGCCTTTGGTTGTTCAAAAGTACATATGGTCCTTACTGGAGAACCTTGGCTGTGGCTATCAACAGGATTTGTATGTACCATTCACTGAAGTTAGTTTTCAGTAGTAGGAAACAAATATGTATTTCAGGTGGATAAATATTTCTGCGAAAAATCTTGTGAAAAGTTGATTATAAATCCACATACTTGAACATAAATGAATTTAGGGAGTGTAAATAAGATACATATATTTCATATTTTGAAAAATCTGGAGAGTGTGTGGGTGTGTGTGTGTATACACACACACACACACAGAGATATTAAAATGTAGCAACATATATGCAAATCGAAATTCACCATGAAATATACATCAATCACAGATCCAAAAATATTCAATTTTCTTAACAGGGATTTATGTATAATGTTGTTCTACTAGGAAGCTCACCCATTATTTGAATTTTCAGTTCCAACAGTGTTTAGGAGGAGTGATGTCTTCTCACAAATTGTATCTCCCAAGTCAGTCACCTCACAAGAATGTAGGTGTGACACCAGGTAGGATTTGATATGTGCATATAAAAATACATTGCTGAATAGGCTACAGACAAAGGGAGACAGGAATTCACATATTTGTTAACTTTAAAAACACATGGAGATCTATTTCAATTAAAAATAGACTGGATTTATAACACCTAACATTTATCATGCAAAAGGCAAGATCAACTATACACCATGCCTCGTCTGAACTGCTTGTATTTCAATTCTGTTTGTGTTACTTTTCTGCATCATATTAGAATTAGTAGTCAGAGTCTAGTAGGGTATGGGTTCGTGTCAGGGATTCAGTATTTCGAATGGAAAATTGGAAAATGAATCCAATGTGTATGCAAATATGTGCTACACACAAAAAATTCCCACTCTCATTCAGAACAATGGCCTGAAATAACCACGCCCCATGTAAGAAACAATTAGAGAAGAAGAGTTAGAAAATCTGTGAATACATACGTAGAATGGAAAATGCTCAGTAGTTCACAACCTTTGAGGTGGAAAAGACGTTTCCAAACCTTAGGGACAGGGTAAAACTCCACAAACATGGAACTCTGCTGGCCTAAACACTTCTGGAGATACTGACAATGAGGTTGGGTACTTGAAATATATGTTGTTGTCAGAAGCTTTAGCTTCCTTTGTAGTGAGACCATCAAACTTGGGTCTGCATTTTTGTGACCTGGAGGACATGAATTCTTATTGTCCAATGAACATGAGGCAGCAATGCTGAATTCACTCTTTGTAGCTAAACTGTGGCCACTGGGGGATAAGTGTCTCCCCGTCTGGAATTTGAAATCATTTGGTCATGCTCCACTTTTCGTGGTGTTTCTTGCTGCTGCAGTGGGTGTTTTGTATTTGGTTCATGACATACAAGGAGTTAAACTGGGACACAATGCTGGAGGGAGTCCTGTAACGTATGGTGTGTCAAGGTCTGCAGGAGAATGCACCAACCAGGCTTCTATCCCCCATTGCTTGCCCCCTTTACCATAGGAACTTGATTCTGAATATTGCCCTGAAAACTCTCCATGTAACATGATGCCTTTACATACAAAGTTCTGCTAGCTGCACCATGTCAGTCACAAGCCATTTGAAAGCCAATGTAAGATCCACATGACCCCACCACAGATGTATTGTCACACACCTGCACACAACTGCTCTAGGCCCACTACTCAGCAGGCTCCAACTTACTGGCATCTCTGTTCTACACCATTTTCATGAAACGCAGTCAATGAAGGCATTTTCTGGTACACTCATGATCAGCAACAGGACATCCAAAGGTTCTCCAGTGCCACCTGGTCATGGGAATTTCAAAATTTGGTGGTAGTTATCTAGCCATTTTTGAAGGATGAAGTTGGAGGCACTGTGGGTTTAAATTCATTTAGGAGCCATTAAATATTGAGTAAGCTCATTTCGATGAAAGCTCTGGAGAACTCTCACAGGAAAGGCTTCCCAAAGAGTGGCCCAAGGTCACATGAAGCCAGGCCCATTGAGGTCTACAATGTGAGGTCCATGTGTGTTTTGACTCTCAACTATGGCTGTCAAGTCTTTCAAAATAAAATCATGTGATATCCTTGCTGAGATTCTCAGTGCTCTGTGGAAAGGAACCCTGGGCTTAGATCTCAGTTTCCAAGGGTGACTCTCATGCATGGCCTGCTAAAATCCCAACACAATTCATGGCAATACTTCTCTGAGGTCACTTCCAGAACTCAGTCTCTAAGGTAAATCACACCTGAGTTCAATCCCAGGTGGACCCAGTCATCTCTTCCAAACGCCACACAAATGACCACAATTAAAACCAAAACACTCCCACATGGCCCTCATCTTCTTCCATATAGACACACATCATAACCACTGGCTGGTGGTTTTCATGAGTTGCGCAGCCTAAGACAGTATGCAAATTAAGCTCCCTTCCCCTCATTTGCCTAAAGTCATGGTGGCCTGGACACCCTTCCGGTGAACCATGAGTGATCAAAAAGGCTTGCTGTTAATACTGCTTCGATTTTCCAATTTTAGGCCTACTGACTCTTCGGTTTAGATTCTTAATGTTAAATGGAGTCATGAGAAAAACCAAGCACCTCTGGGCTAGCCTCTTCAGGTCTTTGAAAAACTCATTTGACCAAAAAGATCTTGATTCTCACTTGATGGAGGTTAGGATCCTTAGAAGAATTCGAGAGACTTCATCCACAATGACTGCTCTTTTGGCCATTTTGGTTTTGGATACACAAGAGATCTTTCTTTAGATCCCTCATGTTCTGAGAATCTAGGCCACAGCCTCACAGGGGGCCAAGAGCCTGAATCAGACACATCCCATTCCAAAGCAATTAAGCAAAGAGCCACAGGTGATGCCCATTTATTTCCATTTGAAAACTGTTTTCTTCATGCTTCACAAAGGGGTGGCCTGAGGCAAAGATGTTCCTGACATTCAGTGCAACAGAACAATAGGTAAGCAAAATTCCCAAAGCAGGGTTTCTCCACTGAGACTTTCCTGGTCACACTGATATCTGAGTTTTCTGAGATGCTCACCATTCCCTTCAGCTATGCAGTACATGGCCATGTCACAGAGCTTGGAGGTGGTACATATTTTGGACACAAAACCATCAGTCTATTCTGGAGAGTGCCCACAATTCAGGAAGAAAACAGGAACTTAGGAAGATAGTAGGTGTTGCCCATCTATAAGACAAGCCACAGTCCATTCATAAATTGGGCAGGATGAATGCTGAGAAGATTTCAACTAGACAGGACTCATCCATTGATGCATTTTCTTTTCTAATGTCTACAACCAGGGGCACAGTGGGATACACTGATATCCAAACACATGCCTTGTCAAACGACTTACTACAAACAGGTCCCGCCAAAACAAACAAACCACCATTCCTACCTATTCTCAGAACATGAGACAAATTCACAAATCCCCACCCACACCCACAAAGACACCTCCTTCCCCCAAGTAGGTCTGTGACTATCTGGAGTTTCCACTGACTCGTGGGCCATAGTATGTTCCAAATAAATGGCCTTCCTGTCTCAGACCTGCTTTCCTTGTGCAACTCTGTGAATTTGTCAGGAGCCAGCAGTGTGCCACTACCTGCTTTCTCAGGAAAAACCCCTCTTCAGAGCTTTCCTGCGTTTTGGACATCCTCACATCAGTCGGTACCAAAAATGAATGTCTGTGTCCTTGGTAAATCCAAACAAGGAGACCACTGGGACTGGGACTGGACTGGCTATCGGTTCCTGTCTTCCTGGATCCCAAGTTCAGAGAGTTCCATCACCAAAGAAGTGATGTGAGGTCACTTCCTTCAGGAACTGAATCAGATCACTGCCTTGGCAACCTCTTTGTCCTAACAGTTGCTTCCAAGGCTACCATGAGAAAGAGGCTGCCCCTACTTCCTGTGACACTTTCACAAGTTAGAATCCTATATCAACCATAGGCACCCGGGAGCAGCTCTCCACACAGGCCTGGTTTGGTCCATCTTCTCTACATTAAAAAGAGAGAGGCTGATTCAGAAACAACCCTTCATTCTGACCATGTTGTTTGCCAGGGAAGATGACTTTTGCTCTCTCAGGTCCTTCATAGCTGCCTACATCTTCTCCAGTGATCATTTCTGCATGGAATTTTGTGGTTCTCAGCACGTGGAAGATCCCCTACATTCCTATATTGTAAGACCAACTCTGTCCCTGCTCGTCTGTAAAGTTAGATTGAGGGAACAGTGTATGGTTAGGGTTAATAACATGTTCGATTTGGGTTAGAAATTATTCTGCTGGATGAATAATTGTACAAGAATAATGAGGTGAAATGTATGTAGGAAAACAGAAATCTAAGTAAAATTTGAAGCCCAGAAGGGGATTGGACTTCAAGGGATTGTGATACTTAGCATTGCGATCAAGGGATTGTGATACTTAGCATTGAATTATGTTCTGCAGAGATGTCTCAGAGAGATCGATATACAATGGCATAAGACCCTGTACCTTGGATTATTGAATGTAGAAGAGAACATCCAGTCAGAAAGCGTTAATAGGTAGGATTAGGAAGATAGTCAGTAGGTTTAGGAGGAAGAGTGATTATAGGATTTGGAACAAAAGTTTCTTAGCAATAGGGTTTCAATTAGAGTGTGAATGGAAATGTCAGCACATGTGAAGAGTCAGTCACAATGATGAACTGGGGAAAATATGTAGGAAAGCAATCAATAGAGACATTATGAAATCAGGAAAAGTATAAAGTGAGAGAAAGGATTAGATGTTTTCAACAGGGTTGAATTTGAATATATAATCTTAGGAAGAAACAAATATATTGTCACAAATAGGATTGATTTTTGAGAGCATTAGGCAACTTGGACATGGATGTTTTTAGTAATCCATATTCACTTTACATTTAGTCTTTGGTATAAACATAAGTGTGACCTTTTCTTTTTGTGTCCAAATATTACTGTGATAAAATGTATATGTAGATAAGGTGACATGAGTATTTCTTCCATCATTTCTGAGACCAATAATTTGAAGACGTATACATTAGTATTGGGTTTACAAAGAGGTGTACCCTGTGTCTATGAATAAAAAGAAAAAGCATGAATAGACTGTACTGTATAATATAACTGGTTTCACTTTAAATCATGGATTGAATTGATATCTGAAAATATATAAGAAATATTATATTGATACAAAATCATTAATTCCAAACTGTTATACATCTAATGGTAATATTGGGGTTATGGATTATCATGAAGGGTGTGTGAGTTTTGCTTCAAAAGTGATTGTGGAAATCGAAAATAATGTATTTGGAAAGAAGTCTCATGAGAAGACCAGTCAAGAAACATGGAGGAATACATGTGTTTCGAAGCAGAAAATGATTGAAAGTGAAACAAATGCCTATAATTTTGTAACTTGTGGATGAAATATATATCTTATAATGTGCATAAACTGAAGAAATAGTAAAATACCAGTGGTGAATAAGAATGAACATAAAAATACACATCATGTCCCATAGGAATCTACTTGCATTAATGAGAAACTGGGTCAATTATTGTAGAAATATTAGGATTTGTATTCACGATTCACTGAAGTTAATTTTCAGTAATAGGAAACAAATAGTATTTCAGGTGGTTGAATATTTCCGAGAAGAATCTTGTGAAATGTTGACTATAAATCCACATACATGAACTAGAATGAAATTAAGGAGTGTATAATAAGACACATATATTTAATATTTTAAAACATCTGGAGTGTGTATACACGCACACACACACACACACACACATTAAAAAGTAGTAGTATATATGCCAATCGAAATTCATCATGAAATATATATCATCCACAGATCGAAAAATATTCATTTACCTGAACATGGAATTATGTATAATATTGTTCAACTAGGAAGCTCACACAGAGTATGAATTTTCAGATCCCACAGTGTTTAGGAGGAGTGATCACTTCTCACAATTTGTATCTGCCAAGTCAGACACCTGACAAGAATGTACATGTGATACCAGGTAGGATTCTATATATGCATATAAAAATAGATGTGCTGAATAGGCTACATAGAATTGGAGAGAGGAATTCACATATTTGTTAACTTTAAAAACACATGGAGAACTATATCAATTACAAATTGACTAGATTTATAACACCAACACTTTGTCACGCAAAAGCCGTGTCCAACTATACACTATGCCTCCTCTGATATGCTTGTATTTCTATTCTGTTTGAGTTATTTTTCTCCATCATATTAGGATTAGTAGTCAGAGTATAGTAGGTTACGGGTTAGTGTCAGGGATTCAGTATTTCAAGTAGAAAATAGGAAAATGAATCTAATATGCATGAAAATATGTGCTACAAAAAATATTCCCACTCTCATCCAGAAGAATGCCTTGAAATTATCTTCGCCCCTAGTATGACACAATTAGAGGAGAAGAGTTAGAAAATATGTGAATACATATCTGGACTGGAAAATGCTCAGCATTACACAACTATGGAGGTGGTAGTACAGTTTCCAAAAGTAAAGGACAGTGTAAACCCTCCACAAACATGGAGCTATGCTGGCCTAAAGACTTCTTGAGAAACTGCCTCTGAGTTTGGGTAGTTGAAATATATGTTGTTGTCAGGAGCTTAACTTCCTTTGTAGTGAGACCATCAAAGTTTGGTCTGCATCTATGTGACCTGGAGGACATGGTTTCTTATTTTCCAATGAACATGAGGCTGCAGTGCTGAATTCACTCTTTGTAGCTAAACTGTGGTCACTGGGGGTAAGTGTCTCCCCATGTGGACTTTGAAGCCATTTGGTCATCCTCCACTTTTCCTGGTGTTTCTTGCTGCTGCACTGGGTGTTTTGTATTTGCTTCACGACATACAAGGAATTCAACTGGGAAACAGTGCTGGAGGGAGTCTTGTAACATGTGGTGGGTCAGGGTCTGCAGGAGAATGCCCCAAATTGGCTTCTATCCCACATTGCTTGCCCCCTTGACCATACCAACCTGATTCTGAACACTGCCCTGAAACCTCTCCATATTACAAGATGCCATTTCATATAATGGTCTGCTGGCTACACGAAGTCAGTCACAAGCAATTTGGAAGCCAATGTAATATCCACATGGCCACACCACAGATGTATTATCACACACCTGCACACCACTGCTCTAGGCCCACTACTCAGCATGCTCTAACTTACTGGCATCTCTGTTCTACACCATTTTCAAGAAACCCAGTAAATCAAGGCACTGTCTGGTACACTCATGATCAGCAATGGGACATCCAATGGTTATCCAGTGCCACCTGGTCATTGGGAATTTCAAAAATTTTATGATATTTATCTATCCATTTTTCAAGAATGAAGTTGAAGGCACTTTGGGGTTTCCATTCATCCCAGAACCATTAAATGGTGAGGAAGCTCATTTCAATGAAAGCTCTGAGGAACTCTCACAGGCAAGGCTTCCCAGAGTGTGCCCAAAAGGTCACATGAAGAAAGGCCCTTTAAGGTCTATAATGTGAGGTCCTTGTGTGTTTTGACTCTTAACTGTGGCTGCCAAGTTTTTCAGAATAAAATCATGTGATATCCTTGCTGAGATTCTCAGTGCTCTGTTGAAAGCTTTCCTGGGCCTAGATCTCAGGTTTCAAGGGCGACTCTTATGCATGGCCTCCTACAATCCCAACACAACTCATGGCAATACTTCTCTGAGGTCAGTTTCAGAACTCAGTTTCTAAGGGGAATCACACCAGAGTTCAAGCCCATGTGGACCCAGTCATCTATTCCAAACGCCACAAAAATGACCACATTTAAAACCAAAACATTCCCACATTGCCCTTATCTTTAACCATATAAACACCCATCATTAACTCTGGCTGCAGGTTTCCAATAGTGGCGCAGCCCAAGACAGTGTCCAAATAATGCACCCTTGCCCCTGATATGTCCAAAGTAAGGGTGGCCTGTTCACCCTTCTTATGAACCAGGAGTGATCAAATAGGCCTGCCATAAATACTGCTCTGCTTCTGCAATTTGATGCTTACTGACTGTCAGGTATAGATTCTTTATGTGATTTGGCATCATGGGACAACCCAAGCAGTTCTGCAGGAATTTGAAGAACTCATTTGATCCAAAGGATCCCTATTCTCACTTGATGGAGGTCAGGAACCAAACAGAAGAAGGCAAGAGACTTCATCCACAATGACAGATTTTTTGCCATTTTGGTTTGGATGCACACATGGGATCTTTTTTAGATCTATCAGGAGCTGAGAATTTTAGCCACAGCCTCAAACAGGGCCTAGTGTCTGATTAAGACACATCCCTTTCCAGAGCAATTAAGCAAAGAGCCACAGGTGATGCCCATTCATTTCCATTTGAAAACTATTTCTTCAGGCTTCACAAAGGGGTGGCCTGAGGCAAAGACCTTCCTGACATTCAAGGCAAACAGAAACATAGATAAGCAAATGGAGCCAAGCAGGGTTTCTCCACTGAGACTTTACTGGTCACACTGGTATCTGAGTTTTCTGAGATGTTCCCATTCCCTTCAGCTATCAAGGACATGGCCATGTCACAGAGTTTGGAGGTGGTACATATCTTGGACAATAAACCATGATACTATTCTGGAGAGTGGCCAGAATTCAGGAAGAAAACAGCAACTTAGGAAGTTAGTAGGTGTTTCCCATCCATAAGGCAAGCAACAGTCCATTAATCAATTGTGCAGGATGAATGCTGTGAATCTTTCTACTAGACAGGACACCTCCATTGATGCATTCTCGTTTCTAATGTCTAAAACCACGGACACAGTGGCTACACAGACATAGAAACACTCGCCTTGTCTAAAGACTTACTAGAAAAAGTCGACTCCAAACCAAAACAACCACCTTTCCTACCTATTCTCAGAACATGAAACAAAACCACAAACTCACACCCACAACCAAAAAGGCACCTCCTTCCCAAAAATAGGTCTTTAACTATCTGGAGTGTCCTCTGACTGGTGGGCCATACTATGTTCCACTTGAAATGGCCTGTCCGGTCTCAGATCTTGTCTCCTTGGCCAACTCTGTTATTCTGGGAGGAGCCAGTGGTTAGCCACAACCTGCTGTCTCAAGAAAGGCCCCTCTTCAGAGCTCTACTGGCATTTGGCCATCCTCACATCACTAGGTACCAAGAAGGTCTGACTCTGTACTTGGTAAATCCAAACAAGTGAGCCCACTGGGACTGGGACTGGGACTGGATTTTGGTGCCTGGCTTCTTGCATCCCAATTTCAGAGAGTTCCATCACCAAGAAAATGAGGTATGTCACTTTCTTTGGAACTGAATGAGGCCACTGCCTTGGCAACAACTTTGTCCTAACACTTGTTTACAATGGTCCCATGAGTTGGAGGGTGCCCCTACTTCCTGTGACAATTTGACTAGTTAGAATGGTATATCAAAATAGACACCATGGAACAGCTCTCCACGAAGGCCTGGTTAGGTCCATCTTCTCTACATTAAGAAGAGAGAGTCTGATGCATACACATCCCTTCGTCCTGTGCAGGTTGTTTGCCATGGAAGATGGCTTTTGCTCATTCAGGTCCTTCATAGCTGCCTACATCTTCTCCAGGGATAATTTCTACATCGAACTTTGAGGTTCTCAGCAGTTGGAAGATCACCTACATCCCTTATTGAAAGAATAGCCCTGTCCCTGCTCTTTTGTAATTTTAGATTGAGGCAACAATGTATGGTTAGGGTTAATAACAGGTTCGATTTGAGTTAGGAATCATTCTGCGGGATGAATAATGGTATTGGGAACCTGCAATATATAGAAATATAGTGGTTAAATATAAGTATGGAAACAGACATCTAGGTAAGATTTGAAGCTCAGAAGTGCATTGGGCAATAGATTGGGACACGTAGCTTTGAATTACGTTCTGCATACCTATTTCAGAAAAATCGATATACAATGGCATAGGACCTTGTACCTCGGATGATTGAATGTAGTAGAGTACATCCACTCAAAAAGGGATAGTCGATAGGATCAGGAAGATAGTCAGTATGTTTCGGAAGAAGATAGAGTATAGGATTTGGACCAAAGTTCATTAGCAATAGGGTTTTGGTTAGAGAGTGAATGTCAATGTCAGCACATGTGAAGGGTCAGTCACAATGTTGAACTGGGAAAAATATGTAGGAAAGTAGATATCAATAGAGACATTAGGAAATCAGGCAAAGTATAAAGTGAGTGAAAAAACTAGACATTTCCAACAGTTTTGAGGTTGAATATATAATCTTAGGAAGAAACAAAAATGTGGTCACCAATAGGATTGACATTTGAGAGCATTAGGCAACCTGGATATGGATGTTTTTAGTAATCCATGTTCAGTTTCCATTTAGGCTTTGGTACAATCATACGTGTGACTTTTGCATTTTGTGTCCAGAATATTACTGTGGTAACATGCATATGTAGATCAGGTGACATGAGTATTTCTTCCACCATTTCTGGGAGCAGTATTTAGAAGACGAATAAATTAGTATTGGGCATACTAAGAGGTGTACCCTGTGTCTATGAATATAGAGATAATGCATGAATAGACCATATAGTGAATAAATAATATAACTGGTTCCACTTTAAATAATGGATTAAACTGATATCAGAATATATATAAGAAATACTATATTGATATGAAATCATTCCTTCCAACCAGTTATACATCTAATGGTGATATTATAGTTATGGTTTATCATGAAGTGAGTGTCAGTTTTGCTTCAAAAGTGATAAAGGAAATCAAAAATAATGTATTTGGAAAGAAGTCTCATGATAAGACCAGTCAAGAAACCTGGAAGAATGTGTTCTGAAGCAGGAAGTGATTGAAAGTGAAACAAATGCCTATAAGTTTGCTAACTTATGGATGAAATATATATCCTATGATGTGCATAAATTGAAGAAATAGTAATGTACCAGTGTTGAATTAAAATAAATTTCAAAATACACATCATGTCACATAGGAATGTACTTGCATTGATGTTAAACTGGGTCAGTTACTGTAGAAGTATTAGTATTTGTATGCAACATTAACTGAAGTTAGTTTTCAGTACTGCAAACAATATGTATTTCAGGTGGATGAATATTTCTGAGAAGGATCTTGTGAAAAGTTGATTATAAATCCATATACATGAACATGAATGAATTTAGTGAGTGTATATAAGACACATATATTTCATATTTTGAAAAATCTGGAGAGTGTATATATATATATATACAAAAAAAACACACACAGACAATAAATTAGCAATCGAAATTTATCATGAAATATATATCTTCCACAGATGCAAAATTATTTCTTTTAGAACATGGATTTATGTATAATGTTGTTCTTCTAGGAAACACACCCCTAGGTTAAATTTTCAGTTCCAACAGAGTTTAACAGGAGTGATCATTTCTCACAAATTGTATTTGCCAAATTAGTCTCCTCACAAGAATGTAGGTGTGATACCAGGTAGTGTTCTATATGTGCATTTAAAAATACATGTGCTGAATAGGCTACAGAGAAAGGGAGAGAGGAATTCACATATTTGTTAACATTAAAAACACATGGAGAACTATTTCAATTAAAAATTGACTAGATTTATAACACCTACAATTAATCATGCAAAAAACAAGTCCAACTATACACCATGATTCCTCTGAACTGCTAGTATTCCTATTCTGTTTGTGTTATTTTTCTCCATCATATTAGGAGTAGTAGTCAGAGTTTATTAGGGTATGCGTTAGTGTCAGGGATTCAGTATTTTGAATGGAAAATTGGAAAATGACTCTAAAGGGTATGCAAATATGTGCTACACAAAAATGTTCACACACTCATCCAGAAGATTGCCTTGGCATTACCTTAGTTCCAAGTAAGATACAATAAAGGAGAAAAGTTAGAAAATCTGTAAATACATATCAGGAATAAAAAATGCTCAGGAGTTCACAAACTTGTAGGTGGTAGAGGAGTTTCCAATAGTAAGGGACAGGGTAAACACTCCACAAACATTGAGCTCTGCTTGTGTAAAGACTTCTTGAGAAACTCTCTGAGGTTGGGCTCTTAAAATACATGTTGTTGTCAGGAGCTTTAGCTTCCTTTGTTGTGTGACCATCAAATCTGGGTGTGCAAATATGTGACCTGAAGGACATTGTTTCTAATTTTCCAATGAAAATGAGGCAGCAGTGCTGAATACTCTTTTTGTAGTTAAAATATGGCCACTGGGGTGTAAGTGTCTCCCCGGGTTGACTGTGAAGCCATTTGGTCATCCTCCAATTTTCGTGGTGTTTCTTGCTGGTGCACTGGGAGTTTGGTATTTGCTTCATGAAATACAAGGAGTTCAACTGGGACACAGTGCTGGAGGGAGTTCTGTCACGTGTGGAGGGACACGGTCTGCATGAGAATGCACCAACCAGGATTCTGTCCCACATAGGTTGCCCCTTTGTCCATAGCAACCTGATTCTGAACATTTCCCAGAAACCTATCCATATAACAAGATGCCTTTACATATAAGGGTCTGCTGGCTGTACCCTGTCAATCACAAGGCAATTGGAAGCCAATGGCAGATCCACATGCCCCAACACACATGTTTTTTCACACACCTTCACACCACTGCTCTAGGCCCACTAATGAACTGGCTCCAACTTACTGGCATCACTGTTCTACACAATTTTCATGAAACCCAGTCACTCAAGGCACTGTCTGATACACTCATGATGAGCAACAGGACATCCAAGAGTTTTCCAGTGCCACCTGGTGATGGGAATTTCAAAAATTTCATGGTATTTATCAAGCCATTTTTCGAGGATAAAGTTAGAGGCTCTGTGGGTTTCAATTCATTCAGGAACCATTAAATGTTGAAGAAGCTCATATCAATGAAATATCTTGAGAACACTCACAGGCAAGGCTTCCCAAAGAGTGGCCAAAAGGTCACATGAAGTCAGGCCCATTGAGGTATACAATGTGAGGTCCATATGTGTTTTGACTCTCAAGTGTGGCTTTAAAGAATTTCAGAATAAAATCATGTGATATCCAGGCTGAGATTCCCAGTGCTGTGGGCAAAGCCACCCTGCACCTAGATCTCCCTGCACCACAATTAATACCTGAGATGTTGGTTGCATGGCCTAGTAAAATCCAAACACAATTCATGACAATACTTCTCTTATGTCACTTCCAGAATTCAGTCTCCTAGGGGAATCATACCAGAGTTCAAGCCCAGGTGGACCCAGTCATCTGTTCCAAGCACCAAACAAATTACCACAATTCAAAACAAAATGCTCCCACATGCCCCTTATCTTATTTCATGTAGACACTCATCATAACATCTGGATGGAGGTTTCCATGAGGGGCACAGCACAAGACAGTGTCCAAAATAACCTTTCTTGCCCCTCATTTGCCTAAAGTCAGTGTGGCCTGGAAATCCTGACTGTGAACCAGGAGTGATCAAATACGCCTGCCGTTAATACTCCTTGGCTTCTCCAATTTGATGCCTACTGACTGTGGGGTTTAGATTCTTTATGTAAACTGGATTCATGAGAAAACCCAAGCACCTATGGGCTAAACTCTGCAGGGCTTTAAAGAACTAATTTGACCCAAAGGATCCCTATTTTCACTTGATGGATGTCAGGAATCTTAGAGAAGAAGGTGAGAGTCTTCATCCACAATAACTGCTCTTTTGGCCATTTTGGTTTTGGATGCACCCATGGGATCTTTCTTTAGATCCATCAGGTGCTGAAAATCTAAGCCACAGCCTCACAAAGGGCCAAGAGGCTGATTCAGACACATCCCTTTCCAAAGCAATTAAGCAAAGAGCAAAACACACACAGACATTATAAAGTGGCAATATATATGCCAATTGAAATTCATGATGAAATATATATCGTCCACAGATCCAAAAATATTAATTTTACTGAACATGGATTTATGAATAATGTTGTTCAACTAGAAAGGTTACCCTTAGGTTGAATTTTAAGATCCAATAGCATTTAGGAGGAGTGATCTCTTGTGATAATTTGTATCTGCCATGTCAGCCACCTCACAAGAATGTATATGTGATACCAGGTAGGATTCTATATGTTTATATAAAAATACATGTGATGAATAGGCTACAGAGAAAGGGATAGAGGAATTCACATATTTATTAACTTAAAAAACACAAGGAGAACTATTTCAATTAAAAATTAACTAGATTTATAACACCTACCAAACATAATGCAAAAGGCAAGTCCAACTATACACCATGCCTCTTCTGAACTGCTTGTATTTCTATTGTGTTTGTATGCACTGTGGGTTTCAAGAACCATTAAATGTTGAGGAAGCTCATTTGAATGAAACTCTGGAGAACTCTCATAGGCAAGGCTTCCCAAAGAGTGACCTAAAGGTTAGATATAGCCAGGCCCATTGAGGTCTACAATGTGAGGTCCATGTGTGTTTTGACACTCAACTATGGCTACCAAGTCTTTAAGAATAAAATCATGGGATATCTTGGCTGAAATTCTCAGTGCTCTGTGGAAATCCACCCTCGGCCTTGATCTTAGTTTCCAAGGGCGACTCTCATGCTTGGCCTCCTAAAATATCACCACAATTCATGGCAATACTTCTCTGAGTTCAGTTCCAGATGTCAGTCTCTAAGGGGAATCACACAAGAATTCAAGCCCAGGTGGACCCACTCATCTCTTCCAACCGTCACACAAATGACCACAATTAATACCAAAACACTCTCACATGGCCCTCCTCTTCTTCTATAAAGGCACTCATCATAACATCTGGCTGGAGGTTTCCATGAGGGGCACAGCCCAAGACAGTGTCCCAAATAAGCTCCCTTGCCACTCATTTGCCTAAATTCAGGGTGGCTTGGACACCCTTCTTGTCCACCAGGAGTGATCTGAAAGGGTAAAATAAATTGAAATTAAAGTGTAAAAGTTGAAGTGTAAAAGACTGGGTTTTGTAAAGTTTCTAAGCTGCAAGGCCTGAGTTAAAATGTAAAGGACCAGGTATTGTTAAGTTCCTATGCTACATGCAAAACCTGAAATTCCTGTAGCTTGTAGTACAATTCCCGACTGCCCAGTAAATATTCCCCCTGACCCCCTGGTTATTTAATAACCTAGGACCCTGTGTGGCCTGGCACATAGGCATTGCAAGGCCTAAAGCAATCTGTTTGAATGTGTACCTCGCTTTAGAACTGACCTATCACTCCTGCCTCACCTGTTCCTGCCAATGAGTGAACTAATCATGTTTAGGAATTGTTGTTTGATTTTTCTGCGGTGTATGTTGATTTCTTAAAGGAGACTGTGATATATGTAAAGTCCCGCCCTCCCCAAAAAGTGTACTTAAGCACTGCTCAACCCCTGCTCGGGGCTCTGGGCTGCTTTCCCTTCTTGAGTGAGCACGTAGCCCCAGCATGCTGGATTGGATCCTCAATGAACGCCTTTTTCTGTTGCATGAGCCGCGGTCTCTTGGTGGTCTCTTCCTCCGACGTTCACCGGATCCTTACATTTGGTGCGTTGGCCGGGAATCACGCAGCATAGGACAAGGACACCCCAACAGACCCCTCTGGGGGTAAGTAAGGCGCTTCTTTCCATTTTTCCTTGCGATCGCTCAGAGCTTTTTGTTCAGGTTCCGTTTTTCCGTTTTTGGTTTGGGTTGGCAGAGTGGCTGCCAGCGGAGAACGTAAGTTCCCCCTGTCAGTGGTGGACAAACGTGTCCTAAAGCCACAGACCACGTCCTCGCAAGGGATGTCTTGGAGGACTCAGGGAGTGATGGATGTGCCCTCATTAGGTGAGGAGGGACGGATGAGCCCACATTAGGTGACTCTGCTGCCAACCCATCATATCTTGCTGGCTACTTTTTTCTCTCAGGTTGAATTCACTGTCTGTCTTTGTGGTCTAACCCATCAGGTTTTGCCAGTTACTAGGTTCTAATCTTTACTTCTGAACTCGTGTTAAATGTTACCTGTGTGTACATGTTTGTGTCACGTTTGTATTGTCCTTGTCTCTGTTTGAGAAACTCTCATTATGGGACAAAGCCATTCCATGCCTCTGTCCTTGAAGCCTTTCCTGGTCCCTGCCTCCAATCCGACACCGTCACCCAGGATCCTATCACTCAAACCTTCTACTCCTTCCCCTCTTCCCTCCATTCTCCCTGAGTCACAAGATTGTAGATCTTGGGGTTGTGAACAAACGGGAGCTGCATGATGGTCTTTGTGTGTCTTTTTATCTGTGTTTCTGTTAAATGTGATGGCATTGTTGGACCGATGCAGAGTCCCGAGTTCCAACCTGCCTTACATATGTGGAAGTTACTTTAGCTAAATTTTAAACTAATGCTTCTCCTGTGAGGGACCAAAAGTCAATAGAACCGCCAGTTTTTCTGTTCTCACCTTTTGCACCTCTCTTAGCTGTGTTTTAAAGAACTTTGATAAACTTTACTCCCCTTTGTTAAGCAAAATTACGGAAGCAGTGATTTTTTTATTCCCGTAGTTGGCTTGAGCATGCCCACTGCAGAGGGAAATGTCTGGGGTCAAAGAACTTTGATATCTCGCTTAAACTTTTCTCAAAACCCTGTCCTCATTATTAAATTGGCATTAATTGGCTTTGGGATGGGAACCAAGCCTTCAGTCATAAATTTTGACACCCCAGAGGGGACTTTAAATAAACCCCACTCTGCCCTCTTGGGGAAGCCTAGCACTCAAAACAACTGCAAGCAGAGGATGAAATTTTTGGGAGCTGACTACTGCAATGTTGGGAGACACAGAATATGCCTGGTGCCTGGGGTCAAAGCAAACCAGAGGAACTAATCCTGTAAGTAAATGGTGAGGCTAAGGGACTCCCAGCAGCTGCCAGATCCATTTTGCTGTGGGGAACTCCCTTATTCCTTACGTGCACTTTAAGGATTTCTCCACCTCTGTTTACTTAACAAAAGGGACAATGAATGCATTAATATGTTGATATTATAGATTTTTTCTTGGGGATGATCTAGGGTGAATGTGTATCTAAAAATGATTTTTTTTTTTTTATTTTAACCATCTCGTATCTAAATGGGTTTCTAAAGCATTGCACTATGTTACAGTTAAAAGTTGGGTTTAAACAATTGTTTAGTTTGATTTAAAGTAGTTCATGCTAGGAAACTTAAATACTTAGGATAAAAAATAATTAAAGAGTTTTAATTTTGAACTAGGCAGCCTGAAAAAATTTCACTAGATAGACCAGTGCATTAACTTGGGAAGAGATAATAAATTATGATATGGTATCTATTCCCATCAGTGTGTAAGATTTTAAAAAATGGTACTAAATTAAAACGTTGGTCTGGCTTATTGAAATGACATTAATTAGCAACAGTCTTGGAAATTTTTAAAGCTTAATTTCGGATACACATGGTAGTGTGTGGTTCTTTTTAAAAAATTTTCAGCCAATTTAATGTAACTTAATACTATTAGAAACTTCATAACAAAGAAAGGGGCTTAACGATCCTATAGAAACTTCTTCTGATGGTGGCTTTAATATTATCAAAAAATGATCCTATTTTCAGTTTTGTATGAGCAAGTTTTTCTACTGTAGAAAAATCTAAAGATATAAAATTTTGAGAATTACATCTTAAACTTGCATCAAAATTTTCAACATCCAAACCTGGAAATTATGACTTATAGCTAAAATGCCTTAGGCCTGAGGTTTCTGCTACGAATTCCAGTCTTTTCAGTTTTCCAGACCTCAGCCAGGACTTAAGTTGATATGCAAATAAAAGAAGCCTGCAGCACTCAGCAGGAGACAGATAAAAAAGAGTAAATGTGTCTTTTTACCTGAACTCAAACTAGACCTAACCAAAAAATTATATTATACGGTATTTACTAATTACTGGCCAGTCATCTTTTTTAGGACTCTTGCTTTTCTTAGATTCTGTATTTTTTTTTTTGAGCTCATGATCTTGATTCTGCTGATGGGTTAATGTTTTCTGATCAGTTCTATTTTTGATCGACTCTGGAGTTTTTAGCATTTCAATGGAGATTTCACCTGAAAAAGCTACAAGGCTTTTACTATTGTGTTATGTGTTACATTTGTGTTACGTGTTGTATGTTGGTATGTCTGTATGTGTGTATGTCCATATATCATGCAGTGATACGACAATTGACAGATGAGGAGCACTCATGAAAAATTTAAGAATGTATCCAAATGTCTTTGACTCACGTGATTCATATGTTTTAATTCAAATTGGGTAAACAGATAAAAATAAAGATGTCTTTAAAATTAGGCCTATAAGTTTTCTAGGTTTTCAAAAAGGCCCTAATAAAATGTAGATGTCTATAAAATAATCTGCCTAAATTCAGAAATTTACAAGTATTGTATTGAAATGTGAACAGAAAGAGGTTAGTAGATGAAAAAGAGAAACTAAAAGGTTCCAGATATAGATCTAATAGAGGAAAAATGTGTTTCTGGATAAGAGAGTCTATATGATTAAGTAATTAAAAGGGTTTAAGTAAATAATAAAAAAAGGTTTGTGTAACTTGGTTATATGTGTAAGTTTTGAGCAAGTAATCTTAAAAAAATAAACAGCTGGTAAAACAAGTACTGTTTTTATAAAATTGTGCCATGTTATTTCTTTAAAATCTAAACTTGTTTAATACAAAAACATCAATGTAATTGTGGTGTTAATGTGTTCATATCTTCCAGGTATACAAGTCTGTAAGGTAGAAGCTTCCAAAGACCATTGTATCAAGCTGGTGTTCTAAGGTTGTATGGTAAATCTAGGCTTAAAAGAAAAACATGTTGGAGATTTATGTATATCATTTGTGTTCTATAATTGGACTTGTTATCAATAAGATATGTACAGTTCCATGTTACTTTTTACACTGAGAAGCAATCTAAAAGTATCTTTAACTTAATGAGAGCCAAATCTGTGAAGGTTTTATTGTAAACACAAAGGTAATGCCCATTCATTTCCATGTGAAAACTGTTTTCTTCAGGCTTCACAAAGGGGTGGCCTGAGACAAAGTCTTTCCTGATATTCAGGGCAACATAACAATAGGTAATCAAAAGGCCCAAAGCAGGGTTTCTCCACTGAGACTTTACTGGCTACACTGATATCTGAGTTTTCTGAGATGCTTGCCATTCCCTTCAGCTATCCAGTATATGGCCATGTCACAGATCTTGGAAGTGGTTCATATATTGGACACAAAATCATGAGCCTATTCTGGAGAGTGGCCAGAATTCAGGAAGAAAACAGGAACGTAGGAAGATAGTTGGTGTTGCCCATTGATAAGGCAAGCCACACTCCATTTATAAATTGTGCCGGATGAATGCTGGGAAGTTTTCTCCTTGAGAGGATACACCCATTGAGGCATTCTCTTTTCTAATGTCTACAACCACGGACACAGTGGGATACACAGACCTAAAAACACTCGCCTTGTCAAAGGACTAACTAGAAACACTCCACTCCAAACCAAACACACCCCCTTTCCTAACTATTCTCAGAACAAAAGAAAAAACCACAAACCCATACCCACAACCACAAAGGCACCTCCTTCCCCCAAGTAGGTCTGGAACTATCCAGAGTGTCCTCTGACCGGAGGGCCATACTATGTTCCCCAGAAATGGTCTGTCCTGTCTCAGATCTGGGCTCCTTGGTCAACTCTGTGAAGTTTTCAGGAGCCAGCAGTGAGCCTCTACCTGTTTTCTCCGGAAGGGCCGCTCTTCAGAATTTTTCTGGAATTTGGCCATTCTCACATAAGTAGGTACCACAAAAGACTGACTCTGTCCTCGGAAAATCCAAACAAGTGAGAACACTGGAACTGGTGCTTGGACTGGGTCTTGGTGCCTGGCTTCCTGGAACCCAATTTGGAGAGTTCCATCAACAAGGATGTGAGGTGAGGTCACTTCCTTTAGTAACTGAATGAGGTCACTGCCTTGGCAACCAATTTGTCCTAACATTTGCTTCCTAAGGTCTCATAACATGGAGGATGTCCCTACTACCTGTGACACTTTCACAAGTTAGAATAGTATAGAAACCATAGTCACCTGGGAACAGCTCTCCACAAAGGCCTAGTTTGGTTCATCTCCTCTACCTTAAGAAGAGAGAATCTGATTCAGACACAACCCTTCATCCTGACCAGGTTGTTTGCCATGGAAGATGCCTTTTGCTCTATCATGTCCTTCATAGCTGCCTACATCTTCTCCAGGGATCATTTCTGCATGGAACTTTGAAGTTTTCAGCAGGTGGAAGATCCCCTGCATTCCTGTATTGTAAGACCAAATCTTTCCCTGCTTTTCTGAACACTTAGATTGACGAAACAGTGTATGCTTAGGGTTAATAATATGTTCAATTAAACCCAAATACTCCCACATGGCCCTCATTTTCTTCCATGTAGACATTCATCATAACCTCTGGCTGGAGGTTTCCATAAGGGGCGCAGCCCAAGACAGTGTCCAAAATAAGTTCCCTTGCCCCTCATTTTCCTAAAGTCAGGGTTTCCTGGACACCCTTCCTGTAAACCAGGATTGATCAAATAGGCCTGCCAGAAATACTGCTCTGTTTCTTCATTTTGAAGCCTACTGACTGTGAGGTATAGATTCTTTATGTGATTTGGAGTCATGTGAGAACCCAAGCACTGCTGCAGGGCTTTGAAGAACTCATTTGTCTCAAAGGATCCCACTACTTACTTGATGGAGGTCAGGAACCTAACAGAGGAAGCAAGAGACTTCATCCACAATGACTGATCTTTTTGGCATTTTGGTTTTGGATGCACACATGGGATCTTTCTTTAGATCCATCAGGTGCTGAAAATCAAAGCCACAGCCTCTCTCAGAGCCGAAAGGATGATTCAGACACATCCCTTTCCAAAGCAATTAAGCAAAGACCCACAGGTGATGCTCATTCATTTCCAATTGAAAGCAGTTTTTTTCAGGCTTCACAAACTGGTGGCCTGAGGAAAAGACCTTCCTGACATTCAGGTCAACAGAACAGTAGGTTAGCAAAAGGCACAAAGCAGGGTTTCTCTACTGAGACTTTACTGGTCACACTGATATCCGAGTTTTCTGAGATGCTCCCAATTCCCTTTATCTATCCAGTACATGGCCATGTCACAGAACTCGACAGAGGTCCATATCTTGGACAAAAAAACATGAGCCTATTCTGGAGAGTGGCCAGAATTCAGGAAGAAAACAGGAACTAAGGAAAGAAGTAGGTGTTGCCCATATAAGGCAAGCCACAGTCCATTCATAAATTGGGCAGGATGTGTGCTGAGATGCTTTCTACTAGACAGGACACATCCATTGATGCATTCACTTTTCTAATATCTACAACCACGGAAAAATTGGGAAACACAAACATAGAAACACTTGCCATGTCAAATGACTTACCAAAAACAGTCCACTCCAAACCAAACATACTGCCTTTCCTACCTATTCTCAGAACATGATACAAAACTACAAATTCACACCCACACCCACAAAGGCACCTCCATTACCCAAGTAGGTCTGTGACTATCCAGAGTGTCCTCAGACTGGTGGGCCTTACTCTGCTCCCTCGAAATGGACTTTCCTGTCTCAGATCAGGTCTCCTTTACCAACTCTGTAAAGTTGTCAGCATCAATCAGTGAGTCACTACCTGCTTTCTCAGGAAAGGCCCCTCTTCAGAGCTTTCCTGGCATTTAGCCATCCACACATCAGTATGTACCAAGAAAGACCGACTCTGTCCTTGGTAAATCCAAACAAGTGAACCCACTGGGACTGGGACTGGGACTGGCTCTGAGTGCCTGGCTTCCTGGATCCCAAGTTCAGAGAGTTCCATCACCAAGGAAGTGAGGTAGGTCACTTCCTTCAGGAACCGAATGAGGTCACTATCTTGGCAACCACTTTATCCTAACATTTGCTTCCAAGGGTCCCATGAGAGAGAGGCTGCCCCTACTTCCTGTGTCACATTCACAAGATAGAATGGTATATCAACCATAGGCACATGTTAACAGCTCTCCACACAGACCTGGTTTGGTCCATCTTCTCTACATTAAGAAGAGAGAGGCTTATTCAGACACATCGCTTCATCCTAACCAGGTATTTTACCAAGGAAGATATCTGTTGCTCTCTCAGGTTCTTCATAGCTGCCTACATCTTCTCCAGGGTTTATTTCTGCATGGAACTTGAGGTTCTCAACAGGTGGAAGATCCCCTATCTACCTGTATTATAACACCAACTCTGTTCCTGCTCTTCGTAAAGTTAAATTGAGGGAACAGTGCATGGTTAGGGTTAATAGCATGTTCGATTTGGGTTAGGAATCATTCTGTGAGATGAATAATGGTATTGGGAACCTCCTATATTACAAGCATATATAGGTGTAATATAAGTATGAAAACAGAAATCTAGGAAAGATTTCAAACCCAGATGAACATTGGGCCCTTGATTGGGATACTTAGCTTTGAATTATTTCCGCAAAGTTGTCTCAGATAAATCGATATACAATGGTATAGGACCTTGTACTTTGGATGACTGAATGAGGAAGAGATCGTCCAGACAAAAAGAGATAGTTCGAAAAGTTATTTAGATATAGGGTTTTGGTTAGAGAGTGAATGTAAATGTCAGCATATGTGAAGAGTCAGTCACAGTGATGAACTGGGGAAAATGTGTAGGAAAGCAGATATGAATAGAGACATTAGGAAATCAGGGAAAGTACAAAGTGAGTGATAGGATAAGATGTTTTTAACATGGTTGAGTTTGAATATATAATCTTAGGAAGAAACAAATATGTAGTCACCAATAGGAATGATATTTGAGATCATTAGTTAATCAGGACATGGATGTTGTTAGTAATACATGCTCACATTAAATTTAGGCTTTGGTACAATCATAAGGGTGTCCTTTGCATTTTTTGTCAGGAATATTACTGTGTTGAAATGTAAATGTATATCAGGTGACTACAGTATTTCTTCAACTATTTCTGAAAGCAACATTTTAAGACTGATAAGTTAGTATTGGGGACACAAGTACGTGTACCCTGTGCCTATGATTATAAAGATGATGCCTTAATAGACCATACTGTAAATAAATAATATAACTGGATCAAACTTTAAATAATTGATTGAATTGATATCTGAAAATATATAGGAAATCTTATATTGATATACATAAGTTCATTCTAACCAGTTATACATCTAATGGTAATTTTAGCATTATGGTTTATGATGAAGAGTGTGGGAGTTTTGCTTCAAAAATGATTATGGAAATCGAAAATAATATGTTTGGAAATAATCTCATGCAAAGAACAGTCAAGAAACATGGAGGAATACATATGTTCTGAAGCAGCAAGTAATTGCAAGTGAACCAAATGCGTACAGATTTGTGAACTTGTGGATGAAAAGTATTATCCTATGATGTCCATAAACTGAAGAAATTGTAATGTACCAGTGTTGAATAAAAATGAACTTCAAAATACACATGATGTCCCATAGGATTTTACTTGCATTGATGTTAAACTGGGTCAGTTACTGTACAAATATTAGGATTTGTAAGCACCATTCACCAAAGTTAGTTTTCAGTACTGGGAAATAAATATGTATTTCATGTGGATGAATATTTCTGAGAATAATCTTGTGAAAATTTGATTATAAATACACATATAGGAACATGAGTTAAATTAATGAGTGTATAATAAGACACATATATTTCATATTTTGAATAATCTGGAGAAAAAAAAATATATATAGATACAAACACAGACATTAAAATGTAGTAATATGTATGCCAATCAAAATTCATTATGAAATATATATCATCCTCATATCTAAAAATATTCTTTTTACTGAGCATGGATTTATGTATAATGCTGTTCATCTAGGAAATTCACCAATATGTTGAATTTTCAGTTCCATCAGTATTTAGGGGGAGTGATCTCTTCTCACAATCTGTATCATCCTAAAACAGCAAGCTCACAAGAATGTACGTGTGATACCAAGTAGGATACTAAATATGCATAATAAATTTCATGAGAGGGAGACAGAAATGTACATATGTGTTAACTTTAAAAACTCATGGAGAAGTATTACAATAAAAAGTTGACTAGATTTATAACACATACACTTGATAAAGCAGAAGGCAAGTCCTAGTATACACCATGCCTCCTATGTACGGCCTGTATTTCTATTCTGTTAGGTTTCTTTTCCTACATCATATTAAGATTAGTAGTCAGAGTCTAGTAGGGTATGGGTTAGTGACAGGGATTCAGTATTTCTAATGGAAAATAGGAAAATGAATGTAATGTGTATGCAAATATTTGCTAGACAAAAATCTTCCCACTGTCCTCCAAAACAATGCCTTGATATTTCCTTCGCCACAAGTAATACACAATTAGTGGAGAAGAGTTTGAAAATCTGTGAATATATATCTGGAAAAGAAAATGCTCAGGAGTTCACAACCTTGGAGGTGGTAGAGGAATTTCCAAAAGTAAGGTACAGGGTAAACACTCCACAAACATGGAACTCTGGTGGCCTAATGAGTTTTTGAGAAACTGCCTCTGAGTTTGGGCCCTTGAAAAATTTGTTGTTGTCAGGAGCTTTAGCTTCCTTTGTATTGAGACCATCAAACCTGGGTCGCATCTATGTGACCTAGATGACATGGTTCCTTATATGCTATTGAACATGAGGAAGAAGTTCTGAATTTTCCCTTTGTTAGTAAACTGAGGACACTGGGGTCTAAGTGTCTAACCATGTGATCTGTGAAGCCATTTGGTCATACTCCACTTTTCGTGGTGTTTCTTACTGCTGCACTGGGAGTTTGGTATTGGCTTCACGTAATACAAGGAGAAAAACTGGGACACAGTGCTAGAGGGAGTACTCTCACGTGTAGTGGTTGAGGGTCTGCAGGAGAATGCACCAACCAGGCTTCTATCCCAAAAAGCTTGCACCCATGTCCATAGCAACCTGATTCTGAACATTGCCCTGAAACCTCTCCATATAACAAGGTCCCTTTACTTGTAAGGTTCTGCTGGCTGCAACATGTCAGTCACAAGTCATTCGGAAACCAATGGCAGAACCACGTGTCCCCACGACAGATGTTTTATCATACACCTGCCCACCACTGTTCTGGGCCCACTAATCAGCAGGCTCCAACTTTCTGGCACCTCTGTTCTCACCATTTTCATGAAACCCAGTCAATCAATGCAATGTCTGGTACACTCATGATCAGCAACAGATATCCAAAGGTTCTCCAGTGCCATCTGTTCATGGAAATTTAAAAAATTCATGGTATTTATCTAGCCAATTTTCAAGGATGAAGTTGGAGGCACTGTGGCTTTCAATTTATTCAGGAACCATGAAATGGTGAGGAAGCTTATTTCAATTAAAGCTCAGGAGAACTCTCAGAGGCAAGGTTTCCCAAAGAGTGGCCAAAAGGTCACATTAAGCCAGGCCCATTGAGGTCTACAATTGAGGTCCATGTGTGTTTTGACTCTCAACAATGGCTGCCACGTCTTTCTGAATAAAGTCATTTGATATCCTGCCTGAGATTCCCAGTGCTCTTTGGAAAGCTTCCTGAGCCTAGATCTCAGTCTCCAAGGGCAACTCTCATGTGTGGCCTCCTAAAATCCCAACACAATTCATGTCAATACTTCTCTGAGTTCATTTCAGTCTCTAAGGGGAATCACTCCAGAGTTGAAGTCCATGCGGACCCAGTCATCTCTTCCAACCACCACACAAATGACCACAATTAAACCAAAACACTCCCACATGGCCCTCATCTTCTTCAATATAAACTCTCATCATAACCTCTTGCTGGAGGTTTCCATGAGGGGCGCAGCCTAAGGAAGTGTCCAAAATAAGCTCACTTGCCCCTTATTTGCCTAAACTCAGTGTGGCCTGGAAACCCTTCCTGTGAACCAGATGTGATCAAATAGGCCTGCCATTAATACTGCTCTACTTCTCCAATTTGAGGCCTACTCTCTGTGGGGCATAGATTCTTTATGTGAATTGGGGTCATGAGAAAATCAAGCACCTATGGGCTACCCTCTGCAGGGCTTTGAAGAACCCATTTCAGTGAGTCGAGGAATTGGACCAAATGTTCTTTAGATATAGGGTTTTTGTTAAAGAGTGAAAGTAAATGTCAGCATATTTGAAGAGTCAGTCACAGTGATGAACTGGGGAAAATGTGTAGGAAATCAGATATCAATAGAGACATTAGGAAATCAGGCAAAGTACAAAGTGAGTGATAGGATAAGACATTTTTAACAGGGTTCAGATTCAATATTTAATCTTAGGAAAAAACAAATATGTAGTCACCAATATAAATGATATTGGAGATCATTAGTTAATCAGGACTTGGATGTTGTTAGTAATACATGCTTACTTTCAATATAGGCTTTGGTACAATCATAAGTGTGTCCGTTGCATTTTGTGTCAGGAATATTACTGTGATAAAATGTGTATGTATATCAGGTGACTAGAGTATTTCTTCCACCAATTCTTAAAGCAATATTTTAAAGACTTATAAATTAGTATTGGGGATACAAATAGGTATACCATCGGTCTATGAATATAGAGATGATGCCTTAATAGACCATACTGTGAATAAATAATATAACTGGTTCAAACTTTAAATAATGGATTGAATTGATATCTGAAAATATATAGGAAATTTTATATTGATATACATAAATTCATTCTAACCAGTTATACATCTAATGGTAATATTAGCATTATGGTTTATCATGAAGAGTGTCTGAGTTTTGCTTCAAAAATGATTATGGAAATCAAAAATAATGTGTTTGGAAAGAATCTTATGAAAAGAACAGTCAAGAAACATGGAGGAATACATGTGTTCTGAAGTAGGAAGTGATTGAAAGTGAACCAAATGCCTATAAATTTGTGAAATTGTGGATGAAAGGATATATCCTATAATGTCCATAAACTGCAGAAATAGTAATGTATCAGGGTGGAATAAAAATGAACTTAAAAATACACATCATGGTCCCATAGGTGTCTACTTGCATTTATGTGAAACTGGGTCAGTCACTGTGGAAATATTACGATTTGTATGCACCATTCACTGAATTTAGTTTTCAGTACTAGGAAATAAATATGTATTTAAGGTGGATGAATATTTCTAAGAATTATTTTGTAAAAATTTGATTATAAATCCACATACACACACATGAGTGAATTTAGAAAGTGTATAATAAGACACATATATTTCATATTTTGGAAAATCTAAAGAGTAGATATCTATATCTATATAGATAGATAGATAGATAGATAGATAGATAGATAGATAGATAATTAGATACTCACATACACAGACATTAAAATGTAGCAATATATATGCCATTCGAAAATCATAATAAAATAGATATCATCCACGTATCCAAAAATATTCATTTTACTGAACATTTATTTATGCATAATACTGTTCATCTAGGAAATTCACCCATAGGTAGAATTTCCAGTTCCATCAGTATTTAGAGGGAGCGATCTCTTCTCTCAATTTGTATCTTCCAAAATAAGCAAGCTCACAAGAATGTACATGTGATACCAGGTAGAATTCTAAAGATGCATTAAAAAATACTTGTGATGAATAGGCTACAGAGAAAGTGAGACAGAAATTTACATATGTGTTAATTTTAAAAACTCATGGAGAAGTATTACAATGAAAAGTTGACTATATTTATAACACATACCGTTGATAAAGCCGAAGGCAAGTCCAAGAATACACCATGACTCCTATGAAAGGCCTGTATTTCTATTCTGTTAAGTTTCTTTTTCTCCATCATATTTTGATTAGTAGTCAGAGTCTAGTAGGGTATGGGGTAGGGTCAGGGATTCAGTATTTCAAATGGAAAATAGGAAAATGAATCTAATGTGTATGCAAATATGTGCTACACAAAAATCTTCCCACTCTCATCCAGAACAATGCTTTGACATTACCTTCGCCCCAAATAAGACACAATTAGTGGAGAAAAGTTAGAAAATCTGTGAATACATATGTGGAAAGGAAAATGCTCAGGAGTTCACAAACTTGTAGGAGGTAGAACGGGTTACAAAAAGAGAGAGGGTAAACACTCCACAAACATGGAGCTCTGCTAGCCTTTTTGAGAAACTGCCTCTGAGGTTGGGCAGTTAAAATATATGTTGTTGTCAGGAGCTTTAGCTTCCTTTGTAGTGAGACCATCAATTCTGGGTCTCCATCTATGTGACCTGGATGACATGGTTTTTTATTTTCTAGTGAACATGAGGCAGCAGTGCTGAATTCTCTCTTTGTAGGTAAACTTTGGCCACTGGGGTCTAAGTATCTAACTGTGTTGTCTGAAAAGCCATTTGGTCATTATCCACTTTCGTGGTGTTTTTTACTGCTGCACTGTGAGTTTGGTATTGGCTTCACGAAATACAAGGAGTTCTACTGGGACACAGTGCTGGAGGATGTACTCTCACGTGTGGTGGGTTACTAAAATGCACCAGTGGGGCTTCAGTCGCACATAGCTTTTCAAATTGACAATAGCAACCTGATTCTGGACATTGGCAGGAATCCTCTCCATATAATAAGATGCCTTTACATACAGTCTGGTGGCTGTACCATGTCAGTCACAAGTGATTTCTAAGCCAATGGCAGATCCACGTGGCCCCACCAGAAATGTTTTTTTCACACACCTACACTCCACTGCTCTAGGCCCACTAGTCTGCAGGCTCCAACTTTCTGGCATCTATGTTCTACACTTTTTCCATGAAACCCAGTCAATCAAGGCACTGTCTGGTACAATCATGATCAGCAACAGGACATCCAGAGGTTCTCCAGTGCAACCTGGTCATGGTAATTTCAAAAAATTCATGGTATTTATCTAGATATTTTTCAATAATGAAGTTGGAGGCACTGTGGGATTCAATTTATACAGGAACCATTAAAAGGTGAGGAATCTCATTTCAATGAAAGGTCTGGAGAACTCTCACAGGCAAGGCTTCCCAAAGAGTGGGCAAAAGGTCACATGAAGCCAGGCCCATTGAGGTATACAATGTGAATTCCATGTGTGTTTTGACTCTCAACTATGGCTGACAATCTTTCAAAATAAAATCTTGTGATATCCTGGCTGAGATTCCCAGTGCTCTGTGGAAAGTCACCTTGGGCCTAGATCTCAGTTTCCAATGGCGAATCTCATGCGTGGCCTCCAAAAATCTCAACACAATTCATGGCAATACTTCTCTGAGCTCAGTTCCACAACTCAGGCTCTAAGGGGAATCACAACAGAGTTCAAGCCCAGGTGGACCCAGGCATCTCTTCCAATTGCCACACAAATGACGACAATTAAAACCAAAACACTCCCACAGGGCCCTCTTGTTCTTTTATATAGACACTAATCATAACCTCTAGCTGGAGGTTTCCATGAGGGGCACAGCCCAAGACAGTGTCAAAAATAATCTCCCTTGCCCCTCATTTGCCTAAAGTCAGGGTGGCCTGGACAACATTCTTGTGAAACAGAAGTGATCATATAGGACTGCTGTTAATACTGCTCCACTTCTCAAATTTGAGGCCTACTGACTGTGGGGTATAGATTCTTTGTGTGAATTGGAGTCATGAGAAAACGCAAGCACCTATTGTCCAGCCTCTGCAGGGCTTTGAAGAACTCATTTGACACAAATGATCCCTATTCTCACTTGATGGAGGTCATTAATATTACAGAGGAAGGCGAGAGGCTTCATGTACAATGACTGATCTTTTTTTCCATTTTGGTTTTGGATGCCCACATGGGATCTTTCTCTAGATACATCAGGTGCTGAAAATCTAAACCACAGGCTCACACAGGGCCAAGAGGCTGATTCAGACAAATCCCTTTCCAAAGCAATGAAGTAAAAAGCCACAGGTGATTCCCATTCATTTCCATTTGAAAACTCTTTTCTTCAGGCTTCACTAAGGTTTGGCCTGAGGCAAAGACCTTTCTGACATTCAGAGCAACAGAACAATAGGTAATCAAAAGCCCCCAAGCAGGGTTTCTCCTAGGAGACTTTCCTGGTTACTCTGATATGTGAGTTTTCTGAGATGCTCGCCATTCCCTTCAGCTATCCAGTACATGGCTATGTCACAGAGCTTGGAGGTGGTACGTATCTTGTACAAAAATACATGATACTAATCTTTAGAGTGGCCAGAATTCAGGAAAAAAATGAGAACATAGGTAGATAGCAGGTGTTGCCCATGGATAAGGCAAGCCTCAGTCCATTCATTAATTGGGAAGGATGCATACTGGGAAGTTTTCTACTAGACAGGACACACCCAATGAGCTATTTTCTTTTCTAATATCTACAAAGAAAAACACAGTGGGATACACAGACACAGAAAGAGTCTCCTTGTCAAATGACTTACTAGAAACAGTCCACTCCATACCAAACAAACCTCCTTTTTTACCTATTCTCAGATCATGAGAAAAAACCACAAACACAAACCAACACCCACAAATCCACCTCCTTCTTCCAAGTAGGTCTGTGACTATCTGGAGTGTCCTCTGACTGGTAGGACATACGATGTAACCCAGAAATGGCCTTTCTGTCTCAGATCTGGTCTCCTTCGTCAAATCTGTGAATTTGTAAGGAGTCAGTGGTGAGCCAATTCCTATGCTCTCAGGAAAGACCCCTCTTCACAGCTTTCTTGGTATTTGGCAACCCTTACATCAGTAGGTACCAAGAAAGACTGACTCTGTCCTTGGTAAATCCAAAGAAATGAGCCCACTGTGACTGCGACTGGGACTGGCTCAGGGTGCCTGGCTTCCTGGATCACAAAATTCAGAGACCTCCATCACCAAGGAAGTGAGGTGAGGTCACTACCTTCAGAAAATGAATGAGGTCACTGTCTTGGCCACCACTTTGTCTTAACAGTTTCTTCCTATTGTCTCCTGACATGGAGGCTGCCCTACTTCCTGTGATACTTTCACATGTTAGAATGGTATAGAAACCATAGTCACCTGGGAACAGCTCTCCACACAGGCCTGGTTTGGTCCATCTTCCCTACATTAAGAATAGAGAGGCTGACTCAGACACATCCTTTCATGCTGACCATGTTGTTTGCCATGGAATATGACTTTTGTTCTCTCAGGTCCTTCATAGCTGCCTGCATCTTCTCCAGGGATAATTTCTGCATGGATTTTGAGGTACTCAGCAGGTGGAAGATCTCCTAACTTCCTGTATTGTAATACCAACTTTGTCCCTGCTCTTCTGTAAAGTGAGATTGAGGGAATATTGTATGGTCAGGGTTAATAGCATGTTCGATTTGGGTTGGAAATCATTCTGCTGGATGAATAATTGTATTGGGAACCAGCGATATTTATAAGAATATAGAGGGAAAACATAAGTATGAAAACAGAAATCTAGGTAATATTTGAAGCCCAGAAGGATTTGGACCCTTGATTGGGATCCTTAGCTTGAGTTATGTTTTGCACCGAGGTCTCAGTTAAATTGATATACAATGGCATAAGACCCTGTACCTCAGATGATTAAATGTAGAAGAGAACATCCAGTCAAAAAGGGATTGTGTGTAGGATTAGGAAGATACTCAGTAGGTTTAGGAGGAAGAGTGAGTCTAGGATTTGGACCAAATGTTCTTTAGCAATAGGGTTTTGGTTAGAGAGTGAATATAAATGACACCATATGTGAAGAGTCAGGCACAATGATGAACTGGGGAAAATATGTAGGAAAGCAGACATCAATAGAGACATTAGGAAATCTGGCAAAGTATAACATGATAGGATTAGAGATTTTCAACAGGGTTGAGGTTGAATACATAATCTTAAGAAGAAACAAATTTGTAGTCACCAATTAGATTGACATTTGAGAGCATTAGGCAACCTGGACATGGATATATTTAGTAATCCATGTTCACATTCCATTGAGGCTTTGGTACAATCATAAGGGTGACCTTCGCATTTTGTGTCCAAAATATTACTGTGATAATATGTATATGAAGATCAGGTGACATGAGTATTTCTTCCACCATTTCTGGGGGAAATATTTTGAAAAGATATAAATTAGTACTGGGGATACTAATAGGGTTACCCTGTGTTCATGAATATAGAGATGATGCATTAATAGACCATAATGTGAATAAATTATATGACTGGTTCCAAATTTAAATAATGGATTGTATTGATATCTGAAAAAATAGAAGAAATCATTTATTGATATACATACATTCATTCCAACCACTTACATATCTAATGGTTATCTTAGGGTTACCGTTTATCATGAATAGTGAATGAGTTTTTCTTCAAAAATGATTATGGAATCGAAAATAATGTGTTTAGAAAGAAGTCTAGTGAAAAGACGAGTCAAGAAACATGGAGAAATATAAGTGTTCTGAAGGAGGAAGTGATTGAAAGTGAACCAAATGTTTATAAATTTGTGAATTTGTGAATGAAAGGATATATTTTATGATGTCTATAAACTGAAGAAATAATAACGTACCAGGTTTGAATAAAAATGAACTTTAATAAACACATCACATCCAATAGGAATCTACTTGCATTAATGTTAAACTTGGTCAGTTACTGTAGAAATATTACGATTTGTAAGTACCCTTCCCTGAAGTTAGTTTTCAGTACTAGGAAACAAATATGTATTTCAGTGGATGTATATTTCTGAGAATAAACTTGTTAAAAGTTGATTATAAATCCACATATATGAATATGAATGAATTCAGGCGGTGTATAAGAAGACACATATATTTCATATTTTGGTAAATCTGGAGAATATATATATATATAGACACACAAACACACACACATTATAATGTAGCAATATATATGCCAATTGAAATTCATCATGAAAAATAACTCATCCGCATATCCCAAAATATTCATTTTACTGAACAGTAATATATGTATAGTGTTGTTCATCTAGGAAGCTCACTCATGGGTTGAATTTTCTGTTAAAACAGCGTTTAGGAGGAGTGATCTCTTCTCACAATTTGTATCTGCCAATTCAGCCACCTCACAAGAATGTACTTGTGAAACCAGGTAGGATTCTATTTGTGCATATAAAAATACATTTGCTTAATAGGCTACAGAGAAAGGGAGACAGGAATTCACATATTTCTTAACTTTAAAAACACATGGAGAATTATTTCAACAAATAATTGACTAGATTTATAACTCCTACCTTATATCATGCAAAAGGTAAGTCCAACTATACACCATGCTTCCTCTGAAATGCTTGTATTTCTATTCTGTTTGGGTTATTTTTCTCCATTATATTAGGATTAGTAGTCAGAGTTTAGTAGGGTTTGGGTTAGTGTCAGGGATTCAGTATTTCAAACAGAAAATTGTAAAATGAATCCAATGTTTATGCAAATATGTGCTAAACAAAATCTTCTCTCTCTCATCCAGAACAATGACTTGACATTCCCTTCGCCCCAAGTAAGTCAGAATTAGAGGAGAAGAGTTAGAAAATCTGTGAATATATATTTAGAATGGAAAATGCTCAGTAGTTCACAACCTTGGAGTTGATAGAGCAGTTTCCAAAAGTAAGTGACATGGTAAACACTCCACAAACATGGAGATCTCCTGGCCTAAACACTTCTTGAGAAATTGCCTCTGAGCTTGGGCACTTGAAATATATGTTGTTTTCAGGAGCTTTAACTTCCGATGTAGTGAGACCATCAAAGCTAGGTCTGCATCTATGTGACCAGGAGGACATGGTTTCTTATTTTCCAATGAACATGAGGCAGCAGTGCTAAATTCTCTCTTTGTAGCTAAATTGTGGCCACTGGGGCTAAGTGTCTCCCCATGTGGACTGTGAAGCCATTTGGTCATCCTTGACTTTTCGTTTTTTTTCTTGCTGCTGCACTGGGAGTTTGGTATTTGCTTCACGAAATACAAGGAGTTCAAGTGGGACACAGTGCTGGAGGGAGTTCTGTCACGTGTGGTGGGTCAGTGTCTGCATGAGAATGCACCAACTAGGCTTCTATCCCACATAGCTTGCCCCTTGACCATAGCAACCTGATTCTAAAAATTGCCTTGAAAAATCTCCATATAACAAGATGCCTTTATATAGAAGGGTCTGCTGGCTGCACCGTGTCTGTCTCAAGGCATTTGAAAGTCAATGGCAGATCCACATGGCCCCACCAGAGATGTTTTATCACACACCTGCACACCACTGCTCTAGGCCCACTACTCAGCAGGCTCCAACTTACTGGCATCTCTGTTCTACACGATTTTCATGATACTTAGTCAATCAAGGCACTGTCTGGTATACTCATGATCAGCAACAGGACATCCAATGGTTCTCCAGTGCCACCTGGTCATGAGAATTTCTAAAATTTTATGGTATTTATCTAACTATTTTTCACAGATGAAGTTGTTGGTACTGTGGGTTTCAATTCATTCAGGATCCATTAAATGTTGAGGAAGCTCATTTTAATGAAGGATCTGGAGATCTCTCACAGGCAAGGCTTCCCAAAGAGTGGCCAAATTGTCACATGAAGCCAGGCCCATTGAGGTCTACAATGTGAGGTCATGTGTGTTTTGACTCTCAACGATGGCTGCCAAGTCTTTCAGAATAAAACCTGTGATATCCTAGCTGAGATTCCCAGTGCTCTCTGGAAAGCCTCCCTGGGCCTAGACCTCAGTTTCCAAGGGCGACTCTCATGTGTGGCCTCCTGAAATCCCAACAACATTCATGGCAATACTTCTCTGAAGTTAGTTCCAAATCTCATTCTCTAAGGGGAATCACATCAGAGTTCAAGCCCAGGTGGACCCAGTCATCTCTTCCAACTACCACACAAATGACCACAATTAAAACCAAAACACTCCCACATGGTTCTCATCTTCTTCCATATAGACACACATCATAACCTGTGGATGGAGTTTTCCATGAGGGGCACAGCCAAACCAGTGCCCAAAATAAGCTCCCTTGCCCCTCATTTGCCTAACGTCAGGGTGGATTGGACATGCTTCCTCTGAACCAGCAGTGATCAAATAGGCCTGCTGTAAATGCTCCACTTCTCCACTTTGAGGCCTTCTTACTGTGGGGATTGTATTCTTCTTTTTCTAAATTTTTTTGGAAATTTAATTGGAAAGTTAAAAAAATTGTTTTGCAGAATGTTAAATTTCTAATGGCAAAGCCTTCACCTTGTTTGTGAAGGAAACCTTGATGCCTTGCCAATCTGGTAACATGGAGACACTCAAAATTTTCTTTTACATACTACATGGATGAATGGCTACAGGTCATAGTTTTTTAAAACTTAAAGGCAGATACCAGCAAGTAAGATAACAAATAAAAGACAATTTTATTAAAAAATAAAGTTGTTAAATGACTCAAATATTGGAAATTCAATTCTTTTTATTTTTAGTTGTTCAAAACATTATAAAACTCATGATATATCATCTTTCATACATTTGACTCAATTGGGTTATGAACTCCCATTTTTACCCCAAATACAAATCGCAGAATCACATCAGTTACACACTCACGTTTTTACATAATAGCATACTAGTTATTGTTGTATTCTGCTACCTTTCCTATCCCCTACTATTCCCCCTCCCCTCCCATCTTCCCTCTCTACCTCATCTGCTGTTGTTTAATTCTCTCCCTTGTTTTCCCCTCTTTAGCCTCACAACCTCTTATATGTAATTTTGTGTAACATTGAGTAGTCTCCTACCATTTCCATATGCTTTTCCTTCTCTCTCCCTTTCTCTTCCCCCACTCATCTCTGTTTAGTTTTAATATTTTTCTCATGTTCTTCCTCCCTGTTCTGTTCTTATTTGCTCTCTCTATATAAAAGGAAACATTTGGCATTTGTTTTTTAAGGATTGGATAGATTCGCTTAGCATAATCTATTCTAATGCCATTCATTTCCCTGCAAATTCTATGATTTTGTCATTTTTCAGTGCTGTGTAATACTCCATTGTGTATAGATGCCACATTTTTATTATCCATTCGTCTATTGAAGGGCATCTAGGTTGGTTCCAAAGTCTAGCTATTGTGAATTGTGCCGCTATGATCATCGATGTGGCAGTATCCTTATACTGCTCTCTATTAACATCCTCAGGGAAGAGTCTGAGAAGGGCGATATCTCAGTCAAATGGTGGTTCCATTCCCAGCTTTCCCAGGAATCTCCATACTGCTTTCCATATTGTACTCACCAATTTGCAGTCCCACAAGCAGTGTACAAGTGTACCCTTTACCCCACATCCTCACCAACACTTATTGTTGTTCGACGTCATAATGGCTGCCAATCTTACTGGAGTGAGATGGTATCTTAGGGTGGTTTTGATTGCATTTCTCTGACTGCTAGAGATGGTGAGCATTTTTTCATGCACTTGTTGATTGATTGTATGTCCTCCTCTGTGAAGTATCTGTTAAGATCCTTGGCCCATTTGTTGATTGGGTTATTTGTTATCTCATTGTTTAATTTTTTTGAGTTCTTTGTATATTCTAGATATTAGGGCTCTATCTGAAGTGTAAGGGGTAAAAATTTGTTCCCAGGATGTAGGCTCTCTATTTACCTCTCATATTTTTTCTCTTGCTGAGAAAGATCTCTTTAGATTAAGTAAGTCCCATTTGTTTATTCTTTTTATTAACTCTTGGGCTATGGGTTTCCTATTAAGGAATTTGGAGCCCAACCCCACAGTATGTACATCGTAGCCAACTTTTTCTTCTATCAGACGCAGTGTCTCTGATTTTATATCTGGCTCCTTGATCCATTTTGAGTTAACTTTTGTGCATTGTGAGAGAAAGGGATTCAGTTTCATTTTGTTGCATATGAATTTCCAGTTGTCCCTGCACCATTTGTTGAATATGCTATCCTTCTTCCATTGCATGCTTTTAGGCCCTTTTTCAAATATAAGAAAGTTGTAATTTTGTGGATTTGTCTCTGTGTCCTCTATTCTGTACCATTGGTCCATCTGCCTGTTTTGATACCAGTACCACACTGTTTTTGTTACTATTGCTTTGTAGTACAGTTTGAACTCTGGATTCACACTTCCTGCTTAGAATTGCTTTTGCTATTCTGGGTCTTTTGTTTTTCCATATGAAATTCATGATTACTTTATCTATTTCTACAAGAAATGCCATTGGGTTTTTGATTGGCATCGCATTAAACCTGTAGAGAACTTTGGGTAATATCGCCATTTTGATGATGTTATTTCTGCCTATCCATGTACAGGGCATAGTTTTCCATCCTCTAACATCTTCTTCTATCTCTCTCTTTAGGGTTCTGTAGATTTCATTGCATAAATCTTTCACCTCTTTGGTTAGGTTGATTCCCAAGTTTTTATTTTCTTTGAGTATACTGTAAAAGGAGTGGTTTTCCTCATTTAAATTTCAGAAGTTTTGTTGCTGATATACAGGAATGCCTTAGATTTATGCGTGTTGATTTTATATCCTGCCACTTTGCTGAATTCATTTACTAACTCTAGCAGTTTCTTTGTAGACCCTTTTGGGTCTGTTAAATAAATTATCATGTCATGCAAAAATAGCGATAATTTAAGTTCTTCTTTTCCTATTTTTAAGTCTTTAATTTCTTTTGTCTGTCTAATTGCTCTGGCTAGTATTTCAAAAACTAAATCGAATAGAAGTGGTGATAGATGGCATCCCTGTCTTGTTCCAGATTTTAAAGGGAATGCCTTCAGTTTTTCTCCATTTACGATGATGCTAGCCTGAGGTTTAGCATATATAGCTTTTACCATGTTGAGGTAAGTTCCTGTTATTCCTAGTTTTTATGAAGTTTTAAACATAAAGGGATGCTGTACTTTGTAGAATGCTTTTTCTGCATCTATCGAGATGATCATATGGTTCTTCTCTTTAAGTCTATTGATGTGGTGAATAGTATTTATTGATTTCCGTATATTGAACCAGCCTTGCATCCCTGGGATGAATCCCTCTTGATCATGATGCACAATTTTTTTATGTGCTTTTGTATTTGATTTGCGAGGATTTTATTGAGAATTTTTGCATCCAAGTTTATTAGAGATATTGGTCTGTAGTTTTCTTTCTTTGAAGTGTCTTTGTCTGGTTTTGGGATCAGGGTGATGTTGGCCTCATAGAATGAATTTGGAAGAACTCCTTCTTTTTCTATTTTTTGAAATAGCTTGAAAAGTATTGGTATTAATTCATCTTTGAACGTTTTGTAGAACTCTGCTGTATAACCATCTGGTCCAGGGTTTTTTTTGGTAGGTAGTCTTTTGAAGGTTTCTTCTATTTCTTCCTTTGTTATTGGTCTATTTAAATTTTGTGTGTCTTCCGGACTCAATCTGGGCAGATCATATGACATAAGAAATTTATCTATATCTTCATTATCTTCTGTTTTATTGGAATATAGGGTTTCAAAATACTTTCGAATTATCTTCTGTATTTCTGTAGTGTCTGTTGTGATATTGCCTTTTTTATCCCATATGTTAGTAATTTGAGTTCTCTCTCTGCTTCTCTTCATTAGCATGGCTAAGGGCCTGTCGATTTAATTTATTTTCAAAGAACCAACTTTTATTTGTTCAATTTTTTGTTTCAATTTTGTTGATTTCTCCTCTAATTTTAATTATTTCTTGTCTTCTACTACATTTGTTGTTTTGCTCTTTTTTTTCTAGGTTTTTGAGATGTAGTGTGAGATCATTTATTTGTTGTTTTTTTCTTTTTTTGAGGAAAGAATTCCAAGAAATGAATTTCCCTCTTAAAACTGCTTTCATTTTTTCCCACAGAATCCGGTATGTTGTGTCTGTATTTTCATTTGTATCTAAGAGATTTTTTATCTCCTCCTTTATGTCTTCTGTAACCCATTGATTATTCAGTAACATATTGTTCATTTTCCATGTGATGTAGAATTTTTCCTTCCTTCTTCAATCATTAATTTCAAGTTTCATTCCATTATGATCAGATATGGTGCATGGTATTATCTCCATACTTTTATATTTACTAAGAGTTTCCATATGGCATAATATATGGTCTATATTTGAGTAGGACCAATGTGCTGCTGAGAAGAACATGTATCGACTTTATGATGTTTGATATATTCTATATATGTTGGTTAAGTCTAGGTTATTGATTGTGCTATTGAGTTCTATAGTTTCTTAATTCAGATTTTCTCTAGAGGATCTGTCCAATGGCGAGGGTTGTGTGCTGAAGTCACCCGTAATTATTGTGCTATAGCCTATATGACTCTTGAACTTGAGGAGAGTTTGTTTTATGACTTGGCACCACCATTGTTTGGTGCATACAAATTGATAATTGTTATGTCTTGTTGGTGAATGTTGCCTCTTAACAGTATATAGTGTCCTTCTTTATCACTTTTGATTAACTTAGGTTTTAAGTTGATTTTATTCGATATGAGTATGGCCACTCCTTCTTGCTTCCGAGGGCCAACAATGGCTGCAAAGTCTTTCAGAATAAAATCATGTGATTTCCTGGCTGAGATTCCCATTGCTCTGTGGAAAGCCACCTTGGGCCTAGATCTCAGTTTGAAAGGGTGACAATCATGCGTGGCCTCCTAAAAACCAACACAATTCATATCAATACTTCTATGAGGTACGTTCCAGAACTCAGGCTCTAAGGGGAATCACACCAGAGTTCAAGCCCAGGTGGACCAAGTCATGTCTTCCAACCCCCACACAAATGACCACAATTAAAACAAAAAAACTACCACATGGCCCTCATCTTCGTCCATAAAGACCCTCATCAAAAGTTCTGGATGGAAGTTTCCATGAGGGTTGCAACTAAAGACAGTTTTCAGAATAAGCTCCCTTGCCTCTAATTTTCGTAAAGTCAGGGTGGCCTGGACACCCTTCCTGTGAACCAGGAGTGATCAAAAAGGCCTGCCATTAATTCCGCTTTGTTTCTATAATTTGAGGCTTACTGAATGTCAGGTATAGATTTTTTATGTGATTTGGAGTCATGAGAAAACCCAAGCACATCTGCAGAGCATTCAAGAATTCATTTGACAAAGAGGATCCCTATTCTCACTTGAAAGGGGTCAGGAACCTAACAGAGAAAGGCAAGAATCTTCATCTACAATGACTGCTCTTTTTGCCATTTTGGTTTTGAATGCACACATGGGATCTTTCTTTAGATCCATCAGGTGCTGAGAATCGAAGCCACAGCCTCACACAGGGCCAAGAGGCAGATTCAGACAAATCCCTTTCCAAAGCAATTAAGCAAAGAGCCACAGGTGATGCCCATTTATTTCCATTTGAAATTTTTTTCTTCAGGCTTCACAAAGGGGTGGCCTGAGGCAAAGACCTTCCTGACATTCAGGGCAACAGAACCTTGATTGGTATACTGAGCTTGAATTATGTTCTGCACCGAGGTCTCAGATAAATCGATATACAATGGCATAGGACCGTGTACCTCGGATGATTGAATGTAGAAGAGAACATCCAGTCAAAAAGGGATAGTCTGTAGGATTAGGAAGATAGTCAGTAGGTTTAGGAAGAAGAGTGAGACTAGGAGTTGGACCAAAAGTTCTTTAGCAATAGGGTTTCAGTTAGAGAGTGAATGTAAATGTCAGCACATCTGAAGAGAAAGTCACAATGATGAGGAGGGAAAAATATGTAGGAAAGCAGATATCAATAGAAAGATTAGGAAATCAGGCAAAGTATAAAGTGAGTGATAGGATTAGACATTTTCAACAGGCTTGAGGTTGAATATATAATCTTAGGAAAAAACAAATATGTAGTAATCAATAGGATTGACATTTGAGAGCATTAGGCACCCTGGACATGGATGTTTTTAGTAATCCATGGTCACTTTCCATTTAGGCTTTGGTACAATCATATGTGTGACCTTTGCATTTTTGTCCAGAATACTACCGTGATAAAATTTATATGTTGATAAGGTGACATGAGTATTTCTTCCACCATTATGGGGAGTAATATTCTGGAAACTTATAAATTAGTACTGGTGATACAAATAGGTGTACCTTGTGTTGATCATTATTGAGATGTTGCATGAATAGACCAGATTGTGAATAAAGTATATAACTGGTTCCAACTTTAAATAATGGATTGAGTTTGCATCTGAAAATATATTGGAAATCTTATATTGATATATATACAATCATTCCAACCAGTTATATATGTAATGGTAATATTAGGGTTACGGTTTATCGTGAAGAGTGAGTATTGCTTCAAAAATGATTATGGAATCAAAAATAATGTGTTTAGAAAGAAGTCTAGTGAAAAGACCAGTAAAGAAACATGGAGGAATACATGTGTTCTGAAGTAGTAAGTAAATGAGAGTGAACCAAATGCCTATAATTTTGTGAAGTTGTGGGTGAAAAAATATATCCTATGATGTCCATATACTGAAAAAATAGTAATGTACCAGTGTTGAGTAAAAATGAACTTCAAAATACACATCATGTCCCATAGCAATCTACTTGCATTGATGTTAAACTGGGTCAGGTACTGTAGAAATATTAGGATTTGTATGCACCACCTACTGAACTTAGTATTCAGTAGTAGGAAACCAATATGTATTACAGGTGTATAAATATTGCTGAAAATAATCTTGTAAAAATTGGATTTTGAACCCACATACATGAATATAAATGAATTTAGGGAGTGTATAATAAGACACATATTTTTCATATTTTTTTAAAATCTGGAGAATATATATACATATATATATATATATATATAATATTTATATATATATACATATATATACATATATAATATATATATGTATATATATATACACATATATTTTTTTTCCAGATTTTAAAAAAAATACATACACACACACACACACACACACACACACACACACATTAATATTTAGCAATATATATGCCAATCGAAATTCATCATGAAATATAATTCATCCACATATCCAAAAATATTCATTTTACTGAACATGGATTTATGTATAGTGTTTTTCACTAGGAAGCTCACCCATAGGTTGAATTTTCAGTCCCATCATTATTTAGGGAGAGTCATCTGTTCTCACAATTTTATATTCCAAAATCAGGGAGCTCACAAGAATGTCCGTGTGATACCAGGTAGGATATTATATATATATGTATAAAAAAATACGTGTGCTGAATAGGATACAGAGAAAGGGAGACAGGAATTTATATATGTGATAATTTTAAAAAATCATGGAGAAATATTACAATGAAAAGTTGACTAGATTTAAAACACATACTCTTGATAATGCAGAAGGCAAATAGAAGTATACACTATTCTTCCTATGAAAGGCCTGTATTTCTATTCGGTTAGGTTTCTTTCTTTCCATGATATTAGGATTAGTAGTCGGAGTCTAGTAGGGTATGGGTTAGTGTCAGGGATTCAGTATTTCAAATGGAAAAAAGGAAAATGAATCTAATGTGTATGCAAAAATGTGATACACAAAAATCTTCCCTCTCATCCAGAACAATGCCTTGACATAACCATCGCTAAAAGTAAGACACAATTAGAGGAGAGGAGTTAGAAAATCTGAATATATATGTGGAATGGAAAATGCTCAGGAGTTCACAACACTGGAGGTGGTAGAACAGTTTCCAAAAGTAAGGGAGAGGGTAAACAATGAAGAAACATGGAGCTGTGCTGGCCTTGAGACTTCTTGAGAAACTTCCTCTGTGGTTGGGAACAAGAAATATATGTAATTGTTAGGAGATTTAGCTTCGTTTGTAGTGACACCATGAAATCTGGGTCTGCATCTCTATGACCTGGAGCACATGGTCCTTATTTTCTAATGAACATGAGGGAGCAGTTCTGAATTCTCTCTTTGTAGGTAAACTGTGGCCACTGGGAGCTAAGTGTATTTCCGTGTGGACTGTGAAGCCATTTGGTGATCCTCCACTTTCCAGGGTGTTTCTTACTGCTGCACTGGGAGTTTGGTATTTGCTTCACGAAATACAAGGAGTTCAACTGGGACAAAATGCTGGAGGGAGTTCTGTCATGTGTGGTTGGTCAGGGACGCAAAGAGAATGTACGAACCAGGCTTCTATCCTACAAAGCTTTCCCCTTGACTATAGCAACCTGATTCTGAACATTGCCCTGAAACCTCTCCATATGACAAGATGCCTTTACATATAAAGGTCTCCTGCCTGCACCATGTCAGTCGCAAGTCTTTCGAAGCCAATGGAAGATCCAGGTGGTCCTACCAAAAATATTTATTTACACACCTACAGTCCACTTCTCTACGCCCACTACTCATTAGGCTCCAAATTACTGGCATCTCTGTTCTACACCATTTTCACGAAAACCAGTCAATCAAGGCACTCTTTGGTACACTCATGATCAGCAACAGGAAATCCAAAGTTTATCCAGTGCCACCTGGTCATGGGAATTTCAAAAATTTTATGGTATTAATCTAGTCATTTTTCAAAAATCAAGTTAGAGGCACTGTGGGTTTCAATTAATTCAGGAAACATTAAATGGTGAGGAAGCTCATTTCAATGAAAGCTCTGGAGAACACTCACAGAAAAGCCTTCCAAAAAACTGGCCAAAAGGTCACATGAATCCAGACACATTGAGGTGTACAATGTGAGGTCCATATGTGTTTGGATTCTCAACTAGGGCTGCCAAGTCTTTAAGAATTAAATCATGTGATATCCTGGCTCAGAATCCCCGAGCTCTGTGGAAAGCCATCCTGGGCCTAGATCTCAGTTTCCAAAGGCGAATCTCACGTGTGGCCTAGTAAAATCCCAAGAGAACTCACGACAATACTTCTCTGAGGTCAGATCCAGAACTCATTCTTTAAGGGGAATCACACCAGAGTTCAAGCCCAGGTGATCCCAGTCATCTTTTCCAACTACCACACAAATTACCACAATTAAAACAAGAACACTCCCATATGGCCCTCATCTTCTTTCATATTGACACTCATCATAATTTTGCTGGAGGTTTCCATGAGGGGAGCAGACCAAGACAGTGTTCAAAATAAGCTCCTTTGACCCTCATTTGCCTATAGTAAAGGTGGCCTGAACACCCATCCTGTGAACCAGGAGTGATCAAATAGGCCTGCCAATAATACCGCTCCAATTCTCCAATTTGAGGCCTACTGACTGTTTGGTTTAGATTCTTTATGTGAATTTTAGTCATGAAATAACCAAGCACCTATGGGCTAGCCTCTGCAGGTTTTGAAGAACTCATTTGACCCAAAGGATCCCTATTTTCACTTGATGGAGTTCAGGAACCTTACCGAGGAAGTCGAGAGACTTCATCCCAATGGCTGCTCTTTCTGCCATTTTTCCTTTGCATGCAAACATGGGAACTTTCTTTAGATCCATCAGGTGCTGAGAATCAAAGCCTCAGCCACACACAGGGCCAGGGGGCTGATTCAGTCACATCCCTTTTCAAAGCACTTAAGAAAAGAGCCACAGGTATGCCCAATCATTTCCATTTGAAAACTGTTTTCTTCAGGCTTCACAAAGGGGTGGCCAGATGCAAAGAACTTCCTGACATTCAGGGCAACAGAACAATAGGTAAGCAAAAGGCCCAAAGCAGGGTTTCTCCTCTGAGACTTTCCTCGTCACACTGATATCTGAGTTTTCTGAGATGCTCGCCATCACCTACAGCTATCCAGTACATGGCCATGTCACAGAGCTTGGAGGTGGTACATATCTTGGACACAAAACCATGGGCCTATTCTTGAAATTGGCCGGAATTCAGGACGAAAATAGAAACTTAGGAAGGTAGCAGGTGTTGCTCATCGATAAGGCAAGCTACAGTCCATTCATAAACGGGGCAATATGAATGCTGAGAAGCTTTCTACTAGACACGACACATCCATTGATGAATTCTCTTTTCTAATGTCTACAACCACGGAAACAGTGGAATACACAGACATAGAAACACTCGCCCTGTGAAAAGACTTACTAGAAACAGTCCACTTCAAATGAAACAAACCGACTGTCCTACCTATTCTCAGAAAATGAGACAAAACCACAAACCCACAACCACACCCACAAAGGCACCTCCTTCCCCTAAGTAGGTCTTTGACTATCCGGAGTGTCCTCTGACTTGTAGGCCATAATACGTTCCCCCGAAATGGCCTGTCCTGTCTCAGATCTGGTCTCCTTGGCAAACTCTGTGAACTTCTCAGGAGCCAACGGTGAGCCACTAACGACTTTCTCAAGAAAAGCCCCACTTCCGAGCTTTTCTGGCATTTGGCCTTCTCACGTCTGAAGGTACCAAGAAAGACTGACTGCATTTAGTAAATCCAAACAAGTGAGACCATAGGGACTGGGACTGGGACTGGCTCTGGGTGGCTGGCTTCCTGGATCCAAAGTTCAGAGAGTTCCATCACCATGGAAGTGAGGTGAGGTCACTTCCTTCCTGAACTGAATGAGGTCCCTGTCTTGGCAACCACTTTGTCTTAACTGTTACTTCCAAGGGTCCCATGAGATTGAGGCTGCCCCTACTTCCTGTGACACTTTCACAAGTTAGAATGGTATATCAACCATAGGCACCCAGGAATAGATCTCCACACAGACCTGTTTTGGTCCATGTTCTCTACATTAAGAAGAGAATCTGATTCAGACACAACCTTTTATCCTGACCGGGTTGTTTGCCATGGAAGATGACTTTTGGTCTCTCAGGTCCTTCATAGCTGCCTACATCTTCTCCAGGGATCATTTCTGCATGGGCCTTTGAGGTTATCAGCAGGTGGTAGTTTCCCTACATTTCTGTATTGTAAAATCAACTCTTTCCCTGCTCTTCTATAAAGTTAGATTGAGGGAATAGTGTATGATTATGGTTAAAAACATGTTTGATTTGGGTTAGAAATCATTGTGCTGGATGAATAATGGTATTGGGAACCTGCTATGTGTATAAGAATATATAGGTGTAATATATGTATGAAAAAAGAAATCTAAGTATGATTTGAAGGCCAGAAGGGCATTGGGCCCTTGATTGGGATACGCAGCATTGAATTACGTTCTGCAGAGATGTCTCAGATAAATCGATATACAATGGCATAGGACCTTGTACTTTGCATGAATTAATGTAGAAGGAACATCCAGTCAAAAAGGGATAGTCGGTAGTGAAAGGTTAATAAAATAGGTACTTGCTATTTCCTGTTTTTCTGTATGCTTAAAAAAATACTGTTGAAATCTTGAGAAATGTTTGCTAATCTTGTTCTAGAATGTACTGTTCCCAACTGCCAAACTGCAGAATGTACTGCCTCACTCGGTGTCACGCGAACCGCCCACTCACCCTTACACATCAGTAAACTTCCCTCCCTTCCCTCTCCAAGGAATGTATGTAAGCTCTGCATAAGCTGTTCTCAGAGTTCTCTGATCTATTTAAGTTAGCTGTGAGCCCCAGCAAGCTGGACCCCAAATAACCCTTTGCTGTTGCATGAGACAGTCTCTTGGTAGTCTCTTCCTCCAACACTCACCTGACCTTTACATATTGAGGTTCCACCGAGTTCCAGCAGTGGCGGATGAGAGACCCCAACGGGCTCCTCTCGGAGAAAGTAAGGCGCCTCTTTCTGGTTTCAGGTGTCATATTAGGGCTTGGCAAAATTGCTGGCGATGAAGAGCCTGGGGTCTCTCCGACGGTGGCTGAGAGACGTGTCACAGAGACATAGGGCACCTCCCTGGGGGACCCCGCAGAGGACTCGGAGAATCAAGGAACAATTGCTTCATCAACTCAGTGATATTTTCTTTTAGATTCGGTATTGCCATCCTATCGGGTTTTGCCGGCTACGCATTCCTGGTCTCAGTGTTGGATGTCCATTGCCTGTCTTTATGGTCTTGTCGTATGTGTGTCATGTGTCTTTGCTTTTACTGTTTGTGTACCTTTCATTATGGGACAGAGCACTTCAATGCCTCTGTCCCTGACCCTTGATCACTGAACCAAAGTCCGCTTAAGGGCTCAGAATCTTTCTTTTTTTAGTAAAACGCTGGACCTGGCAGACTCTCTGTGCCTCAGAATGGCCCATCTTTGGAGTCGTATGGCCCCAAGAAAGATCTTTCTACTTCCCACTAATTTAAAAAGTCAGAGATATTGTCTTTCAGCCAGGGCCACATAGCCAACCTGATCAACAGCCATATATCTTAACTTTGCAGGACCTCTGCAAATCTCCTCCTCCATGGGTGAAGCCTTTCCTTGCCCATGCCTCTGCTCATACTCCTTCCCACATGATCTCTCAAACCCTCACCTCTTCCTCCTCCTCCACCCTCTGTTTTCCCTGAGTCACAAGATTTGACTCTACTGGACTCTTCCTCCTCTCCTTATCCCCTGCCCTCGTCCCCTAACACACATCACACTCTAAGTGATTCCCCTGCTGCTGACTAAGCCTCTCTACCATTGGAGGAAGCTAAGCTGGTAATAGGATCTGATAATGGACCGATGTTCATGGCCCAGGTAAGTCAGGGGTTAGCCAGGAACCTGGGGATTAATTGGAAGTTATATTGTGCTTATAGACCCCAGAGTTCAGGACAAGTAGAAAGAATGAATAGAACCATTGAAGAGACCTTAACGAAATTAAGCTTAGAGACCAGCATAAAAGATTGGACTGTGCTCCTGACTTATGCAATGTTTCATGCAAGAAAAAATCCTTCTGTTTCTTTGAGTAACCTTACCCCCTGAGAAATTCTCTATGGTGGCCCTCGTCCAGTAAGGGTCCTAAGCCCAACTGTAAGACCTAAAGATCCTTTCCACACCCTCTTGCTTGACAGACTTAAAGCTCTTGAAAGAACTCAGTGATACCTGTGAAAATAGCTGCCCACTGCGTAACAAACTGTGTACCAGGGGATTCCACATCCATATCAAATAAGAGACTTCATGTATGTAAGATGACATCAGGTGTCATCCCTGGAACCCAGCTGGAAAGGACCATACCAGGTGCTACTTATAACACCTACAGTGGTAAAGGTATACAGAATCACTTCTTGGATCCATGCCTCTCATCTCAAGCCTGCTCCTTGTCCAGAATCTTTCTGGAAACTGGAAAAGACTGGTAACAGTTTCAAATTGTGTATTCGCCATGTGGATAAGGTTATATACTCTCCCCTTGGCCACAAGTAGTCCTAACCCTCATCAGCCTTTTAAGCAGCGATGGCTGATCACAAATCCTACTGGAAAAGTGTATAATCTATCTCACATACATCCCCCTTAGGGATCTGGTGGCCATCTCTCCACCCAGACATTTGTCAGCTGGCCATAGGTTTTTTCTATTGGGATATCCCTGATGAAGAAAATCCCACTAAAATACCATTAAATCCCTTCTGTACCATAGATAATGGAAACAAACATTATGGATGTAGGGACACGCGAGCCAGATGCAGGTTGGCTAGCCTAGATTACTTGTTTGCCCGGGAAACTATCAAAGCCACAAACAGTAACGGCTGTGTGGGGGAAAAACCGACTTCTTCTGTATGTCATGGAGATGTGAGCGTACAGAGGCTGCCTGATGGAACCCCAATACTTCATCAAATTCAGTACACAGCATTGGCCATATTACCAAGTAGACAACAGAAAAAGGATGGCCCCCAGAGGGTTCTCTAGATCCTCAAATTTTGCGTGACCTTTTTAACTTCTGCAAGTGCTCAAAAGGGTGAAAGGAGATTCCCCTATGTGGAAGCCCTTTCCCTCCTTCACTCACATCCTGAACTATGCTTCTCCAATAGATTTTTATCCTCAGCCTTCTGCTCCAGACTCTCTGCTGTCACTCCCACCTCAGCAACCTGATTTCTCCCCTCCAATTACTAGATCAGAATCCCAAACCTCCACCAGTTCTCAGACAATTGCCCGCTTGTGAGGTAGCAGGTACTGAGGTACCCCTCCACCCACTCACTCCTCTCTCTTCCTGTCAGTGCCCACACCGGGTCCCACCAGGTCCTCTTTCCAGCTAACCCAAAGCTCAAACGAGCTGAGGAGAGCTTTCAGACCCTTATCCAAGATGTAATATAAATGGCCATTAAAGTTGCTTTGTCATCACTGAAAACAGGTTACTAAAATTTAAAGTCCCTCACAGGATTTTGGGATACTCACTCCCGTTTTCTGCTCTGCTTTACCTGTTCTACTGCTCAAGTTTTTTGCTAGGAAATTCCCAAACACCTTTCCAATTATTCTTTTACATCTCTCTTTTTCCTCATTCTCAGATCCTCGGAGCTTCTCTCAGCCGCAACTTCCCCGTATTCCCCCTCTGTACCAGGCCCACAGAAAAGTCTTAAATGTCCTTCTCCAGAAGTCTTCACCATGGCTGACTTTAGAAGTTTCAGCATAGAGTTTCTATAAAGAGTTCAATGTAGATAAACTTTCTCTTTTTGTATTGCCTTGTTATACTTGGCCACTGGCTAAAAAACTCAGTACTTCTAAGCTAGACAACCCCTAAATAGTTTTTCACAAAATATGTGAACAAGTCCTCTGGCCTTCAGCTGGGGCTTCACAGAAATGGCCACATTTCTAAGATAAAGAAATTACCAACTGGGCTCCGTTGTAACAGCTGGCAGGGGGAAAATAAGAAAGGGAATAAAAAACTCTCCTCCTCCCAGGTGTCCTTGAAAATTTAACTTGCCCAGAACAGAGGAAAAATCAGAAACATATACTGCTTTTTTGAACTTCTGCAGACTGTAAACTTCTGAGCCCCATCCCTTATATGTTGGGTACAAAATTCTGAAACTACCTAAACTTGAGTTTCAGGGGATTAATTGATTACAACAGAAGCAATGCCTCTGAATCCAGTTGCAACAATATAGGACTGTTTCCCTGTCTTCAGTGCTATCTTAGGTGCCTTGTCTTGTCTGTCCCTACAACAGCATAATTCTATATACTTAAACATTGTTTATATTTTCATGAAATGGTCAACAGATGTGATTATTTTGAAATGTTGCAGATGTTTCCCAGAAAGCTCTATCATGACGCAGGTTCGTTTGAAGATCAAATAGGGGGGGCATACAACCGGTTCCACTGGGAACTTGTATCCCTCACTTTAGCCATCCTATTAGGAGTAGGAGTTGCTGCACGGGTGGGCACAGGAACCACTGCCATTGTCCATGGGACACAACAAATGACCCAATTAGAAGAAGCAATAGAGCAAAACTAAGATATTAGAAAACTCCATCAGAGCTTTGCATGAATCTTTAACCTCTCTCTCTGAAGTTGTTTTAAAGAACAGTTGAGGGTTGGACCTCCTCTTCATTAGAGAAGGGGGCCTTTGTGCTGCATTGAGGGAAGAATGTTGTTTTTATGCTGACCATACTGGAGTTGTAATTAAATCTATGAGTAAATTTAAAAGACACCTTGAAGAGCATCAACAAGAGAGAGAGGCCCAAAAAGGGTGGCTTGAGTCTTGGTTCACACACTCCTCCTGGTTAACTACGTTTTTATCAACCCTGGCGGTCCAATAATAATCCTCATATTATTGCTAACTATAAAATCCTGTTTGCTCAACCGTGTAATTTCTTTTCTCCAGGCTCAAATTGGACGAGTTAAACTTATGGTAATACCCCACTAGCAGACATAGAATGTGACACCCTCCAATGATCATTTTTATGATTAAAAGTAGCCAGAAGAAGAAGTGGGGAATTAAAGGTTAATAAAATATGTACTTGTCACTTCTTGTTTTTCTGTATGCTTAACAAAACACTATTGAAATCTTGAGAAATGTTTGCAAATCTTGTTCCCAAAATGTTCTGTCCCCAACTGCCCAACTGCAGAATGTACTCCCTCACCCAGTTGAATGCAAACCACCCACTCACCCTGACCCATCAATAAAATTCCCTCCCTGCCCTCTCCAGGGAAAGTATATAAGCTCTATTTAAGCTATTCTCAGGGCTATCTGCTCTATTCAAGTGATCTCTGAGCCCCAGCATGCTGGACACCCAAAAAACCCTTTGATGTTGCAAGAGATAGTCTGTTGGTGGTCTCCTCCTCTGAAGCTCGCCCCACATTTACTTGGATGATTGAATGTAGAAGAGAACATTCAGTCAAAAACGATAGTTTGTAGCATTAGGAAGATAGTCAGTACTTTTATGAAGAAGGGTGAGTATAGGAATTGGAAAAAAATTTCTTTAGCAATAGGGTTTCGATTAGAGAGTGAATGTAAATGTCAGCACAGGTGAAGAGTCAGTCAAAATGATGAACTGGGGAAAATATGTAGGAAAGCAGATATCAATAGAGACATTACAAAATCAGGCAAAGTATAAAGTGAGTGATAGGATTAGATATTTTGAACAGGGTTGAATTTAAATATATAATCTTAGGAAGAAACAAATATGTAGTCACAATTAGGATTGACATTTGAGAGCATTAGGCAAATTTCAGGTGGATGAATATTTCTCAGAATAATCTTGTGAATAGTTGATTATAAATCCACATAATAAACATGAATGAATTTAGGGAGTGTATATAAGACACATATATTTCATATTTTGAAAAATCTTGAGAGTGTATATATATATATATATATATATATATATATATATATATATATATATATATACAAAACACACACACAGACAAAAAAGTAGCAAAATATATGTCAATCAAAATTCATTATAAAATATATATCATCCACAGATCTAAAAATATTAATTTTACTGAACATGGATTTATGTATAATGCTGTTCAACTAGCAAGCTCAACCATAGGTTGAATATCCAATTCCAACAAGTTTAGTAGGAGTGATCTCTTCTAACAATTTGTATCTGCCAAGTCAGCCACCTCACAAGAATGTACGTGTGGTACCAGGGAGGAATCTATATGTGCATATAAGAATACAGAGAAAGGGAGACAGGAATTCACATATTTGTTAACCTTAAAAATACATGGACAACTATTTCAACAATAAATTGACTAGATTCATAACTCCAACTCTGTATCATGCAAAAGAAAAGTACAACAATACACCAGGCCTAGTCTGAACTGCTTGTATTTCGATTCTGTTTGGGTTATTTTTCTCCATCATATTAGAATTAGTAGTCAGAGTCTGGTCGGGTATGGGTTAGAGTCAGGGATTCAGTATTTTGAATGGAAAATAGAAAACTGAATCCAATGTTTATGCAAATATATGCTACAGAAAATTCTTCCCACTCTCCTCCAGAACAATGCCTTGACATTACGTTCGCCCCAAGTAAGACACAATTAGAAGAGAAGAGTAAGAAAATCTGTGAATACCTATCAGGAATGGAAAATGCTCCAGATTTCACATCTTTGGAGGCGGTAGAGGAGTTTCCAAAAGTAAGGGACAGGATAAACACTCCACAAATATGGAGCTCTGCTGGCCTAAAGACTTTTTGAGAATCTGCCTTTAAGGTTGGGCACTTAAAATATATGTTGTTTTCAGGAGCTTTAGCTTTATTTGTAGTGAGACAATCAAAGCTCGATCTGCATCTATGTGACCTGGAGGACATGGTTATTTATTTTTCAATAAAAATGAGGCAGCAGTGCTGAATTCTCTCTTTGTAGGTAAACTGTGGCCACTGAGGGCTAAGTGTCTCCCCGTGTGGACTGTGAAACAACTTGGTCATCCTCCAATTATCGTGGTGTTTCTTGCTGCTGCACTGGGAGTTTGGTATTTGCTTCATTAAATACAACGAGTTCAAATGGGAAACAGTGCTGAAGGGAGTTCTGTCAGCTGTGGTGTGCAGGGTCTCCAGGAGAATGCACCAACCAGGGTTCTATCCCACGTAGCTTGCCCCCTTGACAATAGCAACATGATTCTGAACATTGCCCTAAAACCTCTCCATATAAAAATATGCCTTTACGTATATGGGTCTGATGGCTGCACCATGTCAGTCTCAAGCCATTTGGAAGCCAATGGAAGATCCACATGGCCCCACATCAGATGTTTTATCACTCACTTGCGTAACACTTCTCTAGGCCCACTACTCACTAGGCTTCTACTTACCAGCATCTCTGTTCTACACCAATTTCCTGAAACCCAGTCAATCAAGGCCCTGTCTGGTATATTCATGATCATCAACAGGACATCAAAGGTCCTCCAGTGACATCTGGTCATGGGAATTTTAAAAATTTCATGGTAATTATCTAGCAATTTTTCACGGATGAAGTTGGAGGCACTGTGGTTTGCAATTCATTCAGGAACCATTAAAGGATTAGGAAGCTAATTTCAGGGAAAGCTCTGGAGCACTCTCACAGGCAAGGCTACCCAAAGAGTGGCCAAAAAGTCACATGAAGCGAGGCCAATTGAGGTCTATAAAGCGAGGTCCATGTGCGTTTTGAATCTCAATAATGCATGCCAAGTCTTTCAGAATAAAATCATGTAATATCCTGGCTGAGATTCCCAGTGTTCTGTGGAAAGCCAACCTGTGCCAAGATCTCAGGTTCCAATGGCAACTTCATGCCTGGCCTCCTAAAATCCCAACACAATTCATGGCAATACTTCTCTCAGGTCAGTTCCAGAACTCAGTCTATAAGGAGAATCACACCAGAGTTCAAGTCCAGGTGGACCCAGACAACTCTTCCAACCGCGACTCAAATGAAAACAATTAAAACCAAAATACTCCCTCATGGCCCTATTCTTCTTCCATATAGACACTAATCATAACCTCTTCCTGGAGTTTTCCATGAGTTGTGCAGCCCAAGAGAATGTCCAAAATAAGCTTATTGCACCTCTTTTGCCTAACTTCAGGGTGGCATGGGCACCCTTCCTGTGAATCAGGAGTGATCAAATAGGCCTGCCCTTAATACTGCTCCGCTTATCCAATTTGAGGCTCTCTGACTGTGGGGTCTAGATTCTTTATGTGAATTGGAGTCATGAGAAAAGCCAAGACAGTGTCCAAAATCAGCTCGCTTGCCCCTCATTTGCCTAAAGTCAGGGTGGCCTGGACACCGTTTCTGTGAACGAGGAGTGATCAAATAAGCCTGCCGTTAATACTTCTGTGTTTCTCCAATTTGACGCCTACTGATTTCAGGTATCAATTCTTTATGTGATTTGGAGTTATGCGAAAACCCAAGCACCTCTGCAGGGAATTGAAGAACTCATTTGACCCAAAGAATCTCTATTCTCACTTGATGGAGTTCAGGAAATTAACAGAGGAAGGCAAGAGACTTCATCCATAATGAATGATTTTTTTTTTTTGCCATTATGGTTTTGGACGCACACATGGGACCATTCTTTAGATCCATCAGGTGCTGAGAATCTAAGTCATAGACACAAACATGGCCAAGAGATTAATTCAGACACATCCCTTCCCAAAGCAATTAAGCAAAGAGCCACAGGTGATGACATTCATTTCCATTTGAAAACTGTTTACTTCAGGCTTCACAAAGTGGTGGATTGAGGCAAAGAACTTCCTGACATTCAGTGCAAAACAACAATAAGTAAGCAAAAGGCCCAAAGCAGGGTTTCTCCACTGAGACTTTCCTGGTCACACTGATATCTGCGTTTTCTGAGATGCTCGCCATTCTCTTCAGCTATCCAGTACATGGCCATGTCACAGAGTTTGGAGGTGGTACATATTTTGGACACAAATCCATGAGCCTATTCTGGATAGTGGCCAGAATTCAGGAAGAAAACAGCAACTTAGAAAGATAGCAGGTGTTGCACATCAAAAAGACAAGCTGCACTCCATTCATATATTGGGCAGGTTGAATTATGGGAAGATTTACACTAGACAGTACACATCCATTAATGCATTCTCTTTTCCAATATCTACAACAACGGACACAGTGGGATACACAGACATAGAAACACTTGCCTTGTCAAATGACTTACTAGAAACTGTCCACTCCAAACCAAACTAACCGCCTTTCCCATCTATTCTCAGAACATGAGACAAAACAATAAACCCATACCCACTCCCACAAAGGCACCTCCTTCCCCCAATTAGGTCTGTGACTATCCAGATTGTCCTCTGACAGGTGAGCCATACTATGTTCCCCTGAAATGGTACGTCTTCTCTAAGATCTGGTGAAATATAAGTATGAAAACAGAAATCTAGGTATGATTTGAAGCCCAGAAGGGTTTTTCCCTTGATTGGGATACTTAGCTTTGAATTATGCTCTGCAAAGTTGTCTCAGATAATTCGATATACAATGGCATAGGACCTTTTACATTGGATGATTGAATGTAGAAGAGAACATCCAATCAAAAAGGGATAGTCGGTAGGATTAGGAAGATAGTCGGTAGGTTTAGAAAGAAGAGTGAGTATAGGATTTGGACCAAAATTTCTTTAGCAATAGGGTTTCGATTATAGAGTGAATGTAAATGTCAGCACATATGAAGTGTCAGTCACTAGGATCAACTTGGGAAAATATGTAAAAAAGCAGATATCAATAGAAACATTATGAAATCAGGCAAAGTATAAAGTGAGTGATAGGATTAGACATTTTCAACAGGGTTGAGTTTGAATATATAAATTAGGAAGAAACAAATATGTAGTCACCAATAGGATTGACAATTGACAGCATTAGGCAACCTGGACATGGATGTTTTTAGTAATCCATGTACACTTTACATTTAGGCTTTGGAACAATCATAAATGTGACCTTTACATTTTTTTGTCCAGAATATTACTTTTATTAAATGTATATGTACATCAGGTGACATGAGTATGTCTTCCAGCATTTCTGCGAGCAATATATTGAAGATGTAAAATTAGAATCGGGGGTACAAAGAGGTGTACCCTGTGTCTATGAATATAGAGATAAAGCATGAATAGACCCTAATGTGAATAAATAATATAACTTTTTTCAACTTTAAAAAATGAATTGATCTAATATCTGAAAAATTACAGGAAATTGTATATTGATATACAATCATTCATTCCAAGCAGTTATACATCTAATGGTAATATTCGTGTTTTGGTTTATCATGAAGAGTGTGTGAGTTTTGCTTCAAAAGTGACTTTGGAAATCGAAAATAATGTGTTTGGAAAGAAGACTCATGAAAATACCAGTAAAGAAACCCTGACAATACATGTGTTCTGAAGCAAAAAGTGATTAAATTTGAAACAAATGCCTATAAATTTGTGAACTTGTGGATGAAATGTATATCCTATGATGTGCAAAAACTGAAGAAATAATAATGTACCAGTGTCGAATACAAATGAATAAAGAATTACATATCATGTCCCATAGGAATCTACTTGCATTGATGTTAGACTGGGTCAGTTACTGTAGAATAATTAGGATTTGTATGCATCATTCCCTGAAGTTAGTTTTCAGTACTAGGAAACAAATATGTGTTTCAGGTGGATGAGTATTTCTGAGAATAATCTTGTGAAATGTTGATTAAAAATCTACATACATGAACATGAATGAATTTAGAGAGTGTATATTAGACACATATATTTCATATTTTGAAAAATCTGGAGAGTGTATACACACACACACACACACACAAATAAAAAACACTCACAGACATTAAAAAGTAGCAATATAAATGCCAATCGAAATTCATCAGTAAATATATATCATCCACAGATGCAAAAATGTTTATTTTACTGAACATGAGTTTATGTATAATGTTGTTCTACTAGGACGCTCCCTATAGGTTGAATTTTCAGTTCCAACAGCGTTTAGGAGGAGTGATCTCTTCTCACAATTTGTATCTGCCAAGTCAGCCACCTCACAAAGATGTACGTGTGATACCTGGTAGGATTCTATATATGCATATAAATATACAAGTGTGAATAGGCTAAAGAGAAAGGGAAACATGAATTCTCATATTTGTTAACTTTAAAAACACATGGAGATCTTTTTCTATTAAACATTGACCAGATTTATAACTCCTACCTTGTATAATGCAAAATGCAAGTCCAACTATACAACATGCCTCCAATGAACTGCTTGTATTTCTATAGGTTTGTGTTATTTTTCTCTATCATATTAGGATGAGTTGTCTGAGTCTAGTAGGTATGGGTTAGTGTAAGGGATTCAGTATTTCAAAAGGAAAATTGGAAATTGAATCCAATTTGTATGCAAATATATGCTGCACAAATATCCTCCCACTCTCATCCAGAACAATGCCTTGAAATTACCTTCACCCCAAGTAAGACACAGTTAGAGGAGAATAGATAGAAAATCAGTGAATACATATCTGGAATGGAAAATGCTCAGGAGTTCACAACCTTGGAGGTTGTAGAGGAGTTTCCAAAAGTAAGGGACAGGGAAAACACTCCACAATCATGGAGCTCTGCTGGCCTAAAAACTTTTAGAGCAACTGCCTCTGAGTTTGGGAACGTGAAAATTATGTTGTTGTCAGGAGAATTGGCTTCCTTTGTAGTGAGACCATCAAAGCTGGGTCTGCCTCTATGTGACGTGGAGGACATGGTATCTTATTTTCTAATGAACATGAGGTAGCAGTGTTGATTTTCTTCTTTTTAGGTAAACTGTGGCCTCTGGGGGCTAAGTGTCTCCCCGTTGGACTGTGAAGCCATTTGGTCCTCCTCCACTTTTTGTGGGGTTTTTGCTGCTGAACTGGGAGTTTGGTATTTGCTTCATGAAATTCAAGGAGTTCAACTGAGACACAGTGCTGGAGGGAGTTCTGCCATGTGCGGTGGTTCAGAGTCTGCAGAAGAACGCACCAACCACGCTTCTATCCCTCAAAGCTTGCCACATTGCATCCTTGTCCATAGCAACCTGATTCTGAACATTGCCCTGAATCCTCTTCATATAACAAGATGCCTTTAATTACAAGGGTCTGCTGGCTGCTTCATGTAATCCACAAGCCATTTGGAAGCCAATGGAAGATCCACATTGCTCCAACAGACATGTTTTATCACACTCCTGCCCACCAAAGCTCTAGGCCCACTTCTCAGCAGGCTGCAACTTTCTGGCACCTCTGTTCTACACCATTTTCATGAAACCCAGTCAAGCAAGGCACTGTCTGGTACATCCATGATCAGCAACAGGATATCCAAAGGTTCTCCAGTGCCACCTGGTCATGGGAATTTCAAAAATTTCATGGTATTTATTTAGACATTTTTCAAGGATGAAGTTGGAGGCACTGTGGGTTTCAATTCATTCAGGAACCAGTAAATGGTGAGCAAGATTATTTCAATGAAAGCTCTGGAGAACCCTCACAGGCAAGGCTTCCCAAAGAATGGCCAAAAGGTCACATTAAGCCAGGCCCATTGAGGTCTACAATATGAGGTCCATGTGTGTTTTCACTCTCAACTATGGCTGCCACGTCTTTCGAATGAAATCATGTGATATCTTGGCTGAAATTCCCAGAGCTCTGTGGAAAGCCACTCTGGGGCTAGATCTCAGTTTCCAAGGGTGACTCTCATACATGGCCTCTTAAATCACAACACAATACATGGCAATACTTCTTGAGATCAGTTCCTGAACTCAGTCTATAAGGGGAATCACACCAGAGTTCAAGCCCAGGTAGACCTTGTTATGTCTTCCAACAGTCACACAAATATCCACAATTAAATCCAAAACACTTCCACATGGCACTCATCTTCTTCCATTTACACAATCATCATAACCTCTGGCTGGAGTTTTCCATGAGGGGTGCAGCCCAAGACAGTGTCCAATATAACCTCCCTTGCCCCTCTTTTGCCTAAAATCAGGGTGGCCAGGACATCCTTCCAGTGAACCAAGAGTGACCAAATAGGCCTGCCATTAATATGGCACTGCTTCTCCAATTTGAGGCCTACTGACTGTGTGTTTTAGATTCTTTATGTGAATTGGAGTCTTGAGAAAAACCATGCACTTATGGGCTAGCCTCTGCAGGGTTTTAAGGAACACATTTGAACCAAATGATCACTGTTCTCACATGATGGAGAACAGGACACTTACAGAGGAATGCGAGAGACTTCATCCACACTGACTGCTCTTTTGTCCATTTTGGTTTTGGATGCACACATGGGATCCTTCTTTAGATCCATCAGGTGCTGAGAATCTAAGCCACAGTCTCACACAGGGCCAAAAGACTGATTTAGACACATCCCTTTCCAAAGCAATTAAGCAAAGAGCCACAGGTGATGCCCTTTCATTTCCATTTGAAAACTGTTTCTTTAGGCTCTACAATGGTTTGGCCTGAGGCAAAGGCCTTCCTGACATTCAGGGCAACGGAACAATTGATGAGCAAAAGGCCCAAAGCAGGGTTTCTTCACTTAGAATTTCCTGGTCAAACTGATATCTGAGTTTTCTGAGATGCTCCCATTTCTTTCAGCTATCCAGTACATGGCCATGTCACAGAGCTTGGAGGTGGTACATATTTTGGACACAAAACCATGAGCCTATTCTGGAGAGTGGCCAGAATTCAGGAAGAAAACCGGAACTTAGGAAGATTGTTGGAGTTGTCCACCCATAAGTCAAGCCGCAGTCCATTCATAAATTGGGCAGAATTCAGGAAGAAAACAGGAACTTAGGAAGATTGTTGGAGTTGTCCACCCATAAGTGAAGCTGCAGTCCATTCATAAATTGGGCAAGTTGAGTCTAGACAGGACACATCCAATGATTCATTCTCTTTTCTAATATCTAAAACCACGGACACAGTGGGATACACAGACAAAGAAACACTGGCCTTGTCAAACGACTTACCAGAAACAGTTCACTCCAAACCAAACAAACCGCCTTTCCTACCTATTCTCAGAACATGAGACAAAATCTCAAACCCACACCCACACACGCAAAGGAAGCTCCTTCCCCCAAGTAGGTCTGTGACTATTGGGAGTGTCCTCTGACTGGTGGGCCAAACTATGTTCTGATGAAATCGCCTGTCCTGTGTCACATATGGTCTCCTTGGCCAAATCTGTGAAGTTGTCACTAGCCAGCGGTGAGCCACTACCTGCTTTCTCAGGAAAGGCCCCTCTTTAGAGCTTTCCTGACATTTGTTCATCCTCACCTCAGTAGGTACCAAGAAAGACTGACTCTGTCCTTGGTAAATCCAAAAAATACGACCACTGGGACTGGGACTGAGACTTGCTTTGGGTGCCTGGCTTCCCGGATTCCAAGTTCAGAGAGTTCCATCACCAAGGAAGTGAGGTGAGATTACTTCCTTCAGGAATTCTTTGAGGTCATTGCCTTGGCAACCACTTTGTCCTAACTGTTGCTTACAATACTCCTATGAGATGGAGGCTGCCCTTTCTTCCTGTGACACTTTTACAAGTTAGAATGGTATATCAACCATAGGGACCCCGGAACAGCTCTTCACACATGCCTGGTTTGGTCTATCTTCTCTACATTAACAAGAGAGAGGCTTATTCAGACACAACCCTTCATCCTGGGAAGGTTGTTTGCGATGGAAGATGACATTTGCTCTCTCAGGTCCTTCATAGCTGCCTACATCTTCTCCAGGGATCAAGTCTGCATGGACATTTGAGGTTCTCAGCAGGAGGAAGATACCCTACATTCCTGTATTGTAAGACGAACTCTGTCCCTGCTCTTCTGCAAAGTTAGATTAAGGTAAGAGTGTATGGTTAGGGTTAATAACATGTTCGATTTGGGTTACGAATCATTGCGAAGGATGATTAATAGTATTGGGAACCTGCGATATTTATAAGATTATAGAGGTGAAATATAAGTATGTTAACAGAAATCTAGGTAAGATTTGAAGCCCAGAAGGGCATTAGGCCCTTGATTGGGATACTTAGCTTATAATTACGTTCTGCACAGATGTCTCAGATAAATCGATAATCAATGGCATAGGACCTTACACCTTGGATGATTGATTTTAGAAGAGAACATCCACTCAAATTGAGATAGTCAGTGGGATTAGGAAGGTAGTCAGTAGGTTTAGGAAATAGAGTGAGTATAGTATTTGGGGCAAAAGTTCTGTAGCAATAGGGTTTTTGTTATAGAGTGAATGTAAATTTCAGCTCATGTGAAGAGTCAGTCACATGATGAACTGGGGAAAATATGTAAAAAGGAAAATATCAATACAGACATTATGAAATGAAGCAATTATACAGTGAGTGATAGGATTAGACATTTTCAATAGGGTTGAGATTGAATACATAATCTTAGGAAGAAACAAATATGTCGTCACCAATAGGAATGACATTTGAAAGCATTAGGCAACCTGGACATTTATCGTTTTAGTAATCCATGCTCACTTTCCATTTAGGATTTGGTACAATCATAAGTGTGATCTTTGCATTTTGTGCCCAGAAAAATATTGTGATCAAATGTGTATGTAGATCATATGACATGAGTATTTCTTCCACCATTACTGGGAGCAATATTTGAAGACATATAAATTAGTATTGGGGGAACAAAGTGGTGTACCCTGTGTCTTTGAATATAGAGATAATGCATGAATAGACCATACTGTGAATAAATATTATAACTGGTTCCACTTTAAATAATGGATTGAATTGATATCTGAAAATATATAGGAAATCATATATTGACATACAATCATTCACTCCAACCAGTTATATATCTAATGGTAATCATAGGGTTATTGTTTATCATGAAGTGTGTGTGAGTTTTGTTTCAAAAGTGATTATGGAAATCGAAAATAATATGATTGGAAAAAAGTCTCATAAAAAGACCAATCAAGAAATATGGAGGAATTCATGTGTTCTGAAGCAGGAAGTGATTGAAAGTGAAACAAGTGCCTATAAATTTTCTAAATTGTGAATGAAATATATATCCTGTTATGTGCATAAACTGATGAAATAGTAATGTACCAATGTTGAATAAAAGTGAACGTCAAAATACACATCATGTCCAATAGGAATCTACTTGCATTGATGTTAAACTGGTTCAGTTACTGTAGAAATATTAGAATTGCATGCATTATTCACCAAAGAGAGTTTTTTTTATTTTTATTTATGGTTGTTCAAAACATTACATAGTTCTTGATATATCATATTTCACACTTTGATTCAAGTGGGTTATGAACTCCCATTTTTACCCTGTATACAGATTGCAGAATCACATCAGTTACACATCCATTGATTCACATATTGCCATACTAGTGTCTGTTGTATTCTGCTGCCTTTCGTATCCTCTACTATTCCCCCTGGCCTCCCCGCCCCTCCCCACTTCTCTCTCTACTCCCTCTACTGTAATAAATTTCTCCCCCTTGTATTATTTTTCCCTTTCCCCTCAATTCCTCTTGTATGTAATTTTGTATAACCCAGAGGGTCTCCTTCCAATTCCATGCAATTTCCCTTCTCCCTCCCTTGCTCCTCTCATCCCAGTTTAATGTTAATCATCTTGTCATGCTCTTCATCCCTATCTGTTCTTAGTTACTCTCCTTATATCAAAGATGACATTTGGCATTTGTTTTATAGGAATTGTGTAGCTTCACTTAGCATAATCTAGTCTAATGCAATCCATTTCCCTGCAAATTCTATGATTTTTTATTTTTCAATGCAAAGTAATAATCCATTGTGTATAAATGCCACATTTTTTTTATCCATTCTTCTATTGAAGGGCATCTAAGTTGGTTCCACAGTCTTGCTGTTGTGAATTGTGCTGCTATGAACATTGATGTAGCAGTGTCCCTGTAGCATGCTCTTTTTAGGTCTTTAGTGAATAGACCAAGAAGGGCAATAGCTGGGTCAAATGGTGGTTCCATTCCAAGCTTTCCAAGAAATCTCCATACTGCTTTCCAAATTGGCTGCACCAATTTGCAGTCCCACCAGCAATGTACAAGTGTACCTCTTTTCCCACATCCTTGCCAGCACTTCTTGTTGTTTGACTTCATAATGGCTGCTAATCTTACTGGAGTGAGATGGTATCTTAGGGTGGTTTTGATTTGCATTTCTCTGACTGCTGGAGATGGTGAGCATTTTTTCATGTACTTGTTGATTGATTGTATGTCCTCATCTGTGAAGTGTCTGTTGAGGTCCTTGGCCCATTTGCTGATTGGGTTATTTGTTATCTTATTGTCTAATTTTTTGAGTTCTTTGTATACTCTGGATATTAGGGCTCTATCTGAAGTGTGAGTAGTAAAGATTTCTTTCCAGTATGTAGGCTCCCTATTTACCTCTTATTGTTTCTTTTGCTGAGAAAAAACTTTTTTAGTTGAGTAAGTCCCATTTGTTGATTCTAGTTATTAACTCTTGTACTATAGGTGTCCTATTGAGGAATTTGGAGCCCAACCCCACAGTATGTACATCGTAACCAAATTTTTCTTCTATCAGACAGTGTGTCTCTGATTTGATATCAAGGTCCTTGATTCATTTTGAGTTAACTTTTGTGCATGGTGAGAAAAAGGGATTCAGTTTCATTTTGTTATATATGGATTTTCAGTTTTCCCAACACCATTTGTTGAAGATGCTATCCTTCCTCCATTGCATGCTTTTAGCTCCTTTATCAAATATAAGATAGTTGTAGTTTTGTTGATTGGTTTCTGTGTCCTCTATTCTGTACCATTGGTCCACCTGCCTGTTTTGGTACCAGTACCATGCTATTTTTGTTACTATTGCTCTGTAGTATAGTTTGAAGTCTGGTATCGCTATACCGCCTGATTCACACTTCCTGCTTAGCATTGTTTTGCAATTCTGGGTCTTTTATTTTTTCATATGAATTTCATGATTGCTTTCTCTATTTCTACAAGAAATGCCTTTGGGATTTTGATTGGCATTGGATTAAACCTATAGAGAACTTTTGGTAATATCGCCATTTTGATGATGTTAGTTCTGCCTATCCATGAACAGGGTATATTTTTACATCTTCTAAGATCTTCTATTTCTCTCTTTAGGGTTCTGTAGTTTTCATTGTATAAGACTTTCACCTCTTTTGTTAGGTTGATTCCCATTTTTTTTTTTTTAGGATATTGTGAATGGAGTGGTTGTCCTCATTTCCATTTCAGAGGATTTGTCACTGATATACAGGAATGCCTTTGATTTATGCGTGTTGATTTTATATCCTGACACTTTGCTGAATTCATTTATTAGCTCTATTAGTTTCTTTGTAGAACCATTTGGGTCTTCTAGGTATAGAATCATGTCATCTGCAATAGTGATAATTTAAGTTATTCTTTTCCTATTTATATGCCTTTAATTTCTTTCATCTGTCTAATTGCTCTGGCCAGTCTTTTTATAACTATATTGAACAAAAGTGGTGAGAGCAGGCATCCCTGTCCTGTTCCAGATTTTAGAGGGAATGTCTTCAATTTTTCTCCATTCAGAATGATGCTAGCCTGCGGTTTAGCATAGATTGCTTTTACAATATGAGGAATGTTCCTGTTATTCCTAGTTTTTCTAGAGTTTTGAACATAAAGGGATGCTGTACTTTGTCGAATGCTTTTTCTGCATCTATCTAGATGATAATATGGTTTTTATTTTAAATCTATTGATGTGGTGAATAACATTTATTGATTTTCGTATATTGAACCCTCCTTGCATCCCAGGGATGAATCCTACTTGATCATGGTGCACATTTTTTTGATATGTTTTTGTATCTGATTTGCCAGAATTTAATTTAAGATTTTTGCATTTAGGTTCATTAGAGATATCGGTCTTTAGTCTTCTTTCTTTGAAGTGTCTATCTGGTGTAGGAATCAGGGTGATATTGGCCTCGTAGAATGAATTTGGAAGATCTCCCTCTTTTTCAATTTTCTGAAATAGCTTTAAAAGTATTGGTATTAGTTCATATTTAAAGGTATTGTAAAACTCTGCTGTATACCCATACGGTCCTGGGATTTTCTTAGTTGGTAATCTTTGGATGGTTTTTTTTTATTTCCTCTATTGATATTGGTATGTTTAGGTTGTCTATATCCTCCTAACTCACTCTGGTCAGATCATATGACTTAAGAAATTTTTTGATGCCTTCACTATCTTCTATTATTTTAGAGTATAAGGATTCAAAGTAATTTCTGATTATCTTCTGTATTTCTGAAATATCTGTTGTGATATTGCCTTTTTCATCCCGTATGATAGTAATTTGAGTTCTCTCTCCTCATCGTTAGCATGGCTAGGGGTCTGTCCATTTTATTTATTTTTTCCTCCAATTGGTGTGACGTGTCTACCACACCCGTGGACCCCTGTGGTGTTCTGCCAATCAGTTGCAGGTCTGCCTACTTTGCAGGCGTGGGCGGCGGCACTGCTCTACTCCTACTCCAATTGGGGTGACGTGACTACCACGCCGGCGGGCCACTGTGCCTGGTCCGCCGGTTGGTCGCAGGTCTGCCTACCTTGTGAGCACGGCCTACAGATCTGTTCTGCCCCTACTCCAAATATGGTAAAGTGTCTGCCGCGCCAGCCGGCCGCTTGGCCTCTTCTTCTGGTCAGGTGCAGGTCTGCTACCTTGCGGGCGTGGGTGGTGGCTCTGCTCTGCCCCTACTCCAATTGGTGTGTCGTGACTACCATGCCGGCAGGTTGCTGTGCCTGTTGTGTGCGTGGGCGAAGGCTCTGCTCTGCCCCTACTCCTATTGGGGTGATGTGACTACCATGCTGGTGACCCACTGGGATTTTACTAGGCGTGGGAGAAGGCTCTGCTCTGCAACTACTCCAATTGGGGTGACGTGACTACCACACCTGCGGGTCGCTGGGCCTGTTCTGTGCACGGGCGGCGGCTCTGTTCTGCCTCTACTCCAATTGGGTTGACGTAACTACCATGCAGGTGTGTCACTGGGTCTGTTCCAGTCGCGGGCAGCTGCTCTGCTCTGCCCCTCTGGCTTGATGACAAAGTGAGAGAGACCCGGGTGTTTGTGACTCACTTTCTTCACCAGGAGACGAACTGTTTCTGTCACTGCTGGTATCAATGAAGTTATCTCCTCTGCTGCTTTCTGATGACATCAGAAATTTGCCATGTTGGTATCCCATGTGAAAGGCAGCATTTCGTTCCCTTTTCTGGGTGACCAAAGCAATGAGTGAGTCCTGACCGGCCCTCACAAGCCGTGTCTCAATCCTGTTGCCACTGCCTATGAAGGCTCGGTTGATATTTACCTCCACAGTATTCAGCAAGACCCGGACCGAGAAGCAGTTTCCGCGGTTTCTTTAGCCCTGGGCCAGATCAGTTCCGAGAGGTGGAATTCGGCCGCTCTGGGCTTTGTGTATGTTCTAATAGGAGCAGGCTCAAAGACGGAGTTTCTGCAGGTTCTTTAGCACTGAGCCTGAGTAATTTGTCTGCAACACAAAGGTGAATGGCATCCTGAAATTACCTGTTCTATAGCTGAATGAGCTTCGATCAGTCAAAAACAGGGATGGTGACATCAGCTCTCCAAGATAGTGGCCGCTGGCTTCCTCTGTGGTCTGACCGGTGTGGAGAACCGAATTGGACCGCATCCTTCCCCATCTCAAACAAAGAATTCAGCACTTAGCACAGTGATTGCATACCTGGCAGGAGCCCACAGAATCCACACCGCTGTATATTTGCATTGCTATCTCTTCGTTTCCCAGTGCGCGCCGCAGACTCTAGCCACAGACCGATTTCCTGAATAAGCAGCATGACGCTCCATGCGGACAAATCACTCGAGTTTGAGCTCGCGTAGCTGATCCTCGTGAGATGGAAATATGTCCACTAGGTTTTGGAGCACCCCAATTTTGCTGGAAATTTCTAACAAGATATATTTTAGCCGTTATAACTCGTCATTCTCCCGCACAGTGACGCGGTACATGGGGGTGATGCACTCCCTTCACCACCATCATATGATCCCCCGAAGTTAGTTTTCAGTACTAAGAAACAAATATGTATTTCAGGTGGATGAATATTTCTGAGAATATTCTTGTGAAAACATGATTATAAATCCACATACATGAATATGAATGAATTTAGGGAGTGTATAATAAGAAAAATATACTTCATATTTTGAAAAGTCTGGAGAGTGAATATATATATATATATATATATATATATATATATATATATATATATATACACTCACAGACATTAAAAAGTAGCATTATGTATGCCAATCGAAATTCACATGAAATAATATATCATCCACAGATCCAAAAACATTCATTTTAATGAACATGGATTTATGTTGTTCAACTAAGAAGCTCACTCATATGTTGTATTTTCAGTTCCAACAGCGTTTAGTAGGAGTGATCTCTTCTCACAATTTGCATCTGCCAAGCCAGCCACCTCACAAAATGTACGAGTGATACCAGGTAGAATTCTAAATGTGCATATGAAAATACATGTGATGAATAGGCTACAGGGAAAGGGAGACAGTTATTCACATATTTGTTAACTTTTAAAACACATGGAGAACTATTTCAATTAAAATTCGCTAGATTTATAACACCTACCATTTATCATACGAAAGGCAAGTCCAACTATACACCATGCCTCCTGTGAACCTCTTGTATTTCTATTCTGTTTGGGTTACTTTTCTCCACCATATTAGGATTGGAAGTCAAAGTCTAGTAGGGTATGTGTTAGTGTCAGGGATTCAGTATTTTGAATGGAAAATTGGAAAATGTATCCAATGTGTATGCAAATATGTGCTACACAAAAAATTCCCACTCTCATTCAGCACAATGCCTTGACATTACCTTCGCCCCACATAAGACACAATTAGAGGAGAAGAGTTAGAAAATCTTTGAATACATATGTGGAATGAAAAATGGTCAGGAGTTCACAAATTTGCAGGTGGTAGAGGAGTTTCCAAAAGTAAGGGACAGGGTAAAAACTCCACAAACATGAAGTTCTGCTAGCCTAACATCTGGAGAAACTGCCTCTGAGGTTGGGCAATGAAATATATGCTGTTTTCAGGAGCATTAGTTTCATTTGTTGTGAGACCATCATAGCTGAGTCTTCATCTATGTGATCTGGATGACATGGATTCTTATTTTCCAATGAACATGAGGCAGCAGTGCTGAATTTTCTATTTGTAGATAACCTGTGGCCACTGGGGTCTAAATGTCTCCCCTTGTGGACTGTAATTCCATTTGGTCATCCTCCACTATTCGTGGTATTTCTTGCTGCTGCACTGGGAGTTTGGTATTTGCTTCATGAAATACAAGGAGTTCAACTGGCACACAGTGCTGAAGTGAGTTCTGTCAAGTGTGGTGGGTCAGGTTCGTCAGGAGAATGCACCAACCAGGCTTCTATCCCACATAGCTTGCCCCATTTTCCATAGCAACCTGATTCTGAACATTGCCCTAAAACCTCTCCATATAACAATATGCTTTTACATATAAGGGTCTACTGGCTGCAAAATGTCAGTCACAATCCATTTGGAAGCCAATGGCAGATCCACATGCCCCCACAACAGATGTTTTATTACACACCTGCCATCCACTACTCTAGTACAACTACTCAGCAGGATCCAACTTACTGGCATCTCTGTTAAACACCATTTTCATAAAACCCAGTCAATCAAGGCACTGTCTTGTATACTCATGATCAGCAACAGGACATTCAAATGTTCTCCAGAGCTACCCGGTCATGGGAATTTCAAAAATTTCATGGTATTGATCTAGCCAATTTTCAAGAATGAAGTTGGAGGCACTCTGGATTTCAATTCACTCAGAAACCATTAAATGGTGAGGAAGCTCATTTCAATGAAAACTCTGGAGAATTCTTACAGGCAAGGCTTCCAAAAGTGCCCAAAAGTCAGATTAAGCCAGGCCCATTGAGGTCTACAATGTATGTTCCATGTGTGTTTTGACTCTCAAATATGGCTGCCAAGTCTTTAAGAATAATATCATGTGATATCCTGGCTGAGATTCCCTGTGCTCTGTGGAAAGTCACCTTGGGCCTCGATGTCACTTTCCAAGGACAACTCTCATGCATGGCCATCTAAAATTCCAACACAATTCCTGGCATTAATTCTCTGAGATCAGTAAAAGAACTCAGTCTCTAAGGGAAATCACACCAGAGTGCAAGCCTAGGTGGACCCAGTGATCTCTTCCAACCGCCAGACATATGTCCACAATTAAAACCAAACACTCTCACATGGCCCTCATCTTCTTCCATATAGACACTCATCATATCCTCTGGCTGGAGTTTTCCATAAGGGATGCAGCCCACGACAGTGTCTAAAATAAGCTCCCTGCCCCTCATTTGCCTAAAGTCAGGGTGGCCTGGACTCTCTTCCTGTGAACCAGGAGTGATCAAATAGGCCTGCCTTTAATATTGCTTGGCTTCTCCAACTTGAGGCCTTCTAGCTTTGGGGTTTAGATTCTTTAAGTGAATTGTTGTCATGAAAATCAAGCACCTATAGCCTAGCCTCTGCAGGGCTTTGAAGAACTCATTTGACCCAAAGAATCCTTATTCTCACTTGATGAATATCAGGAACCTACCAGAGGAAGGCAAGAGAGTTCATCAACAATATCTGATCTTTTTGCCATTTTGGTTTTGGATGCACGCATGGGATCTATCTTTAGATCCATCAGGTGCTGAGAATCTAAGCCATAGCCTCACACAGGGCCAACAGGCTGATTCAGACATATCCCAATTCTAAGCAATTAAGCAAAGAGCCACAGGTGATGCCCTTTCATTTCCATTTGAAAACTCTTTTCTTCAGGCTTCACAAAGTGGTGGCTTGAGGCAAAAAACTTCCTGACATTCAACAGAACAATAGGTAAGCAGAAGGACCAAAGCAGGGTTTCTCCACTGAGACTTTCCTGGTCAACAGATATCTGAGATTTCTGAGATGCTAGCCATTTCCTTCAGCTTCCAGTACATAGCAATGTCACAGATCTTGGAGGCGGTACAAATCTTGGACACAAAACCATGATACTATTCTGGAGAGTCGCCAGAATTGAGAGAGAAAACAGGAAATTAGGAAGCTTGTAGGTGTTGCCCATCCATAAGGCAAGCCAGAGTCCACTCATGAATTGGGCAGGATGAATGCTGGGAAGCTTTCTACTAGACAGAACACATCCATTGATGCATTGTCTTTTCTAATGTCTACAACAATGGACTCAGTGGGATACACACACACATAGGAACACTCGCCTTGTCAAAGGACTTAATACAAATGTTCCACTCCATACCAAACAAACCACCTTTCCTACCTATCCTCAGAACATGAGACAAAACCACAAACTCACACCCACACCCACAAAGGCACCTCCTTCCCCCTAGTAGGTCTGTGACTCCCCGGAGTATCCTCTGACTAGTGAGCCATACTATGTTCCTCCAAAATGACCTCTCCTGTCTCAGATCATGTCTGCTTGGCCAACTCTGTGAAGTTCTCAAGAGCCAGCGGTGAGGCACTACCTGCCTTCTCAGGAAAAGCTCCTCTTCAGAGGTTTCCTGGCATTTGGCCTTCCTCACGTCTGTAGGTACCAAGAAAGACTGACTCTGTCCTTTGTAAATCCAAACATGTCAGACCACTGGGACTAGGACAGAGACTGTCTCTGGGTGCCTGGCTTCCTGGATTTCAAGTTCAGAGAGTTCCATCACCAAGGAAGTGAGGTGAGATCACTTCCTTCAGGATCTGAATTATGTCACTGCCTTGGCAACCACATTGTCCTAACAGTTGCTTCCAAAATACTATGAGGTGGAGGCTTCCCTGATTTTCATGGGACACTTTCTCTAGTTAGAATGTTATATCAACCGTAAGCACCCGGTAACAGCTTCCACACAGGACTGGTTTGGTCCATGTTCTATACATTAAGAAGAGAGAGATTGATTCAGACACAACCCTTCATCCTGACCAGGATGATTGCCATGGAAGATGACTTTTGCTTTCTGAGGTAATTCATAGCTGCCTTCATCTTCACCAGGGATCACTTCTGCATGAACATTTGAGTTTCTCAGCAGGTGAACATCCCCTAGATTCCTGTAGTTTAATACACACACTGTTCCTGCTCTCCTGCAAAGTTAGTGTATGGTTAGGGTTAATAATATGTTCGATTTGGGTTAGGAATCATTCTGCAGGATGAATAATGAGATTTCGAACCTGCGATATTTATAAGAATATATAGGTGAAATATATGTATGAAAACGGGAATCTAAGAAGGATTTGAAGCCCAGAAGGGCATTGAGCCCTTGATTTGGATACTTAGTGTTGAATTATGTTCTGTACAATTGTCTCAGTTAAATCGAAATACAGTGGCATAGGACCTTGTACCTTGGATGATTGAATGTAGAAGAGAACATCCAGTCAAAAAGGGATAGTCAGTAGGATTAGGAAGATAGTCAGTAGGTTTAGGAAGAAGAGTGAATATATGATTTGGAATAAAAAGCTTCTTTAGCAATAGGGTTTCATTGGGAGAGTGAATGTAAATGTCAGCACATATGAAGAGTTAGTCACAATGATGAACTGGGGAAAATGTGTAGGAAAGCAGGTGTCAATAGAGACATTATGAAATCAGGCAAAGTATAAAGTGAGTCATAGGATTAGACATTTTCAACAGGGTTGAGTTTGAATACATAATCATAGGAAAAAACAAATATCTCGTCACGAATGGGAATGACATTTGAGAGCATTAGGCAACCTGGACATGGATGTTATTAGTTATCCACGTTCACTTTCCTTTTAGGCTTTTGTACAATCATAAGTGTTACATTTTTATGTTTTTTTTTTTTTTGTTCAGAATATTACTGTGATGAAATGTATATGTAGATCAGGTGACATGAGTATTTCTTTCACCATTTTGGGGGGCAATATTTTGAAGACGTATACATTAGTATTAGGGGTACAAAGAGGTGTACCCTGTGTCTATTAATATAGAGATAATGCATGAATAGACCATACTATGAATAAATAACGTAACTGATTCCACTTTAAATAATGGATTGAATTGATATGTGAAAATATATAAGAAATCTTATATTGATATACAATCATTCATTCCAACCAGTTATATATCTAATGGTAATATTAGGATTATGGTTTATGAAGAATGGTGTTTGAGTTTTACTTTATACGTGATGATGTTAAACAAAAATAATGTGTTTGGAAAGAAGTCTCATGAAAAGACCAGTCAAGAAACATGGAGGGATACATGTGTTCTGAATCAGGAAGTGATTGATCGTGAAACAAATGCCTATAAATTTTCTAATTTGTGACTGAAATATATATCCCATGATGTGCATAAACTGAAGACATAGTAACGTACAAGTGTTGAATAAAAATGAAACTCAAAATACACATCATGTCCCCTAGAAATCAACTTGCATTGATTTTAAACTGGCTAAGTAACTGTAGAAATATTAGGGTTTGTATGCACCATTCACTGAATTTAGTTTTCAGTACTAGGAAACAATATGTATTTCAGGTGGATGATTATTTCTGAAAATAATCTTGTGGAAAGTTGATTATAAATCCACAGATATGAATATGAATGAATTTAGGGAGTGCATAATAAGACACATATATTTCATATTTTGAAAAATCTAAAGAGTATATATATATATATATATATATATATATATATATACATATATATATACATATATATATACACACACACGCAAAAGCACAGATATTAAAAAGTAGCAATACAGGAGATCCATTATGAAGGCAGGCATGGAGAAATCAAGTCTCTGATCTCTTCAGCTGTGCGGGCATAGGGAGTCGTAAACTGTCTAAATGCTGTTTGCTCAGAATCACTAGGCAATATTGACCTGTTGTGAATCTGGGGTGAACAGTCTGGGCCCCTCAGAACACACACAAAGCCCGGATTGGCTGCATTCAAGCTTAGATTCGTCTGGTTTTTGTGACTCAGCACTAACATTCCCGCTGAAATAACTGGTCGGGCTTTCTGAATTGAGAGTTAAAAGCCAACTGAGCCTTCATAGGCAGTGGCCACAGGATTGAAATGGGGCTTGGGAGAGATAGTCAGGACCCACCTGTTGCATTGGTCACCCAGCAAAGGGAACGAACGGTCACCATTTGAATGGGATACCACCATGGCAGAGAACTGACGTCACAGGCGGAGGAGATAACTTCATTGAAACCAGCGCGACAAGTGTGTAATCCCATTGCCATATCTCTCAACAACGCAGGGAAACCTCAAGGGCCCTTCCCACCTCTGCCGTAATGGCCCCTCCCAGCTCTCCAAGGAGCGCGATACCCAGACCTAGGGAATCAAGATTGGCTCGGGACTCGCGGTGTGGAATTCCCTGCTACCACTCCCACCAGTGCTGACAGTTGAGGTCTCTTACACCACCTACCGTGGCCATGGCTCCTGAAAGGCAAGCAAATTCGCTGGAGGTTCTCAGCCCCAAGCTCTACAAACTTAGGGTCTGAGGAAGGCAAACAAGGAGAGTGTGCCCAGGCGTTCATGGAAACAGGGCTACCAGGAGCAGAGGCCTGGCTTGTAACCAGTATTGTGGTGAGCATCACAGGTGAGTGGGGCCTGGCTTGAGGAAGCACAAGAGAAAGCCCTAGGCACTCAGAATTGGAGACCCGCCCAGTCTGGGAGGAAGAGCTGCTGCACAGTGATTGGTTCTCACTTATTGAGAGGAGAAGTTTGGCCCAGTGCGCACAGCTCCACCTACTGTAAGAGAAGTTATTTGAACTCTAGGACTGCATGTATTATTATTATTTTTTATTTTTTTTTTCTTTCATTTTCATTTTTGTTATTGTTGTTCTTTAACTTTTTTAAATGTTTTTATTTTTTAATTTTTTTATTTTATTATTATTATTATTATTTTAAATTTTAATTTTCAATTTTTTAATCATCATCATTACTTAAAACTTTCTTTCTTTATTTTCTATTTTTTTCTTTTGTCTTTTCATTTCTTTTCATTTTTCTTTTCCCCCTTCCTTGAATTCTACCTGCCTACTCTCATTCTCTTTAGTGACTTCTCCCTTCCCTTCTAATATCTTTCCTCCCAAGCATCAAATAAATTAATAAGAGTAAGCAGTAACTCAGTAGTCAAACAGAAGAAGAAGTAACATGAGCAGCATATAAAAACAAGGAAGAAAAGGAGTACGAACAATGAAGGACAACCTAAATATTCAAGAGCACCTAGAGTCATCAGAAAAATGGTCATATAAAGAACTCAAGTAATACCTTAGACAGATGGAATGGAACCTTAAAGAGGATACGAGACAGCAAAAACAAACAGTGATAAAACGCATTGGAAATGAATTACATAAACAGATAAAATGAGAAATTAAGCATCTTTATCAGGAGATAGAGATTATTAGAAAAATCAAACAATAATTCTAGAAATCAAGGAAATGATAAACCAAATTAAAAACTCAATTGAGAGTATCACTAACAGAGTAGAGCAAGTAGAAGACAGAATGTCAGATAATGAAGACAAAATATATCATCTTGAAAAAAGTCTAGCCAACAAAGAAATGCTGTAAAAAATTATGAGAAAACATTCAAGAGATATGGGATAACATAAAAAAAAAAACAAACTAATGAGTCATATGGATAGAGGAAGGTACAGAGATTAAAACCAAGGGAATGAGAAACCTGGTGAATGAAATAATTACAGAAAACTTTCCAGAAATAAAAATGGAAACAGATAAACAAATTGTAGATGCTTACAGGACACTGAGCACACAAAATCACAGTAGACCAATGCCAAGACACATTGTTATGAAGATATCCAATATACAGAACAAAGAGAAAATATTAAAAGCTACCAGAGAAAGGAGGCAGATTACAATCATTACAATCAGGGGTAAACCAAAAAGTTTAACAATGGATTTTTCATCATAGACGCTGGAAGTGAGAAGATCCTGGAACAACGTACTTCAAACACTGAAAGACAATGGATGCCAACCAAGAATTACGTATCCAGCAAAATTAAGCTTAAGATAAGACAACGAGATAAAAATATTTCATGATAAACAAAAGCTAAAAGAATTTCAGCCAGATAACCAGCATTGCAAAGCATCTTGAGCAAAACACTACACGAGGAAGAAATGAAAATCAACAACGAAAACCATCAGTGAGAAGTGCCTCAGTAATGACAGAGGGAAGGGGAAAAGCAAATCATGGAGAATCAAACTAATTTAAAAAAATATATATAAAAACATGGGTGGCAGTACAAACCATATATCAATAGTAACTCTAAATGATAATGGCTTAAACTCTCGAATAAAGTGACATTGGCTTGTAACTTGAAATAAAAAAAAACAAATCCAACAATATGTTGCCTCCAAGGGACACATCTGAATGGAAAAGACATACACAGGCTGAAGGTGAAAGATTGGGAAAATTTATACCATGCACATGGTCCTCGTAAGCAAGCAGGGGTGGCCATCCTCCTATCGAATAAAATCGACCTCAAGACTAATTTAATCAAAGGGATAAGGAAGGACTTTATATACTGTTAAAAGAAACCATTCACCGACAAGACATAACAATTATCAATATTCACGCAGAAAATAATGGTGCTGCGACGTTCATAAAACAATTTATCCTCAAGTTCAAGAATCAAATAGACCACAATACAATAATTATGGGTGACTTCAACTCACCTCTCTCACCATTGGACAGATCCTCCAAACAAAAGTTGAATAAAGAAACTATAGAACTCAATATCACAATCAATACCCTATACTTAACTGACATATATAGAATATATCAACCATCATCAAGTGGATATACTTTTTTCTAACCAGCACATGGATCCTTCTCAAAAATAGACCATATGTTATGCCATAGGGCAACCCTCAGTAAATATAAAGGGGTGGAGATAATACCAAGAATTTTTTGTGATCATAATGGAATGAACCTGGAAACCAATGATAAAGAAGGAAGAAAAAATCATACATCACATGCAAAATGAAGAATATGTTACTGAATGATCAATGGGTTACAGAAGACATAAAGGAGGAAATCAAAAAATTCTTAGAGATAAATGAAAATACAGACACAACATATCAGATTCTATGGGACACAATGAAAAGAAGTTTTAAGAGGTAAATTCATCGCCTGGAGGTCATTCCTCAAAATAGAAAACAAACAAACAAACAAATGAGCTCACACTTCATCTCAAAGCCCTAGTAGAAGAAGAGCAAAACAACAGAAAATGTAGCAGAAGGAAAGAAATAATTAAAATCATAGCGAAATTGAAACAAAAGAAACTATTGAAAAAATTAACAAAACTAAAAGGTGCTTCTTCAAAAAGATAAATAAGATCGACAGACCCTTAGCCATGCTAACGAAGAGAAGAAGAGAGAGAACTCAAATTACTAACATCCGGGATGAAAAAGGCAATATCACAACAGACGCTACATAAATACAGAAGAAAATTAGAAATTATTTTGAAAAACTGTATTCCAATAAAATAGAAAATAGTGAAGACATCGATAAATTTCTTAAGTCATATGATTTGACCAGACTGAGTCAGGAGGAAACACACAATTTAAACTGACCAATATCAATGGATGAAGTAGAAGAAGCAATCAAAAGACTACCAACCAAGAAAAGCCCAGGAACGGATGGGTATACAGCAGAGTTTTACAAAACCTTTAAAGAAGAATTAATACCAATACTTTTCAAGTTATTCAGGAAATAGAAAAACTGGAAGCTCTGCCAAATTCATTCTATGAGGCCAACATCACCCAGATTCTGAAACCAGACAAAGACACCTCAAAGAAAGAAAACTACAGACCAATATCTCTGAGGAACCTAGATGCAAAAATCCTCATTAAAATTCTGGCGAATTGGATACAAAGGCACATCAAAAAAATTGTGCACCATGATCAACTTGAATTCATCCCTGGGATGCAAGGAGGCTTCAATATATGGAAATCAATAAATGTTATTCACAACATCAATAGACTTAAAGATAAGAACCATATGATCATCTTGATAGACGCAGAAAAACCATTCAACAAAGTAGAGCATTCCTTTATGTTCAAAACATTTTAAAAACTAGGGATAACAGGAACTTACCTCGACATTGTAAAAGATAACTATGTTAAGCCTCAGGCTAGCATCATTCTGAATGGAGAAAAATTGAAGGCATTCACTTTAAAATCTGGAACAAGGCAGAGATATCCTCTATCACCACTTCTATTCAATATAGTTCTCGAAAAACTGGCCAGAGCAATTAGAGAGATGAAAGACATTAAAGGCATAAAAATAGGAAAAGAAGAACTTAAATTATCACTATTTGTAGATGACATGATTCTATACATAGAAGACCCAAAAGGGTCTACAGAAAAAACTACTAGAACTAATAAATGAATGCAGCAATGTGGCAGGATATAAAATCAACATGCATAAATCAAAGGCATTTCTGTATATCAGCGACAAAACTTCTGAAACAAAAATGAGTCAAAACACTGCATTCCCAATTTCCTCAAAATAATTAAATACTTGGGAATCAACCTAACAAAAGAGGTGAAAGATTTATATAATGCAAACTACAGAACCCTAAAAAGAGAAATAGAATAAGGTCTTAGAAGATGGAAAAATATACCCTGTTCATGGATAGGCAGAACTAACATCATCAAAATTGCTATATTACCAAAAGTTCTCTATAGGTTTAATACAATGCCAATCAAAATCCCAAAGGATTTTTTTTTTGTAGAAATAGATAAAGCAATCATGAAATTCAAATGGAAAAATAAAAGACCCAGAATAGCAAAAGCAATTCTAAGCAGGAAGTGTGAATCAGGCAGTATAGTGATACCAGATTTCAAACTATATTACACAGCATTCATAACAAAAACAGCATGGTACTGGTACCAAAACAGGCGGGTGGACCAATGGTACAGAATGGAGGACACAGAGACTAATCCAAAAATCTACAACTGTCTTATATTTGATAAAGGAGCTAATGGCCTGCAATGGAGGAAGGATAGCATCTTCATCAAATGGAGTTGGGTAAACTGGAAATCCATATGCAACAAAATGAAACTGAATCCCCTCCTCTCGCCATGCACAAAAGTTAACTCAATGTGGATCAAGGAGCTAGATTCAAATCAGAGTCTCTGCGTCTGATAGAATAAAAAGTTGGCTCCTATCTACATATTGTGTGGTCAGGCTCCAAATTCCTTAATAGGACACCCATAGAATAAGAGTTAATAATAAGAATCAACAAATGGGACTTACTTAAACTGATTTTTTTTTCTTAAAGAGAGAAACAATAAGAGAGGTAAATATGGAGCCTACATCATGGGAACAAATTTTTAGTCCTCACCCTTCACATGGAGCCCTAATATCCAGAGTATACAAAGTATACAAAGAACTCAGAAAATTAGACAATAAGATAACCAATAACCCAATGGGCCAAGGACCTGAATAGAAACTTCTCAGAGGAGGACATAGAATCAATTAACAAGTACATGAAAAAATGCTCTCCATTTCTAGCAGTAAGAGAAATGCAAATAAAAACCACCCTAAAATACCATCTCAATCCAGTGAGATTGGCAGCCATAATGAAGTCAAACAACAACAAGTGCTGGCGAGGATGTGGGGAAAAGGGTACTCTTGTACATTGCTGGTGGGACTGAAAACTGGTGCAGCCAATTTGGAAAGCAGTATGGAGATTCCTGGGAAATCTGGGAATGGAAGCACCATTTGATCCAGCTATTGCCCTTCTCGGACTATTCCCTGAAGACCTTAAAAGAGCGTACTACAGGGATACTGCCACATCGATTTTCATAGCAGCACAATTCACAATTGCTACACTGTGGAACCAACCCAGATGCCCTTCAATAGATGAATGGATAAAAAAATGTGACTTTCATATACTATGGAGAATTACGCAGCACTAAAAAATGACCAAATCTTGGAATTTGCAGGGAAATGCATGGCACTGAGCAGATTATGGTTAGTGAAGCTAGCCAATCCCTAAAAAACAAATGCCAAATGTCTTGTTTGATATAATGAGAGCACCTAAGAACAGAGCAGGGAGGAAGAGCATGAAGAAAAGATTAACATTAAGCAGAAACATGAGGTGCGAGGGAAAGGGAGAGAAGAGGGAAATTGCATGGTAATGGAGAGAGACACTTTTTGTTACACAAAATTACATATAAGAGGTTGTGGGAAAATAAACAAGGAGAGAAATGATTTAGAGTAGGTATGGTAGAGAGAGAAGATGGGAAGATAGGGGAGTGGGGATAGTAGAGTTTAGGAAAGGTAGCAGAATACAACAGTAACTAATAGGGCATTATGTAAAAATATGGATGTGTAACTAATGTGATTCTGCAATCTGTATTTGGAGTAAAAATGGGAGTTCATAACCCACTTGAATCTAATGTATGAAATATGATATGTCAAGAGCTTTGTAATGTTTTGAGCAACCAATAAAAGAAAAAAAAAGTAGCAATATATATGCCAATAGAAATTCATCATGAAATGTAGATCGCTCCACGCACGTGCAAGGTAGGCGGAACCGTGACCACCGACAAAACAGGCCCAGTGGCCCGCCAGATACATCGCCCCGTTCGGGGGAGGGGCAGAGCCGCCACCAGCGCCCTTTAGGTAGACAGATCTGCAACCGACAGACAGAACAGGCCTAGTGGCCAGCGGAGGGGCAAAGCCGCTGCTCACGCCTGCAAGGTAGGCGGACCTGTGACCACCGAAAGAACAGGCCCATCGAAAGTACAGGTACAGCAGCCTCCTGGCGTGGTAGGCACATTGCCTCAATTGGAGGAGGGGCAGAGCCACCGCCAAAGCCTGCGAGGGAGACTTTGCAGCTAGACAAGAGCAATATAAATATATAGGGGGAAAAATCAATAACACAACAGTTTCACCAAGCAGAAAGAAACGCGATCAGTATGAAAAGACAAGGAAAGAAAGGACCACAAGCAATGCAGGTCAACTCAACTTTAGAAGAGGTAATATCTGCAGCAGATGGAATGTCAGATAAAGAATTCAGGATATACATGCTTCAGATGATCTGGAGTCTCAAGGAAGACATTAGACAGCAAAATCAGAAAATGAAAGACCACTTCGACCACTTCGACAATGAATTACATAAACAAATCCAAGAAGCAAAAGATAAATTATACAGGGAGATAGAGGTTATAAAAAAAAATCCTGGAAATGCAGGAAACAATAAACCAACTTAAAAACTCAATTGAGAATACTACCAGCAGAGTAGAACACTTTGAAGATAGAACATCAGACAATGAAGACAAAGTATTTCAACTGGAGAAGAACATAGACAGCTCAGCAAAGCTGTTAAGAAACCATGAGCAGAACATTCAAGAAATATGGGATAACATAAAGAGACCCAACTTAAGAGTCATGGGGATACAGGAAGGTATTGAGGTCCAAACCAAAGGAATGAGCAATCTATTCAACGAAATAATACGAGAAAACTTCCCAGACTTGAAGAATGAGACAGAATCCCAAATCCTAGAAGCCTACAGGATGCCGAATGTGCAAAATCATAAGAGATCCAAACCTAGACACATTATAATGAAGATGCCCAACATACAGAATAAGGAGAGAATTTTAAAAGCTACAAGAGAAAGGAAGCAGATTACATTTAGGGGTAAACCAAACAGGATAACAGCTGATCTTTCAACACAGACTCTGAAAGCTAGAAGATCCTGGAATAACATATTTCAAACACTGAAAGAAAAGGGGTTCCAACCAAGAATTGTGTATCCCGCGAAATTAAGCTTCAGGATGGAAGATGAAATTAAAACCTTCCATGATAAACAAAAGTTAAAAGAATTTGCAGCTAGAAAACCATCTCTTCAAAACATCCTCGGCAAAATATTACAGGAAGAGGAAATGGAAAATATCAATGAAAACCAACAGCAGGAGGTAGTACAGTAAAGGTGGGGGGGAATAATCAAAGAGGAAAACAAACCATGTTTAGTAACATAAATAAACAAATATGGCTGGAAGACCAACCCATATCTCGATAATAACTCTAAATGTTAATGGCTTAAACTCACCAATTAAGAGACACAGGCTAGCAGAATGGATCACTAAACAAGACCCAACAATATGCTGCCTTCAGGAGACGCATTTGATAGGAAAAGACATACATAGACTTAAGGTGAAAGGTTGGGAAAAATCATATCACTCATATGGACTTCGGAAACAAGCAGGAGTGTCCATACTCATATCAAATAAAATAGATTTCAAGCCAAAGTTAATCAAAAGGGATGAAGAGGGACACTACATACTTCTCAAGGGAACCATACACCAACAAGACATAGCAATCATAAATATATATGCCCCAAACAATGGTGCAGCTATGTTCATCAACCAAACTCTTCTCAAGTTCAAGAGTCTAATAGACCACCATACAATAATCATGGGAGACTTCAACACACCTCTCTCACCACTGGACAGATCTTCCAAACAAAAGTTGAATAAGGAAACTATAGAGCTCAATAACACAATTAATAACCTAGACTTAATTGACATATATAGAATATACCACCCAACATCAAGCAGTTACACTTTTTTCTCAGCAGCACATGGATCCTTCTCAAAAATAGATCATATATTATGTCACAGGGCAACTCTTAGACAATATAAAGGAGTAGAGATAATACCATGCATCTTATCCGATCATAATGGAATGAAATTGAAAATTAACGATAAAAGAAGTAAGGAAAAATCATGCATCACTTGGAGAATGAACAATAGGTTACTGAATGATCAATGGGTTATAGAAGACATCAAGGAGGAAATTAAAAAATTCTTAGAGATAAATGAAAACACAGACACAACATATCGGAATCTATGGGACACATTGAAAGCAGTTCTAAGAGGAAAATTTATTGCTTGGAGTTCATTCCTTAAAAAAAGAAAAAACCAACAAATAAATGATCTAATACTTCAACTCAAAATCCTAGAAAAAGAAGAGCAAAACAACAGCAAAAGAAGTAGAAGACAAGAAATAATTAAAATCAGAGCTGAAATTAATGAAATCGAAACAAAAGAAACAATTGAAAAAATTGACAAAACTAAAAGTTGGTTCTTTAAAAAATAAAAAAAATCGACAGACCCTTAGCCACGCTAATAAAGAGAAGAAGAGAGAGAACTCAAATTACCAGCATACAGGATGAAAAAGGCAATATTACAACAGACACTTCAGAAATACAGAAGATTATCAGAAATTATTTTGAATCCTTATACTCCAATAAAATAGAAGATAGTGAAGGCATCGATAAATTTCTTAAGTCATACGATTTGCCCAGATTGAGTCAGGAGGATATTGACAACCTAAACAGACCAATATCAATTGAGGAAATAGAAGATACCATCAAAAGACTACCAACTAAGAAAAGCCCAGGACCGGATGGGTATACAGCAGAGTTTTTCAAAACCTTTAAAGAGGAACTAATACCAATACTTTTCAAGCTATTTCAGGAAATAAAAAAAGAGGGAGAACTTCCAAATTCATTCTATGAGGCCAACATCACCCTGATTCCTAAACCAGACAAAGACACTTCAAAGAAAGAAAACTACAGACCAATATCTCTAATGAACCTAGATACAAAAATCCTCAATAAACTTCTGGCGAACCGGATACAAAAACATATCAAAAAAATTGTGCACCATGATCAGGTAGGATTTATCCCTGGGATGCAAGGTTGGTTCAATATACGGAAATCAATAAATGTTATTCACCACATCAACAGGCTTAAAAATAAGAACCATATGGTCATCTCGATAGATGCGGAAAAAGCATTCGACAAAGTACAGCATCCCTTTATGTTCAAAACTCTAGAAAAACTAGGGATAACAGGAACATACCTCAACATTGTAAAAGCAATCTATGCTAAGGCTCAGGCTAGCATCATTCTGAATGGAGAAAAACTGAAGGCATTCCCTCTAAAATCTGGAACAAGACAGGGATGCCCTCTCTCACCACTTCTGTTCAACATAGTTCTCGAATCACTGGCCAGAGCAATTAGACAGACGAAAGAAATTAAAGGCATAAAAATAGGAAAAGAAGAACTCAAATTATCACTATTTGCAGATGACATGATTCGATACCTAGCAGACCCAAAAGGGTCTACAAAGAAACTATTAGAGCTAATAAATGAATTCAGCAAAGTGGCAGGCTATAAAATCAACACGCATAAATCAAAGGCATTCCTGTATATCAGCGACAAATCCTCTGAAATGGAAATGAGGACAACCACCCCATTCACAATATCCTCAAAGAAAATAAAATACTTGGGAATCAACCTAACAAAAGAGGTGAAAGACTTACACAATGAAAACTACAGAACCCTAAAGAGAGAAATAGAAGAAGATCTTAGAAGATGGAAAAATATACCCTGTTCATGGATAGGTAGAAGTAACATCATCAAAATGGCGATATTACCAAAAGTTCTCTATAGGTTTAATGCAATGCCAATCAAAATCCCAACGGCATTTCTTGTAGAAATAGAGAAAGCAATCATGAAATTCATATGGAAAAATAAAAGACCCAGAATAGCAAAAACAATTCTAAGTAGGAAATGTGAATCAGGCGGTATAGCTATACCAGACTTCAAACTATACTATAGAGCAATAGTAACAAAAACAGCATGGTACTGGTACCAAAACAGGCAGGTGGACCAATGGTACAGAATAGAGGACACAGAAACCAATCCACAAAACTACAACTATCTTATATTTGATAAAGGGGCTAAAAGCATGCAATGGAAGAAGGATAGCATCTTCAACAAATGGTGTTGGGAAAACTGGAAATCCATTTGCAACAAAATGAAACTGAATCCCTTTCTCTCGCCATGCACAAAAGTTAACTCAAAGTGGATCAAGGAACTTGATATCAAATCAGAGACATGGCGTCTGATAGAAGAAAAAGTTGGCTCTGATCTACATACTGTGGGGTCGGGCTCCAAATTCCTCAATAGGACACCCATAGCACAAGAGATAATAACTAGAATCAACAAATGGGACTTACTCAAACTAAAAAGTTTTTTCTCAGCAAAAGAAACAATAAGAGAGGTAAATAGGGAGCCTACGTCCTGGGAACAAATTTTTACTCCTCACACTTCAGACAGAGCCCTAATATCCAGAATATACAAAGAACTAAAAAAATTAAACAATGAGTTAACGAATAACCCAATCAACAAATGGGCCAAGGACCTGAACAGAAATTTCTCAGAGGAGGACATACAATCAATCAACAAGTATATGAAAAAATGCTCACCATCTCTAGCAGTCAGAGAAATGCAAATCAAAACCACCCTAAGATACCATCTCACTCCAGTAAGATTGGCAGCCATTAGGAAGTCAAACAGCATCAAGTGCTGGCGACGATGTGGGGAAAAGGGTACTCTTGTACATTGCTGGTGGGACTGCAAATTGGTGCGGCCAATTTGGAAAGCAGTATGGAGATTTCTTGGAAAGCTCGGAATGGAACCACCATTTGATCCAGCTATTCCACTACTCGGTCTATTCCCTAAAGACCTAAAAAGAGCACACTATAGGGACACTGCTACATCCATGTTCATAGCAGCACAATTCACAATAGCAAGACTGTGGAACCAACCTAGATGCCCTTCAATAGACGAATGGATAAAAAAAATGTGGCATTTATACACAATGGAGTATTACTCTGCATTAAGAAATGACAAAATCATAGAATTTGGAGGGAAATGGATGGCATTAGAGCAGATTATGCTAAGTGAAGCTAGCCAATCCCTTAAAAACAAATGCCAAATGTCTTCTTTGATATAAGGAGAGTAACTAAGAACAGAGTAGGGAAGAAGAGCATGAGAAGAAGATTAACATTAAACAGGGATGAGAGGTGGGAGGGAAAGGGAGAGAGAAGGGAAATTGCATGTAAATGGAAGGAGACCCTCAGGGGTATACAAAATTTCATACAAGAGGAAGTGAGGGGAAAGGAGGGAAAATATAAGGGGGAGAAATGAATTACAGTAGAGGGGGTAGAGAGAGAAGAGGGGAGGGGAGGGGGGAGGGGGGATAGTAGAGGATAGGAAAGGCAGCAGAATACAACAGACTCCAGAATGGCAATATGTAAATCAATGGTTGTGCAACTGAAGTGATTCTGCAATTTGTATATGGGGTAAAAATGGGAGCTCATATCCCACTTGAATCAAAGTGTGAAATATGATATATCAAGAACTATGTAATGTTTTGAACAACCTACAATAAAAATTAATTAAAAAAATAAATAATACAACAATATAATGTAATTTAAAATTATATAAATATAATCAATATGTTGTATATTTCTTAACCTTTTTCATATCTAATTGAAATTTTGTATCCTTCAACCAACATCTGCCCAACTCCCAGCTCTAGTCCCTGTTCATCATTAGTCTAGTCTACTTCCTTGAGTTGGCCTTCTTTAGATTCCACATATGAAGATATCACAAGGCATTTGTCTTTCTGTGCCTGGCTTATTTTACTTAACATGTCTTACAGCTTTATATATGTTGCTGCAGATGACAGGATTTCCTTCTTTTTTCCAAACATCCCCTACCAGATGCATGGTTTGTAAATATTTTCTACCATTCTATAGGTTGTCTCTTGATTATTGTTCTGTTTTCTGTGCAGAAGCTTTTTAGTTTTATGTAATCTCATTTGTCTGTTTTCACTTTTGTTGCCTGAGAAGTAGGCTAGAAAATTAAACAGATTACAAATAAAAAAAAAAAAGTAAAGGACAGGGTAAACACTCCACAAACAAGGAACTCTGCTGGCCTAAGAATTCTTGGGAAATGGCTTCTGAGGTTGGGCACTTGAAATATATGTTGTTGTCATGAGCTTTAGCTTACTTTGTAGTGAGACCATCAAAGGTGGGTCTGCATCTATGTGACCGAAAGACATGGTTTCTTATATTCCAATGAACATGAGGCAGCAGTGCTCAATTCTCTCTTTGTAGCTAAACTGTGTCCATTGGAAGCTAAGTGTCTCCCGGTGGGGACTGTGAAGACATTTGGTCATCCTCCACTTTTCGTGGTATTTCTTGCTTCTGCACTGGGAATTTGGTATTTGCTTCACAAAACATAAAAAGTTCATCTGGGATACAGTGCTGGAGGGAGTTCTGTCACGTGTGGTGGGTCAGGGTCTGCAGGAGAATGCACCAACCAGGCTTCTATCCCACATAGCTTGCCCCAATAACCATAGCAACCTGATTCTGAATATTGCCCTGAAAACTCTCCATTTAACAAGATGCCTTTACATATAAGGGTCTGATGTCTGCACTATATCAGTCACAAGCCATTTGGAAGCCAATGGCAGATTCACATGGCCCCACCATGATGTTTTATCACACACCTGCCCAACACTGCTCTAGGCCCCCTACTCAGCATTCTCCAAATTACTGGCTTCTCTTGTTCTACAGGATTTTCATGAAACCCAGTCAAAAACAAGGCACTGTCTGGTATACACATGATCAGCAACAGGACATCAAAAGTTTCTGCAGTGCCACCTGGTCATGGGAATTTCAAAAATTTCATGGTATTTATCTAGCAATTTTTCAAGGGTGAAGTTAGAGGCACTGTGGGTTTCAATTCATTCAGGAACCATTAAGAGTTGAGAAAGTTCATTTCAATGAAAGCTCTGGAGAACTCTCACAGTCAATGCTTCTCAAACAGTTGCCAAAAGGTCTCCTAAAGACAGGCCAATTGACATCTACAATGTGAGGTCCATGTGTGTTTTGACTCTCAAATATGGCTGCTAAGTCTTTCAGAATAAAATCATGTGATATCCTGGCTGAGATTCTCAGGCCTCTGTGGAAACCACCCTGGGCCTAGATCTCAGTTTCCAAGAGTGAGTCTCATGCGTGGCCTCCTAAAATCCCAACACAATTCATGGCAATACTTCTCTGAGGTCAGTTTCAGAACTCAGTCTCTAAGGGGAATCACACCAGAGTTCAAGCCCAGGTGGACCCAGTCATCCCTTCCATCCGCCAAAAAATGACCACAATTAAAATCAAAACACTACCACAGGGCCATCATCTTCTTCCATGTAGACACTCATCATAACCTCTAGCTGGAGGTTTCTATGAGCCCAAGGTAGTGTCCAAATAAGCTCACTTGCCCCTCATTTGCCTAAAATCATGATGGCCTGGACACTCTTCCTGTGAACCAGGAATGATCAAATATTCCTGCTGTTAAAGTGTTCCACTTCTCCAATCTAGGCCTACTGGCTGTAGGGTATAGATTCTTTATGTGATTTGGAGTCATGAGAAAACCCAAGCAAATATGGACTAGCCTCTGCAGGGATTTCAAGAACTCATTTGACCCAAAGGATCCCTATTCTCACTTGATGGAGGTCAGGAACCTAAAACAAGAGGGCAAAAATATTCACCCACAATGACTGCTCTTTTGGCCATTTTAGTTTTGGAAACACATGGGATCTTTCTTTAGATCCATCAGGTGCTGAGAATCTAAGCCACAACCTCATACAAGGACAAGAGGCTGATTCAGACACATTCCAATCCAAATCAATTAAGCAAAGAGCCACTGGTGATGTCCATACATTTCCATATAAAAACAGTTTTCTTCAGGCTACACAAAGGGGTGGCCTGAGGCAAAGACCTTCCTGACATTCAGGGTAATAGAAATAGAAGTAAGCAAATGGCCCAAAGAAGGGTTTCTCCACTGAGACTTTACTGGTCACACTGAAATCTGAGTTTTCTTAGATGCTCCCATTCCCTTCAGCTATCCAGTACATGGCCATGTCACAGAACCTTGTGGTGTTACATATTTGGGAAACAAAACCATGAGTCTATTCTGGAGAGTGGCCAGAATTCACGAAGAAAACAGGAACTTTAGATGATAATAGATGTTGCCCATCCATAAGGCAAGCTGCAGTCCATTCATTAATTGGGCAGTATGAATGCGGGGAAGCTTTCAACTAGAGACAACACATCCATTGATGCATTCTCTTTTCTAATGTCTACAACCACGGATACAGTGGGATACACAGACTTAGAAACACTCACCATGTCAAACGACTTACTAGAAACAGTCCACTCCAAACCAAACAAACCACCTTTCCTACCTATTCTCAGAACATGAGAAAAAACCACAAACTCACACCTACAACGGCAAAGGCACTTCCTTCCCCCAAATAGGTCTGTGACTATCCGGAGTGTCTTCTGACTGGTGGGCCATATTATGTTCCCCCAAAATGGCCTGTCCTGTTTCAGATCTGGTCTCCTTGGCCAACTCTGTGAAGTTGTCAGGAGCCAACGGTGAGCCACTACCTGCTTACTCAGGAAAGGCCCCTCTTCAGAGCTCTGCGGGCATTTGGCCATCCTCACATCAGTGGGTACCAAGAAAGACTGACTATGTCTTTGGGAAAAGCAAACAAGTTAGCCCACTGGAACTGGGAGTGGGAGTGGCTCTGCGTGCCTTCCTTCCTGGATCCCAGGTTCAGAGAATTCCATCACCAAGGAAGTGAAGTGAGGTCACTTCTTTCAGGAACAGAATATGCTCACTGCCTTGGTAACCACTTTGTGCTAACAGTTGCTTCCAGGGTTCCCATGAGATGGAGGCTGCCCCAACATACTGTGACACATTCAGAAGTTAGAATGGTATATCAACCATAGGCACCAGGGAACAGCTCTCCACAGAGGCCTGGTTCAGTCCATCTTCTCTTTATTAAGAAGAGAGAGGCTGATTCAGACCATCAATTAATCCTGACCAGGTTGTTTGCCATGGAAGATGACTATTGCTCTCTCAGGTCCTACATAGCTGCCTATATCTTCTGCAAGGATCATTTCTCCATGGATCTTTGATGTTCTCAGCAGGTGGAAGATCATCTACATTCCTATATTGTAAGACCCACACTGTCCCTGCTCTTAAGTAACTTATACTGAGGGAACAGTGTATGGTTAGGGTTAATAACTTGTTCAATTTGGGTTACAAATAATTCTGCGGGATGAATAATGGTATTGGCAAAATGCGATGTTTACAAGAGTATATATGTGAAACATAAGTATGAAAGCAGAAATCTAGGTAAGATTTGAAGCCCAGAAGGGCATTGGGGACTTGAGTGGGATACTTAGCTTTGAGTAATGTGCAGCACAGATGTCTCAGATAAATCAATATACACTGGCATCGGACCTTGTACCTTGGATATTGAATGTTGAAGAGAACATCCAGTCAAAAACCGATAGTTGGCAGGATTAGGAAGGTAGTTGGTAGGTTTAGAAAAAAGAGTGAGTATAGGATTTGGACCAAAAGTTCTTTAGCAATAGAATTTAGGGTAGAGAGTGTATGTAAATGTAAGCACATGTGAAGAGTCAGTCACAATGATGAACTGGGGAAAAATATAGGAAATCAGATATCAATAGAGACATTAGGAAATCAAGCAAAGTATAAATTGTGTGATAGGGTTAGACATTTTCAACAGGTTTGAAGTTGAATATATAATCTTAGGAAGAAACAATATGTAGTCAAAAATAGAATTGATATTTGAGAGCATTAGGCAACCTGGACATGGATGTTTTTAGTAATCCATGCTCACTTTCCATTTACGCTTTGGTACAATTGTAAGTGTGACCTATGCTTTTTGTGTCCAGAATATTTCTGTAATAAAATGTGTATGTAGATCAGGTGACAATAGTATTTCTTCCACCAATTCTGGGAGCAATATTTTGAAGACTTACAAATTGGTATGGGGGTACAAATAGGTGTACCCTGTTTCTATGAATATAGACATAATGCATGAATACACCATACTGTGAATAAATAATATAACTGGATCCACTTTAAATAATGAATTGAATAAATATCTGAAAATTTATAAGAAATTTTATATTGATATGCAATCATTCATTCCAACCAGTTATATATCTAACGATCATCTTAGGGTTACGGTTTATCATGAAGGGTGTGTGAGTTTTGGTTCAAAATTGATTATGGAAATAGAAAATAATATATTTGGAAAAAAGTCTCATGAATAGACCAGTCAAGAGACATAGAGGAATACATGTGTTCTGGAGCAGGAAGTGATTGAAAGTGAAACAAATGCCTATAAATTTGCTAACTAGTGAATAAAATATATATACTATGATGTGCATAAACTGATGAAATAGTAATGTACCAGTGTGGAATAAAAATTAACGTCAAAATACACATCATGTCCCATAGGAACCTACATGCATTAATGTTAAACTGGGTCAGTTAATGTACACATATTAGGATTTGTATGCACCTTTTACTGAAGTTAGTTTTCAGTACTAGGAAACAAATATGTATTTCGGGTGGATGAATATTTCTAAGAATAATCTTGTGAAAAGTTGATTATTAATCCACATACATGAACATGAATGAATTTAGGGAGTGTATATAAGACACATATATTTCATATTTTTAAAAATATGGAGAGTATATATATATATATATATATATATATATATATATATATATATATATACATACATATATATATATACACACACACACACACACACACACACACACACAAACACAGACATTAAAAAGTAGCAATGTATATGCCAATCAAAATTCATCATGAAATATATATCATAAAGATTCAAAAACATTCATTTTAGTGAACATGGGTTTATGTATAATGTTGTTCCACTGGGAAGCTCACCCATAGGTTGAATTTTCAGTTCCAACAGCGTTTAGGAGGAGTGATCACTTCTCACAGTTTGTATCTGCTAAGTCATATATCTTACAAGGATGTACGTCTGATACCTTGTAGGATTCTATTTGTGCATATAAAAATACATGTGCTGAATAGGCTCCAGAGAATGGGAGACCATAATTCACATATTTGTTAACTTTAAAAACAGATTGAGAACTATTTCAATTAAATATTGAATAGATTTATAACACCTACCCTTTATCATGCAAAAGGCAAGTCCAACTCTGAACTGCAAGTATTTATGTACTGTTTGGGTTACTTTCTTCCATCATATTAGGATTAGTAGTCAGAGTCTAGTAGAATATGGGTTAGTGTCAGGGATTCAGAATTTCAAATGGAAAAAAGGAAAATTAATCTTCCAACTCTCATCCAGAACAATGCCTTGTCATTACCTTCGCCCCAAGGAAGACACAATTAGAGTAGAAGAGTTACAAAATCTGTGATTACATTTCTGGAATCGAAAATGCTCAGGAGTGCACAAACTTGGAGGTGGTATAGGAGTTTCCAAAAGTAAGGACAGGGTACACACTCCACAAACATGAAGCTCTGCTTGCCTAAAACTTTTTGAGAAACTGCCAGTGAAGTTGGGCACTGAAATATAGGTTGTTGTCAGGAGTTAAGCTTCCTTTGTAGTGAGACCCTCAAAGCTGGGTCTTCATCTATGTGACCTGGAGGACATCGTTTCCTATTTTCCAATGAACACGAGGCAGCAGTGCTCAATTCTCTCTTTGTAGGTAAACTGTGTCTCCCTGTGTGGACTGTGAAACAATTTGGTCATCCTCCACTTTTTGTGGTGTTTCTTGCTGCTGCACTTGGAGTTTGGTTCATGCTTCACAAAATACAAGGAGTTCAACTGGGAAACAGTGCTTGAGGTATTTCTGTCACGTGTGGTGGGTCAGGGTCTGCAAGAAAATTCACCAACCAGGCTTCTATCTCTCAAAGATTGCCCCCTTGTCCATAGCAACCTGATTCTGAACATTGCCCTGAAACTACGCCATATAACAAGATGCCTTTACATATAAGGGTCTGATGTCTGCACTCTGTCAGTTACAAGCCATTTGGAAGCCAATGGCAGATCCAAATGGCCCCACCATGATGTTTTATCACACACCTGTCCACCACTGCTCTAGGCCCACTACTCAGCAGGCTCCAAAATACTGGCATCTCTGTTCTAAACAATTTTCATGAAACCCTGTCAATCAAGGCACTGTCTGGTACACTCATGGTAAGCAACAGGACATCGAAAGTTTCTGCAGTTCCACCTGGTCATGGAAAATTCAAAAATTTCGTGGTATTTATCTAGCCATTTTTCAAGGATGACGTTGGATGCACAATTATTCAGGAACCATTAAATGTTGAGAAAGTTCATTTCAAAGAAAATTCTAGAGAACTCTCACAGGCAAGGCTTTCCAAAGAGTGGACAAAAGGTCACTTGAAGCCAGGACCATTGAGATCTACGATGTGAGGTCCTATGTCTTTTGACTCTCAACTATGGCTGCCAAGTCTTTCTGAATAAAATCATGTGATATCCAGGCTGAGATTCCCAGTTCTTTGTGGAAAGCCACCCTGGTCCTAGATATCAGGTTCCAAGGGCGACTCTCATGCGTGGCCTCCAAAAATCCCAACACAATTCATGGCAATTCTTCTCTGAGATCAGTTTCAGATCTCAGTCTCTAAGTGGAAACACACCAGAGTTCAAGCCCAGTTGACCCAGTCATCTCTTCCAACCGCCACACCAATGACCAGAATTAAAACCAAAACACTCCCACATGGACCTCATTTTCTTCCATATAGACACTCATCATAACCTTGGCTGGAAGTTTTTATGAGACACAGAGCCCAAGACAAAGTCAAAATAAGCTCCCTTGCCCTTCATTTGTCTAAAGTCAGTGTTTCCTGGACAACGTTCCTGTGAACCAGGACTGATCAAAGAGGTCTGCCATTAATACTGTTCTGCTTTTCCAATTTGAGGCATACAGACTGTCGGGTATAGTTTCTTTATGTGATTTGCAGTCATGAGAAAACCCAAGCACCTATGGGCTAGCCTCTGCAGGGCTTGAAGAACTCAGTTGACACAAAGATCCCTGTTATCACTTGATGGAGATCAGGAACCTTACAGAGGAAGGCAAGAGACTTCATCACAATGACTTCTCTTTTGGCCATTTTGGATTTGGATGCACACATGGGATCTTTCTTTAGATCCATCAGGTGCTGAGAATCTAAGCGATAATCTCACACTGCACTAAGAGGCTGATTCAGACATATCCATTTGCAAAGCAATTAACCCAGGAGCCACAGGTGATGCCCATTTATTTCCATTTGAAAACTGTTTTTTTCAGGCTTTGGAAATGTGTGGCCTTAGGCAAAGTCCTTCCTTTCATTCAGGGCAACAGAACAATAGGTAAGCAAAATACCAAAGCAGATTTTCTCCACTGAGACTTTCCTGGTCACACTGATATCTGAGTTTTCTGAGATATTCACCATTCTCTTCAGCTATCCAGTACATGGCCATGTCCCAGATTGTGGAGGAGATACATATCTTGAACACAAAACCATGAGCCTATGGGAGAGTGACCAGATTCAGGAAGATATCAGGAATGTAGGAAGGTAATAGGTGTTGCCCATCCATAAGGTAACCTGCAGTCCATTCATAAATTGGACAGGATGAATTCTGCGAAGAATTCTACTAGACAGGACACATCTATTGATGCATTCTCTTTTCTATTGTCTACAACCACAAATACAGTGGGATACCCAGACATAGAAACACTCATCTTCTCAAAGGACTTACTAGAAACAGTCCACTCTAAACCAAACAAACCGACTTTCCTACATATTCTCAAAACTTGAGACAAAATCACAAACACACACACACACACCCACAAAGGCACCTTCTTTCCCCAAATAGGTCTGTGACTATCCGGAGCGTCCTCTGACTGGTGGGCCATACTATGTTTCCCCGAAATGGACTGTCCTATGTCAGATCTGGTCTTCTTGGCCAAAACTGTGAAGTTATCAGGAGCCAGCGGTGAGCCACTGCCTATTTTCTCAGGTAAAGCCCCGCTTCAGAGCTTTCCTGGCATTTGTCCATCTTCAATTTAGTAGTTGCCAAGAAAGACTTACTCTATCCTTCTTAAATCCAAAAATTTGAGACACTGGGACTTAGACTGGGACTGCCTCAGGGTGCCTGGCTTCCTGGATTCCAAGTTCAGAGTGTTCCATCAACAAGAAAGTGACATGGGTCACTTCGTCTAGAACTGAATGAGGTCACTGCCTTGGCAACCACTTTGTCTTAACAGTTGCTTCCAAGGGTCCATGAGATGGATCCTGCCCTTACTTCCTATGACACTGTCACAAGTTAGAATGGAATATCAACCATAGGCACCCGGGAACAGCTCTCCACACAAGCCTGGTTTGGTCCATCTTCTCTACATTAAGAAGAGAGAGACTGCTTCAGACACACCCCTTCATCCTGACCTGTTTTTTTTTTTTTTGTCATGAAAGATGACTTTCGCACTCTCAGGTCCATCATAGCTGCCTACATCTTCTTTAGGGATCATTTCTGCATGGACCTTTGAAGTTCTCCGGAAGTTGAGGATCTCCTACATTCCTGTATTGTAAGACCAACTCTGTCCCTGCTCTTCTGTAAAGTTAGATTGAGGGAACAGTGTATGGTTACAGTTAATAACATGTTTGATTTGGGTTAGGATCATTCTGCTGGATGAATAATGGTATTGGGAACCTGCAATATTTATAAGATTATATAGGTGAAATATATGAATGAAAACAGAAATCTCGGTAACATTTGAAGCCCAGAAGGGCATTGGGTCCTTGATTGGGATACTTAGCTTTTAATTATGATCTGCACAGATGTCTCAGATAAATCTATACACAATGGCATAAGATCTGATACCTTGGATGATTGAATGTTGAGGAGAACAACCATTCAAAGAGGGAGAGTTGGTAGGATTAGGAAGATAGTTGGTAGGATTATAAAAAAGTGTGAGTATAGCATTTGGACAAATAGTTCTTTAGCAATAGGTTTTCAGGTAGACAGAAAATGTAAATGTCAGCATATGTGAAGAGTCAGTCACAGTGATGAACTGGGGAAAATATGTAGGAAAGCAGATATCAATAGAGACATTAGGAAATCAGGCAAAGTATAAAGTGAGTGATAGCAAAAGACATTTTCAACAGGCTTGAGATTGAATATATAATCTTAGGAAGTAACAAATATGTAATCACCAATAGGATTGACATTTGAGAGCATTAGGCAACCTGGACATGGGTTATTTTCATAATCCATACTCACATTCCATTTAGGCTTTGGTACAATCGTAAGTGTGACTTTGCATTTTGTGGCCAGAATATTACTGTGATAAAACGTATATGTAGACTAGGTGACATGAGTATTTCTTGCACCATTTCTTGGAGCAATATTTTGAAGGGGTATAAATTAGTATTGGGGGTACATATAGGTGTACCATGTATGTATGAATATAGAGATAATGCATGAATAGACCATACTGCGAATAAATAATATAACTTGTTCCAACTTTAAATAATGGATTGAATTGATATCTGAAAATACACAGGAATCATATATTGATATACATACATTCATTCCAATCAGTAATACATCTAATGGTAATATTACGGTTGTGGTTTATCACCAAGAGTGTGTGAATTTTGCTTCAAATTTGATTATGGAAATCGAAAATAATGTGTTTGGAAAGAAATCTCATGAAATGACCACTCAAAAACAAGGAGGAATACATATGTTCTGAAGCAGGAAGTGATTGAATATGTTACAAATTTCATTAAATTTGTGAAGTTGTGGATGAAATGTATATTCTATAATGTATAAATACTGTAGAAATAGTAATGTACCAGTGTTTAATAAAAATGAACGTCAAAATACACATCATGTTCCATAGGAATCTACTTGCATTGATGTTAAAGTGGGTCAGCTACTGTAAAAATATAAGGATTTGTTTGCACCATTCACTGAAGTAACTTTTTAGTACTAGAAAACAAATATGTATTTCAGGTGGATGAATATTTTTAAAATAATCTTATGAAAAGTTTAATATAAAACCACATACATGAACAAGAATGAATTTAGGGAGTGTATAATAGGACACATATATTTTATATTTTGAAAAATCTAGAGAGTATATATATATATATATATATATATATATATATATATATACACACACACACACAAAACACACACAGAGACATTAAATAGTAGCAATATATATGCCAATTAAAATTCATTGTGAAATATATATCATCCACAGATCCAAAATATTAATTTTACTGAACATGGATTTATGTATAATGTTTTTCAACTAAGAAGCTCACTCATAGTCTGAATTTTCAGTTCCAAAAGCATTAATGAGGAGTGATCTCTTCTCACACTTTGTATCTGCCAAGTTAGCCACCTCTCAAGAATATACGTGTGATACCAGGTAGGATTCTATATGTGCATATAAAAATACATGTGCTGAATAGGCTACAGAAAAATGGAGACAGGAATTCACATATGTGTTAACTTTAAAAACACATGCAGAACTATTTCAACAAAAAATTGACAAGATTTATAACTCCTACCCTATATCATGCAAAAGGCAAACCAACTATCCACCATGCCTCCTGTGAAGTGCTAGTATTTCTATTCTGTTTGGGTTACTTTTCTCCATCATATTAGAATTAGTAGTCAGAGTCTAGTAGGGTATGGGTTAGTGTCAAAGATTCAGCATTTCGAATGGAAAATTGAACAATGAATCCAATGTGTATGTAAATATGTGCTACACAAAATTATTCCCACTCTCATCCAGAACAATGCCTTGACAATTCCTTCACCCCAAGTAAGACACAATTAGAGGAGAAGATTTAGAAAATCTGTGAATAAATATGTTAAATGGAATATGCTCAGGAGCTCACAACCTTTGAAGTGGTAGAGTAGTTTCCAAAAGTATGGGACAGGGTAAAAACTCCACAAACATGGAGGTCTGCTGGCCTAGAGATTTCTAGAGAAACTGCCTGTGAGTTTGGGCACTTGAAAAATATGTTGTTGTCAGGAGCTTAGCTTCCTTTCTAGGGAGAGCATAAAAGCTTGGTCTGGATCTATGAGACCTGGAGGACATGGTTTCTTATTTCCCAATGTACATGAGGCAGCAGTGCTGAATTCTCTTTTTAGGTAAACTGTGGCCACTGGGGGATAAATGTGTGGCAGTGTGCACTGTGAAGCCATATGGTCATCTTCCATTTTCGTGGTGTTTCTTCCTGGTGCACTGTGTGTTTGGTATTTGCTTCACGAAATACAAAGAGTTCAACTGGGTCACAGTGCAAGAGGAAGTTCTGTCATGTATGGTGGGTCAGGTTTTGCAGGAGGATCCAAGAGCTAGGATCCTATCCTACATATCTTGCCCCCTTGACCATAGCAACCTGATTCTGAACAATGTAATGAAACCTCTCCAAATAACAACTTGCCTTTATATGGAAAGTTCTGCTGGCTGCACCATGTCAGTCACAAGGCATTTGAAACCAATGGAAGATACACATGGCCCCACCACAGATGTTTTATCACATACCTGCCCACCACTGCTCTAACCTACTACTCAACAGAGTCCAACTTACTGGCATCTCTGTTCTACACCATTTACATGAAACCCAGTCAATCAAGGCACTGTCTGGTATATTCATGATCAGCAACAGGACATCAAAAGGTTTTCCAGTGCCACCTGGTGATGGGAAATTCAAAAATTTCATGGTATTTATCTAGCCATTTTTCAAGGATGAAGTTGGAGGCCCTGTGAGTTTCAATTCTTTCAGGAACCATTAAATGGTTAGGAAGCTCATTTCAATGAAATCTCTGGAGAACACTCACAGGTAAGGCTTCCCAAAGAGTGGCCAAAAGATCATATGATGTTATGCCCATTTAGGTCTACAATGTGAGGTCCATATGAGTTTTGACTCTCAACTATGGGTGCCAAGTCTTTCAGAATAAAATTTGTGGTATCCTGGCTGAGAGGCTCAGTGCTCTGTGGAAAGCCACCCTGGGCCTAGAACTCAGGTTCCAATGGCAACACTCATGCCTGGCTTCCTAAAATCTCAACACTATTTATGGCAATACTTCTCTGAGGTCAGTTCCAGAACTCAGACTCTAAGGGAGTCACATCAGAGTTCAAGAACATGTGGACCAAGTCATCTCTTCCAACCGTCAACCAAATGACCACAATTTAAACCAAAACACTCCAACGTGGCGCTCATCTTCTTCCATATAGACACTCACAATAACCTATGGCTGGAGTTTTCCATGAGGGGCACACCCCAAGACCGTGTCCAAAATAAGCTCTCTTGCACCTAATTTGCCTAAATTCAGGGTGGCCTGGACACCCTTCTTGTGAACCAGGAGAGATTAAGTAGGCCTCCCGTTAATACTGCTCCGCTTCTTCAATTTGAGGCCAAATGACTGTGGGGTTTGGATTCTTTATGTGAATTGGAGTCTTGAGAAAACCCAAGCAAATATGGGCTAGCCTCTGCAGGGCTTTGGAGAACTCATTTGACCCAAAGGATCCCTAATCTGACTTGATGGAGGTCAGGAAAGTTACAGAGGAAGGCGAGAGACTTCATCCACAAGGACTGCTCTTTTGGCCATTTTGGTTTTGGATGTAAACAGGAGCTGAGAATCTAAGTCACAGCCTCACACAGGGTAAATAGGCTGATTCAGACACATCCTTTCCAAAGCAATTAAGCAAAGAGCCACAGGTAATGCCCATTCATTTCCATTTGAAAACTGTTTTCTTCAGGCTTCAAAAAGTGGTGGACTGAGGAAAAGACCTTCCTGACATTCAGGGCAACAGAAGAATAGGTAAACAAAAGGCCCCAAGCAGGGTTTCTCCACTGAGACTTTCCTGGTCACACTGATATCTGAGTTTTCTGAGATGCTCACCATTCCCTTCAGTACATGGTCATGTCACAGAGCTTCGAGGTTGTGCATATCTTAAACAGAAAACCATGAACCTATTCTGGAGAGTGGCCAGAATTCAGGAATAAAACAGGAACTAAGGAAGATAGCAGGTGTTGCACATCAATAAGGCAAGCTGCAGTCCATTCATAAATAGGGCAGGATGAATTCTGTGAAGCTTTCTACTAGACAGGACATATTCATTGATGCATTCTCTTTTCTAATGTCTACAACCACGGACACAGTGGGATACACAGACATAGAAATTCTCGCCTTGTCAAACGACTTACAAGAAACAGTTCACTCCAAACAAAACAAACTGCCTTTCATACCTATTCTCAGAACATGAGACAAAACCACAAACCCACACCCACACAACAAAGGCAGCTCCTTTCCCCAAGTAGGTCTGTGACTATCCGGAGTGTCCTCTGACTGGTGGGCCTTACTATGTTCCCTGGAAATAGCCTGTTCTGTCTCAAATCTGGTCTTTTTGCCAACTCTGTGAAGTTGTCAGGAGCCAGCGGTGAGCCACTGCCTGCTTTCTCAGGAAAGCCCCCTCTTCATAGCTTTCCTTGCATTTGGCCATCCTTACATCAGTAGGTCCCAAGAAAGACTGAGTCTGTCTTTGGTAAATCAAAATAAGTTTGACCACTGGGACTGGGACTGGGACTGGCTCTGGGTGCCTGGCTTCCTGGATTCCAAGTTCAGAGAGTTCCATCACCAAGGAAGTTAGGTGTGGTCACTTCCTTTTGGAACTGAATGAGGTCACTGCCTTGGCAACAACTTTGTCTTAACAGTCGCTTCCAAGGTTACCATGAGAAGGAGGCTGCTCCTACTTCCTGTGACACTTTCACAGGTCAGAGTGGTATGTCAACCATAGGCATGCAGGAGCAGCTCTCAACACATGCCTGCTCTTGTCCACCTTCTCTACATTAAGAAGAGAGTGGCTGATTCAGACACATCCCTTCATCCTGAGCAGGTTGTTTGCCATGGAAGACTTTTGCTCTCTCAGGTCCTTCGTACTTGCCTACATCTTCTCCAGGGATCATTTCTGCGTGGACCTTTGAGGTTTTCAGCAGGTGGAAGATCCTCTATAATTCTGTATTTTAATACCAATTCTGTCCCTGCTCTTCTGTAAAATTAGATTGAGAGAACAGTGTATGGTTAGGATTAATTACAGGTTCGATTTGGTTTAGAAAGGAAACTACACGGTTGAGCAAACAGGGTCCTACAGTTAGCAATAATATGAGGATTTTTAATGGACCGGCCATGGCAGATAAGCGTAGTTAATCAGGTCACTATGTGAACCAAGACTCAAACCTCCCTTTTGGGGCCTCTGTCTCTCTTTGACTCTCTTCAAGTCGTTTTCTTAATTTACTCATAGATTCTTTTACAACTCCAGTATTGTCGGCATAAAAACAACATTCTTCCCTCAATGCAAGCAAAAAGGCACCTTTCTCTCATAAAGAGGAGGTCCAACACTCGCCTGCTTTGTAAAACAACTTCAGAAAGAGAGAGGTTAAAATTCCTGTAAAGCTGTGATGTCGGTTTTTAATGTCTTTAAACTTTGGCATATTTCTGCTTCTAATTGTGTCTTTGTTGTGTCTCATGGACTAGCCCACCCCTTCAGCAACTATTATTTCTAATAGGATGGCTAAAGTGAGGGATACAGGTTCCCAGTGGAACCGGGTTGTATGCCCCCCTATTTGATCTTTAAATGAACCTAAGTCATGATAGAGAACTCTGGAAAACATCTGCATCATTACATAATTAATCACATATATTGACCATTTTATGAAAACATAAATAATGTTAAAGTGTATAGAATTATACTGTTGTAGGGACGGACAAGGAAAGGGACCTAAGATAGCACAAAACACAGGAAAACAGTCTTATTTGGTTGTATCCGGATTTAGAGGGCATCGCTTCTGTTGTAATCAATTAATCCCCTGAACCCCAAGTTTCGGTAGTTTTAGAATTTGTACCCAACATGTAAGGGAAGTGGCTCAGAAGTTCACAGTCTGTAGAAATTCACAGAAATCAGTTTTTGTTTCTGTTTTTGTTCCTCTGTTCTGGGCAAGTTAACTTTTCAAAGACACCTTGGAAAGGGAGAGCTTTTTTGTCTGTTTTTTTTCTCCCTGCCAGCTGTCACCATGAAGCCCAATTGGTAACTTTTTTATCTTAGAAATCTAGCCATCTCTGTGAAGCCCCAGCTCAAGGCCAGAGGCCTTGTTCACATATTTTGTGAAAATCTAGTAAGGCGGTGTCAAGCTTAGGGGTGGTGATTTTTCCAGCCAGTGGCCAAGTAGAACAGGGCAACACGAAAAGTGGAAGTTTATCTACATTGAACTCTTTCAGAGGGACTCTTTTGCTGAAAGACCTAATATAAGCCTCGGTGAAGACTTCTGGAGAAGGTTATTTAAGACATATCTATGGACCTGGTACAGAGGGGGAAGACGGGGAAGGCGAGGCTGAGTGCAGCTCCGTGGATCTGAGAATGAGGAAGATGAGATGTAAAAGAATAATGGAAAAGGGGTTTGGGATTTTCCTAGAACAAAACTTGAGCAGTAGAACAGGTAGAGCAGAGGTGAAGATGGGAGTGAGTATTCCAAAAAGCCTGTGAGGGACTTTAAATTCTTAGTAACCTGTTTTCAGTGATGACAAAGCAACTTTAAAGGCTATTTTTATTACATCTTGGATAGGGGTCTGAGGGCTCTTCTCAGCTGGTTTGAGCTTTGGTTTAGCTTCTTAGAGCACTTGGTGGGACCTAGTGCAGGCACAGACAGAAAAAGAGAGGAATGAGTGAGTGGAGGGGTACCTCGGTACCTGCTACCTCAGCAAGGGGGCAATGGTCTGAGAACTGGCGGAGGTTTGGGTTTTTGATGTAGTAATTGGAGGGAAGAAATCAGGTTGCTGAGGTGGGAGTGACAGCAGAGAGTCTAGAGCAGAAGGCTGAGGGTGAGGAACTATTGGAGAAGCATAGTACAGGATGTGAGTGAAGGAGGGAAAAGGATTCCACATAGGGGAATTTTCCCCTTTTGAGCACTTGCCGAAGTTAAAAATGTCATGCAGAATTTGAGGATCTAGAGAACCCTCTGGGGGCCATAGTTTTTGGTTGTCTAATTGGTTATATGGCCAATGCTGTGTACTGAATTTGATGAGGAGTTTGGGTTCCACCAGGCAGCCCCGGGATGCTCACATCCCCATGAATTACACAAGAAGTTGGCTTTCCCCCCACACAGCCATGGCTGTTTGTCTCTTTGATAGTCCGCCGGGCATATATAGTAATCTAGGCTAACCAACCTGAATCTGGCTCGCGTTTCCGTGCATCCATAATGTTTGTTTCAATTATCTATGGTATGGAAGGGATTTAATGGAACTTTAGTGGGATCCTCTTCATTGGGGTTATCTCAATAGGAAAGACCTATACCAAGCTGAAAAATGTCTGGGTGGAGAGATAGCCACCAGGTCCCTAAGGGGGCTGTATGCGAGATAGACCATACTTCTTGTCTAGTAGGATTTCAGATGAGCCTTCACTGCTGAACAGGCTGATGAGGGTTAGGAGTACTGGTGGCCAAGGGGAGAGTCTATAGTCTTGTCCACATAGCGAATACGCAATTTGAAATGGTTACCAGTTTTTTCCAGTTTCCAACCAGAGTCTGGACACAGCGAAGGCTTGAGATGAGAGGCATGGATCCAAAAAGTGATTCTGTCTACTTTTATGGCTGTAGGTGTTATAAGTAGCACCTGGTATGTTCCTTTCCAGCGGGGTTCTAGGGATAACACCTGATGTTGTCTTATGTTGACGAAGTCTCTTACTTGATATTGATGTGGAATCCCCTCGTCCCCAGGTTGGTAGGCAGTGGCCAGCTGTTTCCACAGTTATCACTGAGTTCTTTCAATGGCTTTAAGTCTGTCAAGCAAGGGGTGTGTAAGGGATTGTTAGGCCTTAGAGTTGGGGATTAGGTCCCTTACTGGATGATGGGCATCATAGAGAATTTCATAGGGGGTGAGGTTGCACAAAGAAACTGAGGGAGTATTTCTCGCATGAAACAGTGCATAAGGCAGGAGCATAGTCCAATCTTTTATGCCGGTCTCTAAGCTTAATTTTGTTAAGGTCTGTTTAATGGTTCTATTTATTTTTTCTACCTCTCCTGAGCTCTGGGGTATATAAGCATAATGTAACTTACAATTAATCCACACCTGACTTACCTGGGCCATGAACACAAGTCCATTATTAGACCCTATTATCTTAGACAGACCGCATCTTGGAAAAATATCTTCCAGGATCTTCTTGAGAACCATTTGCGCCGTTTTTTTTTTTTTCTGTGTGTGTGTGTGTGTGTGTGTGTGTGTGTGTGTGTGTGTGTGTGTAAGGCTTCAATCCATCCTGAGAATGTATCCACAAAGACTAGGAAATATTTAAGTCCATACCTTGCTGGCTTAATTTCAGTAATGTCCACTTCCCAGAATTGTCTTGGTCTGGTTCCTCGTAGGTGCTTTCGTCTAAGAAACTTGGAAGGGTAAGCATTAAACAATTGACTGACCCGACAGGCTTTTGTTACCAGTTCAATTATTTCCTTTCGCTGTGAGTCAGTTAGTGGAAAACTCTGTTCTTAATCCTACAGGAATGCCTGCAGTTTCTTTGAACCAAGGTGATTGAGTTGATGTACATTTTTAACGTAGTGTAGGGCTTTCTGTAATTGCAGGCTGAGCTCAGTAAAGTTGAGGCGTTCAATGTCAGTGTCCTTAGATGTTATCTAAAACTTCCTGGTACTAAGGGGTCCATTGGAATTGGGCATCTCCCTTTAACAGCGGGTATAAAGGAGCAGCTAAGGACTCAAACCCATTTATCCATAACCTGCAAAACCCAGCAATCCCAAGAAACTCTTAGTTGTCTGCTGTAAGATGGGGTTGGTATCTGCTCAATGGTTTGTCTTCTGGGCTCAGTGAGCCATCGTTTACCGCCCCTAAGGAAATAGTCGAGGAAGATTACTTCTTGCTGGCAAATTGGGCAATTTTGGCCGAAGCTCTATACCCGAGTTGAGCAAGCTCGGATAATAGTGCTTGGGTCCCAGTTCACAGTTTTCCTTGGTGTTGGATGTCAGAAGCAGGTGATCCACATATTGAAGCTGGGTGAATTTGGGGTGTGTAGTTCAGAAATTGTTGAGATCTCTGTGAAGGGCTTCATCAAAGAGAGTGGGGGAGTTTTTGAACCCCTCTGGGAGTCTAGTCCAAGTTAGTTGACTATACTTTCCGGTTTCTGGGTCTACCCACCCAAAAGCAAACAGCAACTGACTATCTTTCTGCAGAGGCAAGCAAAAGAAAGCTTGTTTTAAGTCCAGAACAGTATGCCATTTCTGCTCAGGGTTCAGAGTGCAAAGCAGATTGAACAGATTAGGTACCGTGGGGTAAATGTCCTGCACTCTGTTGTTGATCTCTGTTAGGTCTTTAACAGGGTGATAGTCCCTGGTTCCTGGCTTTTTCTTCTAATAGCAGGGGAGTGTTCCAGGCCAATTGACAGGGCCTTAGGACCCCTAAGGCCAGATATTTCTGAATATAGGGCCTTATCCCATCTTTAGCTTTTTATGCTTAGAAGATATTATTTGACATTGATTGGGGAGGCTGAGGTTTTTAACTCCACTGTTATTGGAGGTTGTTTCACGGCCAGGCCTAACACAGCAGTTTTTGCCCAGGCATCTCGGTAATCTGTTATCCATTTCTGGGGTAGCTTGCCTGTTTGATCAGTCTTGGGGGGTGTGAAGACTGGACGTTCATCTTCTACTAATATAGTTAAAGCCGTGACTATAGGAGTTTTTACTGAAGGATTTAGAAATTTCATTTGGGGGCCTTCAGGGTTAAAAGTTATTTGGGCCCAGAGCTTGGTGAGCAGATCTCTGCCCATCAATGCGTGCGGGCATTCTGGGATTACTAGGAAGGAGTGATGGATTTTTCCTTTCCCCAGGTCCATGGTCCTCTTAGTAGTCTAAGCCCGATATTTACTGCCATTAGCCCTTTGAACTATAGAACTTTTATTTGATAGACGGCCCAATGGGGCCTTCAGGGCTGAGTATACTGCTCCTGTATTCACTTCAAAGTTTACTGGGGTCCCCTACACTTCAAATCTTACCCTGAGCTAGGGGAAAGAATCTGAGCCCCAACTTTCTTAGTCATCCCCCAGAGTCAGAATGGCTGGCTGGCATGTCTGTCTCTTTATAGGGCACTCTTTGGCCCAGTGTCCTTTTTTTTTTTACAGTAGGCACATTGATCTGAGGCCAGGGGTGGCCTGTGGCACGGGCCCAGGTAAATCTTCCTGTCACCTTATGTCTTAATTTCTGGCCTCTTTCTTGTTGTGACCAGGATCTTAGTCAATGCCTTAGTCTTTCTTTTGCTTCTCTCATCCTCCCTCTTCTCCCTTTCTTTTTCCCTGTTTCTCTCTTATAGTATACTTTTTCGGCTTCTCTGACTAAATCTCTCTTTTAACTTTTTTTTTTTAATATCCATGGCAGCTTCAACAATTAAGGCCATCGTTACAGATGCCTTTTGATCTGCTGCCTGAGGATCGAAAGGACTCTTATATGCCTTCCTAATTCTCTCTAGAAACATAGAGGAAGATTCATCAGGCCTTTAAATAATTTCTCTTACCATGGCCAAATTAGTTGGTCACCTAGCGGCCCTTTGGATACCCGCAATTAGAGCCTGGCAATAATTGGACAGATGCTCCCTATCTTCAAAGGTGTTGGGGTCCCAGTTGGGTTGGTTAAAGGGGAAGGCAGCTTTTATTATGTTGGGAAGTTGTGTTGGTCGCCCATCAGGTCCGAGGATATTTTTTCTAGCTTCCAGGAGGTTTTTCTCTCATTCCTCTGTCATGAAGAGAGTCCCTAGGAGTTGTTGGCAGTCATTCCAAGTAGGCAGGTGTGAAAATGTTGGCGAGTTCTCTGAGTTTTTTTAGCCGGGCCAGCTTCCTCCAGGGAAGGAGGCGCTGTGTGTGTCATGGGACAGTCATCTGGAGGATGCTGGGCCATTCTGGCTTCCTCGAATGGTGGAGAGGCTGAGTCAGCAGCAGGGGAATTACTTACAGGGTTTTGGGGTTGGGGGACAAGGGCAGAGGATAAGGATGAGTAGAGTCTTGAGACTCAGGGAGAACAGAGGGTGGAGGTTGAGGAACAGAGAGTTTGAGAGATAGAATCATAGGGGAAGGAGTAGGAGTGGGTGCAGGGACAAGGAAAGGCTTCACCCATGGAGGAGGAGATTTGCAGAGGTCCTGACAAGTTAAGATATATGGCTATTGATCTGGATGTCTATGTGGCCCTGGCTGAAAGACAATATCTCAGACTTTTCAAATTAGTGCGAAGTAGAAACATCCTTCTAGAGGCCATCCGACTACAAAGGTGGGTTATTCTGAGACACAGAATCTGCCAGGTCTGGTGTTTTAATGAAAAAGAAAGATTCTGAGCCCTTAAGCAGACTTTGGTCCAGTGATTAAGGGTCAGGGACAGAGGCATTGAAGTGCTCTGTCCCATAATGAAATATACACAGACAAGACAAGACAATAAAGACAGGCAATGGACGTCCAATACTGAGACCAGGACTGAGTAGCCGGCAAAACCTGATGGGCTGGCAATTCCAAATCTGAAAGAAAATATCACTGAGTCGAGGAGACTATGGTTCCTCGATTTCCCGAGTCCATCCCCCAGGGACATGGCCTGTGGCTCTGTGACATGTGTGTCAGCCACCGTGGGAGAGTGGGAGAGAGCTCACGCTCTTTACCAATAGCCATTTTGTCAAACCCTAACCTGAATCCTGAAACCAGAAAGAGGGGCCTTATTTACCCCCAGAGCATCCCGTTGGGGGTCTTTCATCTGCAGCTGCCGGATCTCGCTGGGGCCACCAGAAGTAAAGATCGGGTGAGCATCGATGAAAGAGACCACCAAGAGACTGTCTAATGCAACAGCAAAGGGTTTATTGGGAGTCCGGCATGCAAGGGCTCAGAGCTCGCTTGAATAGAGCAGAGAGCCCTGAGAACAGCTTAAGAAGTGCTTATATATTTTCCTTGGAGAGGGCAGGGAGGGAAGTTTATTGATGGGTAAGGGCGAGTGGGCGGTTTGCGTGCAAATGGTTGATGGAGTACATTCTGCAGTTTGGCAGTTGGGGGCAGCACATTCTGGGAACAAGAAGAGCAAACAGTTCTCAAGATTTCAACAGTGTTTTATTAAGCATACAGAAAAACAGGAAGTGACAAGTACCTATTTTATTAACCTTTCAATATAAGTATGAAAACAGAAATCTAGGTTAAATTTGAAGCCCAGAAGTTCATTTGGCCCTTGATTGGAATACTTAGCTTTGAATTACGTTCCGTAGAGATGTCCCAGAAATATGGATATACAATGACACAGGACCTTGTACCTTCTCAGAGGTCAGTTCCAAAACACAGTCTCTAAGGGGAATCACACCAAAGTTCAAGACAAGATGGACTCAATTATCTCTAGCAACCACCACACAAATGACCACAATTAAAACCAAAACACTCCCAAATGGCACTCATCTTCTTCCAAATAGACACTCATCATAACTTCTGGCAGGAGGATTCCATGAGAGGTGCAGCACAAGACAGTGTCCCAAATAATCTCCCTTTCCCCTCATTTGCCAAAAGTCAGAGTGGCCTGGACACCCTTCCTGTGAACCAGGAGTGATCAAATATGCCTGCCATTAATACAGCTCTGTTCTTCAATTTGAGGCCTACTGACGGTGGGGTTTAGATTCTTTATTTGAATTGGATTCCTAAGAAAACCCAAGAACCTATGGGCTAGCATCTGCAAGGCTTTGATGAACTCAATTGACCCAATGGATCCCTTTTCTCACTTGATTGAGGTCAGGAACCTTACAGAGGAATGCGAGAGACTTCATCAACAATGACTGATTTTTTGGCCATTTTGATTTTGGATCCACACATGGGATCTTTCTTTAGATCCATCAGGTGCTGATAATCTAAGCCACAGGCTCACACAGAGCCAAGAGGCTGATTCAGACACATTCCTTTACAATGCATTTAAGCAAAGAACCACAGGTGATGACCATTCATTTCCGTTTGAAAACTGTTTTCTTCAGGCTTCACAAAAGCGTGGCCTGAGGCAAAGACCTTCCTGACATTCAGGGCAACAGAACAATAGGTAATCAAAAGGCCCTTCGCAGGGTTTCTCTACTGAGACTTTCTGGGTCACAGTGATATCTGACTTTTCTGAGATGCTTGCCATTCTCTTCAGCTATCCAGTACATGCCCATGTCACAGTGCTTGGAGGTGGTACATATAGTGGATGCAAATGCATGAACCTATTCTGGAGAGTGGCTAGATTTCAGGAAGAAAACAGGAACTTAGGAAAATAGCAGGTGTTGCCCATCGATAAGGCAAGCCCTAGTGCATTCATAAATTGGGCAGGATGAATGCTGGGAAGCTTTCTACTTGACAGGAAACATCCATTGATGCATTCTCTTTTCTAATGTCTACAAGCACAGACACAGTGGGATACACAGACATAGAAACACTCGTCTTGTGAAACAACTTACTAGAAACAGTTCACTCCAAACCAACCAAACCGACTTTCCTGCCTATTCTCAGAACATGAGACAAAAACCACAAACACACATCCACACCCACAAAGGCACCTCCTTCCCCAAGTAGGTCTCTCACTCTCCAGAGTATCCTCTTACTGCTGGGCCATACTATGTTCCCCCGATATGGCATTTCCTGTCTCAGATCTGGTCTCCTTGTCCAACTCTGTGAAGTGCTCAGGAGCCAGCTGTGAGCCACTACCTACTTTTTCAGGAAAGGCCCCTCTTCAGAGAACTCCTGGCATTTGGCCATCCTCACATCAGTAGGTACCAAGAAAGACTGACTCTGTCCTTGCTAAATCGAAGCAAGTGAGACACTGGGACTGGGACTGAGACTGACACTGTGTGCCTGGCTTCCTGGATCCCAAGTTCAGAGAGTTCCATTACCAAGGGATTAAAGTGAGGTCACATCCTTCAGGAACTGAATGAGGTCACTGCCTTGGCAACCACTTTGTCCAAACAGTTGCTTTCAAGCGTACCATGAGAAGGAGGCTTACCTTATTTTCTGTGGCACTTTCACAAATTAGAATGGTGTATCAACCATAGGCATCAAGGAACCGCTCTCCACACAGGCCTGATTTGGTCCATCTTCTTTATATTTGGAAGAGAGCCTTTAGTCCAGGGAGCACTGCAGTGAACCTCTGCACTAAAACTATTAGCAAGCACCTGATGGAGGACGCCTCCATAGGTAAGTGGCTCCTTTATAACATCTGATATCTGGTTAAGGGAGATCTCTTCTGATGACAGAGATGTGGCACGGGGAGGCTCACATATACTTCTGTCCAGGACAGTAACGAGAATCTTTCTGTCCTCTGTTCTGTTCTGTAGGGAATTCCTCTGGAACTGTAGAGAGGTGCCGACGGGCACGCATGCGCTCCTACCCTGGAGCTTTAGCAAGATGTTGCACTCTTGCCCTGTTTCTGTGTTTAGGCGCTGGGTTTCTGTTTTTTTGTGTTCTGTGTTCTATTTTTTGGTTTTTTGTTTGTTTGTTTTTGTTCATTTTGTTGTGTGATTTTGGTGGTAAAAACTTAAGTATATTGGACATGAAAATCAGAAATAAAGAGATTAAGCCTGACACCCCTTTGGACTGTGTTTTAAGGAACTGCAATGAACTTTATCCCCCATTGTAAAGCAGGATGATAGAAGCCCCTAGCTGGCTGCCTGGAGCACACCCATTGCAGAGGGCTATGCCTGCTGGGGACCTAAGAACTGAGTATCTCCCAGGTTAACAAGTGAAACTCCTTTAAAACCCCTTGTCCCTCCAGATAAAGAGAGTCACAACTTTGGCAGAGTCCCCTGTGTTTCTCCTTTGTTAGCCAAGCAATAAAACTCCTTTTTTTCTTTTTCTCAAAACCCAGTCCTCATTATTAAATTTGTATTAATTGGCTTCAAGGTCAGGAACCAAACTTTAAGTTACAAATCTTGTACCCCCCCTCCACCCCTGAACTTTGTGAGAGCTATCTACTGAAATGTTAGGAGATAGAGCATGCTTGATGTGGAACTGAATCAGAGGAGCTAATCCTGTATGTAAAAGGGGAAACTGAGGGACTCCCAGCAGCTGCCAAAGCCCTGTTGATTCAGGGAATTACCTCCTTCCTTCCCTGCACTGTAAGGATTATGCCACCTCTGTCTTGTTAAAAAAAGAGAAAAAGAAAAAGGTGACACTAAATGCAGTAAAGTCACCATGGAGACACTTTATTTTACATTTCAGGTTGCCCTTCTGTGAAAACATCTGGTCCCCTTGTGGGGACATCTATGGTGCCACTGCTGTAGGAGATTTTTCTCTTATCTGCTCTGGTTTAAAGGTTTCTGTCTGACAGCCATAGTCTGGACCTCCTTTCTGTCTGTACTGTGTCTTAGTTTCTGGCCGTTTAAGGCATCTGCAATAATGTGTTGATATTATAAATTGTTTTTGGGGAATGATCTTAGCTGAATGTGTGTCTAAATGATGATGTTTTATTTTAACAATCTGGTAACTGAATGGGTTTTTGAAGCATTGCACAATCTTGGAGTAAAAAGTCGGGTTTAAGTAATTGTTTAGTTTATGATTTCAGATAATTCATGCCAGAGAACTTAAATACTTAGGATGGATAACTGAAGAACTCTACTTCCAAGTTGGCAAGAAACTTCCCAATCATACGATCTTTTTTTTTTTTTCACCAATTTTCAATTGGGTAGCCTGGGAAAATGTCACTGTGTGTACCAGTGCATTAATTTGGACATAAATAGAAAATCATAGTATGGTGTCTGTTGACAAAACACGATGTAAAGATATAAAATTTTGTGAATTGTATCTTAAACTTGTATCATAATTTTCAACATCTGAACCTGAAAATTATGGTTAAAATGCCTTAGTCCTGAGATGTCTGTTCAGAATAGCAGTTTTTTTGCTGCTCCTTCCAGACCTCAGCCATGACTTATGTTGAAATGCAAATGAAAGAAGCCTGCAAGCTTTGTAGGAGAGTGATTTGAGGTCTAAGGGAAAAAAAAAGGTAAATTGTATGTTATTTACTAATTACTGGCAAGTCATTTTTTATAGGACTCTTATTTTTTTTCTTAGATACTTTATGTTTTTGACCTCATGATTTTGAGCATACAGACCTAGGTTAATGTTTTTCTGATCAGTTCTATCTTTGACCAACTGTGGACTTTTTGAAACATTGCAATAAAGATTTCAACTATGAAAAGCTACAAGGCCTTTACAATTATTTTGTGTGCAGAAATTGTTATGTGTTGTATGTCTATATATACATATGTCCGTATATCATATATGTGATACACAAATTAACATATATAAGGAGCGCTCATAAAAAAATAGCGCTCGTAAAAACAAATTTTAAAAAAGTGGATCCAAAGATCTTTAATTCACGTGATTTAAATGTTTCAATTTAAATTGAATAAAGAGATAAAAACAAATGTGTTTAAATTTAAGCTTACAAAGTTTTCTAGGTGTTCAAACATCTAACAAAATATTAACATCTACAAAATGTCTAATATGCCTTGGCTCTAGTACCTTTCCTTCAACATAAAAATGGTTTACACTGTTCAATACATTTCTCTGACTTTTTGATAAATAAGTAAAGTAAATTTGATATGGGATTACTCATTCATGAGTACTTTTGTTAGATATCTGATTGATTTACTAAGATCTGTATTTTTTTTAGTAAACATTGTATAAGATTGTAAAAATCAGTCATGTGTTAATGAGACAAAAATTTCTTAAAACATAAGTTTACCCATAACATTGAGTTTATTAAGATTTATGTTTTCTAGAGCAAGCAACCATAAAAATTAAACAACTAATTAAATAAAAACTGTTATTTTAGAGCACTGTACTGCCATTTCTTTAAAAGCCAAACTTGATTTATGTAGAAACATAAATGTAATTGTTATGCTATTAATGTTTTCATATCTTACAGGTATGCAAGTCTGTAAGGTAGAAACGTTTAAAGAGTATTATATCAAGCTGGTGCTCTGAAGTTGTGTGGTAAAAAATATATTGTGGATTTATTTACCTGTTATCAATAAGATATGTAAATTTTTATGTTACTTTTTACATTGGGGAACAATTTAAATGTATTTTTAAGTTAATTAGAGCCTAATCTTTGTAAAGGTTAAAAACTTTCAGCCTTTCTTTAATTCATGTTTTAAATGTTATATCATATGGTGTTAGCTAATGTTCATGTGACCTCAAAAATTTATTTAAACATTGTCAAATGATATTTAAAAATAAAGATCAGCTTTAGAACTAAAATAGTTAAGATTTATAAAGAGCCCTGCCTTACCTGAGATAAGGCTGTGTGTCCCATCTTACTACATGTGAGAATGACTATGAAACCATTAGGTCAGATAATATATCTTTAAAGTTATGTTAAAAAGTTTTTTTTTTATTGTCAATATTCCTAGGATCTCAAACAGGGGATATAATGTATAATTCAGCCAAAAAATTCAGGGAAGATATTACACGAACTAAGTATTTTTACTTTTGTTAATTTTAGTTTGAAATTTTCTTATAAGTGATCTAAAGATTCCCTGTTAGTGTTTTACAAATGTGTTGCTTTAAGAACACAACATGGGTTTATTCAAGATAATAAGTCATCAACTACAATACAGACAGAATAATACAGATCCCAATTAATAAAAAGGTAATTATAAAGTTATAGACATTAAAGCCCAGTACTCTTAATGTAAGGCTGTTAAAATTTATTTGCTGGATTTTTAATATTAGGATTTAAAATGAATGTTAAATGAAAAGGGCCAAGAAAACCAATATTTGGCTCTTGCCCTCTGAGTCAGTCTGAATCCAGGGAACAGGGGACTTCTCTAAAGAGCTTTGCAACTCTGAGCCACATAACCTCCTGATCAGGGAGATTAATGAGACCACTGGAGAACAGAAAGCCAATCAGTGCATTTGTTACAAAGAGGAGAGTCATCATAGAAAGGAGACATCCATGATGCTTCTGAGGGAAGCCAAATGGTCAAGCAAGACCTGGACCCACCTAGCGCAAATGGCACTAGCAGAACTGACAATCTCTTCTCAAGTTTCCCCAGAATTGATTCCCACAAAAGCTCAGCTGACTGTTAACAATAGATAGAAACAAAAGTCAGTTTGACTGCTTCATCTTAAACACTTAGGAAAGACAGTTAAGACCAAAATACAGCCACTCCTGGGCATTTTAAATAATAATAATAATAATAATAATAATAATAATAATAATAATAATAATAAAATTTTAAGGTATGCACTTTATCTTATCCTCCCAAAATAAGTAAGACTGGAGGCTACAAAGAAGGATTCTCACACAGGAATGCCTAATACTTATAAAAAGAGACTATCAAGAAGAGCTGCCACAGGCAGAAGTTTTCAGTTTAAGACCTACAGATATTCCTAACCTACACAGGTAGGCTTGGTGTTTGCTAGTACGATTATCCAGCCCTGAGTAACAGAATTAAAGGTTTCTCTATTAGACGCAGAGGTCATACTAGTAAAAGGATTTTTACAAGATCAGATGACATTAAATTATTAAACTGTGTCTTATTGGGAGGGCCAACTGTAACACTTAAAGTTAAATATTAAGTTGACAGTCCTGATAATTGGGGATATTAAAGACTGGTGAGGGAATTTCTATACAGTGACATGTTCCAGCTGCTGCAACATTTATTCAGTACTCATGGTTTTTGTTTCACTCATAGAAGAATCCATTCACAGATGACTTTACAACCTGTTCTTCCCCAACCTGACTTCAAACCGAACTGACTTCTAAAGGGCAACTCATGTCTCTCAACTGACTTCTAATAGGCAACTCATGTCCCTCACGACGAGCCCACTCACGTCACCCTGTCTCAGGACAGAAGAAGAAAAAATTAGTGATGCCACTCTTTTTACAACAATGGAGAGAAAGATAAATAGACTATCAATATAAATAATTAATTAAGTCAGGTAAAATCAGGGAGATCGGTTTTGGGTGAGTTGTAAAAATTTGGAGACTCTTATCTGAGGGATTAAAATTTCCTCAGTGTTCTTCCCATAATCTATCAAAGATTTGAAAGGGACACAGAGAAAAGGGGGAAATTGTAGACCCAACCTGATCTTTTATTAAAATTGGGAGCCATCATGCCACAAAGCCATGAAAAGATAATTTTGGCTTTTCCATAAATTACTTCAAATTCTGAACCTGCGTGGAATGCCTGCCCACGCCTTGAACTCATGCATGCCCAGCTCTCTGACCAGATAGCCGCCCTCTCTGAAACTTTAGTGACACATCATAAATATTTGCCTTCTCTGGCCAGACAACAACCCTCTCTGAGGCTCTAATGGTCCTCATGAATTCTGATGTAGGGACAGCAAAAAAATTGTAAACTACCTATAATGTGATGTTTATCAGAGTTCTGTTATCTGTAACCCCTCTTTTGTGTAACTTTCTGGGCTATAAAACTGGGCTGCAGAAAAGCTGGGGATGCTGTCTTGTTCCCACCATTTTGGGAGGGAGAGGCAGCACGGCCGGTGGAAATAATAAGCTTAATTTTATTTGATTTTAATTTGAGTCAGTGGTCTTTTCTAGCGTCCTGGTCTAACAGGTAAACACTCCAAAGACGTGGAGCTCTGCCGGCCTAAAGACTTCTTGAGAAACTTCCTCTGAGGTTGGGCACTTGAAATATATGTTGTTGTAAGGAGATTTAGCTTCCTTTCTAGTGACACCATAAAAGCTGGGTCTGCATCTACGTGACCTGGAGGACATGGTTTTTTGTATTCTAATGAACATGAGGCAGCAGTGCTGAATTTTGTATTTGTAGGTAAACTGTGGCCACTTGGTGCTAAGTGTCTCCCCGTGTGAACTGTGAAGCCATTTGGTCATCCTCCACTTTTCGTGGTGTTTCTTGCTGCTGCACTGGGAGTTTGGTATTTGCTTCATGAAATACAACGAGTTCAACTGGGACCCAGTATTGGAGGGAGTTCTGTCACTTGTGGTGACAGAGAATGCACCAACCAGGCTTCTATCTCACAAAGCTTGCCCATTTGTCCAAAGAAATCTGACTCTGAACTTTGCCCAGAAACCTCTCCATGTAACAAGAAGGGTCTGCTGGCTGCACCATATCAGTCACAAGCCATTTTTAAGGCAATGGAAAATCCTCCTGGCCACACCACAGATGTATTATCACACACCTGCCCACCACTGCAATAGGCCCACTACTCAGCAGGGTCCAACTTACTGGCATCTTTGTTCTACACCATTTTCATGAAACCCCGTCAATCATGGCATTCTCTTGTACACTCATGATCAGGAAAAAGACATCCAAAGGTTCTCCAGTGCCACCTGGTTAAGGGAATTTCAAAAATTTTATTGTATTTATTTAGCCATTTTTCATGGATGAAGTTGGAGGCATTGTGGGTTTCAGTTCATTCAGGAACCATTAAATGGTGAGGAAACTCATTTCAATGAAATCTCTGGAGAAATCTCACAGGCAAGTCATCCCATAGAGTGGTCAAAAGGTCACATGAAGCCAGGCCCATTGAGGTCTTCAATGTGACGTCCATGGGTGTTCTGACTGTCAACTATGGCTGCCACATCTTTCAGAATAAAATCATGTGATATCTTAGCTGAGATTCCAAGGCTCTGTGGAAAGTCACCCTTCTTTTTTGATCTCAGTTTCCAAGGGGAAATCCAATGCGTGGCCTAATAAAATCTGAACACAGTTCATGGCAATATTTCTCTGAGATCAGTTCCAGAACTCAGACTCTAAGGGGAATCACACCAGAGTTCAAGCCCAGGTAGACCCTGTCATCACTTCCAAGCACTACACAAATGACCACAATTAAAACCAAAACACTCCCACAAGGCCCTCATCTTCTTCCATATAGACACTCATCATAACCTGTGGCTGGAGGTTTCCATGAGGGGCTCAGCCCAAGACAGTGTACAAAATAAACTCCCTTGCCCATAATTTGCCTAAAGTCAGGGTTGCCTGGACACCCTTCCTGAGAACCAAGAGTGATCAAATAAGCCTGCCATAAATACTGCTCTGCTCCTCCAATTTGAGGCCTACTGACTCTCGGGTATAGACTCTTTATGTGAATTGGAATCATGAGAAAACCCAAGCACATATGGGCTATCATCTGCAGGGTTTTGAGAACTCATTTGACACAAAGGATCCCTATTTTCACTTGATGGAGGTTAGGAACGTTACAGAGGAAGGCGAGAGACTTCGTCCACAATGACTGCTTTTTTGGCCATTTTGGTTTTGGAAGCACACGTGGGAACTTTCTTTAGATCCATCAGGTGCTGAGAATCCATGCAACAGCCTCACACATGGCCAAGAGTCTGATGCAGACACATTCATTTCCAAAGCAATTAAGCAAAGAGCAACAGGTGATGCCCATTAATTCCCCTTGAAAACCGTTTCCTTCAGGCTTCACAAAGGAGTGGCCTGAGGCAAAGACCTTTCTGACATTCAGGGCAACAGAACAATAGATAAGCAAATGGCCCATTGCAGGGTTTCTTGAATGATATCTGAGTTTTCTGAGATGATCCCATTCCCTTCAGCTATTCAGTACATGGCCATGTCACAGAGCTTGGAGGTGGTACATATCGTGGACACAAAACCCTGTACCTATTCTGGAGAGTGGCCAGAATTCAAGAAGACATACAGGAACTTAGGAAGATAGTAGTTGTTGCCCATCCATTAGGAAAGCCACAGTCCATTCATAAATTGGGCAGGATGAATGCTGTGAAGTTTTCTACTAGACAGGACACACCCATTGATGCATTCTCTTTTCTAATGTCTACAACCACGGACACAGTGGGATAAACAGACATAGAAACACTCGCATTGTCAAAAGACTTACTAGAAACAGTCCACTCCAAATCAAACAAACCGACTTTCCTATATATTCTCAGATCATGAGACAAAACCACAAACTCACACGCACACCCACAAAGTCAACTCCTTCCCCCAAGTAGGTCTATGACTATCCGGAGTGTCCTCTGACTGATGGGACATACTACGTTTCCCCGAAATGGGCTGTCCTATGTCACATCTGGTCTCCTTGGCCAACACTGTGAAGTTGTCAGGTGCCAGTAGTGAGACACTACCTGCTTTCTCAGGAAAGGCCCCTCTTCAGAGCTCTCCTGGAATTTGGCCATCCTCACATCAGTAGTTACACAGAAAGACCGATTCTGTCCTTGGTAAATCCAAACATGTGTGGCCACTGGGACTGGGACTGGGAATGACTCTGGGTGCCTGGCTTCCTGGATCCCAAGTTCAGAGAGTTCCATCACCAAGAAAGTTATATAGGTCACTTCCTTCAGGAACTGAATTAGGTCACTGCCTTGGCAACATCTTTGTCCTAACAGTTGCTTCCAAGTGTCCCAATAGATGGAGGCTGCCCCTACTTCCTGTGACACTTTCACAAGTAAGAATGGTATATCAAACATAGGCACCCGTAAACATCTCTCCACACAGGCCTGGTTTGGTCCATCTTCTCTATATTAAGAAGAGAGAGACTGCTTCAGACACACCCCTTCATCCTGACCTGTTTTTTTTTTTTTTTTTTTTTTGTCATGAAAGATGACTTTCGCTCTCTCAGGTCCTTCATAGCTTTCTATATCTTCCCCAGGGTTCACTTCTGCATGGACCTTTGAGGTTCTCAGCAGGTGGAAGATCTCTTACATTTCTATATAAGACCAACTTTGTCCTTGCTTTTCTGTAAAGTTAGGTTGAGGAAACAAAGTATGGTTAGGGTTAATAACATGATTGATTTGGGTTAGGAATCATTCTGCTGCATGAATAATGGTATTGGGAACCTGCAATATTTATAAGGATATATAGAGGTCAAATATATGTATGAAAACACAAATCTAGGTAAGATTTGAAGCCCAAAAGGGCATTGGATCCTTGATTGGGATACTTTACTCTGAATTATGTTGTGCACATGTGTCTCAGATAAATCTATACATAATGGCATAGGACCTTGTACCTTGGATAATTGAATGTTGAAGAGAACATCCAGTCAAAAAAGGATAGTTGGTAGGATTAGGAAGATACTTGATAGGATTAGAAAAAAGAGTCAGTATAGGATTTGGACAAAAAGTTCTTTAGCAATAGGGTTTCAGGTAGACAGAAAATGTAAATGTCAGCACATTTGAAGAGTCAGTCACAATGATGAACTGGGGAAAATATGTAGGAAAGCAGATATCATTAGAGACATTAGGAAATCAGGCAAATGATGAAGTGATTGATAGGATTAGACATTTTCAACAGGCTTGAGGTTGAATACATAATCTTAGGAAGAAACAAATATGTAGTCACCAATAGGACTGACATTTGAGAGCATTAGGCAACATGGACATTGGTGATTTTCATAATCCATACTCACATTCCATTTAGGCTTTGGTACAATTGTAAGTGTGACTTTGCATTTTGTGGCCAGAATATTACTGTGATAAAATGTATATGTAGATCAGGTGACATGAGTATTTCTTGCACCATTTCTGGGAGCAATATTTAGAAGAGATATAAATTAGTATTGGGGGCACAAATAGGTGTACCATGTGTGAATATATAATATAACTGATTCCAACTTTAGAAATTGGAATAAATTGATATCTGAAAATACACAGTAAATGTTATATTGATATACATACATTCATTCCAACAAGTTATACATTTAATGGTAATATTAGGGTTGTGGTTTATCATAAAATGTGTGAGTTTTGCTTCAAAATTGATTATGGAAATCGAAAATAATGTGTTTGGAAAGAAGTCTCATGAAATGACCAGTCAAAAGCAAGGAGGAATACATGTGTACTGAAGCAGGAAGTGATTGAATGTGTTTCAAATGTCTTTAAATTTGTGAACTTATGGATGAAATGTTTATACTATGATGTACAAAAACTGAAGAAATAGTAATGTACCAGTGTTAAATAAAATGAACGTCAAAATACACATCATGCCCCATTGGAATCTACATGCATTGATGTTAAATTGGGTCAGTTACTGTAGAAATATAAGGATTTGTTTGCACCATTCAGTGAAGTGAGTTTTCAGTACTAGAAAACAAATACGTATTTCAGGTGGATGAATATTTCTGAAAATAATCGTATGAAAATTTGATTATAAAACCACATACATGAGCATGAGTGAATTATTAAGGGAGTGTATAATAAGACACATATATTTTATATTTGGAAAAAAAAAATATATATATATATATGTATCACACAGAGAAACATTAGGAAGTAGCAATATATATGCCAATCAAAATTCATCGTGAAATATATATCATCCACCGACCCAAAAATATTAATTTTACTGAACATGGATTTATGTATAATGTTGTTCAACTAAAAATCTCACTCATAGTTTGAATTTTCAGTTCCAAAAGCGTTTAGGAGGGGTGATCTCTTCTCATACTTTGTTTCTGCCAAGTTAGCCACCTCACAAAAATGTACGTGTGATACCAGGTATGATTTTATATGTGCATATAAAAATACATGTGCTGAATTGGCTACAGAAAAAAGGAGACAGAAATTCACATATGTGTTAACTTTAAAAACACATGGAGTACTATTTCAACAAACAATTGACAAGATTTATAACTCCTACACTATATCATGCAAAAGGCAAGACCAACTATACACCATGCCTCCTCTGAACTGCTTGTATTAATATTATGTTTGGGTTATTTGTCTCCATCATATTAGAATTAGTAGTCAGAGTCTATTAGGGTATGGGTTACTGACAGGGATTCAGTATTTCGAATGGAAAATTGGAAAATGAATCCAATGTGTATGTAAATATGTGCTACACAAAAATCTTCCCACTCTCATCCAGAACAATACCTTGACAACACCTTCACCCCATGTAAGACACAATTAGAGGAGAAGAGTTAGAAAATCCATGAATACATATCTGGAATGGAATGCGATCAGGAGTTCACAACCTTAGAAGTGTTAGAGGAGTTTCCAAAAGTAAGGGACAGGGTAAACACTTCAAAAACATGGAGGTCTCTTGTCCTAGAGACTTCTTGAGATACTGCCTGTGAGGTTGGGCACTTGAAATATATGTTGTTGTCACGTGCTTTAGCTTCCTTTCTAGTGAAACCATCAACCTGGGTCTGCATCTATGTGACCTGGAGGACATGGTTTCTTATTTTCCATCCGTGGGTGGGCCCCTTGCTTAAGAGCTCTGGCTACTGGACAAATTTTACACAAAGAAGCCTCTAATCTGACTTTTGGGGCCCCTTGAACTATCTACTCCCCACATCACTTGAAAGATCTTTTACCTTAAAAGGGCCTTCAAACCCTCCCTACATCCAGAGTTCTGTCGCTCCTCACTTCCTTTCTGGAAAACCCTAATATTATTTTCCTCCCCTGCTCTGCACTGAACCCTGCCTCACTGCTCCCAATGACTCCCATGTCTCACACACCAACTCATAATTGCTTGGAAAACTTAGATGATATCCTCCCCTGTCATTCTTCCATTTTTGAGAGACCACTAACCAAGCCTGACCTTATCTGGTTTACTGACAGCAGTTCCTTTAGGCACAATGGAACTCATTACTCTGGATACGCTGTATTTTCAGTCACTGAGATTATAGACGCCAAAGTTTTGCCTTCAGGAACTACAGACCAGCAGGCTGATTTTATAGCATCCACTCATGCCTGCCTTCTAGCACAAGGCAAATCCCTCACCCTCTAAACTGATTCAAAATATGTCTTCCATATCTTATTATCCCATGTTGCAATTTGAAAGAAGCGAGGCCTACTTACCACCAAAGGTAATGCGATCACTAATTCAGCTCTAATAACCAATCTGATAGAGGCCTCCCACTTACCCACCCAGTTGGGAGATGTTCATTGTAGGTCCCAACAGAAGGACGGCACTCTTATCACTGAGGGCAATGCCAAAGCTGACCAGGTGGCACGAATGGCTGCTACCACTTCCAATCATGGCCCCCATGGTGGACATATAATGGCCACTTTAGACAGCTCATCTGAAGCCCCTACTTCTTTCAGTAAGAACAAGCATCTTTTCAAGTTCCTTCATATTCTATTCCTTTCCAATTCTCAGTCTTTGACCCTCTTTTTACAGAGTTTCTTCTTCCTCACTCCCTCTGACAAGCCATGCTACAGAATATAGCCTCTAATTGTCAGATCTGTCAGCGGACCAACACTCATACTCCTTTAAGGCCCAAACGTTTCCCTTCCCAACAAGCCCGGGGACACATTCCCTCTGCTGACTGGCAGGTAGACTTCACCAACATGCCCACAGTATGGCACACTAAATACCTCCTTGTCTTTGTGGACACTTTCTCTGGTTTGGTTGAGGCATTTCCCACTTCCAATAAAAAGGCTTCCACTTTAGCTTCAATCTTACTGACAGACATCATCCCCAGGTTTGGTATGCCCACTTCCCTACAATATGACAATGGCCCTGAGTTTACTTCTAGGATCACACAAAAGGTCTCTCAAGCCCTCTCCTTCAAGTGGCATTTCAACTGTCCATATTTCCCCCAGGCTTCAGGGAATGTGGAAAGGGTAAATCGTACTCTAAAGGAAGTCCTTACCAAATTGACAATGGAATTAAACATAGACTGGGTCAAAATCCTTCCCTTGGCTTTGCTTAGAATCAGAGCTCTCCCTAAGAAACCATCTTTACTGTCTCCTTTTGAGAAAATGTATGAAAGACATCTTATAACCCCTGCGTTGGTCATTTCACAAGGACCTCTCACCCGAGATTTGTCTTTGCCTCTCTTGCTTCATCTCCGCTCGGAACTCTGGAAATATCAGGACTGGCTTCTTCCGGACCCAGTCTCCTCTCCAAACACTCCTCCCTTAACACCTTTTAGTCTAGTCAATTTTAATACCCCAGAGGAGAAAGGGACTCTTGCCCCAAAATGGGAAGGCCCCTATCCTGTCATTCTCTGTACCCCCACCGCCGCCAAACTCTCCTTACCAGACAACCGTCTCACTCCCTGAAATCACATGTCTAGGTTGAAGCCACATCACCAGGAGGCCCCACATGCTGAAGACAGGGCCACCCCAGAGGAACTCCAAGAATCACCTCCTGAACCTCCCCTTTACTCCTGCTCTCCACACCCATCTCACCCATTTAAGTTGCGGCTCACACGGTTTTCCTTGCAGCCCAATTCCTCTTAAAGAAGGCACAATGAGCTCTCCCAACACGCTAGTCTTCTCTAACTGCTTGTTTTTTGTGCTCTGCTTATTTTCTGTGCTCTGTCAGGACTGGTCTTTACCCTCCTCACCTACCATGCATTTATTCACTCTTCGGGAACGATGCTCAGAACATGGCATGCAGAAGGTCCGCGGAGTGGATGCAACTACTTGCTTCATCCACAACTGCACCTCTATTTCCCTAAAATTGTCACCTTCAAGGACCTTCGTCCCTGGTAGCTGGAACTGGCCTTTCATTTGCTTCCTTTTTGATCAAACAAAAGATTATTGTCATTGGTGGCCTGAGATATATAATGGGTGCCCCTATTGGTCATGCAGGTTCCATGATGAACGTGGTAGCTATTCTTACCACTCACTCGGTTACCCTGAAGGGTGGACTTCTAGTTACATAAAGTGGCATAAACGCTCTTCATCCAATAACAATGGATGGTATACTTTAGATAAACCTGACCCCAAGGCCAAACATTGGGGCTATGTTGAGTTTGCTGTCTATGCTCAGACAACCTCAGTCAGACCCACAGGGTGGATGACTATTGGCCGCACCCTGATTACGCCACCTAAGGCAACCATCCAGGTAGTCGAACACATTAAGGACTCAGAATCAAAACTTCGAGATCGTATCCATAGCTCATCCAAAGAGGATTCAGAGCCTTCAACCCCCTCAGGTCCCCCTCCCACATGGCTCAATTTGCTACACCAAACGTTTTGATTATTAAACTCCACCCGTCTTTCTTTGCCTACTTCTCAGTGCTTTCTCTGTGCTTCACTTAGTCGTCCACTTCTAGCAGCAGTCCCATTAGCGGCAGAAAATATTCCAGCAAAACCCTACAATTTCTCTAAAAAGGACAACCCCTACATGTGACACGTATCCCACTGTGGGAAAGTTATTCCACCAATACTTTATTTCCTTTCATCTGTTTCCACCTGCCAATAATGAATCCTTTACCCGTTTGTTCCTTGAGCTACAACACCCCATAGAGCCCTGTGTTTAGGCAACCTGAACATTTCCTCTGGTGTAATGGGTCTTTAAGTACCTCAACGATCAATGTCTCTGGCACCTGTTTCTTGGTTACTGTAGTTCCTCAGCTATCTTTGTATACTCCCACCGAATTCCGACAGTTGGCCCTACCTTCCCGCACCCGTAGGGTAGTCTTTCTGCCGGTTCTGGTAGGCCTCATTTTAACAAACTCAGTGACGAGTCTCGGACTCTCTGGTGGAGCTATAGGTCATGCTCTATGGGCATCCAATGAGTTTCAACAAAAACTGCAGGAAACACTCAATACCATGGCTGAGTCTCTGGGTTCCTTGCAGCGGCAGGTTACATCATTGGCACAAGTGGCTTTACAGAACCAAAGGGCAATTGATCTTCTCACTGCAGAAAAAGGGGTTACATGCCTATTCCTCAGAGAGGAATTTTGCTATTATGTTAATGAATCTGGGCTAATAAAAAAAAATGTTGTTAAATTGCAGGAATTACCGACCGAATTGCTCAAACATACCTCCTCCAATCCCATCATGGGGTTCTTCCAATCCTATCTTGCCATGTACTTACTACATATCTTGGGGCCCCTTATTGGGATGCTCCTTTTTTGTGCTCTCTTGCCCTGCAAAATGAAGTGCCTTCAAACCCAACTGCAAAAAATTCCTAATCAAACTTTCAACCAGCTTTTGCTTAGGCACTACCAGCCTCTGATGACCGATGAACCCCCAACATCTCCAAGAGAACAGTAACTCAGTGATGAAGCTCACTACCAGGCATGATGGAATGCAATGGGTATCAGACAGCGGGAGACAACGAGCTCTGAGAACCTCTTAATCTGCCATCCTGGATTCATGAGTCTTTAACAACTTCTAAGATTTCTCATGGCCCTTGGCCTCTTCTATGTCAGTCCCCCAACATGGAACTTCTGCCAAAAAATGACATTTCCTTTAATTTTTATCTTCATTCTGTTTTTATTTGCTCTGATCTTCTTCAGGTGCTGGTGACGCCATGTCCAGGCAACGCTTCCAGTATTTCCTAGAGTCTCTGTTACAGGACCAGTGGCTGATACCAACAATCTCTTCCATCCAGGACTAGTTCCATGCCATCGACAACTTTGGCTTCAGGGAACATTCATTGATTTCACCCCTACGAAAGTAGCTGTCTATAGCCACTGGGTTTTATTTCTGGCTGCCATGATAATCCCAAACCTGCTCCCTGAGCATTCCTCCACTTCTCTTTCTAGGCCCCACACCACCCCCACACAGCAGGAAGCAGCCGGATCTGACAAATGACGCCCCACTTCCTAAGAAAACAAAAAGGGTGGAATGTTGGGAAAAGAATAAATGGCAGCCATACCCCAGAGAAAAACCTCAACATGGCACCTAAGGACTTCTTCTTCCTACCTTCTTCATTTCTGCAGTGGCGCAAAAATTTCCCACCCTTGTGAACTCTCACATCAGCGCCAATTTCAAATCTCACTTGTGGGGAACCTTAGCCCCAATGAGAACTAATTCCTGGGCTCTGGAGCTGATATCTGAAAGAACTTGCCAATAAACGGGTTGCTGCCATTTATCTAAGCCCTACCATCTCCCCCTTAGTTCTATATAAGCACACAGCTTTGAGCAATAAAATTGGAATTCTCCCGGTGAAGTGTCATTGCGTGGGGAATTATTTCACTCATGATCAGCAACAGGATATCCAAAGGTTCTCCAGTGCCACCTGGTCATGGGAATTTCAGAAATTTGATGGTATTTATTTAGCCATTTTTGAAGGATGAAGTTGGAGTCACTGTACGTTTCAATTAATGCAGGAACCATTATGTGGTGAGGAAGCTCATTTAAATTAAAACTCTGGAGAAATCTCACAGGCAAGGCTTCCCAAAGAGTGGCCAAAAGGTCACATGAAGCCAGGATCATTGAGGTCTACAATATGAGTTCCATATGTGTTTAGACTCTCAACTATGGCTGCCAAGTCTTTCAGAATAAAATCATGTGATATCCTGGCTGAGATTCTCACTGCACTGTGGAAAGACACCCTGGCACTCGATCTCAGTTTTCAAGGGAGGCTTCTCATGCGTGGCCTCCTAAAATCCCAACACATTTCATGGCAATACTTCTTTGAGGTAAATTCCAGAACTCAGTCTCTAAGAGGAATCATGCCAGAGTTCAAGCCCAGGTGGATCCAGTTATCTCTTCCAACCGCCAAACAAATGACCACAATTAAAACCAAACACTCCCACATGGCCCTCATCTTCTTCCATATAGACACTTATCATAACCTCTGGCTGGAGTTTTTCATGAGGGGTGCAGCCCAAGACAGTGTCAAAAATAAGCTCCCTTGCCCCTCATTTGCCTAAAGTCAAGGTGGCCTGGACACCCATCCGGTGAACCAGAAGTGATCAGATAGGCTAGCTGTTAATACTGCTCTGCATCTCCATTTTGAGGCCTACTGACTGTCAGGTATAGATTCTTTATATGATTTCGAGCCATGAGAAAACCCAAAAACCTATGGGCTAGCCTCTGCAGGGCTGTGCATAACTCATTTGACCCAAAGGATCCGTATTCTCACTTGATGGTGGTCAGGAACCTTACAAATGAATGCGAGAGACTTCATTCACAATAATTGCTCTCTTGGCCATTTTGGTTTTGGATGCACACATGGGATCTCTCTTTATATCCATCAGGTGCTGAGAATCTAAGCCACAACCTCACACAGGGCCAAGAGGCTGATTTAGACACATCCCTTTCCAAAGCAATTAAGCAAAGAGCCACAGGTGGTGCCCATTCATTTTCATTTGAATACTGTTTTCTTCAGGCTTCACAAAGGGGTGGCCTGAGGCAAAGACCTTCCTGACATTCAGGGAAACAGAACAATTGATAAGCAAAAGGCCGAAAGCATGGTTTCTCCACTGAGACTTTCTTGGTCACACTGATATCTGTGTTTTCTGAGATGCTCGCCATTCCCTTCAGCTATCCAGGACATGGCAATGTCACAGAGCTTGGAGGTGGTACATATTTTGGACACAAAACCATGAGACTATTCTGGAGAGTGGTGAGAATTCTGGAAGAAACAGGAACTTAGGAAGGTAGCAGGTGTTGCCCATGGATAAGGCAAGCTGCAGTCCATTCATAAATTGGGCAGGATGAATGCCGGGAATCTTTCTACTATACAGGACATATCAATTGTTGCATTCTATTTTCTAATGTCTACAACCACGGACACAGTGGGATACACAGACATAGAAACACTTGCCTTGTCCAACGACTTACTAGAAGAAGACCACTCCAAATCAAACAAACCGTCTTTCCTACCTATTCTCAGATCATGAGACAAAACCACAAAATCACACCCACACCCACAAAGACACCTCCTTCCCCCATGTAACTCTGTGACTATCCGGAGTTTCCTCTGAGTGGTGGGCCATACTATGTTCCCCCAAAATGGCCTGTCCTATCTCAGATCTGGTCTCCTTGGCCAACTCTGTGAAGTTGTCAGGAGCCTGGGGTGAACCACTACCTACTTTCTCAGGAAAGGCCCCTATGCAGAGCTCTCCTGGTATTTGGCCATCCTCACATCTGTAGGTACCAAGAAAGACTGACACTCTCCTTGGTAAATTCAAACAAGTGAGCCTACTGGGTCTGGGACTGGACTGGCTCCGGGTGCCTGGCTTCCTGGATCCCAAGTTAAGAGGGTTACATCACCAAGGAAGTGAGGTAGGACACTTCTTCAGGAACTGAATGAGGTCATTGCCTTGACAACCACTTTGTCCTAACAGTTGCTTTCAAGAGTCCCATGAGATGGAGGCTGCCCCTACTTCCTGTGACACTTTCACAAGTTAGAATGGTATATAAACCATGGGCACCTGGGAACAGCTCTCCACCTAGCACTGTTTTGGTCCATCTTCTCTACATTAAGAAGAGAGAGGCTGATTCATACACATCCCTTCATGCTGACAAGGTTGTTTGCCATAGAAGATGACTTTTCTCTCTCAGGTCTTTCGTAGCTGCCTACATCTTCTCAAGGGATCATTTCTGCATGGACCTTTGATGTTCTCAACAGCTGGAACATGCCCTACATTCCTGTATTTTAAGAGCAACCCTGTCCCTGCTGTTCTGTAAAGTTCGATTGAGAGAACAATGTATGGTTTTGGGTTAGTAACATGTTCAATTTGGGGTTAGGAATCCTTCTGCATGACGAATAATGGTATTGGGAAACTATGATATTTACAAGAATATATAGGTGAAATATAAGTATAAAAACAGAAATCTATGGAAGATATGAAGTCCAGAAGGGCATTGGGCCCTTAATTGGTACACTTAGCTTTGAATTATTTTCTGCAAAAATGTCTCAGATAAATCTATATACAATGGCATAGGAGCTTGTACCTTGGATGATTGAATGTCGAAGAGAACATCCACTCAAAAAGGGATAGTCGGTAGGATTAGGAAGATAGTCAGTAGGTTTACAAAGAAGAGTGAGAATAGGATTTAGACCAAAAGTTCTTAAGCAATAGGGTTTCAGGTAGACAGTGAATATAAATGTCAGCACAAGTGAAGAGTCAGTCATAATGATGAACAGGGCAAAATATGTAGGAAAATAGATATAAATAGAGACATTACTAAATCAGGCAAAGTATAAAGTGAGTGATAGGATTAGACATTTTCAACAGGCTTGAGGTTGAATATATAATCTTAGAAAGAAACAAAAATGTAGTCACCAATAAGATTGACATTTGAGAGCATTAGGCCACCTGGACATGGAAGGTTTTAGTAATCCATGCTCACTTTCCATTTAGGCTTTGGTACAAACTTAAGGGTGACCTTTGATTTTTTTGTCCAGAATATTACTGTGATAAAATGTATATATAGATCAGGTGACATGAGTATTTCTTCCACCATTTTTTGAGGAATATTTTGAAAACGTATAAATTAGTATTGAGGGTAAAAATAGGTGTACCCTGTGTCTATGAATATAGAGATAATGCATGAATAGATCATACAGTTAATAAATAATATAACTGGTTCCCCTTTAAATAATGTATTGAATTGATATCTGAAAATATATAAGAAATCATATATTATTTTAAATTAATTTTTATTGTAGGTTGTTCAAAACATTACATAGTTCTTGATATATCATATTTCACACTTTGATTCAAGTGGGATATGAGCTCCCATTTTTACCCCATATACAGATTGCAGAATCACATCAGTTGCAGAACCATTGATTTACATATTGCCATTCTGGTGTCTGTTGTATTCTGCTGCCTTTTCTATCCTCTACTATCCCCCCTCCCCCCTCCCCTCCCCTCTTCTCTCTCTACCCCCTGTACTGTAGTTCATTTCTCCCCCTTATATTTTCCTCCTTTCCCCTCACATCCTCTTGTATGTAATTTTGTATACACCTGAGGGTCTCCTTCCATTTACATGCAATTTCCCTTCTCTCTCCCTTTCCCTCCCACCTCTCATCCCTGTTTAATGTTAATCTTCTTCTCATGCTCTTCTTCCCTACTCTGTTCTTAGTTACTCTCCTTATATCAAAGAAAACATTTGGCATTTGTTTTTAAGGGATTGGCTAGCTTCACTTAGCATAATCTGCTCTAATGCCATCCATTTCCCTCCAAATTGTATGATTTTGTCATTTCTTAATGCAGAGTAATACTCCATTGTGTATAAATGCCACATTTTTTTTATCCATTCGTCTATTGAAGGGCATCTAGGTTGGTTCCACAGTCTTGCTATTGTGAATTGTGCTGCTATGAACATGGATGTAGCAGTGTCCCTATAGTGTGCTCTTTTTAGGTCTTTAGGGAATAGACCGAGTAGGGGAATAGCTGGATCAAATGGTGGTTCCATTCCGAGCTTTCCAAGAAATCTCCATACTGCTTTCCAAATTGGCCGCACCAATTTGCAGTCCCACCAGCAATGTACAAGAGTACCCTTTTCCCCACATCGTCGCCAGCACTTGATGCTGTTTGACTTCCTAATGGCTGCCAATCTTACTGGAGTGAGATGGTATCTTAGGGTGGTTTTGATTTGCATTTCTCTGACTGCTAGAGATGGTGAGCATTTTTTCATATACTTGTTGATTGATTGTATGTCCTCCTCTGAGAAATTTCTGTTCAGGTCCTTGGCCCATTTGTTGATTGGGTTATTCGTTAACTCATTGTTTAATTTTTTTAGTTCTTTGTATATTCTGGATATTAGGGCTCTGTCTGAAGTGTGAGGAGTAAAAATTTGTTCCCAGGACGTAGGCTCCCTATTTACCTCTCTTATTGTTTCTTTTGCTGAGAAAAAACTTTTTAGTTTGAGTAAGTCCCATTTGTTGATTCTAGTTATTATCTCTTGTGCTATGGGTGTCCTATTGAGGAATTTGGAGCCCGACCCCACAGTATGTAGATCAGAGCCAACTTTTTCTTCTATCAGACGCCATGTCTCTGATTTGATATCAAGTTCCTTGATCCACTTTGAGTTAACTTTTGTGCATGGCGAGAGAAAGGGATTCAGTTTCATTTTGTTGCAAATGGATTTCCAGTTTTCCCAACACCATTTGTTGAAGATGCTATCCTTCTTCCATTGCATGCTTTTAGCCCCTTTATCGAATATAAGATAGTTGTAGTTTTGTGGATTGGTTTCTGTGTCCTCTATTCTGTACCATTGGTCCACCCGCCGGTTTTGTTACCAGTACCATGGTGTTTTTGTTACTATTGCTCTATAGTATAGTTTGAAGTCTGGTATAGCTATACCGCCTGATTCACATTTCCTGCTTAGAATTGTTTTTGCTATTCTGGGTCTTTTATTTTTCCATATGAATTTCATGATTGCTTTCTCTATTTCTACAAGAAATGCCGTTGGGATTTTGATTGGCATTGCATTAAACCTATAGAGAACTTTTGGTAATATCGCCATTTTGATGATGTTACTTCTACCTATCCATGAACAGGGTATATTTTTCCATCTTCTAAGATCTTCTTCTATTTCTCTCTTTAGGGTTCTGTAGTTTTCATTGTGTAAGTCTTTCACCTCTTTTGTTAGGTTGATTCCCAAGTATTTTATTTTCTTTGAGGATATTGTGAATGGGGTGGTTGTCCTCATTTCCATTTCAGAGGATTTGTCGCTGATATACAGGAATGCCTTTGATTTATGCGTGTTGATTTTATAGCCTGCCACTTTGCTGAATTCATTTATTAGCTCTAATAGTTTCTTTGTAGACCCTTTTGGGTCTGCTAGGTATCGAATCATGTCATCTGCAAATAGTGATAATTTGAGTTCTTCTTTTCCTATTTTTATGCCTTTAATTTCTTTCGTCTGTCTAATTGCTCTGGCCAGTGATTCGAGAACTATGTTGAACAGAAGTGGTGAGAGAGGGCATCCCTGTCTTGTTCCAGATTTTAGAGGGAATGCCTTCAGTTTTTCTCCATTCAGAATGATGCTAGCCTGAGCCTTAGCATAGATTGCTTTTACAATGTTGAGGTATGTTCCTGTTATCCCTAGTTTTTCTAGAGTTTTGAACATAAAGGGATGCTGTACTTTGTCGAATGCTTTTTCCGCATCTATCGAGATGACCATATGGTTCTTATTTTTAAGCCTGTTGATGTGGTGAATAACATTTATTGATTTCCGTATATTGAACCAACCTTGCATCCCAGGGATAAATCCTACCTGATCATGGTGCACAATTTTTTTGATATGTTTTTGTATCCGGTTCGCCAGAAGTTTATTGAGGATTTTTGTATCTAGGTTCATTAGAGATATTGGTCTGTAGTTTTCTTTCTTTGAAGTGTCTTTGTCTGGTTTAGGAATCAGGGTGATGTTGGCCTCATAGAATGAATTTGGAAGTTCTCCCTCTTTTTTTATTTCCTGAAATAGCTTGAAAAGTATTGGTATTAGTTCCTCTTTAAAGGTTTTGAAAAACTCTGCTGTATACCCATCCGGTCCTGGGCTTTTCTTAGTTGGTAGTCTTTTGATGGTATCTTCTATTTCCTCAATTGATATTGGTCTGTTTAGGTTGTCAATATCCTCCTGACTCAATCTGGGCAAATCGTATGACTTAAGAAATTTATCGATGCCTTCACTATCTTCTATTTTGTTGGAGTATAAGGATTCAAAATAATTTCTGATAATCTTCTGTATTTCTGAAGTGTCTGTTGTGATATTGCCTTTTTCATCCCGTATGCTGGTAATATGAGTTCTCTCTCTTCTACTCTTCGTTAGCGTGGCTAAGGGTCTGTCGATTTTTTTTATTTTTTAAAGAACCAACTTTTAGTTTTGTCAATTTTTTCAATTGTTTCTTTTGTTTCGATTTCATTAATTTCAGCTCTGATTTTAATTATTTCTTGTCTTCTACTTCTTTTGCTGTTGTTTTGCTCTTCTTTTTCTAGGATTTTGAGTTGAAGTATTAGATCATTTATTTGTTGGTTTTTTCTTTTTTTAAGGAATGAACTCCAAGCAATAAATTTTCCTCTTAGAACTGCTTTCAATGTGTCCCATAGATTCCAATATGTTGTGTCTGTGTTTTCATTTATCTTTAAGAATTTTTTAATTTCCTCCTTGATGTCTTCTATAACCCATTGATCATTCAGTAACCTATTGTTCATTCTCCACGTGATGCATGATTTTTCCTTACTTCTTTTATCGTTAATTTTCAATTTCATTCCATTATGATCAGATAAGATGCATAGTATTATCTCTACTCCTTTATATTGTCTAAGAGTTGCCCTGTGACATAATATATGATCTATTTTTGAGAAGGATCCATGTGCTGCTGAGAAAAAAGTGTAACTGCTTGATGTTGGGTGGTATTTTCTATAGATGTCAATTAAGTCTAGGTTATTAATTGTGTTATTGAGCTCTATAGTTTCCTTATTCAACTTTTGTTTGGAAGATCTGTCCAGTGGTGAGAGAGGTGTGTTGAAGTCTCCCATGATTATTGTATGGTGGTCTATTAGACTCTTGAACTTGAGAAGTGTTTGTTTGATGAACATCGCTGCACCATTGTTTGGGGCATATATATTTATGATTGTTATGTCTTGTTGGTGTATGGTTCCCTTGAGAAGTATGTAGTGTCCATCTTCATCCCTTTTGATTAACTTTGGCTTGAAATCTATTTTATTTGATATGAATATGGACACTCCTGCTTGTTTCCGAAGTCCATATGAGTGATATGATTTTTCCCAACCTTTCACCTTCAGTCTAAGTATGTCTTTTCCTATCAAATGCGTCTCCTGAAGGCAGCATATTGTTGGGTCTTGTTTTGTGATCCATTCTACTAGCCTGTGTCTCTTAATTGGTGAGTTTAAGCCATTAACATTTAGGGTTATTATTGAGATATGGGTGTTCTTCCAGCCATATTGGTTTATTTATGTTACTAAACATGGTTTGTTTTCCTCTTTGATTATCCCCCCCCCTTCACTGTACTACCTCCCGCTGTTGGTTTTCATTGACATTTTCCATTTCCTCTTCCTGTAATATTTTGCCGAGGATGTTTTGAAGAAATGGTTTTCTAGCTGCAAATTCTTTTAACTTTTGTTTATCATGAAAGGTTTTAATTTCATCTTCCATCCTGAAGCTTAATTTCACGGGATACACAATTCTTGGCTGGAACCCATTTTCTTTTAGTGTATGAAATATGTTATTCCAGGATCTTCTAGCTTTCAGAGTCTGTGTTAAAAGATCAGCTGTTATCCTGATTGGTTTACCCCTAAATGTAATCTGCTTCCTTTCTCTTGTAGCTTTTAAAATTCTCTCCTTATTCTGTATGTTGGGCATCTTCATTATAATGTGTCTAGGTGTGGATCTCTTATGATTTTGCACATTCGGCGTCCTGTAGGCTTCTAGGATTTGGGATTCTGTCTCATTCTTCAAGTCTGGGAAGTTTTCTCGTATTATTTCGTTGAATAGATTGCTCATTCCTTTGGTTTGGACCTCAATACCTTCCTGTATCCCAATGACTCTTAAGTTTGGTCTCTTTATGCTATCCCATATTTCTTGAATGTTCTGCTCATGGTTTCTTAACAGCTTTGCTGAGCTGTCTATGTTCTTCTCCAGTTGAAATACTTTGTCTTCATTGTCTGATGTTCTATCTTCTAAGTGTTCTACTCTGCTGGTAGTATTCTCAATTGAGTTTTTAAGTTGGTTTATTGTTTCCTGCATTTCCAGGATTTCTGTTTGTTTGTTTTTTATAACCTCTATCTCCCTGAATAATTGATCTTTTGCTTCTTGGATTTGTTTATGTAATTCATTGTCGAAGTGGTCAAAGTGGTCTATCATTGTCTGATTTTGCTGTCTAATGTCTTCCTTGAGACTCCAGATCATCTGAAGCATGTATATCCTGAATTCTTTATCTGACATTCCATCTGCTTCAGATATTACCTCTTCTAAAGTTGAATTGACCTGCATTGCTTGTGGTCCTTTTTTTCCTTGTCTTTTCATACTGATCGCGTTTCTTTCTGCTTGGTGAAACTGTTGTGTTATTGATTTTTCCCCCTATATATTTATATTGCTTTTGTATAGCTGCATCGTCTCCCTTGCAGGCTTTGGCGGTGGTTCTGCCCCTCCTTCAATTGAGGCAATGTGCCTACCACGCCGGGAGGCCTTTGTGCCTGTACTTTCGATGGGCCTGTTCTTTCGGTGGTCACAGGTCCGCCTACCTTGCAGGAGTGAGCAGCGGTTTTGCCCCTCCGCTGGCCACTAGGCCTGTTCTGTCTGTCGGTTGCAGGTCTGTCTACCTAAAAGGCACTGGTGGCGGCTCTGCCCCTCCCCCAACCGTGGTGATGTATCTGGCGGGCCACTGGGCCTGTTTTGTCGGTGGTCACGGTTCCGCCTACATTGCACGTGCGTGGAACAGCTGTGTCCCTCTGAGAGTTGCTGAGCCTGACCTGCCGGTGGATGTCAAGTGTGCCTACCTTGCAGGCGCAGGGGTGGCTCTGCCGCTCCACGGGTCACTGGGCCTGATCTACTGGTGAGTTGCAGGTCTGCCTAACTTGCAGGCGCCCGGCGGTTCTGCCCCTCCCCCAACCGGGGCGGGGCGATGTGTCTGGCCAGCCGCTGGGCCTGTTCCGTTGGTGGTCACGGTTCAGCCTACCTAGCAGGCACGTGGGGCAACTGTGTCCCTCCGCAGGTTTTTGGGCCTGACCTGTCGGTGGGTCGCAGGTCTGCCTACCTTGTAGGCTCGGGGGGTGGCTCTGCCGCTCTGTGGATTGCTGTGCCTGTTCTGCTGGTGGGTCGCGGGTCCGCCTACCTTGCAGGCACCCGGCGGCTCTGCCCCTCCCCCAACCGGAGCTATGTGTCTGGCGGTGCACTGGGCCTCTTTTGTCGGTGGTCACGGTTCCGCCTATCCTGCACACGCGTGGAGCAGCTGTGTCTCTCTGAGAGTTGCTGGGTCTGACCTGTCGGTGGGTGGCAAGTGCGCCTACCTTGCAGGCCCGGGGGTGGCTCTGCCGCTCCGCGGGTTGCTGGGCCTGATATGCTGGTGAGATGCAGGTCTGCCTAACTTGCAGGCGCCCGGCGGCTCTGCCCCTCCCCCAACCGGGGTGGGGCAATGTGTCTGGCCGGCCTCTGAGCCTGTTCTGTTGGTGGTCAGGGTTCTGCCTACCTAGTAGGCTCGTGGGGCAGCTGTGCCCCTCCGCAGTTTCTTGGGCCTGACCTGCCAGTGGGTGGCAAGTGCGCCTATCTTGCAGGCCCGGGGGTGGCTCTGCCGCTCCACAGTTGCTGGGCCTGATCTGCTGGTGAGTCGCAGGTCTGCCTACCTTGCAGGCGCCCGGCTGCTCTGCCCCTCCCCCAACCGGGGCGTGGTGATGTATCTGGCCGACCTCTGGGCCTGTTCTGTTGGTGGTCAGGGTTCTGCCTACCTAGCAGGCTCGTGGGGCAGCTGTGCCCCTCCGCAGTTTGTTGGGCCTGACCTGCCGGTGGGTGGCAAGTGTGCCTACCTTGCAGGCCCGGGGGTGGCTCTGCCGCTCCGCGGTTGCTGGGCCTGATCTGCTGGTGATTCGCAGGTATGCCTAACTTGCAGGTGCCCGGTGGCTCTGCCCCTCCCCCAACCTGGGCGGGGCGATGTGTCTGGCCGGCCGCTGGGCCTGTTCTGTTGGTGGTCACGGTTCAGCCTACCTAGCAGGCACGTGGAGCAGCTGTGCTCCTCCGCAGGTTTTTGGGCATAACCTGCCGGTAGGTCACAGGTCTGCCTACCTTGTAGGCTCGGGGGGTGGCTATGCCGCTCTGTGGATTGCTGTTCCTTTTCTGCTGGTGGGTCGCGGGTCCGCCTACCTTGCAGGCGCCCGGTGGCTCTGCCCCTCCCCCAACCGGAGGGATGTGTCTGGCGGTTCACTGGGCCTGTTTTGTCGGTGTTCACAGTTCCGCCTACCTTGCACACGCGTGGAGCAGCTGTTTCATTAGTGCCTGGGCACACTCTTCTGGTTGGCCTCCCTCAGGCCCTAAGTTTGTAGAGCTTGGGGCTGAGAACCCCCAGCCAATTTGCTTACCTTCTGGTAGCCACGCCCCCGTATCTGGTGCAAGAGACCTCAGTTGTCAGCACTGGTGGGAGCGGTAGCCGTGAGTTCCACGCCGAGGCGAGTCGGTGCAAGAGACCTCAGTTGTCAGCACTGGTGGGAGCTGTAGCTGGGAGACCCGCGCCGCGCAGCTCCCGCCGGCTCCTGTGCCAGTGCTGCCTCCGGGTTTTCTTGACTACCACTCCGGCAGGTCGCTGGACCTGTTCCGGGCCCGGGCGGCGGCTCTGTTCGGCCCCTCTGGCCTCCACAGTATTCAGCAGGACCCGGACCGAGAAACAGTTTCCGCGGGTTCTTTATCACCGGGCCAAAACAGTTCCGGGAGCCAGAATTCGGCCTCTCTGGACTTGGTGCATGCTCCGACAGGAGCAGGCTCCAAGAAGCAGTTTCAGCGGGTTCTATAGCCCTGGGCCAGAGCAGCTCCGGGAGCCGGAACTCCGACACTCCGGGCTCGGTGCGTGTTCTGATAGGAGCAGGCTCCAAGAAGCAGTTTCCGCGGGTTATTTAGCACTAAGTCTGAGCAATTTGTCTGCGAGATGCAGACAATTGTCAGCCTGAAATTACCTGTTCTATAGCTGAAAGAGCTGCAATCAGTCGAAAACAAGGATGGTGACATCAGCTCTCCAAGATGGTGGCCGCTGGCTTCCTCCGTGGTCTGACCGGTGTGGAGAACCAAACTGGATCATTTCCTTTCCCCGTCTCCAACCCAGAATTCAGCTCCGAGCTCAGCAAATGCCTAGCTGGCAGGAGCCCACAGAATCAGCATCACTGTATCTCTGCGCCACCAGCCTGTCGTTTCCCAGAGCGCGCCGCAGACTCCAGCCATGGGGTGATCTGCCGAACAAGCAGCGCTCCATACAGACGGACAGATCGCTCGCATTTGAGCCCCTGAAGCTGATCCTCGTGCGATGAAAATCCTTCCACTAGGTTTTGGAGCACCCCAATTTTGCTGGAAATTCCTAACAAGATAGCTTTTAGCCGTTCTAACTCGTCATTTTCCCTCACAGTGACGCAGTACACGGAGTTACTGCACTCCCTTTGAAACCATCTTGCCTCTCAAGAAATCATATATTGATATAGAATCATTCATAACAACTAGTTATACGTCTAATTGTAATCCTAGGCTTATGGTTAATCATGAAGAGTGTGTGAGTTTTGCTTCAAAAGTGATTATGGAAATCAAAAATAATGTGTTTTGAAAGAAGTCTCATGAAAAGACCAGTTTGAAACATGGGGGAACACGTGTTTTCTGAAGCAGAAAGTGATTGAAAGTGAAATATATGCCTATAAATTTGTGAACTTGTGGATGAAATATATATCCTATAATGTGCATAAACTGAAGAAATAGTAATGTACCAGTGTTGAAATAAAAATGAACTTCAAAATACTTATCATGTCCCATAGGAATCTACTTGCATTGATGTGAAACTGGATCAGTTACTGTAGAAATATTAGGATTCATATGCACCATTCACTGAAGTTAGTTTTCAATACTAGGAAAAAAATACGTATATCAGGTGAATGAATATTTCTGAGAATAATCTTGTGAAAAGGTTTTTATAAATCCACATACATATTCATGAATGAAATTAGGGAGTGTATAATAAGACACATATATTAAATATTTTGAAATATCTGGAGAGCATATATATATATATATATATATATATATATATATATATATATATAACCACACACAGATTTTAAAAATTAGCAATATATATGCCAATCGAATTACACCGTGAAATACATATCATCCACAGATCCAAAAATATTCATTTTACTGGATATGGATTTATGTATAACTTTTTTCAACTAGGAAGCTCACCCATAGTTTGAATTTTCAGTTCAAACAGCGTTTAGGAGGAGTGATCTCTTCTCACACTTTGTATCTGCCAAGTTATGTAACTCACAAGAATGTACGTGTGATACCAGGTAGGATTCTATATGTGCATATAAAAATACATGTGCTGATTAGAATACAGAGAAAGGGAGACAGGAATTCACATATTTGTTAACTTTAAAAGCACATGGAAAACTATTTCAACAAAAAATTTACTAGATTTATAACTCCTACCCTATATAATGCAAAAGGCAAGTCCAAGTATACAACGTGCCTCCTCTGAACTGCTTGTATTTCTATTCTGTTTCGGTTATTTTTCTACATCATATTAGGATTAGTATTCAGAATCTAGTAGGGTATGTGTTAGTGTCAGGGATTCAGTATATCAAATGTAAAATAGAAAAATGAAACCAATGTGTATGCAAATATGTGCTAAACAAAATCTTCCCACTATCATCCAGAACAATTCCTTGACATTTCCTTCCCCCAAAGTAAGACACAATTAGAGGAGTAGAGTAATAAAATCTGTGAATAATATGCTCAGGAGATTACAACCTTGGAAGTGGTAGAGGAGTTTTCCTAGTATGGGACAGGATAAACACTCCATATATATGGAGCTCTGCTGGCCTAAATACTTCTTGAGAAACTGCCTCTGAGTTTGGGCACTTGAAATATATGTTTTTGTCAGGAGCTTTAGCTTCTTTCTAGTGAGACCATCAAAGCTGTGTCTGCATCTATGTGACCTGGAGGACATGATTTCTTATTTTCCAATGAACATGAGGCAGCAGTGCTGAATTCTCTCTTTGAAAGTAAACTGTGGCCACTGGGGGCTAAGGGTATTCCCATGTGGACTGGGAAGCCATTTGGTCATCCTCCACTTTTCGTGGTGTTTCTTGCTGCTGCACTGGGACCTTGGCATTTGCTTCATGAAATAAAAGAAGTTCAACTGGAACACAGTTCTGGAGGCAATTCTGTCATGTGTGGTTGGTCAGGGTCTGCAGGAGAATGCACCAACCAGGCTTCTATCCCACATAGCTTGGCCACATGTCCATAGCAACCTGATTCTGAACATTGCCTGGAAACATCTCCATATAACAAGAAGCCTTTACATGGAAGGGTCTGCTGGCTGCACCATGTCAGTCACAAGCCATTTGGAAGCCAATGGCAGATCCACATGGCCCCACCACAAATTTTTTATCACACATCTGCCTACCACAGCTCTAGGCCCACTACTCAGCAGGTTCCAACATACTGGCATCTCTGTTCTACACCATTTTCATGAAACCCACTCAATCAAGGCACTGTCTTGCATATTTACGATCAGCAACAGGACATCCAAAGTTTCTCCAGTGCCACCTGGTCATGGGAATTTCAAAAATTTCATGGTATTTATCTAGGCATTTTTCAAGGATGACGTTGCAGGCACTGTGGGTTTCAATTCATTCAGGAACCATTAAATGGTGAAGAAGCTCATTTCAATGAATGCTCTGTAGAACTCTCACAGGCAAGGCTTCCCAAAGAGTGGCCAAAATGTCACATGAAGCCAGGCCCATTGAGGTCTACAATGTGACGTCCATGGGTGTTGTGACTCTCAACTATGGCTGCCAAGTCTTTCAGAATTAAATCATGTGATATCCTGGCTGAGATACCCAGGGCTCTGTGGAAAGCCAACCTGGGCCTAGATCTCAGTTTCCAAGGGTGATTCTCATGGGTGGACTCCTAAAATCCCAACAAAATTCATGGCAATACTTCTCTGAATTCAGTCTCTAAGTGGAATCACACCAGAGTTCAAGCCCAGGTGGTCCAGGTCATGTCTTCATACTGGACACAAATGACCAAATTTAAAACCAAAACCCTCCCATATGGCCCTCATCTTCTTCCATATAGACACTAATCACAACCTCTGGCGGAAGGTTTCCATGAGTGGCGGAGTCCAAGAGAGTGTCCAAAATAACTCCCTTGCCCCTCATTGGCGTAAATTCAGGGTGGTCTGGACACCCTTCATGTGAAACAGGAGTGATCAAATATGCTAGACATTAATACTTCTATGCTTCTCCAATTTGTGGAAAACTGACTGTCAGGTATATATTTTTATGTGACTTGCAGTCATGAGAAATCACAAGCACCTCTGCAGGTCTTTGAAGAACCCATTTGACCCAAAGGATCCCTATTCTCACTTGATGGAGTTCAAGAACTTTAAAGAGGAAGGCGATAGACTTCATCCACAAGGACTGCTTTTTGGCCATTTTGGTTTTGGATGCACACATGGGATCTCTCTTTACATCCACCAGGTGCTGAGAATCTAAGCCACAACCTCACACAGGGCCAAGAGGCTGATTCAGACATCCCTTTCCAAAGCAATTAAGCAAAGAGCCACAGGTGATGCCCATTCATTTCCATTTGAAAACTGTTTTGCTTAGGCTTCACAAAGGGGTGGCCTGAGGCAAAGACCTTCCTGACATTCAGGGGAACAGAACAATAGGTTAGCAAATGGCCCAAAGCAATGTTTCTCCACTGAGACTTTCCTGGTCACACTGATATTTGAATTTTCTGAGATGCTCACCATTCCCTTCAGCTATTCAGTACATGGCCATGTCACAGAGCTTGGAGGTGGTACTTATCTTGGTCACAAAATCATGAGCCTATTCTGGAGAGTGGCCAGAATTCAGGAAGAAAACAGGAACTTAGGAAGATAGCAGGTGTTACCCATCCATAAGGCAAGCCGCATTCCTTTCATACATTGGGCAGAAAGAATTCTGGTAAGCTTTCTACTAGCCTGGACACATCCTTTGATGCATTCTCTTTTCTAATGTCTACAACCATGGACACAGTGGGATACACAGACTTAAAAACACTCGCCTTGTCAAATCACTTGTTAGAAATCGTCCACTCCAAACCAAACAAACTGCCTTTCCTACCTATTCTCAAAACATGAGACAAAATCACAAACACTCACACCCACAAAGTCACCTCCTTTCTCAAAGTAGGTCTCTGACTATCGGGTGTGACCTCTGACTGGTGGGCCGTACTATGTTCCCATCAAATGGCCTGTTCTGTCTCAGATCTGGTTTCCTTGGCCAACTCTGTGAAGTTGTCAGGAGACAGCGGTGAGCCACTTCCTGCTTACTCAGGAAAGGCCACTCTTCAGAGCTTTCCTGGCATTTGGCCATCCTCACATCAGTAGATACCAAGAAAGACTGACTCTGTCCTTGGTAAATCAAAAGAAGGGAGACCACTGGGACTGGGCCTGGGACTAGATTTGTGTGCCTGGATGCCTGGATCCCAAGTTCAAAGAGTTCCATCACCAAGAATGTGAGGTGAGGTCACTTCCTTCAGGAACTGAATGAGGTCAATGCCTTGGCAAGCACATTGTCCTAACATTTGCTTCCAAAGGTCCCATGAAATGGAGACTGTCCCTAATTCCTTTGACACTTTCACAAGTTAGAATGGTATATTAAACATTGGTAACCAGGAACAGCTCTCCACAGAGGCCTCGTTTTGTCCTTCTTCTCTACATAAAGAAGAGAGAGGCTGATTCAGACACATCCCTTCATGCTGACCAGGTTGTTTGCAATGAAAGATGACTTTTGCTCTCTCAGTTCCTTCATAGGTGCCTACAACTTCTCTAGGGATCATTTGCTCATAGACCTTTGAGTTTCTCAGCAGTTGGAAGATCCCCTACATTCCTGTATTTTAAGACCAACTCTGTCCTTGCTCTTCTCTAAAGTTAGATTGAGGGAACAGTGTATGGTTAGGGTTAATAACAGGTTTGATTTGGAATAGAAATCATTCTGCTGGATGAATAATGGTATTGGGAATCTGCGATATTTTCAAGAATATATAGGTAAAATATAGGAATCTGAAAACAGAAATCTAGGTAAGATTTGAAGCCCAGAAGGGCATTGGGCCCTTGATTGCGGTATTAAGCATAGGACCTTGTAACTTGGATGATTGATTTTCAAAGAGAACTTCCAGTCAAAATGGATAGTCAGGAGTATTAGGAAGATAGTCGGTATGTTTATAAAGGAGAGTGAGTATAGGATTTGGACCAAAAGTTCTTTAGCTATATGGTTTCGGGTATTGAGTGAATGTAAATGTCAGCACATGTGAAGAATTAATCACAATGATGAACTGGGGAAAATATGTAGGAATGCAGATATCAATAGAGACTTTAGGAAATCTGGCAAAGTATAGTCGGTAGTGAAATGTTAATAAAATAGATTCTTGTCACTTCCTGTTTTTCTGTATGCTTAATAAAACACTGTTGAAATCTTGAGAAGTATTTTCTGAACTTTTTCCCAGAATGTGCTGTGCCCAACTGCCAAACTTCAGAATGTACTCCCTCACCCAGTTGCACGCAAACTGCTCACCCGCCCAGGCCCATCAATAAACTTTCCTCCCTGCCCTCTTCAAGGAAAGTATATAAGCTCTGCTTAAGCTGTTCTCAGGGTTCTGTGCTCTATTCAAATGAGCTCTGAGCCCCAGCATGCTGGACCCCCAATAAACCCTTTGTTTTTGCATGAGAGAGTCTCTTAGTGGTCTCTTCCCCCAATGCTCTTCCGATCTTTATATATGGAGGTTCCACCGAAATCCAGCAGCGGTGAACGAGAGACCCCAATGGGCTACTCTCAGGGTAAGTAAGGCGCCTCTTTCTGGTTTCAGGTTTCAGGTTAGGGCTTGGCAAAATGGCTGTCGATGAAGTGTGTGAGCTCTCTTTGATGGTGGCTGGCAGACGTGTCACAGAGCCACAAGCCAAGTCCCTGGGGGACGCCACAGAGGACTCGGGAATCGAGGAATAATAGTCCCCTCGACTCAGTGATACTTTGTTTCAGATTCGGTATTGCCAGCCCATCGGGTTTTGCCGCCTGCTCAGTCTTGGTCTCAGTGTTGGACGTCCATTGCCTGTCTTTATTGTTTTCTCTTGTCTGTGTCCTGTGTCGTTGCATTTACTGTTTGTGTATCTTTCATTATGGGACAGATCACTTCAATGCCTCTGTCCCTGACCCTTGATCTATGGACCAAAGTCCGCTTAAGGGCTCAGAATGTTTCTTTTTCAGTAAAACGCTGGATCTGGCAGACTCTGTGTGCCTCAGAATGGCCCACCTTTGGATTCGGATGGCCCCTAGAAGGATCTTTCTACTTCCCACAAATTTAAAAAGACAGAGATATTGTCTTACAGCCAGGGCCACATAGCCATACTGATAAACAGGAATATACCTTAACTTGGCAGGACCTCTGCAATTCTCCTCTTTTGTGGGTGAAGCCTTTCCTTGCTGTGTCCCCGTTCCTACTCCTTCCCCCACGATCTCTCAACCCCTCTGCTCCTCCTCCTCCTCCACCCTCTGTTCTCCCTGAGTCACAAGATTTGACTCTACTGGACTCTCCTCCACTTCCTTATCTTCTACCCTTGTCCCAAAACCCCCAACACCCTCTAAGTGATTCTCCAGCTGCTGACTCAGCCTCTCCGCAATTGGAGGACGCTAAGCCAGCCCAGGGCCCTCCAGATAACTCCCCTGCGTCACATACAGCCCCTCCTCCCCTGGATGAAGCTGGACTTGCTAAAGGAACTCGCCGGTGGCAAATGATTGAAAACCCTGGAACTCCCGTGTTGCTTCCCTCTATCCCTAAGGGCCAATGATTGACTATGGCCATGGGGAAAAAAATGGAAGCCTACCAGTATTGGCCTTCTCCTCTTCAGACCTATATAAATGGAAAAATAACAATCCCCCTTTTACCGAGGACCCAACCTGGCTCTCAGATCTGGTGAAGTCATTGATGTTTTCACACCAACCTACTTGGGATGACTGCCAACAACTCCTAGGGACTCTCTTCATGACAGAGGAACAAAAGAGAATCCTCCTGGAGGCTAGAAAAAAGTATCCTCGGACCAAATGCGTGACCGACACAACTTCCCAACATATTCAAAGCCAGCTTTCTCTTGAAACGACCCAACTGGGACCCCAACACCTTTGAAGGTAGGGAGCATCTGTCCACTTATCGCCGGGCTCTAATAGTGGGTATCTTAGTGGCCGCTAGGTGACCAACTAATTTGGCCAAGTTAAGAGAGATTATATAAGGGCCTGATGAATCTCCCTGTATGTTCCTAGAGATAATTATGTAGGCATATAAGAGACATACTCCTTTCGATCCTCAGGCAGAGGATCAAAAGGCATCTGTCACAATGGCCTTTATTGGGAAAGCTGCCCTGGATATTAAAAGAAAGTTACAATGCTTAGATGGATTACAAGATATGACTTTGAGGGATTTAGTCAGAGAACCCGAGAAGGTATACTTTAAGAGAGAAACTGAGGAAGAGAAGGGAGCTGAGTGAGGATAAAAGAAACAAAAGACAGACTAAGGCATTGACTAAGGTCCTGGTGACAACAACAAATAGGCCAGAAACTAAGAAACAGAGAGACAGGAAGGGATACCTGGGCACACACTAGAGGCCACCCCTGGCCTCAGATCAATGTGCCTACTCTAAAGAAAAAGGACACTGGGCCAAAGAGTGCCCTAGAAAGAGACAGCCATGCCTGCCAGATATTCTGACTCTGGAGGAATACTAAGAAAGTCCGGGCTCAGATCCTCTCCCTGACCTCAAGGTAACTTTTGAAGTGGAGGGGAACACAATAAACTTTGAAGTAGATACAGGGGCAATATACTCAGCCCATAAGGCCCATTGGGCCCTCTACCGAATAAAAGGTCTCTAATTCAAGAGTCTAACAGAAGTAAATATCGGGCTTTGACAACTAAGAGGACCATGGACCAGGGAAAAGGAAAAATCCATCACTCCTTCCTAGTAATCCCAGAATGCCTGGCCCCATTGATGGGCAGAGTTCTGCTCACCAAGCTCTGGGCCAAAATAACTTTTAACCCTGAAGGCCCCCAAGTGGAATTTTTTAATCCTTCAGTAACTACTCCTATTATCATGGCTCTAACTATGTCAGTAGCAAATGTTCATCAACTCACTCACCTTTGTTCAAAGAAACTGCATTCATTCGTGAAGGATCAAGAACACAGTTTTCCACTAACCTACTCACAGCAAAAGGAAATAACTGAATGGGTAACAAAAGCCTGTCAGGTCCATTAATTGGTTAAAGCTTACACTTCCAAGCTTCCTGCAGGAAAGCACCTATGAGGAACCAGACGAGGACAATTCTGGGAAGTGGACTTTACTGAAATTAAGCCAGTAAGGTATGGACTAAAATAACTCGTAGTCTTTGAACATACATTTTCAGGATGTATTGAAGCCTTCCCCACACACAGAAAAAAAAAAGAAATAAAAAAGAAGAAAAAAGAAACATCGCAAATGGTTGTAAAGAAGATCCTGGAAGATATTTATTCTCCCCTTGACGACCAGTAGTCTTAACCCTCATCAGCCCCTTAAACTGCGATGGCTGATCACAAATCCTACTGGACACGAAGTATGGCCTATCTCGAATACAGCCCCCTTATGAACCTGGTGGCCATCTCTCCACCCAGTCATTTGTCAGCTGGCTATAGGTCTTTCCTATTGGGATATCCCTGATTAACAGGATCCCACTAAAATTCCATTAAATCCGTTCCGTACCATAGATAATGGAAACAAACATTATAGATGTAGGGACACGTGAGCCAGATGCAGGTTGGCTAGCCTAGATTACTATGTTTGCCCGGCAGACTATCAAAGCCACAAACAGTCACGGCTGTGGGGGTGGAGAGCAGACTTCTATTGTAAGTCATGAGGATGTGAGCAAACAGGGACTGTCAGATGGAACCCAAACTCCTCATCAAATTCTGTACACAGCATTGACCATATTACGAATTAGATAACCAAAACCGATGGCCCCCAGAGGGGTCTCTAGATCCTCAAATTCTGTGTGACCTTTTTAACTTCTGCAAGTGCTCAAAAGGGTGAAAGGAGATTCCGCTATGTGGAGGCCTTCTCTCTCCTTTGCTCACATCCTGAACTATGCTTCTCCAATAGATGCTCACCCTCAGCCTTGTGCTCCAGACTCTCTGCTGTCACTCCCACCTCAGCAACTTGATTTCTCCCCTCCAATATCTAGATCAAAAACCCAAATCTCGACTGGTTCTCAGACCATTGCTCCCTTGCTGAGGTTGCAGGTACTGAGGTACCACTCCATTCACTCACTCCTCTCCTCTCCTGTCAGTGCCCGCACCGGGTCCCACCCAGTCCTCTTACCACCTAATGCAAAGCTCAAACCCGCTGAGAAGAATCCTCAGACCCTAATACAAGATGTAATGAAAATGGCCTTTAATGTTGCTTTGTCATCACTAAAAACAGGTTACTAAGAATTTAAAGTCCCTCACAGGCTTTTTGGAATCTCACTCCCGTCTCCCCCTCTGTTCTATCTGTTCTACTGCTCAAGTTTTTGTTGCTATTAAGATCCCAAAGCCCTCTCCCAATATTCTTTTACATCTCTCCTTCCTCATTCTCAGATCCACAGAGCTGCTCTTATCCCTGCCTTCCAAATTGTCCCCCTCTGTACCAGGCCCACAGAAAAGTCTTAACTGACCTTCTCCAGAAGTCTTCACCATGGCTGATTTAGGACTTTCAGCAAAAGAGTCCCTATAAAAGAGTTCACTGTAGATAAACTTCCTATTTTTGTGTTGCCCTGGTCTCCTTGGCAAATGGCTAAAAAATTCAGCACTCCTGATCTAGACACACCCTTACTAGTTTTTCACAAAATATTTGAAAAAAAGGCCTCTGGCCTTGAGCTGGGGCTTCACAGAGATGGCTACATTTCTAAGATAAAGAAGTTACAAACTGGGCTGTATGGAAACAGCTGGAAGGGGGAAAAAAAGAAAGGGAAGACACCCCCACCCAGGTGTCCTTGAAAAGTTAACTTGCCCAAACTGAGGAAAAAACAGAAACAAAAACTGCTTTTTGTGAACTTCTGCAGACTGTGAACTTCTGAGCCCCTTCCCTTACGTGTTGGGTACAAAATTCTGAAACTACGTAATTAGATTTCAGGGGATTAATTGATTACAACAGAAGCAATGCCCTCTGAATCTGGTTGAAACCAAAAAAGACTGTTTCTGTGTCTTTGGTGCTATCTTAGGTGCCTTGCCTTGTCCGTCCCTACAACAGTATAATTCTATATACTTAAACATTGTTTATGTTTTCATGAAATGGTCAACAGATGTGATTAATTGTGAAATGGTGCAGATGTTTCCCAGAGTGCTCTATCATGACGCAGGTTCATTTGAAGATCAAAGAGGGGGACATACAACCCGGTTCCGCTGGGAACATATGTCCCTCACCTTAGCCATTCTATTATGAATAGGAGTTAATACTGCTCTGCTTCTCCAATTTGAGTCCTACTGAGTGTCGGGTACAGATTCTTTATGTGAATTGGAAAGATGTGAAAACTCAAGCACCTATTGGATAGCCTCTGAATAGATTTGAAGAACTCATTTGACCCAAAAGATCCCTATTCTCACTTGATGGAATTCAGGAACCTTAGAGAGGAAGGCAAAATACTTCATCAACAATGACTGCTCTTTTTGCCATTTTGGATTTTATGCACCCATGGGATCTTTCTTTAGATCCATCAGGTGCTGAGAATCTAAGTCAAAGAATCACACTGGGCCAAGAGGCTGATTCACACACATCTCTTTCCAAATCAATTAAGGAAAGAGCCAAAGGTAAAGCATATTCATTTCCATTTGAAAAATCTTTCCTTCAGGATTCACAAAGGGTTGGCCTGAGACAAAGACCTTCCTGACTCTCAGGGCAACAGAACAATAGGTAAGCAAATGGCCCAAAGCAGGGATTCTCCACTGAGACTTTACTGGTCACACTGATATCTGAGTTTTCTGAGATGCTCGCCATTCCATTCAGCTATCCAGTACATGGCCATGTCACAGAGCTTGGAGGTAGTACATATCTTGGACACAAAACCATGAGCCTATTCTGGAGATTGGCCATAATTCAGGAAGAAAACAGCAACTTAGGAAGGTAGCAGGTATCGCCCATCAATAAGGCAAGCCACAGTCAATTCATAAATTGTGCTGGATGAATGCTGGGAAGCTTTCTATGAGACAGGACACATCCATTGATGCATTCTCTTTTCTAATGTCTACAAGCACGGACACAGTGGGATACACAGACATAGAAACACTTGCATTGTCAAACGACTTACTAGAAACAGTTCACTCCATAAAAAACAAACTGCCTTTTCTACCTATTCTCAGAACATGAGACAAAACCACAAACCCACACCCGCAATGGCACCTCCTTCCCCCAAATAGGTCTGTGACTCTCCGGAGTGTGCTCTGACTGATGTGCCATACTATGATCCTCCGAAATGGCCTGCCCTGTCTCAGATCTGATCTTCTTGGCCAACAATGTGAAGTTGTTAGAAGCCAGGAGTGAGCCACTATCTGCTTTCTCAGGAAGAGCCCCTCTTCCGAGCTTTCCTGGCATTTGGCCATCCTCACATCAGTAGGTATCAAGAAAGACTGACTCTGTCCTTTGTAAATCCAAAAAAGTGAGACCACTGGGACTAGGACTGGGACTGGCTCTGGGTGCCTGGCTTTCTGTATACCAAGTTCAGAGAGTTCCATCACCAAGGAAGTGAGATGAGATCACTTCCTTCAGGAACTGAATGAGATCACTGCCTTGGCAACCACTTTGTCATAACAATTGCTCCCAACGGTCCCATGAGATGAGGGCTGCACCTACTTCCTGTGACACTTTCACAAGTTAAAATGGTATATCACCCTTAGGCAAAAGGGAACAGCTCTCCACACAGGCCGGGTTTGGTCCATCTTCTCTACATTAAGAAGAGATAGGCTCATTCTGACGCAACTCTTAATCCTGACCAGGTTGTTTGCCATGGAAGATGATTTTTGCTCTCTCAGGTCTTACATAGCTGCCTACATCTTCTCCAGAGATCATTTCTGCATGGAGCTTTGAGGTTCTCAACAGATGGAAGATCCACTGCATTCCTGTATTGTAAGACCAACACTGTCCCTGCTCTTCTGTAAACATAGATGTGAATTGGAGTCATGAGAAAACCCACGAACCTATGGGATAGCCTCTGCAGGGCTTTAAAGATTTCACTTGACCCAAATGATCCCTATTCTCACTTAATGGAGGTCAGGAACCTTACAGAGGAAGGCGAGAGACTCTATCCACCATGACAGTTCTTTTGTCCATTTTGGTTTTGGATGCACACATGGGATTTTTCTTTAGACCCATCATGTACTGTGAATCTAAGCCACAGCCTCACATAGGGCCATGAGGCTGATTCAGACACATCCATTTCCAAAGCAATTAACCGAAGAGGCACAGGTAATGACCATTCAATTCCATTTGAAAACTATTTTCTTCAGGCTTCACAAAGTGTGGCCTGAGGCAAAGACCTTCCTGACATTCAGGGCAACAGAATAGGTAAGGAAAAGGCCCAAAGAAGGGTTTCTCCACTGAGACTTTCTTGGGCATACTGATATCTGAGTTTTCTGAGATACTCACCATTCCCATCAGCTATCCAGTACATGGCCATGTCACAGAGATGGAGGTGGTACATATCTTGGACACAAAATAATGAGCGTATTCTGGAGAGTGTCCAGAATTCAGGAAGAAAACAGGAATTTAGAAAGATGGCAGGAATTGCCCATCCATACGGCAAGCTGCAGTCCATTCATAAATTGCACAGGATGAATGCTTTGAAGCTTTCTCGTAGACAGGACACATCCATTGATGCATTCTCTTTTCTACTGTCTACAATCACGGACACACTATGATATATAGACACAGAAACACTCACGTTGTCAAAGGACTTACTAGAAACAGTTCACTCCAAAACAAACAAACCAGCTTTCCTAACTATTCTCAGAACATGAGACAAAACCACAAACTCACACTCACACCCAAAATGGTACCTCTTTCCCCAAAGTAGGTCTGTGTCTATCCGGAGTGTCCTCTGACTTGTGGGCCATACTATGTTCCCCAAAAATGGCGTGTCCTGTCTTCAATCTGGTCTCTTTAGCCAACTCTGTGAAGTTGTCAGGAGCCCGTGGTGAGAAACTACCTGCTTTCTCTGGAAAGGCCAGTCTTCATAGTTTCCAGGCATTTGACTGTCCTCACATCAGTAGGTACCAAGAAAGAGTGACTCTGTCTTGTTAAATCCAAACAAGAGAGCCCACTGGGACATGGAGTAGGTTTGACTCTGTGTGCCTGGTTTCCTGGATCCCAAGATCACAGACTTTCATCACCAATGATGTAAGGTGAGGTCACTTCCTTCAAGAACTGAATGAAGTCACTGCCTTGGAAACCACTTTGTTTTAACAGTTGCTTCCAAGGTTCTCAAAAGATGGAGTCTGCCTCTACTTGCTGTGACTCATTCATAAGTTATAATGGTATATCAACCATAGGCACCGGGGAACAGCTCTCCACACAGCCATGGTTTGGTCCATCTTCTCTACATTAGGAAGAGAGAGGCTAATTCAGACACATCCCTTCAACCTGACCAGGTTGTTTGCCATGGAAGATGACTTTTGCTCTCTCAAATCCTTCATACCTGCCTACACCTTCTCCAGGGATTATTTCTGCTGGGACTTTTGAGGTTCTCAGCTGGTGGATGATACCCTACCTTCCTGGATTTTAAGACCAACTCTGTCCCTGCTCTTCTGTAAAGTGAGATTGAGGGAACAGTGTATGGTTAGTGTTAATAGCATGTTCGATTTGGGTTAGGAGTCATTCTGCTGGATGAATTATGGTATTGGGAACCTGTGATATTTATAATAATATAAATGTGAAATATATGTATGAGAACAGAGATCTAGGAAAGATTTGAAGCCCAGAAAGGCATTGGGCCCTTGATTGGTATACTTAAATTGAATTATGTTCTGCACCGAGGTCTCAGATAAATCGATATACAATGGCATAGGACCCTATACCTCGGATGATTGAAAGTAGAAGAGAACATCCAGACAAAAGGGATAGTCTGTAGGATTAGGAAGATATTAAGTAGGTTTAGGAAGAAGAGTGAGTCTCGGAGTTGCACCAAAAGTTCTTTAGCAATTGGTTTTCAGTTAGAGGGTGAATGTAAATGTCAGCACATGTGAAGAGACAGTCACAATGATGAACTGGGAAAAATATGTAGGAAAGCAGATATCAATAGGGGCATTAGGAAATCAGGAAACGTATAAAGTGAGTGATAGGATTAGATATTTTCAAAAGGCTTGAGGTTAAATATATAATCTTAGGAAGAAACAAATATGTAGTAACCAATTGGATTGACATTTGAGAGCAGTAGGCACCCTGGACATAGATGCTTTTAGTAATCCATGGTCACTTCCCATTTAGGCTTTGGTACAATCATATGTGTGACCTTTGCATTTTGTGTACAGAATACTACTGTGGTAAAATGTATATGTAGATCTGGTGACATGAGTATTTCTTGCACCATAAAGGGGAGTAATATTCTGGAAACTTAAAATTAGTACTGGGGATACAAATAGGTGTACCTTGTGTTGATGATTATTGAGATGATGCATGAATAGACCATATTGTGAATAAAGTATGTAACTGGATCCAACATTAAATAATGGTTTGAGTTTGCATCTGAAAATATATTGGAAATCTTATATTGATATATATACCATCATTCCAACGAGTTATATATGCAATGGTATTATTAGGGTTACGGTTTATCGTGAAGAGTGAGTTTTGCTTCAAAAATGATTATGGAATCGAAAATAATGTGTTTAGAAAGAAGTCTAGTGAAAAGACCAGTAAAGAAACATGGAGGAATACATGTGTTCTGAAGTAGTAAGTAATTGAAAGTGAACCAAATGCCAAAAAAATTTGTGAAGTTGTGGATGAAAAAATACATCCTATGATGTCCATAAACTGAAGAAATAGTAATGTACCAGTGTTGAGTAAAAATGAACTTCAAATTACACATCATGTCCCATAGCAATCTACTTGCATTAATGTTAAACTGGGTCAGTTACTGTAGAAATATTAGGATTTTTAAGCACCATCCACTGAACTTAGTTTTCAGTAGTAGGAAACCAAAATATATTTCAGGTGTATGAATATTACTGAGAATAATCTTGTGAAAATTTGAATTTAAATGAACATAAATGAATATGAATGAATTTAGGGAGTGTATAATAAGACACATATTTTTCATATTTTTTTAAAATCTGGAGAATACACACACACACACACACACACACGCACACACACACACACACACATGCACACACACACACATTAATATTTAGCAATATATATGCCAATCGATATTCATCATGAAATATAATTCATTCACAAATCCAAAAATATTCATTTTACTGAACATGGATTTATGTATAGTGTTTTTCACTAGGAAGCTCACCCATAGGTGGAATTTTCAGTTCCATCATTATTTAGGGAAAGTCATCTCTTCTCACAATTTTTATATTCCAAAGCCAGTGATCTTTCAAGAATGTACGTGTGATACCAGGTAGGATATTGTATATGCATAAAAAAATTACATGTGCTGAATAGGATACAGAGAAAGGGAGACAGGAATTTACATATGTGATAACTTTAAAAAATCATGGAGAAATATTAAAATGAAAAGTTTACTAAATTTAAAACACATATTCTTGATAAAGCATAAGACAAGTACAAATATACACCATGCTTCCTATGAAAGGACTGTACTTCTATTCAGTTAGGTTTTTTTTTCTCCATGATGTTAGGATTAGTAGTCAGAGTCTAGTAGGGTATGGGTTAGTGTCAGGGATTCAGTATTTCAAATGGAAAACAGGAAAATGAATCTAATGTGTATGCAAACATGTGATACACAAAAATCTTCCCTCTCTTATCCAGAACAATGCCTTGACATAACCATTGGTAAAAGTAAGACACAATTAGAGGAGAGGAGTTAGAAAACCTGTGAATACATATGTGGAATAAAAAATGCTCAGGAGTTCAAAACACTGGAGGTGGTAAAAGAGTTTACAAAAGTATGGGAGAGGGTAAACACTCCAGAAACATGGAGCTGTGCTGACCTAAAGACTTATTGAGAAACTTCCTCTGACGTTAGGCACAAGAAATATATGTATGGCAATATGTAAATCAATGGTTCTGCAACTGATGTGATTCTGCAATCTGTATATGGAGTAAAAATGGGAGCTCATATCCCACTTGAATCAAAGTGTGAAATATGATATATCAAGAAGTATGTAATGTTTTGAACAACCTACAATGAAAATTAATTAAAAAAAGAAAAAGAAATATATGTAATTGTCAGGAGATTTAGCTTCGTTTATAGTGACACCAAAAATCTGGGTCTGCATCTATGTGACCTGGAGGACATGGTTCTTTATTTTGTAATGAACATGAGGCAGCAGGTCTGAATTCTCCCTTTGTAGGTAAACTGTTGCCACTGGGAGCTAAGTGTCTTCCCGTGTGGTGTGTGAAGCCATTTGGTTATCCTCCACTTTTCAGGGTGTTTCTTACTGCTGCACTGGGAATTTGGTATTTGCTTCACGAAATACAATATGTTCAACTGGGACACAATGCTGGAGGGAGTTCTGTCATGTGTGGTTGGTCAGGGTCGGAAAGAGAATGTACGAACCAGGCTTCTATCCCACATAGCTTTCCCCTTGACTATAGCAACCTGATTCTGAACATTGCCCTGAAACCTCTACATATAACAAGATGCCTTTACATATAAAGGTCTGCTGCCTGCACCATGTAAGTCGCAAGTTTTGGAAGCCAATGGAAGATCCAGGTGGTCCTACCAAAAATATTTATTTACACACCTACAGTCCACTGCTCTACACCCACTACCCAGCAGGCTCCAACTTACTGGCATTTCTGTTCTACACCATTTTCACGAAACTCAGTCAATCAAGGCACTGTTTGTTATACTCATGATCAGCAACAGGATATCTAAAGGTTATCCAGTGCCACCTGGTCATGGGGATTTCAAAAATTTCATGGTGTTAATCTAGTCATTTTTCAAGGATGAAGTTGGAGGCACTGTGGGTTTCATTTAATTCAGGAACCATTAAATGGTGAGGAAGCTCATTTCAATGAAAGCTCTGGAGAACACTCACAGGCAAGCCTTCCCAAAGAGTGGCCAAAAGGACACACGAATCCAGGCCCATTGAGGTGTACAATGTGAGGTCCATGTGTGTTTGGACTCTCAACTATGGCTACCAAGTCTTTAAGAATTAAATCATGTGATATCCTGGCTCAGAATCCCTGAGCTCTGTGGAAAGCCATCCTGGGCCTAGATCTCAGGTTCCAAAAGCGATTCTCATGCGTGGTCTCCTAAAATCCCAACACTATTCATGGCTATACTTCTCTGAGGTCAGTTCCAGAACTCAGTCTCTAAGGGGAATCACACCAGAGTTCAAGCCCTGGTGGACCCATTCATCTCTTCCAACTACCACACAAATTACCACAATTAAAATAAGAACCCTCCCATATGGCCCTCATCTTCTTTCATATAGACACTCATCATAATCTGGCTGGAGGTTTCCATGAGGGGCGCAGACCAAGACAGGGTCCCAAATAAGCTCCTTTGACCCTCATTTGCCTAAAGTCAAGGTGGCCTGGACACCCATCCTTTGAACCAAAAGTGATCAAATAGGCCTGCCATTAATTTCGCTCCAATTTGAGGACAACTGTCTGTGGGGTTTAGATTCTTTATGTGAATTTTAGTCATGAGAAAACCCAAGCACAATGGGCTAGCCTCTGCAGGTTTTGTAGAACTCTTTTGACCCAAAGGATCCCATTCTCACTTGATGGAGGTCAGGTACCTTACAGAGGAAGTCGAGAGACTTCATCCCAATAATTGTTCTTTTGGCGAATTTTCTTTTGGATGCACACATGGTAACTTTCTTTAGATCCATCAGGTGCTGAGAATCTAAGCCACAGCCACACACAGGGCCAAGGGCCTGATTCAGACACATCCCTTTCCAAAGCAATTAAGTAAAGTGCCACAGGTATGCCCATTCATTTCCATTTGAAAACTGTTTTCTTCAGGCTTCACAAAGGGGTATCCTGAGGCAAAGACCTTCCTGACATTCAGGGCAACAGAACAATAGGTAAGCAAAAGGCCCAAAGCAGGATTTCTCCTGTGAGACTTTCCTGGTCACACTGATATCTGAGTTTTCTGAGATGCTCGCCATCACCTACAGCTATCCAGTACATGGCCATGTCACAGAGCTTGGAGGTGGTACATATCTTGGACACAAAACCATGGGCCTATTCTTGAGATTGGCCGGAATTCAGGACGAAAATAGAAACTTAGGAAGGTAGCAGGTGTTGCTCATCGATAAGGCAAGCTACAGTCCATTCATAAATGGGGCAATATGAATGCTGAGAAGCTTTCTACTAGACACGACACATCCATTGATGAATTCTCTTTTCTAATGTCTACAACCACGGAAACAGTGGAATACACAGTCATAGAAACACTCGCCCTGTGAAAAGACTTACTAGAAACAGTCCACTTCAAATGAAACAAACCGACTGTCCTACCTATTCTCAGAAAATGAGACAAAACCACAAACCCACAACCACACCCACAAAGGCACCTCCTTCCCCTAAGTAGGTCTGTGAATATCCAGAGTGTCCTCTGACTTGTGGGCCATAATATGTTCCCCCAAAGTGGCCTTTCCTGTCTCAGATCTTGTCTCCTTGGCCAACTCTTTGAACTTCTTAGGAGCCAACGGTGAGCAACTACCTGCTTTCTCATGAAAAACCCTGCATCCGAGCTTTCCTGGCATTTGGCCTTCGTCACATCTGTAGGTACCAAAAAATACTGATCCTGTCCTTGGTAAATCCAAACAAGTGAGACCACTGGGACTGGGACTTGGATTGGCTCTGTGTGCCTGGCTTCCTGGATCCCACGTTCAGAGAGTTCCATCACCAAGAAAGTGAGGTGAGGTCACTTCCTTCCTGAACTGAATGAGGGCACTGTCTTGGCAGCCACTTTGTCCTAACTGTTGCTTCCAAGGGTCCCAAGAGATTGAGGCTGCCCCTACTTCCTGTGACATTTTCACAAGTTAGAATGGTATATCAACCAAAGGCACCCAGGAATAGATCTCCACACAGGCCTGGTTTGGTCCATGATCTCTACATTAAAAAAAATCTGATTCAGACACAACCTTTTATCCTGACCGGGTTGTTTGCCATGGAAGATGACTTTTGGTCTCTCAGGTCCTTTATTGCTTTCTACATCTTCTCCAGGGATCATTTCTGCATGGACCTTTGAGGTTCTCAGCAGGTGGAAGTTTTTCTACATTTCTGTATTGTAATATCAACTCCTTCCCTGCTCTTCTGTAAAGTTAGATTGAGGGAACAGTGTCCGGTTATGGTTAAAAACATGATCGATTTGGGTTAGAAATCATTTTGCTGGATGAATGATCGTATTGAGAACTTGCTATGTGTAGAAGAATATATAGGTGAAATATATGTATGAAAAAAGAAATCTAAGTCTGATTTGAAGCCCAGAAGGGCATTGGGCCCTTGATAGGGATACGTGGTGTTGAATTACGTTCTGCAGAGTTGTCTCAGATAAATCGATATACAATGGCATAGCACCTTGTCCGTTGCATGAATTAATGTAGAAGGAACATCAAGTCAAAAAGGCATAGTCGGTAGTGAAAGGTTAATAAAATTAATAAAATAGGTACTTGTCACTTCCTGTTTTTCTGTATGCTTAACAAAACACTTTTGAAATCTTGAGAAATGTTTGCTAATCTTGTTCTAGAATGTACTGTTCCCAACAGCCGAACTGCAGAATGTACTCCCTCACTCGGTGTCATGCAAACCGCCCACTCGCCCTTACCCATCACTAAACTTCCCTCTCTTCCCTCTCCAAGGAAAGTATATAAGCTCTGCTTAAGCTGTTCTCAGAGGTCTCTGCTCTATTTAATTTAGCTCTGAGCTCCAGCATGCTGGACCACAAATAAACCCTTTGCTGTTGCATGAGACAGTCTCTTGGTAGTATCTTCCTCTGACACTCGCCTGACCTTTACATATTGAGGTTCCACTGAGTTCCAGCAGTGGCGGACGAGAGACCCCAACGGGCTCCTCTCGGAGCAAGTAAGGCGCCTCTTTCTGGTTTCAGGTTTCTTGTTAGGGCTTGGCAAAATTGCTGGCGATGAAGAGCCTGGGCTCTCTCCGACGGTGGCTGAGAGACATGTCACAGAGACAAAGGGCACCTCTCTGGAGGACCCCGCAGAGAACTCGGGAAATCAAGGAACAATAGTCTTCTCGACTCAGTGATATTTTCTTTTAGATTCGTTATTGCCATACCATTGGGTTTTGCCGGCTACTCATTCCTGGTCTCAGTGTTGGACGTTCATTGCCTGTCTTTATGGTCTTGTCTTATCTGTGTCGTGTGTCCTTGCTTTTACTGTTTGTGGAACTTTCATTATGGAACAGAGCACGTCAATGCCTCTGTCCCGGACCCTTGATCACTGGACCAAAGTCCGCTTAAGGGCTCAGAATCTTTCTTTTTTTAGTAAAACGCTGGACCTGGCAGAATCTCTGTGCCTCAGAATGGCCCATCTTTGGAGTCGTATGGCCCCTAGAAGGATCTTTCTACTTCCCACTAATTTAAAAAGTCAGAGGTATTGTCTTTCAGCCAGCGCCACATAGCCATCCGGATCAACAGCCATATATCTTAACTTGGCAGGACCTCTGCAAATCTCCTCCTCCATGGGTGAAGCCTTTCCTTGCCCCTACCTCTGCTCCTACTCCTTCCCCCATGATCTCTCAAACCCTCTCAACCTCCTCCTCCTCCACCCTCTGTTCTCCCTGAGTCACAGATTTGACTCTACTGGACTCTTCTCCCCCTCCTTATCCCCTGCCCTCGTCCCCTAACACACAACACACTCTAAGTGATTCCGCTGCTGCTGACTAAGCCTCTCTACCATTGGAGGAAGCTAAGCCGGTAATAGGATCTGACAATGGACCGATGTTCATGGCCCAGGTAAGTCAGGGGTTAGCCAGGAACCTGGGGATTAATTGGAAGTTAAATTGTGCTTATAGACCACAGAGTTCAAGACAAGTAGAAAGAATGAATAGAACCATTAAAGAGACCTTAACGAAATTAAGCTTAGAGACCAGCATAGGATTGGACTATGCTCCTGCCTTATGCAATGTTTCATGCAAGAAAAAATCCCTTTGTTTCTTTGAGTAACCTTACCACGTGTGAAATTCTTTATGGTGGCCCTCCTCCAGTAGGGGACCTAAGCACAACTGTAAGACCTAAAGATCCTTTCCACACCCACTTGCTTGACAGACTTAAAGATCTTGAAAGAACTCAGTAATACCTGTGAAAACAGCTGGCCACTGCCTACCCAACTGGGAACCAGGGGATTCCACATCCATATCAAGTAAGAGATTTCATCTATGTAAGATGATATCAGGTGTCATCCCTGGTACCCCACTGAAAAGGACCATACCAGGTGTATTATAACACCTACAGTGGTAAACGTAAACAGAATCACTTCCTGGATCCATGCCTCTCATCTCAAGCCTGATCCCTGTACAGAATCTTTCTGGAAACTGAAAAAGACTGATAACAGTTTCAAATTGTGTATTCGCAATGTGAATAAGGTTATATACTCTCCCCTTGGCTACAAGTAGTCCTAACCCTCATCAGCCCATTAAGCAGTGATGGCTGATCACAAATCCTACTGGAAAAGAAGTATGGTCTATCTCGAATACAGCCCCCTTAGGGACCTGGTGGCCATCTCTCCACCCAGACATTTGTTAGCTGGCTATAGGTATTTCCTATTGTGATATCACTGATGAAGAGGATCCCACTAAAATACTATTAAATCCCTTCTGTAACATAGATAATGGAAACAAACATTATGGATGTAGGGACACGCGAGCCACATGCAGGTTGGCTAGTCTAGATTACTAAGTTTGCCTGGCAGACTATCAAAGCCACAAAGAGTAACGGCTGTGTGGGGGAAAAGCCGACTTTTTCTGTATGTCATGGGAATGTGTGCATACAGGGGCTGCCTGATGGAACCCCAATTCTTCATCAAATTCAGTACACAGCATTGGCCACATTACCAATTAGACAACCAAAAACTATGGCCCCCAGAGGGGTCTCTAGATCCTCAAATTTTGCGTGACCTTTTTGACTTCTGCAAGTGCTCAAAAGAGTGAAAGGAAATTCCCCTATGTGGCAGCCTTTTCCCTCCCTCGCTCACATCCTGAACTATGCTTCTCCAATAGATCATTATCCTCAGCCTTCTGCTCCAGACCCTCTGCTGTCACTCCCATCTCAGCAACTTGATTTCTCCCCTCCAATAACTAGATCAGAAACCCAAAGCTCCACCAGTTCTCTGACCATCGCCCCCTTGCTGAGGTAGCAGGTACATAGGTACCGCTCCACCGACTCATTCCTCTCATCTCCTGTCAGTGCCCTCACCGGGTCCCACCAGGTCCTCTTACCAGCTAACCCAATGCTCAAACGAGCTGAGGAGAGCCCTGAGACCCTTATCCAAGATGTAATATAATTGGCCTTTAAAGTTGCTTTGTCATCACTGAAAACAGGTTACTAAAATTTAAAGTCCCTCACAGGATTTTGGGATCCTCACTCCCGTCTTTCACTCTGCTCTACCTGATCTACTGCTCAAGTTTGCTGCTAGGAAATTCCCAATACCCTTTCGCATTATTCTTTTACATCTCTCTTTTCCCTCATTCTCAGATCCTCGGATGTGCTCTCAGCTCCAACTTCCCCGTCTTTCCCCCTCTGTACCAGGTCCACAGAAAAGTCTTAAAATACCTTCTTCAGAAGTCTTCACCATGACTGAGTTTTGAACTTTCAGCCAAACAGTCCCAATAAAGACTTTAATGTAGATAAACATTCTCTTTTGTATTGCCCTGTTCTACTTGGCCACTGGCTAAAAATCTCAGTACTTCTATGGTAGACAACCCCTAACTAGTTTTTCACAAAATATGTGAACAAGTCCTCTGGCCTTCAGCTGGGGCTTCACAGAGATGGCTACATTTCTAAGATAAAGAAATTACCAACCGGGCTCCATGGTAACAGCTGGCAGGGGGAAAATAAGAAAGGGAAGAAAAAGCTCTCCTCCTCCCAGGTGTTCTTGAAAAGTTAACTTGCCCAGAACAGGAGGAAAAACAGAAACAAATACTGCTTTTTTAAACTTCTGAAGACTGTGATCTTCTGAGCCCCATCCCTTATATGTTGGGTACAAATTTCTGAAACTACCTAAACTTGAGTTTCAGGGGATTAATTGATTACAATAGAAGCAATGCCCTCTGAATCCGGTTGCAACCAAATAGGACTGTTTCCCTCTCTTGAGTGCTATCTTAGGTGCCTTGCATTGTCAGTGCCTACAACAGCATAATTCTATATACTTAAACATCGTTTATGTTTTCATGAAATGATCAAGATATGTGATAAATTGTGTAATGGTGCAGATATTTCCCAGAGTGCTCTATCATGACGTAGGTTCATTTGAGGATCAAATAGGGGGGGCATACAACCGGTTCCACTGGGAACATATATCCCTCACTTTAGCCATCCTATTAGGAATAGGAGTTGCTGCACGGGTGGGCAGAGGAACCAGTGGCATTGTCCATGGGACACAAAAGATGACCCAATTAGAAGCAGCAATAGAGCAAAAGTAAGATATTAGAAACCTCCTTCAGGGCTTTGCATGAAACTTTAACCTCTCTCTCTGAAGTTGTTTTACACAACAGTTGAGGGTTGGACCTCCTCTTCATTAGAGAAGGGGGCCTTTGTGCTGCATTGAGGGAAGAATGTTGTTTTTATGCTGACTATACTGGAGTCGTAATAAAATCTATGAGTAAATTTAAAAGACACCTTGAAGAGCATCAACAAGTGAGAGAGGGCCCAAAAGGGTGGCTTGAGTCTTGGTTCACACAGTCCCCCTGGTTAACTACGTTTTTATCAACCCTGGCCGGTCCAATAATAATCCTCATATTATTGCTAACTATAAAACCCTGTTTGCTCAACCGTGTAATGTCTTTTCTCCAGGCTCAAATTGGAGGAGTTAAACTTATGGTAATACCCCACTAGCAGACATTGAATGTGACACCCTCCAATGATCATTTTTATGATTAAAATTAGCCAGAAGAAGAAGTGGGGAATGAAATATTAATAAAATAGGTACTTGTCACATCTTGTTTTTCTGTATGCTTAACAGAACACTGTTGAAATCTTGAGAAATGTTTGCAAAACTTGTTCCCAGAATGTTCTATCCCCAGCTGCCAAATTGCAGAATGTACTCCCTCTCCCAGTTGCATGCAAACTGCCCACTCGCCCTGACCCATCAATACAATTCCCTCCCTTCTCTCTCCAGGGAAAGTATATAAGCTCTACTTCAGCTATTCTCAGGGCTATCTGCTCTATTCAGGTGAGCTGTGAACCCCAGCATGCTGGACACCCAATAAACCCTTTGATGTTGCATGAGATAGTCTGTTGGTAGTCTCCTCCACTGAAGCTCGCACCACATTTACTTGGATGATTAAATGTAGAAGAGAACATCCAGTCAAAAAGGGATAGTCTGTAGCATTAGGAAGATAGTCAATAAGTTTAGGAAGAAGGGTGAGTATAAGATTTGGAACAAAAGTTTCTTAGCAATAGGATTTCGATTAGAGAGTGAATGTAAATGTCAGCACAGGTGAAGAGTCAGTCACAATGATGAACTGGGGAAAATATGTAGGAAAGCATATATCAATATAGACATTACAAAATCAGGCAGAGTATAAAGTGAGTGATAGGATTAGACATTTTGAACAGTGTTGAGTTTAAATATATAATCTTAGGAAGAAACAAATATGTAGTCACAAATAGGATTGACATTTGAGAGCATTGGGCAAATTTCAGGTGGATGAATATTTTGAGAATAATCTTGTGAATAGTTGATTATAAATCCACATACATGAACATGAATGAATTTAGGGAGTGAATATAAGACACATATATTTCATATTTTGAAAAATCTGGAGAGTGTATATATATATATATATATATATATATATATATATATATATACACATATATACACACATATATATACATATACATAAAACACACACACAGACAAAAAAGTAGCAATATATATGTCAATCAAAATTCATTATAAAATATATACCATCCACAGATCTAAAAATATTCATTTTACTGAACATGGATTTATGTATAATGCTGTTCAACTAGCAAGCTCACCCATAGGTTGAATATTCAGTTCCAACAGGGTTTAGTAGGAGTGATCTCTTCTAACAATTTGTATCTGCCAAGTCAGCCACCTCACAAGAATGTACGTGTGGTACCAGATAGGAATCTATATGTGCATATAAGAATACAGAGAAAGGGAGACAGGAATTCACATATTTATTAACCTTAAAAATACTAGGACAACTATTTCAACAAACAATTGACTAGATTTATAACTCCAACTCTGTATCATGCAAAAGGCAAGTCCATCTATACACCATGCCTACTCTGAACTGCTTGTATTTCTATTCTTTATGGCTTATTTTTATCCATCATATTAGGATTAGTAGTCAGAGTCTGGTAGGGTATGGGTTAGAGTCAGGTATTCAGTATTTTGAATTGAAAATAGGACACTGAATCCAATGTGTATGCAAATATATGCTACGGAAAAATCTTCCCACTCTCCTCCAGAACAATGCCTTGACATTACCTTCGACCCAAGTAAGACACAATTAGAGGAGAAGAGTTAGAAAATCTGTGAATACATATCTAGAATGGAAAATGCTCCAGATTTCACATCTTTGGAGGTGGTAGAGGAGTTTCCAAAAGTAAGAGACAGGGTAAACACTCCACAAACATGGAGCTCTGCTGGCCAAAAGACTTTTTGAGAATCTGCCTCTGAGGTTGGGCACTTGAAATATATGTTGTTGTAAGGAGCTTTAGCTTTATTTGTAGTGAAACCATCAAAGCTGGAACTGCATCTATGTGACCTGGAGGAAATGGTTACTTATTTTCAAATAAAAATGAGGCAGCAGTGATGAATTCTCTTTTTGTAGGTAAACTTTGGCCACTGAGGGCTAAGTGTCTTCCCGTGTGGACTGTGAAACCAATGGTCATCCTCCAATTTTCGTGGTGTTTCTTGCTGCTGCACTGGGAGTTTGGTATTTGCTTCATGAAATACAACGAGTTCAAATGGGACACAGTGCTGAAGGGAGTTCTGTCAGGTGTGGTTGGCAGGGTCTCCAGGAGAATGCACCAACCAGGGTTCTATCTCAAGTAGCTTGCCCCCTTGACAATAGCAACATGATACTGAACATTGCTCTGAAACCTCTCCATATAAAAATATGCCTTTACATATATGGGTGTGATGGTTGCACCATGTCAGTCACAGCCATTTGGAAGCCAATGGAAGATCCACATGGCCCCACCACAGATGTTTTATCACACATTTGCATAACACAGCTCTAGGCCCACTACTTACCAGGCCCCAATTTACTGGCATCTCTGTTCTACACCATTTATATGAAACCCAGTCAATCAAGGCCCTGTCTGTTATACTCATGATCATCAACAGGACATCAAAGGTCCTCCAGTGCCAGCTGGTCATCGGAATTTCTAAAATTTCATGGTAATTATCTAGCATTTTTTCACAGATGCATTTGGAGGCAATGTTGGTTTCAATTCATTCAGGAACCATTAAATGGTGAGGAAGCTAATTTCAGGGAAATCTCTGGAGCACTCTCACAGGCAAGTCTACCCAAAGAGTGGCCAAAAAGTCACATGAAGCCAGGCCCATTGAGGTCTACAAAGCGAGGTCCAAGTGTGTTTTGAATCTCAATTATGCCTGCCAAGTCTTTCAGAATAAAATCATGTAATATCCTGGCTGTGATTCCCAGTGTTCTGTGGAAAGCCACTCTGGGCCTTGATCCCAGGTTCCAATGGCAACTCTCATTCCTGGCCTCCTAATATCCCCACACAATTCATGTCAATACTTCTCTGAGGTCAGTTCCAGAACTCAGTCTCTAAGGGGAATCACAGCAGAATTCATGCCCAGGTGGACCCAGTCATCTCTTCCAACTGCCACACAAATGACCACAATTATAACCAAAACACTCCTACATGGCCCTCATCTTCTACCATAAAGATACTCATCATAACATCTGGATGGAGGTTTTCCTGAGAGGCACATCCCAAGACAGTGTCCAAAATAAGCTCCCTTGCCCCTCATTTGCCGAATGACAGGGTGGCTTGGACACCCTTCCTGTGAACCAGGAGTGATCAAATAGGCCTGGCCTTAATACTGCTTCGCTTCTCCAATTTGAGGCTCTCTGACTGTGGGGTCTAGATTCTTTTTGTGAATTGGAGTCATGAGAAAAGCCAAGCACCTCTGCAGAGATTTGAAGAACTCATTTCACCCAAAGGATCCCTATTCTGACATGATGGATTTCAGAAACCTAACAAAGGAAGGCAATATAATTCATGCACATTGATTGAACGTTTTTCCATTTTGGTTTAGATGCACATATGGTATCTTTCTTTACATCCATCAGGTGCTGAGAATCTAAGTCACAGCCTAAAACAGGGCAAAGGGCCTGAATCAGACACATCCTTTTCCAATGAAATTAAGCAAAGAGCCAGAGGTGATGCACATTCATTTCCATTTGAAAACTGTTTTCTTCAGGCTTAACAAAGGGGTTGCATGAGACATAGACCTTTCTGATATTCAGGGCAACAGAACAATAGGTAAGCAAAAGGCCCAAAGCAGGGTATCTCCACTGAGACTTTCCTGGTCACACTGATATCTGAGTTTTCTGAGATGCGGGCCATTCCATTCAGGTATCCAGTACATGGCCATGTCAAAGACCTTGGATTTGGTACGTATCTTGGACACATAACCATGAGCCTATTATAGAGAGTGGCCAGAATTCAGGAAGAAAACAGGGACTTAGGAAGGTATTAGGTGTTGCCCATGCATAAGGCAAGCCACACTCCATTCATAAATTGGGCAGGATGAATGCTGGGAAGCTTTATACTAGACATGACACATCCATTGCTGCATTCTCTTTTCTCATGTGTACTACCACAGGCACAGTGGGATACACAGACATGGAAACACTCACCTCGTCAAACGACTTACCAGAAACAGTTCACTCCAAAACAAACAAACCGCCATTCCTACCTATTTTCAGAACATGAGACAAACCACAAACCCACACCCACTCCCAAAAAGGCACCTCCTTCCCCATGTAGGTGTGTGACTAACCAGAGTGTCCTCTGACTGGTGGCCATACTCTGTTCTTGCGAAATGGCCTGTCCTCTCTCAGATCTGTTTTCCTTGGCGAACTCTGTAAAGTTGTAAGGAAAAAATGGAGAGCTACTACCTGCTTTCTCAGGAAAGTTCCCTCTTCAGAGCTCTCCAGGCATTTGGTAATCCTCACTTCAGTAGGTACCAAGAATGACTGACTATATCCTTGCTAAATCCAAACAAGTGAGCCCACTGGGACTGGGACTGAAACTGCCTCTGGGTGCCTGGCTCCTTGGATACAAAGTTCAGAGAGTTCCATCACCAAGGAAATGAGGTATGTCACATTCTTTGGAACTGAATGAGGTCACTGCCTTGGCAAATGTATATCTTATGATGTGCAAAAACTGAAGAAATAATAATGTACCAGTGTCGAATACAAATGAATGAATATTACATATCATGTCCCATAGGATTCTACTTGCATTGATGTTAGACTGCGTCAGTTACTGTAGAATAATTAGGATTTGTATGCACCATTCACTGAAGTTAGTTTTCAGTACTAGGAAACAAATATGTATTTCAGGTGGATGAATATTTCTGATTATAATCTTGTGAAAAGTGGATTATAAATCCACATACATGAACATGAATGAATTTAGAGAGTGTATATTAGAAACATATATTTCATATTTTGAAAAATTTGGAGAGTATATCTATATCTATATCTTCATCTATACACACACAGACACACACACACACACACACACAACACTCACAGACATTAAAAAGTACCAATATAAATGCCAATCGAAATTCATCAGTAAATATATATCATCCACAAATGCAAAAATATTTATTTTACTGAACATGAGTTAATGTATAATGTTGTTCTACTAGGACGCTCTCCTATAGGTTGAATTTTCATTTCCAACAGCATTAAGGAGGAGTGAACACTTCTCACAATTTGTATCTGCCAAGACAGCCAACTCACAAAAATGTATGTGTGATACCTGGTAGGATTCTATATATGCATATAAATATACATGTGTGAATAGGCTACAGAAAAGGGAAACAAGAATTCACATATTTGTTAAGTTTAAAAACACATGGAGAATATTTCAATTAAAATTTGACTAGATTTATAACTCCTACCTTATATAATGCATATGTCAAGTCCAACTATACAACATGTCTCCTCTGAAGTGCTTGTATTTCCATTGTGTTGGGTTAATTTTCTCCATTATATTAGGATGAATAGTCTGAGACTACTAGGTATGGGTTAGTGTCAGGGATTCAGTATTTCGAATGGAAAATTGGAAAATGAATCCAATGTGTATGTAAATATATGCTGCACAAATATCCTCCCGCTCTCATCCAGAACAATGCCTTGACATTACCTTCACCCCAAGTAAGACACAATTAGAGGAGAAGAGTTACAAAATCAGTGAATACATATCTGGAATGGAAAATGCTCAGGAGTTCACAACCTTGGATGTGGTAGAGGAGTTTCCAAAACTAAGGGACAGGGTAAACACTCCACAAACATGGAGATCTGCTGGCCTAAAAACATTTTGAGAAACTGCCTCTGAGCTTCCAAACTTGAAATATATGTTGTTTTCAGGAGATTTGGATTCCTCTGTAGTGAGACCATCAAAGCTGGGTCTGCATCTATGTGACCTGGAGGACATGGTTTCTTATTTTCCAATGAACAAGATGAAGCAGCGCTGAATCCTCTCTTTGAAGGTAAACTGAGGCCACTGGGGACTAAGTGTCTCCCCGTGTGGACTGTGATGCCATTTGGTCCTCCTCCAATTTGTGGTGTTTTTGCTGCTGCACTGTGAGTTTGGTAGTTGTTTCATGAAATACTAGGAGCTAAACTGGGACACAGTGCTGGAAGGAGTTCTGTCACGTGTGGTGGGTCAGGGTCTGCAAGAGAATGCACCAACTAGGCTCCTATCTCTCACAGCTTGCCCAATTGCCCCCTTGTACATATCAACATGATTCTTAATTTTCCTCTGAAAACTCTCCATATAACAAGATTCCTTTACATATAAGGGTCTGCTGGCTGCACCATGTAAGTTACAAGCCATTTGGAATTCAATGGTAGATCCACATGGCCCTACCACGGATGTTTTATCAAACACCTCCCCACCACTGCTCTAGACCCACTACTCAGCAGGCTCCAACTTACTGGCATCTCTGTTCTACACCATTTTCATGAAACTCAGTAAATCAAGGCACTGTCTGGTATACTCATGATCAGCAACAGGACATCCAATATTTCTCCAGTGCCACCTGGTCATAGGAATTTCCAAAATTTCATGGTATTTATCTAGCCATTTTTCAAGCATGAAGTTGGAGGCACTGTGGGTTTCAGTTCATTCAGCAAACATTAAATGGTGAGGAAGCTCATTTCAATGAAATCTCTGGAGAACTCTCACAGGCATGGCTTCCCAAAGAGTGGACGAAAGGTCACATTAGGCCAGGCCCATTGAGGTCTACAATGTGAGGTCCATGTGTGTTTTGACTCTCAACTATGGCTGCCATTTCTTTAAGAATAAAATCATGTGATATCCTTGCTGAGATTCCCATGCCTCTGTTGAAATCCACCCGGGGCCTAGGTCTCAGTTTCCAAGAGCGAATTTCATGCGTGGCCTCTTAAAATCCCAACAAAATTCATGGCAATGCTTCTCTGAGTTCAGTTCCAAAACCCAGTCTCTAAGGGGAATCTCCCCAGAGTTCAAGCCCACGTGGACCCAGTCATTTTTTCCAGTGCAACACAAATGACCAAAATTAAAACCAAAACACTCCCACATGGCCTTCATCTTATTCCATATAGTCAATCATCTTAACCTCTGCCTGGAGGTTTCCATGAGGGGCGCAGCCCAAGACAGTGTCCAAAATCAGCTCATTTGCCCCTCATTTGTCTAAAGTCAGGGTAGCCTGGACACCGTTTCTGTGAACCAGGAGTGAACAAATAAGCCTGCCGTTAATACTTCTGTTTTTCTCCAATTTGAGGACTACAGATTTTAGGTATCGATTCTTTAGGTGATTTACAGTCATGCGAAAACACAAGCACCTCCGCAGGGCTTTGAAGAACTCATTTGACCCAAAGAATCCCTATTGTAATTTCATGGAGTGCAGGAACCTAACAGAGGAAGGCAAGAGACTTCATCCACAATGAATGATTTTTTTTGCCATTTTGTTTTTGGAAGCTCACATGGGATCATTCTTAAGATCCATCAGGTGCTGAGAATCTAAGTCACAGCCACACACAGGTCCAAGATGCTGATAAAGACACATCCATTTCCAAAGCAATTAAGCAAAGAGCCACAGGTGAGGCCCATTCATTTCCATTTGAAAACTGTTTTCTTCAGGCTTCACAAAGGGGTGGCCTGAGGCAAAGACCTTCCTGACATTCAGTGCAACACAACAATAAGTAAGCAAAAGGCCCAAAGCAGGGTTTCTGCACTGAGACTTTCCTGGTCACACTGATATCTGAGTTTTCTGAGATGCTCGCCATTCTCTTCAGCTATCCAGTACATGGCCATGTCACAGAGCTTGGAGGTGGTACATATTTTGGACACAAATCCATGAGCCTATTCTGGAGAGTGGCCAGAATTCAGGAAGAAAACTACAACTTAGAAAGATAGCAGGTGTTGCACATCGATAAGACAAGCTGCAGTCCATTCATATATTGGGCATGGGAAGATTTATACTAGACAGGACACATCTATTAATGCATTCTCTTTTCTAATGTCTACAACAACGGACACAGTGGGATACACAGAAAGAGAAACACTCGTCATGTCAAATGACTTACTAGAAACTGTCCACTCCAAACCAAACAAACCGCCTTTTCTATCTATTCTCAGAACATGAGACAAAACAACAAACCCACACCCACTCCCACAAAGGCACCTCCTTCCCCCAAGTAGGTCTGTGACTATCCAGAGTGTCCTCTGACTGGTGGGCCATACTATTTTCCCCCGAAATGGCCTGTCTTCTCTCAGATCTTGTTTCCTTGACCAACTCTGTGAAGATGTCAGGAAAAAGTGTTTAGCCACTACCTGTTTTCTCAGGAAAGGTCCATCTTCAGAGCTCTCCTGGCATTTGGCCATCCTCACATCATTAGGTACCAAGAAAACTGACTCTGTCCTTGGTAAATCCAAACAAGTGAGCCCACTGGGACTGGGACTGGGACTGCCTCTGGGTGCCTGGCTTCTTGGATACCAAGTTCAGAGAGTTCCATCACCAAGGAAATGAGGTATGTCACATTCTTTGGAACTGAATGAGGTCACTGCCTTGGCAACCACTTTGTCCTAACAGTTGCTTCCAAGGGTTACATAAGATGGAGGTTGCCCCTACTTCCTGTGACACTTTCATAAGGTAGAATGTATATCACCATTGGCACCCGAGAACAGCTCTCCACTCAGCCCTGGTTTGGTCCATCTTCTGTACAATAAGAAGAGAGAGAGGCAGATTCAGACACATCCCTTCATCCTGACCAGGTTGTTTGCCATGGAAGATGACTTTTGCTCTCTCAGGTGCTTCATACCTGCCTACAACTTCTCCAGCTATCATTTGTGCATGGACATTTGAGGTTCTCATCAGGTGGAAGGTCCCCAACTTTCCTGTATTGTAAGAACCACTCTGTCCCTGCTCTTCTGTAAAATGATTGAGGGAACAGTGTATACTTGGGGTTAAAAACAGGTTTGCTTTGGATTACGAGTGATTCTGTGTGATGAATAATGGTATTGGGAACCTGCAGTATTTACAAGAATATAGAGGTGAAATATAAGTAGGAAAACAGAAATCTAGGTGTGATTTGAATCCCAGAGGGGTTTTGCCCTTGATTGGGATACTTAGCTTTGAATGATGTTCTGCAAAGATGCCTCATATAATTCGATATACAATGGCATAGGACCTTGTACATTGGATGATTGAATTTAGAAGAGAACATCCAGTCAAAAAGGGATATTCAGTAGGATTAGGAAGATAGTCGGTAGGTTTAGGAAGAAGAGTGAGTATAGGATTTGGACCAAAAGTTCTTCAGCAAGAGACTTTCGGTTGTTGAGTGAATGTAAATGTCAGCACATATGAAGAGTCAGTCACTATGTTGAACTGGGGAAAATATTTAGAAAAGCAGATATCAATATAAACATTACGAAAACAGGCAAAGTATAAAGTGAGTGATAGAATTAGACATTTTCAACAGGGTTGAGTTTGAATATATAAATTAGGAAAAAAACAAATATGTAGTCACCAATAGGATTGACAATTGACAGCATTAGGCAACCTGGATATGGATGTTTTTAGAAATCCATGTTCACTTTCCATTTAGGCTTTGGTACAATCATAAGTGTGACCTTTCCATTTTTTGTAAAGAATATTACTGTGATAATGAGGTGACATGAGTATTTCTTTCACCATTTCTGGGAGCAATATATTGAAGATGTAAAATGAGAATCGGGGGTACAAAGAGGTGTACCCTGTTTCTAGGAACATAGAGAAAAAGCATGAATAGACCATACTGTGAATAAATAATATAACTTTTTTGACCTTTAAATAATGAATTGAACTGATATCTGAAAAATTAAAGGAAATCGTATATTGATATACAATCATTCATTCCAACCAGGTATATATGTAATGGAAATATTTGTGTTTAGGTTTATCATGAAGAGTGTGTGAGTTTTGCTTCAAAATGATTATGGAAATTCAAAATAATGTGTTTGGAAAGAAGTCTCATGAAAAGACCAGTCAAGAAACCCTGACAATACATGTGTTCTGAAGCAAGAAGTGGTGAAAGTTGAAACAAATGCTTATTAATTTGTGAACTTGTGGATGAAATGTATATCCTGTTATGTGCAAAAACTGAAAAAACAATAATGTACCAGTGTCGAATACAAATGAATGACAAATTACATATCATGTCCCATAGGAGTCTACTTGCATTGATGTTAGACTGGGTCAGTTACTGTAGAATAATTAGGATTTGTATGCACCATTCACTGAAGTTAGTTTTCAGTACTAGGAAACAAATATGTATTTCAGGTGGATGAATATTTCTGATTATCATCTTGTGAAAAGTTGATTATAAATCCACATACATGAACATGAATGGATTTAGAGAGTGTATATTAGACACATATATTTCATATTTTGAAAAATTTGGAGAGTATATCTATATCTATATCTATATCTATATCTATACACACACACACACACACACACACACACACACACACACACAAAACTCACAGACATTAAAAAGTACCAATATAAATGCCAATCGAAATTCATCAGTAAATATGTATTATCCACAAATGCAAAAATATTTATTTTACTGAACATGAGTTAATGGATAATGTTGTTCTACTAGGACACTCTCCTATAGGTTGAATTTTCATTTCCAACAGCATTTAGGAGGAGTGAACTCTTCTCACAATTTGTGTCTGCCAAGACAGCCACCTCACAAAAATGTACGTGTGATACCTGGTAGGATTCAATATATGCATATAAATATACATGTGTGAATAGGCTACAGAAAAGGGAAATAAGAATTCACATATTTGTTAAGCTTAAAAACACATGGAGAATATTTCAATTAAAATTTGACTAGATTTATAACTCCTACCTTATATAATGCAAATGTCAAGTCCAACTATACAACATGTCTCCTCTTAAGTACTTATATTTCTAATGTGTTGGGTTAATTTTCTCCATTATATTCGGATGAATAGTCTGAGTCTACTAGGTATGGGTTAGTGTCAGGGATTCAGCACTTCGAATGGAAATTTGGAAAATGAATCCAATGTGTATGTAAAAATATGCTGCACAAATATCCTCCCGCTCTAATCCAGAACAATGCCTTGACATTACCTTCACCCCAAGTAAGACACAATTAGAGGAGAAGAGTTACAAAATCAGTGAATACATATCTGGAATGGAAAATGCTCAGGAGTTCATAACCTTGGAGGTGGTAGAGGAGTTTCCAAAACTAGGGGACAGGGTAAACACTCCACAAACATGGAGCTCTGCTGGCCTAAAAACTTTTTGACAAACTGCCTCTGAGCTTCCACACTTGAAATATATGTTGTTTTCAGGAGATTTGGATTCCTCTGTAGTGAGACCATCAAAGCTGGGTCTGCATCTATGTGACCTGGAGGACATGGTTTCTTATTTTCCAATGAACAAGATGAAGCAGTGCTGAATCCTCTCTTTGTAGGTAAACTGAGGCCACTGGGGACTAAGTGTCTCCCCGTGTGGACTGTGATGCCATTTGGTCCTCCTCCACTGTTTGTGGTGTTTTTGCTGCTGCACTGTGAGTTTGGTATTTGTTTCACGAAATACAAGGAGCTAAACTGGGACACAGTGCTGGAGGGAGTTCTGTCACGTGTGGTGGGTCAGGGTCTGCAAGAGAATGCACCAACTAGGCTCCTATCTCTCACAGCTTGCCCCATTGCCCCCTTGTCCATATCAACCTGATTCTTAATTTTCCTCTGAAAACTCTCCATATAACAAGATGCCTTTACATATAAGGGTCTGTTGGCTGCACCATGTCAGTTACAAGCCATTTGGAATCCAATGGTAGATCCACATGGCCCTACCACGGATGTTTTATCAAACACCTCCCCACCACTGCTCTAGACCCACTACTCAGCAGGCTCCAAATTTCTGGCATCTCTGTTCTACACCATTTTCATGAAACTCAGTAAATCAAGGCACTGTCTGGTATACTCATGATCAGCAACAGGACATCCAATGTTTCTCCAGTGCCACCTGGTCATAGGAATTTCAAAAATTTCATGGTATTTATCTAGCCATTTTTCAAGCATGAAGTTGGAGGCACTGTGGGTTTCAGTTCATTCAGCAAACATTAAATGGTGAGGAAGCTCATTTCAATGAAATCTCTGGAGAACTCTCACAGGCATGGCTTCCCAAAGAGTGGACGAAAGGTCACATTAGGCCAGGCCCATTGAGGTCTACAATGTGAGGTCCATGTGTGTTTTGACTCTCAACTATGGCTGCCATTTCTTTAAGAATAAAATCATGTGATATCCTTGCTGAGATTCCCAGGCCTCTGTGGAAATCCACCCGGGGCCTAGGTCTCAGTTTCCAAGAGCGACTTTCATGCGTGGCCTCTTAAAATCCCAACAAAATTCATGGCAATGCTTCTCTGAGTTCAGTTCCAAAACCCAGTCTCTAAGGGGAATCACACCAGAGTTCAAGCCCACGTGGACCCAGTCATTTTTTCCAATGCCACACAAATGACCAAAATTAAAACCAAAACACTCCCACATGGCCCTCATCTTATTTCATATAGTCAATCATCTTAACCTCTGGCTGGAGGTTTCCATGAGGGGCGCAGCCCAAGACAGTGTCCAAAATCAGCTCGTTTGCCCCTCATTTGTCTAAAGTCAGGGTAGCCTGGACACCGTTTCTGTGAACCAGGAGTGAACAAATAAGCCTGCCGTTAATACTTCTGTGTTTCTCCAATTTGAGGCCTACTGATTTTAGGTATCTATTCTTTAGGTGATTTACAGTCATGCGAAAACACAAGCACCTCTGCAGGGCTTTGAAGAACTCATTTGACCCAAAGAATCCCTATTGTGATTTGATGGAGTGCAGGAACCTAACAGAGGAGGCAAGAGACTTCATCCACAATGAATGAAATTTTTTGCCATTTTGGTTTTGGAAGCTCACATGGGATCATTCTTAAGATCCATCAGGTGCTGAGAATCTAAGTCACAGCTACACACAGGCCCAAGAGGCTGATAAAGACACATCCCTTTCCAAAGCAATTAAGCAAAGAGCCACAGGTGAGGCCCATTCATTTCCATTTGAAAACTGTTTTCTTCAGGCTTCACAAAGGGGTGGCCTGAGGCAAAGACCTTCCTGACATTCAGTGCAACACAACAATAAGTAAGCAAAAGGCCCAAAGCAGGGTTTCTGCACTGAGACTTTCCTGGTCACACTGATATCTGAGTTTTCTGAGATGCTCGCCATTCTCTTCAGCTATCCAGTACATGGCCATGTCACAGAGCTTGGAGGTGGTACATATTTTGGACACAAATCCATGAGCCTATTCTGGAGAGTGGCCAGAATTCAGGAAGAAAACTACAACTTAGAAAGATAGCAGGTGTTGCACATCGATAAGACTAGCTGCAGTCCATTCATATATTGGGCATGGGAAGATTTATACTAGACAGGACACATCCATTAATGCATTCTCTTTTCTAATGTCTACAACAACGGACACAGTGGGATACACAGAAAGAGAAACACTCGCCGTGTCAAATGACTTACTAGAAACTGTCCACTCCAAACCAAACAAACCGCCTTTTCTATCTATTCTCAGAACATGAGACAAAACAACAAACCCACACCCACTCCCACAAAGGCACCTCCTTCCCCCAAGTAGGTCTGTGACTATCCGGAGTGTCCTCTGACTGGTGGGCCATACTATTTTCCTCCGAAATGGCCTGTCTTCTCTCAGATCTTGTTTCCTTGACCAACTCTGTGAAGATGTCAGGAAAAAGTGGTTAGCCACTACCTGTTTTCTCAGGAAAGGTCCATCTTCAGAGCTCTCCTGGCATTTGGCCATCCTCACATCATTAGGTACCAAGAAAACTGACTCTGTCCTTGGTAAATCCAAACAAGTGAGCCCACTGTGACTGGGACTGGAACTGCTTCTGGGTGCCTGGCTTCTTGGATACCAAGTTCAGAGAGTTCCATCACCAAGGAAATGAGGTATGTCACATTCTTTGGAACTGAATGAGGTCACTGCCTTGGCAACCACTTTGTCCTAACAGTTGCTTCAAGGGTAACATGAGATGGAGGTTGCCCCTACTTCCTGTGACACTTTCATAAGGTAGAATGTGTATCACCATTGGCACCCGGGAACAGCTCTCCACTCAGCCCTGGTTTGGTCCATCTTCTGTACAATAAGAAGAGAGAGAGGCAGATTCAGACACATCCCTTCATCCTGACTAGGTTGTTTGCCATGGAAGATGACTTTTGCTCTCTCAGGTGCTTCATACCTGCCTACAACTTCTCCAGGTATCATTTGTGCATGGACATTTGAGGTTCTCATCAGGTGGAAGGTCCCCAACTTTCCTGTATTGTAAGAACCACTCTGTCCCTGCTCTTCTGTAAAATGATTGAGGGAACAGTGTATACTTGGGGTTAAAAACAGGTTTGATTTGGGTTACGAGTGATTCTGTGTGATGAATAATGGTATTGGGAACCTGCAATATTTACAAGAATATAGAGGTGAAATATAAGTAGGAAAACAGAAATCTAGGTATGATTTGAAGCCCAGAAGGGTTTTGCCCTTGATTGGGATACTTAGCTTTGAATGATGTTCTGCAAAGATGCCTCAGATAATTCGATATACAATGGCATAGGACCTTGTACATTGGATGATTGAATTTAGAAGAGAACATCCAGTCAAAAAGGGATATTCAGTAGGATTAGGAAGATAGTCGGTAGGTTTAGGAAGAAGAGTGAGTATAGGATTTGGACCAAAAGTTCTTTAGCAATAGATTTTCGGTTGTTGAGTGAATGTAAATGTCAGCACGTATGAAGAGTCAGTCACTATGTTGAACTGGGGAAAATATGTAGAAAAGCAGATATCAATAGAAACATTACGAAATCAGGCAAAGTATAAAGTGGGTGATAGAATTAGACATTTTCAACAGGGTTGAGTTTGAATATATAAATTAGGAAAAAAACAAATATGTAGTCACCAATAGGATTGACAATTGACAGCATTACACAACCTGGACATGGATGTTTTTAGAAATCCATGTTCACTTTCCATTTAGGCTTTGGTACAATCATAAGTGTGACCTTTCCATTTTTTGTCCAGAATATTACTGTGATAATGAGGTGACATGAGTATTTCTTTCACCATTTCTGGGAGCAATATATTGAAGATGTAAAATGAGAATTGGGGGTACTAAGAGGTGTACCCTGATTCTAGGAACATAGAGAAAAAGCATGAATAGACCATACTGTGAATAAATAATATAACTTTTTTGAACTTTAAATAATGAATTTAACTGATATCTGAAAAATTAAAGGAAATCGTATATTGATATACAATCATTCATTCCAACCAGGTATATATATAATGGAAATATTTGTGTTTTGGTTTATCATGAAGAGTGTGTGAGTTTTGCTTCAAAATGATTATGGAAATTCAAAATAATGTGTTTGGAAAGAAGTCTCATGAAAAGACCAGTCAAGAAACCCTGACAATACATGTGTTCTGAAGCAAGAAGTGGTGAAAGTTGAAACAAATGCTTATTAATTTGTGAACTTGTGGATGAAATGTATATCCTGTTATGTGCAAAAACTGAAGAAACAATAATGTACCAGTGTCGAATACAAACGAATGACAAATTACATATCATGTCCCATAGGAGTCTACTTGCATTGATGTTAGACTGGGTCAGTTACTGTAGAATAATTAGGATTTGTATGCACCATTCACTGAAGTTAGTTTTCAGTACTAGGAAACAAATATGTATTTCAGGTGGATGAATATTTCTGATTATCATCTTGTGAAAAGTTGATTATAAATCCACATACATGAACATGAATGAATTTAGAGAGTGTATATTAGACACATATATTTCATATTTTGAAAAATTTGGAGAGTATATCTATATCTATATCTATATCTATACACACACACACACACACACACACACACACACACACAACTCACAGACATTAAAAAGTACCAATATAAATGCCAATCGAAATTCATCAGTAAATATGTATCATCCACAAATGCAAAAATATTTATTTTACTGAACATGAGTTAATGTATAATGTTGTTCTACTAGGACGCTCTCCTATAAGTTAAATTTTCATTTCCAACAGCATTTAGGAGGAGTGAACTCTTCTCACAATTTGTGTCTGCCAAGACAGCCACCTCACAAAAATGTACGTGTGATACCTTGGAGGATTCTATATATGCATATAAATATACATGTGTGAATAGACTACAGAAAAAGGAAACAAGAATTCACATATTTGTTAAGTTTAAAACACATGGAGAATATTTCAAATAAATTTGACTAGATTTATAACTCCTACCTTATATAATGCAAATGTCAAGTCCAACTATACAACATGTCTCCTCTGAAGTACTTGTATTTCTAATGTGTTGGGTTAATTTTCTCCATTATATTAGATGAATAGTCTGAGTCTACTAAGTATGGGTTAGTGTCAGGGATTCAGTATTTCGAATGGAAAATTGGAAAATGAATCCAATGTGTATGTAAATATATGCTGCACAAATATCCTCCCGCTCTCATCCAGAACAATGCCTTGACATTACCTTCACCCCAAGTAAGACACAATTAGAGGAGAAGAGTTACAAAATCAGTGAATACATATCTGGAATGGAAAATGCTCAGGAGTTCACAACCTTGGAGGTGGTAGAGGAGTTTCCAAAACTAAGGGACAGGGTAAACACTCCACAAACATGGAGCTCTGCTGGCCTAAAAACTTTTTGAGAAACTGCCTCTGAGCTTCCACACTTGAAATATATGTTGTTTTCAGGAGATTTGGCTTCCTCTGTAGTGAGACCATCAAAGCTGGGTCTGCATCTATGTGACCTGGAGGACATGGTTTCTTATTTTCCAATGAACAAGATGAAGCAGTGCTGAATCCTCTCTTTGTAGGTAAACTGAGGCCACTGGGGACTAAGGGTCTCCCCATGTGGACTGTGAAGCCATTTGGTCCTCTTCCACTTTTTGTGGTGTTTTTGCTGCTGCACTGTGAGTTTGGTATTTGTTTCACGAAATACTAGGAGCTAAACTGGGACACAGTGCTGGAGGGAGTTCTCTCACGTGTGGTGGGTCAGGGTCTGCAAGAGAATGCACCAACTAGGCTCCTAACTCTCACAGCTTGCCCCATTGCCCCCTTGTCCATATCAACATGATTCTTAATTTTCCTCTGAAAACTCTCCATATAAAAAGATGCCTTTACATATAAGGGTCTGTTGGCTGCACCATGTCAGTTACAAGCCATTTGGAATCCAATGGTAGATCCACATGGCCCTACCACGGATGTTTTATCAAACACCTCCCCACCACTGCTCTAGACCCACTACTCAGCAGGCTCCAAATTTCTGGCATCTCTGTTCTACACCATTTTCATGAAACTCAGTAAATCAAGGCACTGTCTGGTATACTCATGATCAGCAACAGGACATCCAATGTTTCTCCAGTGCCACCTGGTCATAGGAATTTCAAAAATTTCATGGTATTTATCTAGCCATTTTTCAAGCATGAAGTTGGAGGCACTGTGGGTTTCAGTTCATTCAGCAAACATTAAATGGTGAGGAAGCTCATTTCAATGAAATCTCTGGAGAACTCTCACAGGCATGGCTTCCCAAAGAGTGGACGAAAGGTCACATTAGGCCATGCCCATTGAGGTCTACAATGTGAGGTCCATGTGTGTTTTGACTCTCAACTATGGCTGCCATTTCTTTAAGAATAAAATCATGTGATATCCTTGCTGAGATTCCCAGGCCTCTGTGGAAATCCACCCGGGGCCTAGGTCTCAGTTTCCAAGAGCGACTTTCATGCGTGGCCTCTTAAAATCCCAACAAAATTCATGGCAATGCTTCTCTGAGTTCAGTTCCAAAACCCAGTCTCTAAGGGGAATCACACCAGAGTTCAAGCCCACGTGGACCCAGTCATTTTTTCCAATGCCACACAAATGACCAAAATTAAAACCAAAACACTCCCACATGGCCCTCATCTTATTTCATATAGTCAATCATCTTAACCTCTGGCTGGAGGTTTCCATGAGGGGCGCAGCCCAAGACAGTGTCCAAAATCAGCTCGTTTGCCCCTCATTTGTCTAAAGTCAGGGTAGCCTGGACACCGTTTCTGTGAACCAGGAGTGAACAAATAAGCCTGCCGTTAATACTTCTGTGTTTCTCCAATATGAGGCCTACTGATTTTAGGTATCTATTCTTTAGGTGATTTAGAGTCATGCGAAAACACAAGCACCTCTGCAGGGCTTTGAAGAACTCATTTGACCCAAAGAATCCCTATTGTGATTTGATGGAGTGCAGGAACCTAACAGAGGAAGGCAAGAGACTTCATCCACAATGAATGAAATTTTTTGCCATTTTGGTTTTGGAAGCTCACATGGGATCATTCTTAAGATCCATCAGGTGCTGAGAATCTAAGTCACAGCTACACACAGGCCCAAGAGGCTGATAAAGACACATCCCTTTCCAAAGCAATTAAGCAAAGAGCCACAGGTGAGGCCCATTCATTTCCATTTGAAAACTGTTTTCTTCAGGCTTCACAAAGGGGTGGCCTGAGGCAAAGACCTTCCTGACATTCAGTGCAACACAACAATAAGTAAGCAAAAGGCCCAAAGCAGGGTTTCTGCACTGAGACTTTCCTGGTCACACTGATATCTGAGTTTTCTGAGATGCTCGCCATTCTCTTCAGCTATCCAGTACATGGCCATGTCACAGAGCTTGGAGGTGGTACATATTTTGGACACAAATCCATGAGCCTATTCTGGAGAGTGGCCAGAATTCAGGAAGAAAACTACAACTTAGAAAGATAGCAGGTGTTGCACATCGATAAGACTAGCTGCAGTCCATTCATATATTGGGCATGGGAAGATTTATACTAGACAGGACACATCCATTAATGCATTCTCTTTTCTAATGTCTACAACAACGGACACAGTGGGATACACAGAAAGAGAAACACTCGCCGTGTCAAATGACTTACTAGAAACTGTCCACTCCAAACCAAACAAACCGCCTTTTCTATCTATTCTCAGAACATGAGACAAAACAACAAACCCACACCCACTCCCACAAAGGCACCTCCTTCCCCCAAGTAGGTCTGTGACTATCCGGAGTGTCCTCTGACTGGTGGGCCATACTATTTTCCTCCGAAATGGCCTGTCTTCTCTCAGATCTTGTTTCCTTGACCAACTCTGTGAAGATGTCAGGAAAAAGTGTTTAGCCACTACCTGTTTTCTCAGGAAAGGTCCATCTTCAGAGCTCTCCTGGCATTTGGCCATCCTCACATCATTAGGTACCAAGAAAACTGACTCTGTCCTTGGTAAATCCAAACAAGTGAGCCCACTGTGACTGGGACTGGAACTGCCTCTGGGTGCCTGGCTTCTTGGATACCAAGTTCAGAGAGTTCCATCACCAAGGAAATGAGGTATGTCACATTCTTTGGAACTGAATGAGGTCACTGCCTTGGCAACCACTTTGTCCTAACAGTTGCTTCAAGGGTAACATGAGATGGAGGTTGCCCCTACTTCCTGTGACACTTTCATAAGGTAGAATGTGTATCACCATTGGCACCCGGGAACAGCTCTCCACTCAGCCCTGGTTTGGTCCATCTTCTGTACAATAAGAAGAGAGAGAGGCAGATTCAGACACATCCCTTCATCCTGACTAGGTTGTTTGCCATGGAAGATGACTTTTGCTCTCTCAGGTGCTTCATACCTGCCTACAACTTCTCCAGGTATCATTTGTGCATGGACATTTGAGGTTCTCATCAGGTGGAAGGTCCCCAACTTTCCTGTATTGTAAGAACCACTCTGTCCCTGCTCTTCTGTAAAATGATTGAGGGAACAGTGTATACTTGGGGTTAAAAACAGGTTTGATTTGGGTTACGAGTGATTCTGTGTGATGAATAATGGTATTGGGAACCTGCAATATTTACAAGAATATAGAGGTGAAATATAAGTAGGAAAACAGAAATCTAGGTATGATTTGAAGCCCAGAAGGGTTTTGCCCTTGATTGGGATACTTAGCTTTGAATGATGTTCTGCAAAGATGCCTCAGATAATTCGATATACAATGGCATAGGACCTTGTACATTGGATGATTGAATTTAGAAGAGAACATCCAGTCAAAAAGGGATATTCAGTAGGATTAGGAAGATAGTCGGTAGGTTTAGGAAGAAGAGTGAGTATAGGATTTGGACCAAAAGTTCTTTAGCAATAGATTTTCGGTTGTTGAGTGAATGTAAATGTCAGCACGTATGAAGAGTCAGTCACTATGTTGAACTGGGGAAAATATGTAGAAAAGCAGATATCAATAAAAACATTACGAAATCAGGCAAAGTATAAAGTGGGTGATAGAATTAGACATTTTCAACAGGGTTGAGTTTGAATATATAAATTAGGAAAAAAACAAATATGTAGTCACCAATAGGATTGACAATTGACAGCATTAGGCAACCTGGACATGGATGTTTTTAGAAATCCATGTTCACTTTCCATTTAGGCTTTGGTACAATCATAAGTGTGACCTTTCCATTTTTTGTAAAGAATATTACTGTGATAATGAGGTGACATGAGTATTTCTTTCACCGTTTCTGGGAGCAATATATTGAAGATGTAAAATGAGAATCAGGGGTACAAAGAGGTGTACCCTGTTTCTAGGAATATAGAGAAAAGCATGAATAGACCATACTGTGAATAAATAATATAACTTTTTTGAACTTTAAATAATGAATTGAACTGATATCTGAAAAATTAAAGGAAATCGTATATTGATATACAATCATTCATTCCAACCAGGTATATATGTAATGGAAATATTTGTGTTTTTGTTTATCATGAAGAGTGTGTGAGTTTTGCTTCAAAATGATTATGGAAATTCAAAATAATGTGTTTGGAAAGAAGTCTCATGAAAAGACCAGTCGAGAAACCCTGACAATACATGTGTTCTGAAGCAAGAAGTGGTGAAAGTTGAAACAAATGCTTATTAATTTGTGAACTTGTGGATGAAATGTATATCCTGTGATGTGCAAAAACTGAAGAAACAATAATGTACCAGTGTCGAATACAAATGAATGACAAATTACATATCATGTCCCATAGGAGTCTACTTGCATTGATGTTAGACTGGGTCAGTTACTGTAGAATAATTAGGATTTGTATGCACCATTCACTGAAGTTAGTTTTCAGTACTAGGAAACAAATATGTATTTCAGGTGGATGAATATTTCTGATTATAATCTTGTGAAAAGTGGATTATAAATCCACATACATGAACATGAATGAATTTAGTGAGTGTATATTAGACACATATATTTCATATTTTGAAAAATTTGGAGAGTATATCTATATCTATATCTATATCTATACACACACACACACACACACACACACACACACACACACAACTCACAGACATTAAAAAGTATCAATATAAATGCCAATCGAAATTCATCAGTAAATATGTATCATCCACAAATGCAAAAATATTTATTTTACTGAACATGAGTTAATGTATAATGTTGTTCTACTAGGACGCTCTCCTATAAGTTGAATTTTCATTTCCAAAAGCATTTAGGAGGAGTGAACTCTTCTCACAATTTGTATCTGTCAAGACAGCCACCTCACAAAAATGTACGTGTGATACCTGGTAGGATTCTATATATGCATATAAATATACATGTGTTTATAGACTACAGAAAAAGGAAACAAGAATTCACATATTTGTTAAGTTTAAAACACATGGAGAATATTTCAAATAAATTTGACTAGATTTATAACTCCTACCTTACATAATGCAAATGTCAAGTCCAACTATACAACATGTCTCCTCTGAAGTACTTGTATTTCTAATGTGTTGGGTTAATTTTCTCCATTATATTAGGATGAATAGTCTGAGTCTACTAGGTATGGGTTAGTGTCAGGGATTCAGTATTTCGAATGGAAAATTGGAAAATCAATCCAATGTGTATGTAAATATATGCTGCACAAATATCCTCCTGCTCTCATCCAGAACAATGCCTTGACATTACCTTCACCCCAAGTAAGACACAATTAGAGGAGAAGAGTTACAAAATCAGTGAATACATATCTGGAATGGAAAATGCTCAGGAGTTCACAACCTTGGAGGTGGTAGAGGAGTTTCCAAAACTAAGGGACAGGGTAAACACTCCACAAACATGGATCTCTGCTGGCCTAAAAACTTTTTGAGAAACTGCCTCTGAGCTTCCACACTTGAAATATATGTTGTTTTCAGGAGATTTGGCTTCCTCTGTAGTGAGACCATCAAAGCTGGGTCTGCATCTATGTGACCTGGAGGACATGGTTTCTTATTTTCCAATGAACAAGATGAAGCAGTGCTGAATCCTCTCTTTGTAGGTAAACTGAGGCCACTGGGGACTAAGTGTCTCCCCGTGTGGACTGTGAAGCCATTTGGACCTCTTCCACTTTTTGTGGTGTTTTTGCTGCTGCACTGTGAGTTTGGTATTTGTTTCATGAAATACTAGGAGCTAAACTGGGACACAGTGCTGGAGGGAGTTCTGTCACGTGTGGTGGGTCAGGGTCTGCAAGAGAATGCACCAACTAGGCTCCTATCTCTCACAGCTTGCCCCATTGCCCCCTTGTCCATATCAACATGATTCTTAATTTTCCTCTGAAAACTCTCCATGTAACAAGATGCCTTTACATATAAGGGTCTGTTGGCTGCACCATGTCAGTTACAAGCCATTTGGAATCCAATGGTAGATCCACATGGCCCTACCACGGATGTTTTATCAAACACCTCCCCACCACTGCTCTAGACCCACTATTCAGCAGGCTCCAAATTTCTGGCATCTCTGTTCTACACCATTTTCATGAAACTCAGTAAATCAAGGCACTGTCTGGTATACTCATGATCAGCAACAGGACATCCAATGTTTCTCCAGTGCCACCTGGTCATAGGAATTTCAAAAATTTCATGGTATTTATCTAGCCATTTTTCAAGCATGAAGTTGGAGGCACTGTGGGTTTCAGTTCATTCAGCAAACATTAAATGGTGAGGAAGCTCATTTCAATGAAATCTCTGGAGAAATCTCACAGGCATGGCTTCACAAAAAGTGGACAAAAGGTCACATTAGGCCAGGCCCATTGAGGTCTACAATGTGAGGTCCATGTGTGTTTTGATTCTCAGCTATGGCTTCCATTTCTTCAAGAATAAAATCATGTGATATCCTTGCTGAGATTCCCAGACCTCTGTGGAAATCCACCCGGGGCCTAGGTCTCAGTTTCCAAGAGCGACTTTCATGCGTGGCCTCTTAAATTCCCAACAAAATTCATGGCAATGCTTCTCTGAGTTCAGTTCCAAAACCCAGTCTCTAAGGGGAATCACACCAGAGTTCAAGCCCACGTGGACCCAGTCATTTTTTCCAATGCCACACAAATGACCAAAATTAAAACCAAAACACTCCCACATGGCCCTCATCTTATTTCATATAGTCAATCATCTTAACCTCTGGCTGGAGGTTTCCATGAGGCGCGCAGCCCAAGACAGTGTCCAAAATCAGCTCGTTTGCCCCTCATTTGTCTAAAGTCAGGGTAGCCTGGACACCGTTTCTGTGAACCAGGAGTGAACAAATAAGCCTGCCGTTAATACTTCTGTGTTTCTCCAATTTGAGGCCTACTGATTTTAGGTATCGATTCTTTAGGTGATTTAGAGTCATGCGAAAACACAAGCACCTCTGCAGGGCTTTGAAGAACTCATTTGACCCAAAGAATCCCTATTGTGATTTGATGGAGTGCAGGAACCTAACAGAGGAAGGCAAGAGACTTTATCCACAATGAATGAAATTTTTTGCCATTTTGGTTTTGGAAGCTCACATGGGATCATTCTTAAGATCCATCAGGTGCTGAGAATCTAAGTCACAGCCACACACAGGCCCAAGAGGCTGATAAAGACACATCCCTTTCCAAAGCAATTAAGCAAAGAGCCACAGGTGAGGCCCATTCATTTCCATTTGAAAACTGTTTTCTTCAGGCTTCACAAAGGGGTGGCCTGAGGCAAAGACCTTCCTGACATTCAGTGCAACACAACAATAAGTAAGCAAAAGGCCCAAAGCAGGGTTTCTGCACTGAGACTTTCCTGGTCACACTGATATCTGAGTTTTCTGAGATGCTCGCCATTCTCTTCAGCTATCCAGTACATGGCCATGTCACAGAGCTTGGAGGTGGTACATATTTTGGACACAAATCCATGAGCCTATTCTGGAGAGTGGCCAGAATTCAGGAAGAAAACTACAACTTAGAAAGATAGCAGGTGTTGCACATCGATAAGACAAGCTGCAGTCCATTCATATATTGGGCATGGGAAGATTTATACTAGACAGGACACATCCATTAATGCATTCTCTTTTCTAATGTCTACAACAACGGACACAGTGGGATACACAGAAAGAGAAACACTCGCCATGTCAAATGACTTACTAGAAACTGTCCACTCCAAACCAAACAAACCGCCTTTTCTATCTATTCTCAGAACATGAGACAAAACAACAAACCCACACCCACTCCCACAAAGGCACCTCCTTCCCCCAAGTAGGTCTGTGACTATCCAGAGTGTCCTCTGACTGGTGGGCCATACTATTTTCCCCCGAAATGGCCTGTCTTCTCTCAGATCTTGTTTCCTTGACCAACTCTGTGAAGATGTCAGGAAAAAGTGTTTAGCCACTACCTGTTTTCTCAGGAAAGGTCCATCTTCAGAGCTCTCCTGGCATTTGGCCATCCTCACATCATTAGGTACCAAGAAAACTGACTCTGTCCTTGGTAAATCCAAACAAGTGAGCCCACTGGGACTGGGACTGGGACTGCCTCTGGGTGCCTGGCTTCTTGGATACCAAGTTCAGAGAGTTCCATCACCAAGGAAATGAGGTATGTCACATTCTTTGGAACTGAATGAGGTCACTGCCTTGGCAACCACTTTGTCCTAACAGTTGCTTCCAAGGGTTACATAAGATGGAGGTTGCCCCTACTTCCTGTGACACTTTCATAAGGTAGAATGTATATCACCATTGGCACCCGAGAACAGCTCTCCACTCAGCCCTGGTTTGGTCCATCTTCTGTACAATAAGAAGAGAGAGAGGCAGATTCAGACACATCCCTTCATCCTGACCAGGTTGTTTGCCATGGAAGATGACTTTTGCTCTCTCAGGTGCTTCATACCTGCCTACAACTTCTCCAGCTATCATTTGTGCATGGACATTTGAGGTTCTCATCAGGTGGAAGGTCCCCAACTTTCCTGTATTGTAAGAACCACTCTGTCCCTGCTCTTCCGTAAAATGATTGAGGGAACAGTGTATACTTGGGGTTAAAAACAGGTTTGATTTGGGTTACGAGTGATTCTGTGTGATGAATAATGGTATTGGGAACCTGCAATATTTACAAGAATATAGAGGTGAAATAGAAGTAGGAAAACAGAAATCTAGGTATGATTTGAAGCCCAGAAGGGTTTTGCCCTTGATTGGGATACTTAGCTTTGAATGATGTTCTGCAAAGATGCCTCAGATAATTCGATATACAATGGCATAGGACCTTGTACATTGGATGATTGAATTTAGAAGAGAACATCCAGTCAAAAAGGGATATTCAGTAGGATTAGGAAGATAGTCGGTAGGTTTAGGAAGAAGAGTGAGTATAGGATTTGGACCAAAAGTTCTTTAGCAATAGATTTTCGGTTGTTGAGTGAATGTAAATGTCAGCACGTATGAAGAGTCAGTCACTATGTTGAACTGGGGAAAATATGTAGAAAAGCAGATATCAATAAAAACATTACGAAATCAGGCAAAGTATAAAGTGGGTGATAGAATTAGACATTTTCAACAGGGTTGAGTTTGAATATATAAATTAGGAAAAAAACAAATATGTAGTCACCAATAGGATTGACAATTGACAGCATTAGGCAACCTGGACATGGATGTTTTTAGAAATCCATGTTCACTTTCCATTTAGGCTTTGGTACAATCATAAGTGTGACCTTTCCATTTTTTGTAAAGAATATTACTGTGATAATGAGGTGACATGAGTATTTCTTTCACCGTTTCTGGGAGCAATATATTGAAGATGTAAAATGAGAATCGGGGGTACAAAGAGGTGTACCCTGTTTCTAGGAACATAGAGAAAAAGCATGAATAGACCATACTGTGAATAAATAATATAACTTTTTTGACCTTTAAATAATGAATTGAACTGATATCTGAAAAATTAAAGGAAATCGTATATTGATATACAATCATTCATTCCAACCAGGTATATATGTAATGGAAATATTTGTGTTTTGGTTTATCATGAAGAGTGTGTGAGTTTTGCTTCAAAATGATTATGGAAATTCAAAATAATGTGTTTGGAAAGAAGTCTCATGAAAAGACCAGTCAAGAAACCCTGACAATACATGTGTTCTGAAGCACGAAGTGGTGAAAGTTGAAACAAATGTTTATTAATTTGTGAACTTGTGGATGAAATGTATATCCTGTGATGTGCAAAAACTGAAGAAACAATAATGTACCAGTGTCGAACACAAATGAATGACAAATTACATATCATGTCCCATAGGAGTCTACTTGCATTGATGTTAGACTGGGTCAGATACTGTAGAATAATTAGGATTTGTATGCACCATTCACTGAAGTTAGTTTTCAGTACTAGGAAACAAATATGTATTTCAGGTGGATGAATATTTCTGATTATCATCTTGTGAAAAGTGGATTATAAATCCACATACATGAACATGAATGAATTTAGAGAGTGTATATTAGACACATATATTTCATATTTTAAAAAATTTGGAGAGTATATCTATATCTATATCTATATCTATACACACACACACACACACACACACACACACACACACACAATTCACAGACATTAAAAAGTACCAATATAAATGCCAATCGAAATTCATCAGTAAATATGTATCATCCACAAATGCAAAAATATTTATTTTACTGAACATGAGTTAATGGATAATGTTGTTCTACTAGGACGCTCTCCTATAAGTTGAATTTTCATTTCCAAAAGCATTTAGGAGGAGTGAACTCTTCTCACAATTTGTATCTGCCAAGACAGCCACCTCACAAAAATGTACGTGTGATACCTGGTAGGATTCTATATATGCATATAAATATACATGTGTGAATAGACTACAGAAAAAGGAAACAAGATTTCACATATTTGTTAAGTTTAAAACACATGGAGAATATTTCAAATAAATTTGACTAGATTTATAACTCCTACCTTACATAATGCAAATGTCAAGTCCAACTATACAACATGTCTCCTCTGAAGTACTTGTATTTCTAATGTGTTGGGTGAATTTTCTCCATTATGTTAGGATGAATAGTCTGAGTCTACTAGGTATGGGTTAGTGTCAGGGATTCAGTATTTCGAATGGAAAATTGGAAAATGAATCCAATGTGTATGTAAATATATGCTGCACAAATATCCTCCTGCTCTCATCCAGAACAATGCCTTGACATTACCTTCACCCCAAGTAAGACACAATTAGAGGAGAAGAGTTACAAAATCAGTGAATACATATCTGGAATGGAAAATGCTCAGGAGTTCACAACCTTGGAGGTGGTAGAGGAGTTTCCAAAACTGAGGACAGGGTAAACACTCCACAAACATGGAGCTCTGCTGGCCTAAAAACTTTTTGAGAAACTGCCTCTGAGCTTCCACACTTGAAATATATGTTGTTTTCAGGAGATTTGGCTTCCTCTGTAGTGAGACCATCAAAGCTGGGTCTGCATCTATGTGACCTGGAGGACATGGTTTCTTATTTTCCAATGAACAAGATGAAGCAGTGCTGAATCCTCTCTTTGTAGGTAAACTGAGGCCACTGGGGACTAAGTGTCTCCCCGTGTGGACTGTGAAGCCATTTGGTCCTCTTCCACTTTTTGTGGTGTTTTTGCTGCTGCACTGTGAGTTTGGTATTTGTTTCAAGAAATACTAGGAGCTAAACTGAAACACAGTGCTGGAGGGAGTTCTGTCAAGTGTGGTGGTCAGGGTCTGCAAGAGAATGCACCAACTAGGCTCCTATCTCTCACAGCTTGCCCCATTGCCCCCTTGTCCATATCAACCTGATTCTTAATTTTCCTCTGAAAACTCTCCATATAACAAGATGCCTTTACATATAAGGGTCTGTTGGCTGCACCATGTCAGTTACAAGCCATTTGGTATCCAATGGTAGATCCACATGGCCCTACCACGGATGTTTTATCAAACACCTCCCCACCACTGCTCTAGACCCACTACTCAGCAGGCTCCAAATTTCTGGCATCTCTGTTCTACACCATTTTCATGAAACTCAGTAAATCAAGGCACTGTCTGGTATACTCATGATCAGCAACAGGATATCCAATGTTTCTCCCGTGCCACCTCGTCATAGGAATTTCAAAAATTTCATGGTATTTATCTAGAAATTTTTCAAGCATGAAGTTGGAGGCACTGTGGGTTTCAGTTCATTCAGCAAACATTAAATGGTGAGGAAGCTCATTTCAATGAAATCTCTGGAGAACTCTCACAGGCATGGCTTCCCAAAGAGTGGACAAAAGGTCACATTAGGCCAGGCCCATTGAGGTCTACAATGTGAGGTCCATGTGTGTTTTGACTCTCAACTATGGCTTCCATTTCTTTAAGAATAAAATCATGTGATATCCTTGCTGAGATTCCCAGGGATCTGTGGAAATCCACCCGGGGCCTAGGTCTCAGTTTCCAAGAGCGACTTTCATGCGTGGCCTCTTAAAATCCCAACAAAATTCATGGCAATGCTTCTCTGAGTTCAGTTCCAAAACCCAGTCTCTAAGGGGAATCACACCAGAGTTCAAGCCCACGTGGACCCAGTCATTTTTTCCAATGCCACACAAATGACCAAAATTAAAACCAAAACACTCCCACATGGCCCTCATCTTATTTCATATAGTCAATCATCTTAACCTCTGGCTGGAGGTTTCCATGAGGGGCGCAGCCCAAGACAGTGTCCAAAATCAGCTCATTTGCCCCTCATTTGTCTAAAGTCAGGGTAGCCTGGACACCGTTTCTGTGAACCAGGAGTGAACAAATAAGCCTGCCGTTAATACTTCTGTGTTTCTCCAATTTGAGGTCTACTGATTTTAGGTATCGATTCTTTAGGTGATTTAGAGTCATGCGAAAACACAAGCACCTCTGCAGGGCTTTGAAGAACTCATTTGACCCAAAGAATCCCTATTGTCATTTGATGGAGTGCAGGAACCTAACAGAGGAAGGCAAGAGACTTCATCCACAATGAATGAAATTTTTTGCCATTTTGGTTTTGGAAGCTCACATGGGATCATTCTTAAGATCCATCAGGTGCTGAGAATCTAAGTCACAGCCACACACAGGCCCAAGAGGCTGATAAAGACACATCCCTTTCCAAAGCAATTAAGCAAAGAACCACAGGTGAGGCCCATTCATTTCCATTTGAAAACTGTTTTCTTCAGGCTTCACAAAGGGGTGGCCTGAGGCAAAGACCTTCCTGACATTCAGTGCAACACAACAATAAGTAAGCAAAAGGCCCAAAGCAGGGTTTCTGCACTGAGACTTTCCTGGTCACACTGATATCTGAGTTTTCTGAGATGCTCGCCATTCTCTTCAGCTATCCAGTACATGACCATGTCACAGAGCTTGGAGGTGGTACATATTTTGGACACAAATCCATGAGCCTATTCTGGAGAGTGGCCAGAATTCAGGAAAAAAACTACAACTTAGAAAGATAGCAGGTGTTGCACATCGATAAGACAAGCTGCAGTCCATTCATATATTGGGCATGGGAAGATTTATACTAGACAAAACACATCCATTAATGCATTCTCTTTTCTAATGTCTACAACAACGGACACAGTGGGATACACAGAAAGAGAAACACTCGCCGTGTCAAATGACTTACTAGAAACTGTCCACTCCAAACCAAACAAACCGCCTTTTCTATCTATTCTCAGAACATGAGACAAAACAACAAACCCACACCCACTCCCACAAAGGCACCTCCTTCCCCCAAGTAGGTCTGTGACTATCCGGAGTGTCCTCTGACTGGTGGGCCATACTATGTTCCCCCGAAATGGCCTGTCTTCTCTCAGATCTTGTTTCCTTGACCAACTCTGTGAAGATGTCAGGAAAAAGTGTTTAGCCACTACCTGTTTTCTCAGGAAAGGTCCATCTTCAGAGCTCTCCTGGCATTTGGCCATCCTCACATCATTAGGTACCAAGAAAACTGACTCTGTCCTTGGTAAATCCAAACAAGTGAGCCCACTGGGACTGGGACTGGGACTGCCTCTGGGTGCCTGGCTTCTTGGATACCAAGTTCAGAGAGTTCCATCACCAAGGAAATGAGGTATGTCACATTCTTTGGAACTGAATGAGGTCACTGCCTTGGCAACCACTTTGTCCTAACAGTTGCTTCCAAGGGTTACATAAGATGGAGGTTGCCCCTACTTCCTGTGACACTTTCATAAGGTAGAATGTATATCACCATTGGCACCCGAGAACAGCTCTCCACTCAGCCCTGGTTTGGTCCATCTTCTGTACAATAAGAAGAGAGAGAGGCAGATTCAGACACATCCCTTCATCCTGACCAGGTTGTTTGCCATGGAAGATGACTTTTGCTCTCTCAGGTGCTTCATACCTGCCTACAACTTCTCCAGGTATCATTTGTGCATGGACATTTGAGGTTCTCATCAGGTGGAAGGTCCCCAACTTTCCTGTATTGTAAGAACCACTCTGTCCCTGCTCTTCCGTAAAATGATTGAGGGAACAGTGTATACTTGGGGTTAAAAACAGGTTTGATTTGGGTTACGAGTGATTCTGTGTGATGAATAATGGTATTGGGAACCTGCAATATTTACAAGAATATAGAGGTGATATATAAGTAGGAAAACAGAAATCTAGGTGTGATTTGAAGCCCAGAGGGTTTTTGCCCTTGATTGGGATACTTAGATTTGAATGATGTTCTGCAATGATGCCTCAGATAATTCGATATACAATGGCATAGGACTTTGTACATTGGATGATTGAATTTAGAAGAGAACATCCAGTCAAAAAGGGATATTCAGTAGGATTAGGGAGATAGTCGGTAGGTTTAGGAAGAAGAGTGAGTATAGGATTTGGACCAAAAGTTCTTTAGCAATAGACTTTCGGTTGTTGAGTGAATGTAAATGTCAGCACATATGAAGAGTCAGTCACTATGTTGAACTGGGGAAAATATGTAGAAAAGCAGATATCAATAGAAACATTACGAAATCAGGCAAAGTATAAAGTGAGTGATAGAATTAGACATTTTCAACAGGGTTGAGTTTGAATATATAAATTAGGAAAAAAACAAATATGTAGTCACCAATAGGATTGACAATTGACAGCATTAGGCAACCTGGACATGGATGTTTTTAGAAATCCATGTTCACTTTCCATTTAGGCTTTGGTACAATCATAAGTGTGACCTTTCCATTTTTTGTCCAGAATATTACTGTGATAATGAGGTGACATGAGTATTTCTTTCACCATTTCTGGGAGCAATATATTGAAGATGTAAAATGAGAATCGGGGGTACAAAGAGGTGTACCCTGTTTCTAGGAACATAGAGAAAAAGCATGAATAGACCATACTGTGAATAAATAATATAACTTTTTTGAACTTTAAGTAATGAATTGAACTGATATCTGAAAAATTAAAGGAAATCGTATATTGATATACAATCATTCATTCCAACCAGGTATATATGTAATGGAAATATTTGTGTTTTTGTTTATCATGAAGAGTGTGTGAGTTTTGCTTCAAAATGATTATGGAAATTCAAAATAATGTGTTTGGAAAGAAGTCTCATGAAAAGACCAGTCGAGAAACCCTGACAATACATGTGTTCTGAAGCAAGAAGTGGTGAAAGTTGAAACAAATGCTTATTAATTTGTGAACTTGTGGATGAAATGTATATCCTGTGATGTGCAAAAACTGAAGAAACAATAATGTACCAGTGTCGAATACAAATGAATGACAAATTACATATCATGTCCCATAGGAGTCTACTTGCATTGATGTTAGACTGGGTCAGTTACTGTAGAATAATTAGGATTTGTATGCACCATTCACTGAAGTTAGTTTTCAGTACTAGGAAACAAATATGTATTTCAGGTGGATGAATATTTCTGATTATAATCTTGTGAAAAGTTGATTATAAATCCACATACATGAACATGAATGAATTTAGAGTGTGTATATTAGACACATATATTTCATATTTTGAAAAATTTGGAGAGTATATCTATATTTATATCTATATCTATATATATATACACACACACACACACACACACACACACACACAACACTCACAGACATTAAAAAGTACCAATATAAATGCCAATCGAAATTCATCAGTAAATATGTATCATCCACAAATGCAAAAATATTTATTTTACTGAACATGAGTTAATGGATAATGTTGTTCTACTAGGACTCTCTCCTATAGGTTGAATTTTCATTTCCAACAGCATTTAGGAGGAGTGAACTCTTCTCACAATTTGTATCTGCCAAGACAGCCATGTCACAAAAATGTACGTGTGATACCTGGTAGGATTCTATATATGCATATAAATATACATGTGTGAATAGGCTACAGAAAAGGGAAACAAGAATTCACATATTTGTTAAGTTTAAAAACACATGGAGAATATTTCAATTAAAATTTGACTAGATTTATAACTCCTACCTTATATAATGCAAATGTCAAGTCCAACTATACAACATGTCTCTGGAGAACCTTTGGATGTCCTGTTGTTTATCATGAGTATACTAGACAGTGCCTTGATTGACTGTGTTTCATGAAAATGATCTAGAACCGACATGCCAGTAAGTTGGTGCCTGCTGAGTAGTGTGCCTAGAGCAGTGGTGTGTATGTGTGTCATAATACATCTCTGATGTGGCCATATGGATTTGCCATTGGCTTCCAAATGGCTTGTGACAGACATCGTGAGGCCAGCAGACACTAATATGTAAGGGCGTCTTGTTATATGGAGAGGTTTCATGGCAATGTTAAGAATCAGGTTGCAATAGACAAGGGAAAAAGCTATGTGGGATAGAAGCCTGGTTGGTGCATTCTCCTGCAGACCCTGACCCACCTCATGTGGCAGAACTCCATCCAGCACTGTGTCCCTTTTGAACTCCTTGTATTTCGTGAAGCAAATACCAAACTCCCAATGCAGGAGAAAGAAAAACCATGAAAAAGTGGAGGATGACCAAATGGCTTCACAGCCCAGATGGGGAGAGACTTAGCACGCACTGGTCACATTTTACTTAAAAGAGAGAATTCACCACTGCTGCCTCATGTTCATTAGAAAATAAGAAACCATGTCCTCCAGGTCACATAGAATCAGACCCAGCTTTGATGGTTTCACGACAAAGGAAGCTAAAGCTCCTGAAAACAACATATATTTCAAGTGCCCAACCTCAGAGGCAGTTTATCAAGAAGTCCTTTAGGCCAGCAGAGCTCCATGTTTGTGGAGTTTTTAACCTGTCCCTTACTTATGGAAACTTCTCTACCACATCCAAGGTTGTGAACTCATGAGCATTTTCCATTCCAGTTATATATTCACAGATTTTATAACTCTTCTCCACTAATTGTGTCTTACTTGGGGCCAAGGTAATGTCAAGGCATTGTTCTGGATGAGAGAGGGAAAATATTTTGTGTAGCACATATTTGATAGACATTGGATTCTTTTTCCTATTTTCCATTCAAAATACTGAATCCCTGACACTAACACATACCCTACTAGACTCTGACTACTAATCCTAATATGATGGAGAAAAATAACCCAAATAGAACAGAAATACAAGCAGGTCAGAGGAGGCATGGTGTATTTTTGAACTTTTCTTTTGCATAATAAATGGTAGGTGTTATAAATCTAGTGAATTTTTATTTGGAATAGTTTTTCATGTGTTTTTAAAATTAACAAATATGTGAATCCCTGCCTCCCTTTCTCTGTAGCCTATACAGCGCATGTATTTTTATATGTACATATAGAATCCTACCTGGTATCACACGTACATTTTTGTGAGGTTGCTGACTCGGCAGATATAAATTGTGTGAAGAGACTACCCCTCTTAAACGCTGTTGGAACTAAAAATTCAACCTATGGGTGAGCTTCCTAGTACAACAACATTATACATAATTCCATGTTCAGTAAAGTATATATTTTTGCATCAGTAGATGTTATATATTTCATTATAAATTTCATTTGGCATATATTGCTACTTTTTTATGTTTCTCTGTGTGTTTTTTTGGTATATATATATATATATATATATATATATATATATATATAGTCTCCTGATTTATCAAAACATGAAATATATGTGTCTTATATACACTCTCTACATTCATACATTCATTCATGTTCATGCATGAGGAAATATAATCAACTTTTCTCAAGATTATTATTGGAAATATTCATCCACCTGAAATACATATTTGTTTCCTTGTACTGACAACTCACTTCTGTGAATGGTGCATACAAATCCTAATAATTCTACAGTATCTGACCCAGTTTAACATCAATGCAAGTAGATTCCTATGGGACATGATGTGTATTTTGACGTTCATTTATATTCAACACTGCTACATTAATATTTCTGCAGTTTTTGCACATGATAGGATATATATTTCATCCACAAGTTCACAACTTTATAGGTATTTTTTCACTTTTAATCATTTCTTGCTTCAGAACACATGTATTGATCCCGGTTTCTTGACTGGTCTTTTCATGAGACTTCTCTGCAAACACATTTTTTTTTAATTTCATAATCAGTTTTGAAGCAAAACTCACACACTTTTCATGATAAACCATAAATCTAATATCACCATTAGATGCATAACTGTTTGGAATGGATGATTGTATATCAATATTAGGTTTCCTCTATATTTGCAGAAATCAATTCAATCCATTATTTAAAGTTCGAACCAGTTATATTATTGATTCACAGTATGGTCTATTCATGCATTATCTCTATATTCATAGGCACAAGGTACACCTATTTGTACCACCAATTAATTTATATGTCTTCAAAATATTGCTTTCCTACATATTTTACCCAGTTCATCATTGTGACTGACTCTTCACATGTGCTGACATTTACATTCACTCTCTACCTGAAACCCTATTGCTAAAGAACTTTTGGTCCAAATCCTATACTCACTCTTTTATCTAAACCTACCGACTATTTTCCTAATCCTACCGAATATCCCTTTTTGACTGGATGTTCTCTTCCACATTCAATCATCCAAATTAGAAGGTCCTATGCCATAGTATATTGATTTAACTGAGACAACTGCGCAGGACATAAATCAATGCTAAGTATCCCAATCAAGAGCCCAATGCCCTTCTGGGCTTCAAAACTTACATAGATTTCTGTTTTCATACTTATATTTCACCTATATATTCTTATAAATATCGCGGGTTCCTAATGCAAATATTCATTCCAGAGAATGATTCCTAACCCAAATTGAACATGTTATTAACCCTAACCATACACTTTTCCCTCAATCTAATTTTACAGAAGAGCAGGGACAGAGTTGGTCTTTCAATACAGGAATATAGGCGATCTTCCAGCTGCTGAAAACCTAAAAGGTCCATGCTGAAATGATCCTTGGAGAAGATGTAGGCAGCTATGAAGGACATGAGAGAGCAAAAGTCATCTTCCATGGCAAACAACCTGGTCAGGTTGATGGGATGTGTCTGAATTAGCCTCTCTCTTCCTAATGTAGAGAAGATGGACCAAACCATGCCTGTGTGGAGAGCTGTTCCCCGGTGCCTATGGTTGATATACCATTCTAACATATGAATGAGTCACAGCAAGTAGAGGCAGCCTCCATCTTTTGGGAACCATGTAAGCAACTGTTAAAACAAAGTGGTTTCCAAGGCAGTGACTTCATTCAGATCTTGAAGAAAGTGACATCACCTTACAGTTTTGGTAATGAAAGTCTGTGATCCTGGGATCCAGGAAACCAGGCACACAGAGTCAAACCCACTCCATGTCCCAGTGGGCTAACTTGTATGGATTTAACAAGACAGAGTCACTCTTTCTTTGTACCTACTGATGTGAGGACAGCCAAATGCCTGGAAACTATGAAGACTGGCCTTTCCAGAGAAAGCAGGTAGTTTCTCACCATGGGCTCCTGACAACTTCACAGAGTTGGCCAAAGAGACCAGATTGGAGACAGGACACGCCATTTTGGGGGAACATAGTATGGCCCACAAGTCAGAGGACACTCCGGATAGTCACAGACCTACTTGGGGAAAGGAGGTGACTTTTTGGGTGTGAGTGTGAGTTTGTGGTTTTGTCTCATGTTCTGAGAATAGTTAGGAAAGCTGGTTTGTTTGTTTTGGAGTGGACTGTGTCTAGTAAGTCCTTTGACAAGGTGAGTGTTTCTGTGTCTATATATCATACTGTGTCCGTGATTGTAGACATTAGAAAAGAGAATGCATCAATGGATGTGTCCTGTCTACGAGAAAGCTTCAAAGCATTCATCCTATGCAATTTATGAATGGACTGCAGGTTGCCGTATGGATGGGCAACTCCTGCCATCTTTCTAAATTCCTGTTTTCTTCCTGAATTCTGGACACTCTCCAGAATACGCTCATGATTTTGTGTCCAAGATATGTACCACCTCCATCTCTGTGACATGGCCATGTACTGGATAGCTGATGGGAATGGCGAGTATCTCAGAAAACTCAGATATCAGTATGCCCAAGAAAGTCTCAGTGGAGAAACCCTGCTTTGGGCCTTTTGCTTACCTATTCTGTTGCCCTGAATGTCAGGAAGGTCTTTGCCTCAGGCCACACTTTGTGAAGCCTGCAGAAAATAGTTTTCAAATGGAAAAGAATGGTCATTACCTGTGCCTCTTTGCTTAATTGCTTTGAAAATGGATGTTTTTGAATCAGCCTCTCAGCCCTATGTAAGGCTGTGGCTTAGATTCACAGCACATTATGGGTCTAAAGAAAAATCCCATGTGTGCATCCCAAACCAAAATGGACAAAAGAGCTGTCAGAGTGGTTCTTACAATAGAGGAAAGTTGGGGACCTTCCACCTGATGAGAACCTCAAATGTCCATGCACAAATGATACCTGGAGAAGTTGTAGGCAGGTATGAAGCACCTGAGAGAGCAAAAGTCATCTTCCATGGCAAACAACCTGGTCAGGATGAAGGGATGTGTCTGAATCTGAATCTCTCTCTTCTTATTGTAGAGAAGATGGACCAAACCAGGCCTGAGTGGAGAGCTGTTCCCGGGTGCCAATGGTTGATATACATTCTACCTTATGAAAGTGTCACCGGAAGTAGGGGCAACCTCCTTCTTATGTTACCCTTGGAAGCAACTGTTAGGACAAAGTGGTTGCCAAGGCAGTGACCTCATTCAGTTCCAAAGAATGTGACATACCTCATTTCCTTGGTGATGGAACTCTCTGAACTTGGTATCCAAGAAGCCAGGCACCCAGAAGCAGTCCCAGTCCCAGTCCCAGTGGGCTCACTTGTTTGGATTTACCAAGGACAGAGTCAGTTTTCTTGGTGCCTAATGATGTGAGGATGGCCAAATGCCAGGAGAGCTCTGAAGATGGACCTTTCCTGAGAAAACAGGTAGTGGCTAACCACTTTTTCCTGACATCTTCACAGAGTTGGTCAAGGAAAGAAGGTCTGAGAGAAGACAGGCCATTTCGGGGGAACATAGTATGGCCCACCAGTCAGAGGACACTCCGGATGGTCACAGACCTACTTGGGGCAAGGAGGTGCCTTTGTGGGAGCGGGTGTGGGTTTGTTGTTTTGTCTCATGTTCTGAGAATAGATAGGAAAGGCGGTTTGTTTGGTTTGGAGTGGACAGTTTCTAGTAAGTCATTTGACACGGCGAGTGTTTCTGTTTCTGTGTATCCCACTGTGTCTGTTGTTGTAGACATTAGAAAAGAGAATGCATTAATGGATGTGTCCTGTCTAGTATAAATCTTCCCATAATTCATCCTGCCCAATATATGAATGGACTGCAGCTTGTCTTATCGTTGTGCAACACCTGCTATCTTTCTAAGTTGTTGTTTTCTTCCTGAATTCTGGCCACTCTCCAGAATAGGCTCATGGATTTGTGTCCAAAATATGTACCACCGCCAAGCTCTGTGACATGGCCATGTACTGGATAGCTGAAGAGAATGGCGAGCATCCCGGAAAACTCAGATATCAGTGTGACCAGAAAAATCTCAGTGCAGAAACCCTGCTTTGGGCCTTTTGCTTACTTATTGTTGTGTTGCACTGAATGTCAGGAAGGTCTTTGCCTCAGGCCACCCCTTTGTGAAGCCTGAAGAAAACAGTTTTCAAATGGAAATGAATGGGCCTCACCTGTGGCTCTTTGCTTAATTGCTTTGGAAAGAGATGTGTCTTTATCAGCCTTTGGACCTGTCTGTGGCTGTGACTTAGATTCTCAGCACCTGATGGATCTTAAGAATGATCCCATGTGAGCTTCCAAAAACAAAATGGCAAAAAAAATCATTCATTGTGGATGAAGTCTCTTGCCTTCCTCTGTTAGGTTCCTGCACTCCATGAAATTACAATAGGGATTCTTTGGGTCAAATGAGTTCTTCAAAGCCCTGCAGAGGTGCTTGTGTTTTCGCATGACTCTAAATCACCTAAAGAATTGATACCTAAAATCAGTAGGCCTGAAATTGGAGAAACAAAGAAGTATTAAAGGCAGGCTTATTTGTTTACTCCTGGTTCACAGAAATGGTGTCCAGGCTACCCTGACTTTTGACAAATGAGGGGCAAAGGAGCTGATTTTGGACACTGTCTTGCGCTGCGCCCCTCATGGAAACCTCCAGCCAGAGGTTAAGATGATTGACTATATGGAATAAGATGAGGGCCATGTGGGAGTGTTTTGGTTTTGATTTTGGTCATTTGTGTGGCATTGGAAAAAATGGCTGGGTACACGTGGGGTTGAACTCTGGTGTGATTCTCCTTAGAGACTGGGTTTTGGAAATGAACTCAGAGAAGCATTGCCATAAATTTTCTTGGGATTTTAAGAGGCCACGCAGGAAAGTCGCTCTTTGAAACTGAGACCTAGGCCCCGGGTGGATTTCAACAGAGGACTGGAAATCTCAGGAAGGATATCACATGATTTTATTCTTAAAGAAATGGCAGCCATAGTTGAGAGTCAAAACACACATGGACCTCACATTGTAGACCTCAATGGGCCTGGCCTAATGTGACCGTTTGTCCACTCTTTGGGAAGCCGTGCCTGTGAGAGTTCTCCAGAGACTTCATTGAAATGAGCTTCCTCACCATTTAATGTTTGCTGAATGAACTGAAATCCACAGTGCCTCCAACTTCATGCTTGAAAAATGGCTAGATAAATACCATGAAATTTTTGAAATTCCTATGACCAGGTGGCACTGGAGAAACATTGGATGTCCTGTTGCTGATCATGATTATACCAGACAGTGCCTTGACTTACTGAGTTTCATGAAAATGGTGTAGAACAGAGATGCCAGTAAGTTGGAGCCTGCTGAGTAGTGGGTCTAGAGCAGTGGTGGGGAGGTGTTTGATAAAACATCCGTGGTAGGGCCATGTGGATCTACCATTGGATTCCAAATGGCTTGTAACTGACATGGTGCAGCCAGCAGACCCTTATATGTGAAGGCATATTGTTATATGGAGAGTTTTCAGAGGAAAATTAAGAATCAGGTTGATATGGACAAGGGGGCAATGGGGCAAGCTGTGAGAGATAGGAGCCTAGTTGGTGCATTCTCTTGCAGACCCTGACCCATCACACGTGACAGAACTCCCTCCAGCACTGTGTCCCAGTTTAGCTCCTAGTATTTCGTGAAACAAATACCAAACTCACAGTGCAGCAGCAAAAACACCACAAAAAGTGGAAGAGGACCAAATGGCTTCACAGTCCACACGGGGAGACACTTAGTCCCCAGTGGCCTCAGTTTACCTACAAAGAGAGGATTCAGCACTGCTTCATCTAGTTCATTGGAAATAAGAAACCATGTCCTCCAGGTCACATAGATGCAGACCCAGCTTTGATGGTCTCACTACAAAGGAAGCCAAATCTCCTGAAAACAACATATATTTCAAGTGCAAAACTCAGTTTCAGTTTCTCAAAAAATTTTTAGGCCAGCAGAGCTCCATGTTTGTGGAGTGTTTACCCTGTCCCTTAGTTTTGGAAACTGCTCTACCACCTCCAAGGTTGTGAACTCCTGAGCATTTTCCATTCCAGATATGTATTCACTGATTTTGTAACTCTTCTCCTCTAATTGTGTCTTACTTGGGGTGAAGGTAATGTCAAGGCATTGTTCTGGATGAGAGCAGGAGGATATTTGTGCAGCAAATATTTACATACACATTGGATTCATTTTCCAATTTTCCATTCGAAATACTGAATCCCTGACACTAACCCATACCTAGTAGACTCAGACTATTCATCCTAATATAATGGAGAAAATTAACCCAACACAATAGAAATACAAGCACTTCAGAGGAGACATGTTGTATTGTTGGACTTGACATTTGCATTATATAAGGTAGGAGTTATAAATCTAGTCAAATTTATTTGAAATATTCTCCATGTGTTTTTAAACTTAACAAATATGTGAATTCTTGTTTCCCTTTTCGGTAGCCTATTCACACATGTATATTTATATGCATATATAGAATCCTACCAGGTATCACACGTACATTTTTGTGAGCTGGCTGTCTTGGCAGATACAAATTGTGAGAAGAGTTCACTCCTCCTAAATGCTGTTGGAAATGAAATTTCAACCTATAGGAGAGCGTCCTAGTAGAACAACATTATACATTAACTCATGTTCAGTAAAATAAATATTTTTGCATTTGTGGATGATATATATTTACTGATGAATTCGATTGGCATTTATATTGGTACTTTTTAATGTCTGTGAGTGTTGTGTGTGTGTGTTTGTGTGTGTGTGTGTGTGTATATATATATATATATAGATATAGATATAGATATAGATATAGATATACTCTCCAAATTTTTCAAAATATGAAATATATGTGTCTAATATACACTCTCTAAATTCATTCAAGTTCATGTATGTTGATTTATAATCAACTTTTCACAAGATTATAATCAGAAATATTCATCCACCTGAAATACATATTTGTTTCCTAGTACTGAAAACTAACTTCAGTGAATGGTGCATACAAATCCTAATTATTCTACAGTAACTGACCCAGTCTAACATCAATGCAAGTAGACTCCTATGGGACATGATATGTAATTTGTCATTCATTTGTATTCGACACTGGTACATTATTATTTCTTCAGTTTTTGCACATCATAAGATATACATTTGCCAAGGCAGTGACCTCATTCAGTTCCAAAGAATGTGACATACCTCATTTCCTTGGTGATGGAACTCTCTGAACTTTGTATCCAAGGAGCCAGGCACCCAGAGGCAGTCCCAGTCCCAGTCCCAGTGGGCTCACTTGTTTGGATTTACCAAAGATAGAGTCAGTCATTCTTGGTACCTACTGAAGTGAGGATTACCAAATGCCTGGAGAGCTCTGAATAGGGAGCTTTCCTGAGAAAGGAGGTAGTGGCTCTCCACTTTTTCCTTACAACTTTACAGAGTTGGCCAAGGAAAACACATCTGAGAGAGGACAGGCCATTTCGGAAGAACAGAGTATGGCCACCAGTCAGAGGACACTCTGGTTAGTCATACACCTATGGGGAAGGAGGTGCCTTTTTGGGAGTGGGTGTGGGTTTGTGGTTTGATTCATGTTCTGAAAATAGGTAGGAATGGCGGTTTGTTTGTTTTGGAGTGAACTGTTTCCGGTAAGTCATTTGAAGAGGTGAGTGTTTCCATGTCTCTGTATCCCACTGTGCCTGTGGTAGTAGACATGAGAAAAGAGAATGCAGCAATGGATGTGCCATGTCTAGTATAAAGCTTCCCAGCATTCATCCTGCCCAATTTATGAATGGAGTGTGGCTTGCCTTATGCACGGGCAACACCTAATACCTTCCTAAGTCCCTGTTTTCTTCCTGAATTCTGGCCACTCTCTAGAATAGGCTCATGGTTATGTGTCCAAGATATGTACCAAATCCAAGGTCTTTGACATGGCCATGTACTGGATACCTGAATGGAATGGCCAGCATCTCAGAAAACTTAGATATCAGTGTGACCAGGAAAGTCTCAGTGGAGATACCCTGCTTTGGGCCTTTTGCTTACCTATTGTTCTGTTGCCCTGAATATCAGGAAGGTCTTTGTCTCATGCAACCCCTTTGTTAAGCCTGAAGAAATCAGTTTTCAAATGGAAATGAATGTGCATCACCTCTGGCTCTTTGCTTAATTTCATTGGAAAAGGATGTGTCTGATTCAGGCCCTTTGCCCTGTTTTAGGCTGTGACTTAGATTCTCAGCACCTGATGGATGTAAAGAAAGATCCCATATGTGCATCTAAACCAAAATGGAAAAACGTTCAATCAATGTGCATGAATTATATTGCCTTCCTTTGTTATGTTTCTGAAATCCATCATGTCAGAATAGGGATTCTTTGGGTGAAATGAGTTCTTCAAATCTCTGCAGAGGGGCTTGGCTTTTCTCATGACTCCAATTCACAAAAAGAATCTAGACCCCACAGTCAGAGAGCCTCAAATTGGAGAAGCGAAGCAGTATTAAGGGCAGGCCTATTTGATCCCTCCTGGTTCACAGGAAGGGTGTCCAAGCCACCCTGACATTCGGCAAATGAGGGGCAAGGGAGCTTATTTTGGACACTGTCTTGGGATGTGCCTCTCATGAAAACCTCCATCCAGATGTTATGATGAGTATCTTTATGGTAGAAGATGAGGGCCATGTAGGAGTGTTTTGGTTATAATTGTGGTCATTTGTGTGGCAGTTGGAAGAGATGACTGTGTAAACCTGGGCTTGAATTCTGCTGTGATTCCCCTTAGAGACTGAGTTCTGGAACTGACCTCAGAGAAGTATTGACATGAATTGTGTTGGGATTTTATGAGGCCAGGAATGAGAGTTGCCATTGGAACCTGGGATCAAGGCCCAGAGTGGCTTTCCACAGAACACTGGGAATCACAGCCAGGATATTACATGATTTTATTCTGAAAGACTTGGCAGGCATAATTGAGATTCAAAACACACTTGGACCTCGCTTTGTAGACCTCAATGGGCCTGGTTTCATGTGACTTTTTGGCCACTCTTTGGGTAGACTTGCCTGTGAGAGTGCTCCAGAGATTTCTCTGAAATTAGCTTCCTCACCATTTAATGGTTCCTGAATGAATTGAAACCAACATTGCCTCCAAATGCATCTGTGAAAAAATGCTAGATAATTACCATGAAATTTTAGAAATTCCGATGACCAGCTGGCACTGGAGGACCTTTGATGTCCTGTTGATGATCATGAGTATACCAGACAGGGCCTTGATTGACTGGGTTTCATGAAAATGGTGTAGAACAGAGATGCCAGTAAGTTGGGGCCTGGTAAGTAGTGGGCCTAGAGCTGTGTTATGCAAATGTGTGATAAAACATCTGTGGTGGGGCCATGTGGATCTTCCATTGGCTTCCAAATGGCTGTGACTGACATGGTGCAACCATCACACCCATATATGTAAAGGCATATTTTTATATGGAGAGGTTTCAGGGCAATGTTCAGTATCATGTTACTATTGTCAAGGGGGCAAGCTACTTGAGATAGAACCCTGGTTGGTGCATTCTCCTGGAGACCCTGCCAACCACACCTGACAGAACTCCCTTCAGCACTGTGTCCCATTTGAACTCGTTGTATTTCATGAAGCAAATACCAAACTCCCAGTGCAGCAGCAAGAAACACCACGAAAATTGGAGGATGACCATTGGTTTCACAGTCCACACGGGAAGACACTTAGCCCTCAGTGGCCAAAGTTTACCTACAAAAAGAGAATTCATCACTGCTGCCTCATTTTTATTTGAAAATAAGTAACCATTTCCTCCAGGTCACATAGATGCAGTTCCAGCTTTGATGGTTTCACTACAAATAAACCTAAAGCTCCTGACAACAACATATATTTCAAGTGCCCAACCTCAGAGGCAGATTCTCAAAAAGTCTTTTGGCCAGCAGAGCTCCATGTTTGTGGAGTGTTTACCCTGTCTCTTACTTTTGGAAACTCCTCTACCACCTCCAAAGATGTGAAATCTGGAGCATTTTCCATTCTAGATATGTATTCACAGATTTTCTAACTCTTCTCCTCTAATTGTGTCTTACTGGGGGCGAAGGTAATGTCAAGGCATTGTTCTGGAGGAGAGTGGGAAGATTTTTCCGTAGCATATATTTGCATACACATTGGATTCAGTGTCCTATTTTCAATTCAAAATACTGAATACCTGACTCTAACCCATACCCTACCAGACTCTGACTACTAATCCTAATATGATGGATAAAAATAAGCCATAAAGAATAGAAATACAAGCAGTTCAGAGTAGGCATGGTGTATAGATGGACTTGCCTTTTGCATGATACAGAGTTGGAGTTATAAATCTAGTCAATTGTTTGTTGAAATAGTTGTCCTAGTATTTTTAAGGTTAATAAATATGTGAATTCCTGTCTCCCTTTCTCTGTATTCTTATATGCACATATAGATTCCTATCTGGTACCACACGTACATTCTTGTGAGGTGGCTGACTTGGCAGATACAAATTGTTAGAAGAGATCACTCCTACTAAACCCTGTTGGAACTGAATATTCAACCTATGGGTGAGCTTGCTAGTTGAACAGCATTATACATAAATCCATGTTCAGTAAAATGAATATTTTTAGATCTGTGGATGGTATATATTTTATAATGAATTTTGATTGACATATATATTGCTAATTTTTGTCTGTGTGTTTGTTTTATGTATATGTATATATATGTATATATATATATATGTATATATATATATATATATATATATATATATATATATATACACTCTCCAGATTTTTCAAAATATGAAATATATGTGTCTTATATTCACTCCCTAAATTCATTCATGTTCATGTATGTGGATTTATAATCAACTATTCACAAGATTATTCTCAAAATATTCATCCACCTGAAATTTGCCCAATGCTCTCAAATGTCAATCCTATTTGTGACTACATATTTGTTTCTTCCTAAGATTATATATTTAAACTCAACCCTGTTCAAAATGTCTAATCCTATCACACACTTTATACTTTGCCTGATTTTGTAATGTCTCTATTGATATATGCTTTCCTACATATTTTCCCCACTTCATCATTGTGACTGACTCTTCACTTGTGCTGACATTTACATTCACTCTCTAATCGAAATCCTATTGCTAAGAAACTTTTGTTCCAAATCTTATACTCACCCTTCTTCCTAAACTTTCTGACTATCTTCCTAATGCTACAGACTATCCCTTTTTGACTGGATGTTCTCTTCTACATTCAATCATCCAAGTAAACGTGGTGCGAGCTTCAGAGGAGGAGACTACCAACAGGCTATCTCATGCAACATCAAAGGGTTTATTGGGTGTCCAGAATGCTGGGGTTCAGAGCTCACCTGAATAGAGCAGATAGCCCTGAGAATAGCTGAAGTAGAGCTTATATACTTTCCCTGGAGAGAGAAGGGAGGGAATTGTATTGATGGGTCAGGGCGAGTGGGCAGTTTGCATGCAACTGGGAGAGGGAGTACATTCTGCAATTTGGCAGCTGGGGATAGAACATTCTGGAAACAAGTTTTGCAAACATTTCTCAAGATTTCAACAGTGTTCTGTTAAGCATACAGAAAAACAAGATGTGACAAGTACCTATTTTATTAATATTTCATTCCCCACTTCTTCTTCTGGCTAATTTTAATCATAAAAATGATCATTGGAGGGTGTCACATTCAATGTCTGCTAGTGGGGTATTACCATAAGTTTAACTCCTCCAATTTGAGCCTGGAGAAAAGACATTACACGGTTGAGCAAACAGGGTTTTATAGTTAGCAATAATATGAGGATTATTATTGGACCGGCCAGGGTTGATAAAAACGTAGTTAACCAGGGGGACTGTGTGAACCAAGACTCAAGCCACCCTTTAGGGCCCTCTCTCACTTGTTGATGCTCTTCAAGGTGTCTTTTAAATTTACTCATAGATTTTATTACGACTCCAGTATAGTCAGCATAAAAACAACATTCTTCCCTCAATGCAGCACAAAGGCCCCCTTCTCTAATGAAGAGGATGTCCAACCCTCAACTGTTCTGTAAAACAACTTCAGAGAGAGAGGTTAAAGTTTCATGCAAAGCCCTGAAGGAGGTTTCTAATATCTTACTTTTGCTCTATTGCTGCTTCAAATTGGGTCATCTTTTGTGTCCCATGGACAATGCCACTGGTTCCTCTGCCCACCCGTGCAGCAACTCCTATTCCTAATAGGATGGCTAAAGTGAGGGATATATGTTCCCAGTGGAACCGGTTGTATGCCCCCCCTATTTGATCTTCAAATGAACCTGCATCCCTGTTAGGGACTTTAAATTTTAGTAACCTGTTTTCAGTGATGACAAAGCAACTTTAAAGGCCAATTATATTACATCTTGGATAAGGGTCTCAGGGCTCTCCTCAGCTCGTTTGAGCATTGGGTTAGCTGGTAAGAGGACCTGGTGGGACCCGGTGAGGGCACTGACAGGAGATGAGAGGAATGAGTCGGTGGAGCGGTACCTATGTACCTGCTACCTCAGCAAGGGGCCGATGGTCTGAGAACTGGTGGAGCTTTGGGTTTCTGATCTAGTTATTGGAGGGGAGAAATCAAGTTGCTGAGATGGGAGTGACATCAGAGGGTCTGGAGCAGAAGGCTGAGGATAATGATCTATTGGAGAAGCATAGTTCAGGATGTGAGTGAGGGAGGGAAAAGGCTTCCACATAGGGGAATTTCCTTTCACTCTTTTGAGCACTTGCAGAAGTTAAAAAGGTCACGCAAAATTTGAGGATCTAGAGACCCCTCTGGGTGCCATAGTTTTTGGTTGTCTAATTGGTAATGTGGCCAATGCTGTGTACTGAATTTGATGAAGAATTGGGGTCCATCAGGCAGCCCCTGTATGCACACATTCCCATGACATACAGAAAAAGTCGGCTTTTCCCCCACACAGCCATTACTCTTTGTGGCTTTGATAGTCTGCCAGGCAAACTTAGTAATCTAGACTAGCCAACCTGCATCTGGCTCGCGTGTCCCTACATCCATAATATTTGTTTCCATTATCTATGGTACAGAAGGTATTTAATGGTATTTTAGTGGGATCCTCTTCATCAGGGATACCACAATAGGAAATACCTATAGCCAGCTAACAAATGTCTGGGTGGAGAGATGGCCACCAGGTCCCTAAGGGGGCTGTATGCGAGATAGACCATACTTCTTTTCCAGTAGGATTTGTGATCAGCCATCACTGCTTAATGGGCTGATGAGGGTTAGGACTACTTGTAGCCAAGGGGAGAGTATATAACCTTATTCACATTGCCAATACACAATTTGAAACTGTTACCAGTCTTTTTCAGTTTCCAGAAAGATTCTGTATAGGCAGCAGGCTTGAGATGAGAGGTATGGAAACAGGAAGTGATTCTGTTTACGTTTACCACTGTAGGTGTTATAATAGCACCTGGTATGGTCCTTTTCAGCGGGGTACCAGGGATGACACCTGATATAATCTTACATAGATGAAATCTCTTACTTGATATGGATGTGGAATCCCCTGGTTCCCAGTTGGGTAGGCAGTGGCCAGCTGTTTTCACAGGTATTACTGAGTTCTTTCAAGATCTTTAAGTCTGTCAAGCAAGGGGGTGTGGAAAGGATCTTTAGGTCTTACAGTTGGGCTTAGGTCCCCTACTGGAGGAGGGTGACCATAAAGAATTTCACATGTGGTAAGGTTACTCAAAGAAACAAAGGGATTTTTTCTTGCATGAAACATTGCATAAGGCAGGAGCATAGTCCAATCTTATGCTGGTCTCTAAGCTTAATTTCGTTAAGGTCTCTTTAATGGTTCTATTCATTCTTTCTACTTGTCTTGAACTCTGTGGTCTATAAGCACAATTTAACTTCGAATTAATCCCCAGGTTCCTGGCTAACCCCTGACTTACCTGGGTCATGAACATCGGTCCATTGTCAGATCCTATTACCGGCTTAGCTTCCTCCAATGGTAGAGAGGCTTAGTCAGCAGCAGCGGAATCACTTAGAGTGTGTTGTGTGTTAGGGGACGAGGGCAGGGGATAAGGAGGGGGAGAAGAGTCCAGTAGAGTCAAATCTGTGACTCAGGGAGAACAGAGGGTGGAGGAGGAGGAGGTTGAGAGGGTTTGAGAGATCATGGGGGAAGGAGTAGGAGCAGAGGTAGGGGCAAGGAAAGGCGTCACCCATGGAGGAGGAGATTTGCAGAGGTCCAAGATATATGGCTGTTGATCTGGATGGCTATGTGGCGCTGGCTGAAAGACAATACCTCTGACTTTTTAAATTAGTGGGAAGTAGAAAGATCCTTCTAGGGGCCATACGACTCCAAAGATGGGCCATTCTGAGGCACAGAGATTCTGCCAGGTCCAGCGTTTTACTAAAAAAAGAAAGATTCTGAGCCCTTAAGCGGACTTTGGTCCAGTGATCAAGGGTCCGTGACAGAGGCATTGACGTGCTCTGTTCCATAATGAAAGTTCCACAAACAGTAAAAGCAAGGACACACGACACAGATAAGACAAGACCATAAAGACAGGCAATGAACGTCCAACACTGAGACCAGGAATGAGTAGCCGGCAAAACCCAATGGTATGGCAATAACGAATCTAAAAGAAAATATCACTGAGTCGAGAAGACTATTGTTCCTTGATTTCCCGAGTTCTCTGCGGGGTCCTCCAGAGAGGTGCCCTTTGTCTCTGTGACATGTCTCTCAGCCACCGTCGGAGAGAGCCCAGGCTCTTCATCGCCAGCAATTTTGCCAAGCCCTAACAAGAAACCTGAAACCAGAAAGAGGCGCCTTACTTGCTCCGAGAGGAGCCCGTTGGGGTCTCTCGTCCGCCACTGCTGGAACTCAGTGGAACCTCAATATGTAAAGGTCAGGCGAGTGTCAGAGGAAGATACTACCAAGAGACTGTCTCATGCAACAGCAAAGGGTTTATTTGTGGTCCAGCATGCTGGAGCTCAGAGCTAAATTAAATAGAGCAGAGACCTCTGAGAACAGCTTAAGCAGAGCTTATATACTTTCCTTGGAGAGGGAAGAGAGGGAAGTTTAGTGATGGGTAAGGGCGAGTGGGCGGTTTGCATGACACCGATTGAGGGAGTACATTCTGCAGTTCGGCTGTTGGGAACAGTACATTCTAGAACAAGATTAGCAAACATTTCTCAAGATTTCAAAAGTGTTTTGTTAAGCATACAGAAAAACAGGAAGTGACAAGTACCTATTTTATTAATTTTATTAACCTTTCACTACCGACTATGCCTTTTTGACTTGATGTTCCTTCTACATTAATTCATGCAACGGACAAGGTGCTATGCCATTGTATATCGATTTATCTGAGACAACTCTGCAGAACGTAATTCAACACCACGTATCCCTATCAAGGGCCCAATGCCCTTCTGGGCTTCAAATCAGACTTAGATTTCTTTTTTCATACATATATTTCACCTATATATTCTTCTACACATAGCAAGTTCTCAATACGATCATTCATCCAGCAAAATGATTTCTAACCCAAATCGATCATGTTTTTAACCATAACCGGACACTGTTCCCTCAATCTAACTTTACAGAAGAGCAGGGAAGGAGTTGATATTACAATACAGAAATGTAGAAAAACTTCCACCTGCTGAGAACCTCAAAGGTCCATGCAGAAATGATCCCTGGAGAAGATGTAGGAAGCAATAAAGGACCTGAGAGACCAAAAGTCATCTTCCATGGCAAACAACCCGGTCAGGATAAAAGGTTGTGTCTGAATCAGATTTTTTTTAATGTAGAGATCATGGACCAAACCAGGCCTGTGTGGAGATCTATTCCTGGGTGCCTTTGGTTGATATACCATTCTAACTTGTGAAAATGTCACAGGAAGTAGGGGCAGCCTCAATCTCTTGGGACCCTTGGAAGCAACAGTTAGGACAAAGTGGCTGCCAAGACAGTGCCCTCATTCAGTTCAGGAAGGAAGTGACCTCACCTCACTTTCTTGGTGATGGAACTCTCTGAACGTGGGATCCAGGAAGCCAGGCACACAGAGCCAATCCAAGTCCCAGTCCCAGTGGTCTCACTTGTTTGGATTTACCAAGGACAGGATCAGTATTTTTTGGTACCTACAGATGTGACGAAGGCCAAATGCCAGGAAAGCTCGGATGCAGGGTTTTTCATGAGAAAGCAGGTAGTTGCTCACCGTTGGCTCCTAAGAAGTTCAAAGAGTTGGCCAAGGAGACAAGATCTGAGACAGGAAAGGCCATTTTGGGGGAACATATTATGGCCCACAAGTCAGAGGACACTCTGGATATTCACAGACCTACTTAGGGGAAGGAGGTGCCTTTGTGGGTGTGGTTGTGGGTTTGTGGTTTTGTCTCATTTTCTGAGAATAGGTAGGACAGTCGGTTTGTTTCATTTGAAGTGGACTGTTTCTAGTAAGTCTTTTCACAGGGCGAGTGTTTCTATGACTGTGTATTCCACTGTTTCCGTGGTTGTAGACATTAGAAAAGAGAATTCATCAATGGATGTGTCGTGTCTAGTAGAAAGCTTCTCAGCATTCATATTGCCCCATTTATGAATGGACTGTAGCTTGCCTTATCGATGAGCAACACCTGCTACCTTCCTAAGTTTCTATTTTCGTCCTGAATTCCGGCCAATCTCAAGAATAGGCCCATGGTTTTGTGTCCAAGATATGTACCACCTCCAAGCTCTGTGACATGGCCATGTACTGGATAGCTGTAGGTGATGGCGAGCATCTCAGAAAACTCAGATATCAGTGTGACCAGGAAAGTCTCACAGGAGAAATCCTGCTTTGGGCCTTTTGCTTACCTATTGTTCTGTTGCCCTGAATGTCAGGAAGGTCTTTGCCTCAGGATACCCCTTTGTGAAGCCTGAAGAAAACAGTTTTCAAATGGAAATGAATGGGCATACCTGTGGCACTTTACTTAATTGCTTTGGAAAGGGATGTGTCTGAATCAGGCCCTTGGCCCTGTGTGTGGCTGTGGCTTAGATTCTCAGCACCTGATGGATCTAAAGAAAGTTACCATGTGTGCATCCAAAAGAAAATTCGCCAAAAGAACAATTATTGGGATGAAGTCTCTCGACTTCCTCTGTAAGGTACCTGACCTCCATCAAGTGAGAATGGGATCCTTTGGGTCAAAAGAGTTCTACAAAACCTGCAGAGGCTAGCCCATTGTGCTTGGGTTTTCTCATGACTAAAATTCACATAAAGAATCTAAACCCCACAGACAGTTGTCCTCAAATTGGAGCGGAATTAATGGCAGGCCTATTTGATCACTTTTGGTTCAAAGGATGGGTGTCCAGGCCACCTTGACTTTAGGCAAATGAGGGTCAAAGGAGCTTATTTGGGACCCTGTCTTGGTCTTCGCCCCTCATGGAAACCTCCAGCCAGATTATGATGAGTGTCTATATGAAAGAAGATGAGGGCCATATGGGAGGGTTCTTATTTTAATTGTGGTAATTTGTGTGGTAGTTGGAAGAGATGAATGGGTCCACCAGGGCTTGAACTCTGGTGTGATTCCCCTTAGAGACTGAGTTCTGGAACTGACCTCAGAGAAGTATAGCCATGAATAGTGTTGGGATTTTAGGAGACCACGCATGAGAATCGCTTTTGGAACCTGAGATCTAGGCCCAGGATGGCTTTCCACAGAGCTCAGGGATTCTGAGCCAGGATATCACATGATTTAATTCTTAAAGACTTGGTAGCCATAGTTGAGAGTCCAAACACACATGGACCTCACATTGTACACCTCAATGGGCCTGGATTCGTGTGTCCTTTTGGCCACTCTTTGGGAAGGCTTGCCTGTGAGTGTTCTCCAGAGCTTTCATTGAAATGAGCTTCCTCACCATTTAATGGTTCCTGAATTAAATGAAACCCACAGTGCCTCCAACTTCATCCTTGAAAAATGACTAGATTAACACCATGAAATTTTTGAAATCCCCATGACCAGGTGGCACTGGATAACCTTTAGATATCCTGTTGCTGATCATGAGTATAACAAACAGTGCCTTGATTGACTGAGTTTCGTGAAAATGGTGTAGAACAGAAATGCCAGTAAGTTGGAGCCTGCTGGGTAGTGGGTGTAGAGCAGTGGACTGTAGGTGTGTAAATAAATATTTTTGGTAGGACCACCTGGATCTTCCATTGGCTTCCAAAACTTGCGACTTACATGGTGCAGGCAGCAGACCTTTATATGTAAAGGCATCTTGTTATATGTAGAGGTTTCAGGGCAATGTTCAGAATCAGGTTGCTATAGTCAAGGGGAAAGCTATGTGGGATAGAAGCCTGGTTCGTACATTCTCTTTCCGACCCTGACCAACCACACATGACAGAACTCCCTCCAGCATTGTGTCCCAGTTGAACATATTGTATTTCGTGAAGCAAATACCAAATTCCCAGTGCAGCAGTAAGAAACACCCTGAAAAGTGGAGGATAACCAAATGGCTTCACACACCACACGGGAAGACACTTAGCTCCCAGTGGCAACAGTTTACCTACAAAGGGAGAATTCAGACCTGCTGCCTCATGTTCATTACAAAATAAAGAACCATGTCCTCCAGGTCACATAGATGCAGACCCAGATTTTTGGTGTCACTATAAACGAAGCTAAATCTCCTGACAATTACATATATTTCTTTTTCTTTTTTTAATTAATTTTCATTGTAGGTTGTTCAAAACATTACATACTTCTTGATATATCATATTTCACACTTTGATTCAAGTGGGATATGAGCTCCCATTTTTACTCCATATACAGATTGCAGAATCACATCAGTTGCAGAACCATTGATTTACATATTGCCATACATATATTTCTTGTGCCTAACGTCAGAGGAAGTTTCTCAATAAGTCTTTAGGTCAGCACAGCTCCATGTTTCTGGAGTGTTTACCCTCTCCCATACTTTTGTAAACTCTTTTACCACCTCCAGTGTTTTGAACTCCTGAGCATTTTTTATTCCACATATGTATTCACAGGTTTTCTAACTCCTCTCCTCTAATTGTGTCTTACTTTTACCAATGGTTATGTCAAGGCATTGTTCTGGATAAGAGAGGGAAGATTTTTGTGTATCACATGTTTGCATACACATTAGATTCATTTTCCTGTTTTCCATTTGAAATACTGAATCCCTGACACTAACCCATACCCTACTAGACTCTGACTACTAATCCTAACATCATGGAGAAAAAAAAACCTAACTGAATAGAAGTACAGTCCTTTCATAGGAAGCATGGTGTATATTTGTACTTGTCTTATGCTTTATCAAGAATATGTGTTTTAAATTTAGTAAACTTTTCATTTTAATATTTCTCCATGATTTTTTAAAGTTATCACATATGTAAATTCCTGTCTCCCTTTCTCTGTATCCTATTCAGCACATGTAATTTTTTTATGCATATACAATATCCTACCTGGTATCACACGTACATTCTTGAAAGATCACTGGCTTTGGAATATAAAAATTGTGAGAAGAGATGACTTTCCCTAAATAATGATGGAACTGAAAATTCCACCTATGGGTGAGCTTCCTAGTGAAAAACACTATACATAAATCCATGTTCAGTAAAATGAATATTTTTGGATTTGTGAATGAATTATATTTCATGATGAATATCGATTGGCATATATATTGCTAAATATTAATGTGTGTGTGTGTGTGTGTGCATGTGTGTGTGTGTGTGTGCGCGTGTGTGTGTGTGTATTCTACGGATTTTAAAAAAATATGAAAAATATGTGTCTTATTATACACTCCCTAAATTCATTCATATTCATTTATGTTCATTTAAATTCAAATTTTCACAAGATTATTCTCAGTAATATTCATACACCTGAAATATATTTTGGTTTCCTACTACTGAAAACTAAGTTCAGTGGATGGTGCTTAAAAATCCTAATATTTCTACAGTAACTGACCCAGTTTAACATCAATGCAAGTAGATTGGTATGGGACATGATGTGTAATTTGAAGTTCATTTTTACTCAACACTGGTACATTACTATTTCTTCAGTTTATGGACATCATAGGATGTATTTTTTCATCCACAACTTCACAAATTTTTTTGGCATTTGGTTCACTTTCAATTACTTACTACTTCAGAACACATGTATTCCTCCATGTTTCTTTACTGGTCTTTTCACTAGACTTCTTTCTAAACACATTATTTTCGATTCCATAATCATTTTTGAAGCAAAACTCACTCTTCACGATAAACCGTAACCCTAATAATACCATTGCATATATAACTCGTTGGAATGATGGTATATATATCAATATAAGATTTCCAATATATTTTCAGATGCAAACTCAATCCATTATTTAATGTTGGATCCAGTTACGTACTTTATTCACAATATGGTCTATTCATGCATCATCTCAATAATCATCAACACAAGGTACACCTATTTGTATCCCCAGTACTAATTTATAAGTTTCCAGAATATTACTCCCCTTTATGGTGGAAGAAATACTTATGTCACCTGATCTACATATACATTTTACCACAGTAGTATTCTGGACACAAAATGCAAAGGTCACACATATGATTGTACCAAAGCCTAAATGGAAAGTGACCATGGATTACTAAAAGCATCTATGTCCAGGGTGCCTACTGCTCTCAAATGTCAATCCTATTGGTTTCTACATATTTCTTTCTTCCTAAGATTATATATTTAACCTCAAGCCTGTTGAAAATATCTAATCCTATCACTCACTTTATACTTTTCCTGATTTCCTAATGCCCCTATTGATATCTGCTTTCCTACATATTTTTCCCAGTTCATCATTGTGACTGTCTCTTCACATGTGCTGATATTTACATTCACCCTCTAACTGAAAACCAATTGCTAAAGAACTTTTGGTCCAACTCCGAGACTCACTCTTCTTCCTAAACCTACTGACTATCTTCCTAATCCTACAGACTATCCCTTTTTGACTGGATGTTCTCTTCTACTTTCAATCATCCGAGGTATAGGGTCCTATGCCATTGTATATCGATTTATCTGAGACCTCGGTGCAGAACATAATTCAATCTAAGTATACCAATCAAGGGCCCAATGCCTTTCTGGGCTTCAAATCTTTCCTAGATCTCTGATCTCATACATATATTTCACATTTATATTCTTATAAATATCACAAATTCCCAATACCATAATTCATCCAGCAGAATGACTCCTAACCCAAATCGAACATGCTATTAACACTAACCATACACTGTTCCCTCAATCTCACTTTACAGAAGAGCAGGGATAGAGTTGGTCTTAAAATCCAGGAAGGTAGGGTATCATCCACCAGCTGAGAACCTCAAAAGTCCCAACAGAAATAATCCCTTGAGTAGGTGTAGGCAGGTATGAAGGATCTGAGAGAGCAAAAGTCATCTTCCATGGCAAACAACCTGGTCAGGTTGAAGGGATGTGTCTGAATTAGCCTCTCTCTTCCTAATGTAGAGAAGATGGACCAAACCATGGCTGTGTGGAGAGCTGTTCCCCGGTGCCTATGGTTGATATACCATTATAATTTATGAATGAGTCACAGCAAGTAGAGGCAGACTCCATCTTTTGGGAACCTTGGAAGCAACTGTTAAAACAAAGTGGTTTCCAAGGCAGTGACTTCATTCAGTTCTTGAAGGAAGTGACCTCACCTTACATTATTGGTGATGAAAGTCTGTGATCTTGGGATCCAGGAAACGAGGCACACAGAGTCAAACCCACTCCATGTCCCAGTGGGCTCACTTGTTTGGATTTAACAAGACAGAGTCACTCTTTCTTGGTATCTACTGATGTGAGGACAGCCAAATGCCTGGAAACTATGAAGACTGGCCTTTCCAGAGAAAGCAGGTAGTTTCTCACCACGGGCTCCTGACAACTTCACAGAGTTTGCTAAAGAGACCAGATCGAAGACAGGACACGCCATTTTTGGGAACATAGTATGGCCCACATGTCAGAGGACACTCCGGATAGACACAGACCTACTTGGGGGAAAGAGGTGCCATTTTGGGTGTGAGTGTGAGTTTGTGGTTTTGTCTCATGTTCTGAGAATAGTTAGGAAAGCTGGTTTGTTTGTTTTGGAGTGGACTGTTTCTAGTAAGTCCTTTGGCAACGTGAGTGTTTCTGTGTCTATATATCATACTGTGTCCGTGATTGTAGACATTAGAAAAGAGAATGCATCAATGGATGTGTCCTGTCTACTAGAAAGCTTCAAAGCATTCATCCTGTGCAATTTATGAATGGACTGCAGCTTGCCGTATGGATGGGCAACTCCTGCTATCTTTCTAAATTCCTGTTTTCTTCCTGAATTCTGTACACTCTCCAGAATACGCTCATGATTTTGTGTCCAAGATATGTACCACCTCCATCTCTGTGACATGGCCATGTACTGGATAGCTGATGGGAATGGTGAGTATCTCAGAAAACTCAGATATCAGTATGTCCAAGAAAGTCTCAGTGGAGAAACCCTGCTTTGGGCCTTTTGCTTACCTATTCTGTTGCCCTGAATGTCAGGAAGGTCTTTGCCTCAGGCCACACTTTGTGAAGCCTGAAGAAAATAGTTTTCAAATGGAATTGAATGGTCATTACCTGTGCCTCTTCGGTTAATTGCTTTGGAAATGGATGTGTCTGAATCAGCCTCTTGGCCCTATGTGAGGCTGTGGCTTAGATTCACAGCACATGATTTGTCTAAAGAAAAATCCCATGTGTGCATCCAAAACCAAAATGGACAAAAGAACTGTCATGGTGGATAGAGTCTCTCGCCTTCCTCTGTAAGGTTCCTGACCTCCATTAAGTGAGAATAGGGATCATTTGGGTCAAGTGAATTCTTTAAAGCCCTGCAGAGGCTATCCCATAGGTTCGTGGGTTTTCTCATGACTCCAATTCACATCTATGTTTACAGAAGCGCAGGGACAGTGTTGGTCTTACAATACAGGAATGCAGTGGATCTTCCATCTGTTGAGAACCTCTAAGCTCCATGCAGAAATGATCTCTGGAGAAGATGTAGGCAGCTATGTAAGACCTGAGAGAGCAAAAATCATCTTCCATGGCAAACAACCTGGTCAGGATTAAGGGTTGAGTCAGAATGACCCTATCTCTTCTTAATGTAGAGAAGATGGACCAAACCCGGCCTGTGTGGAGAGCTGTTCCCTTTTGCCTACGGGTGATATACCATTCTAACTTGTGAAAGTGTCACAGGAAGTAGGGGCAGCCCTCATCTCATGGGAGCGTTGGAAGCAATTGTTATGACAAAGTGGTTGCCAAGGCAGTGATCTCATTCAGTTCCTGAAGGACGTGATCTCATCTCAATTCCATGGTGATGGAACTCTCTGAACTTGGGATACAGAAAGCCAGGCACCCAGAGCCAGTCTCAGTTCTAGTCCCAGTGGTCTCACTTTTTTGGATTTACAAAGGACAGAGTCAGTCTTTCTTGATACCTACTGATGTGAGGATGGCCAAATGCCAGAAAAGCTCGGAAGAGGGGCTCTTCCTGAGAAAGCAGATAGTGGCTCACTCCTGGCTTCTAACAACTTCACATTGTTGGCCAAGAAGACCAGATCTGAGACAGGTCAGGCCATTTCGGAGGATCATAGTATGGCCCATCAGTCAGAGCACACACCGGAGAGTCACAGACCTATTTGGGGGAAGGAGGTGCCATTGCGGGTGTGGGTTTGTGGTTTTGTCTCATGTTCTGAGAATAGTTAGAAAAGGCGGTTTGTTTGGTTTGGAGTGAACAGTTTCTAGTAAGTCGTTTGACAATGCAAGTGTTTCTATTTCTGTGTATCCCACTGTGTCCGTGCTTGTAGACATTAGAAAAGAGAATGCATCAATGGATGTGTCCTGTCTCATAGAAAGCTTCCCAGCATTCATCCAGCACAATTTATGAATTGAATGCGGCTTGCCTTATTGATGGGCGATACCTGCTACCTTCCTAAGTTGCTGTTTTCTTCCTGAATTATGGCCAATCTCCAGAATAATCTCATGGTTTTGTGTTCAAGATATGTATTACCTCCAAGCTCTGTGACATGGCCATGTACTGGATAGCTGAATGGAATGGCGAGCATCTCAGAAAACTCAGATATCAGTGTGACCAGTAAAGTCTCAGTGGAGAATCCCTGCTTTGGGCCATTTGCTTACCTATTGTTCTGTTGCCCTGAGAGTCAGGAAGGTCTTTGTCTCAGGCCAACCCTTTGTGAATCCTGAAGGAAAGATTTTTCAAATGGAAATGAATATGCTTTACCTTTGGCTCTTTCCTTAATTGATTTGGAAAGAGATGTGTGTGAATCAGCCTCTTGGCCCAGTGTGATTCTTTGACTTAGATTCTCAGTACCTGATGGATCTAAAGAAAGATCCCATGGGTGCATAAAATCCAAAATGGCAAAAGAGCAGTCATTGTTGATGAAGTATTTTGCCTTCCTCTCTAAGGTTCCTGAATTCCATCAAGTGAGAATAGGGATCTTTTGGGTCAAATGAGTTCTTCAAATCTATTCAGAGGCTATCCAATAGGTGCTTGAGTTTTCTCATCTTTCCAATTCACATAAAGAATCTGTACCCGACACTCAGTAGGACTCAAATTGGAGAAGCAGAGCAGTATTAAGGGCAGGCCTATTTGATCACTCCTGGTACACAGGAAGGGTGTACAGCCCACTGGGAATTTAGGCAAATGAGGGGCAACAGAGCTTATTTTGGACACTGTCTTGTTCTACGCTAATGCTATCAAATGTCAATCCTATTGTTGACTTCATATTTGTTTTATCCTAAGCTCATATATTCATCCTCAACCCTGTTGAAAATATCTAATCCCATCACTCACTTTATTCTTTTCCTGATTTCCAAATGTCTCTATTGATATCTGCTTTCCTACATATTTTGCCCTGTGCATCATTGTGACTGACTCTTCACTTGTGTTGACGCTTACATTGACTCTCTAACCAAAACCCTATTGCTAAAGAACTTTTGTTCCAAATCCGATACTCACTTTTCTTCCTAAACTTATCGACTATCTTTCTAATCCAACTGACTATAACTTTTTGAATGGATGTTCTCTTCTACATTCAATGATCCAAGTACAGTTCAGGTTTCTATTCAACCGGGTGAGGGAGTAGATTCTGCAGTTTGGCAATTGGGGACAGCACATTCTGGCAACAAGATTAGCAAAGAGTTCTCAAGATTTCAACAGTGTTTCGTTAAGTGTACAGAAAAACAGGAAGTGACAAGTACATATTTTATTAACCTTTCATTCCCCACTTCTTTTTCTGGCTACTTTTAATCATAAAAGTGATCTTTGTGGGGTGTCACATTCTATGTCTGCTAGTGGGGTATTACCATAATTTTAATTTGTCCAATTTGAGCTTGGAGAAAAGAAATTACATGGTTGAGGAAACAGGGTTTTATAGTTAGTAATAATATGAGGATTATTATTGGACCGGCCAGGGTTGATAAAAACGTAATTAACCAGGGGGACTGTGTAAAAAAAGACTCAAACTACCCTTTTTGTGCCTCTCTCTCTCGTTGTTGCTCTTCAAGGCATCATTTTAATTTACTCATAGATTTTTTTACAACTCCAGTATTGTCGACATAAAAACAACATTCTTCCCTCAATGAAGCACAAAGGCCCCCCTCTGTCATGAAAAGGAGGTCCAACCCTCCACTGTTCTGTAAAGCAACTTCAGAGAGAGAGGTTAAAGATTCCTGCAAAGCTGTGATGGAGGTTTCTAAAATCTTTAAGTTTTGATCTATTGCTGCTTCTAATTGGGTCACTTGTTGTGTCCCATGGACCAGAGCAGTGGTTCTTGTGCCCAACCCTGCAGCAACTCCTATTCGTAATAGAATGGCTAAGGTGAGGGACATATGTTCCCAGCTTAACCGGGTTGTATGTCCCCCTCTTTGATCTTCAGATGAACCTGCGTCATGATAGAGCACTCTGGGAAACATCTGCACCATTTCACAATTAATCACATCTGTTGACCATTTCATGAAAACATAAACAATGTTTAAGTATATAGAATTATACTGTTGTAGGGACGGACAAGGCAAGGCACCTAAGATAGCACCAAAGACACGGAAACAGTCTTTTTTGTTTTCAACCAGATTCAGAGGGCATTGCTTCTGTTGTAATCAATTAATCCCCTGAAACCCAAGTTACGTAGTTTCAGAATTTTGTACCCAACACGTAAGGGAAGGGGCTCAGAAGTTCACAGTCTGCAGAAGTTCACAAAAAGCAGTTTTTGTTTCTGTTTTTTCCTCAGTTTGGGCAAGTTAACTTTTCAAGGTCACCTGGGTGAGGGTGTCTTCCCTTTCTTTTTTTCCCCCTTCCAGCTGTTTCCATACAGCCCAGTTTGTTACTTCTTTATCTTAGAAATGTAGCCATCTCTGTGAAGCCCCAGCTCAAGGCCAGAGGCCTTTTTTTCAAATATTTTGTGAAAAACTAGTAAGGGTGTGTCTAGATCAGGAGTGCTGAATTTTTTAGCCAGTTGCCAAGGAGACCAGGGCAACACAAAAATAGGAAGTTTATCTACAGTGAACTCTTTTATAGGGACTCTTTTACTGAAAGTCCTAAATCAGCCATGGTGAAGACTTCTGGAGAAGGTCAGTTAAGACTTTTCTGTGGGCCTGGTACAGAGGGGGACAATTTGGAAGGCAGGGATAAGATCAGCTCTGTGGATCTGAGAATGAGGAAGGAGAGATGTAAAAGAATATTGGGAGAGGGCTTTGGGATCTTAATAGCAACAAAAACTTGAGCAGTAGAACAGATAGAACAGAGGGGGAGACGGGAGTGAGATTCCAAAAAGCCTGTGAGGGACTTTAAATTCTTAGTAACCTGTTTTTAGTGATGACAAAGCAACATTAAAGGCCATTTTCATTACATCTTGTATTAGGGTCTGAGGATTCTTCTCAGCGGGTTTGAGCTTTGCATTAGGTGGTAAGAGGACTGGGTGAGTCCCGGTGCGGGCACTGACAGGAGAGGAGAGGAGTGAGTGAATGGAGTGGTACCTCAGTACCTGCAACCTCAGCAAGGGAGCAATGGTCTGAGAACCAGTCGAGATTTGGGTTTTTGATCTAGATATTGGAGGGGAGAAATCAAGTTGCTGAGGTGGGAGTGACAGCAGAGAGTCTGGAGCACAAGGCTGAGGGTGAGAATCTATTGGAGAAGCATAGTTCAGGATGTGAGCAAAGGAGAGAGAAGGCCTCCACATAGCGGAATCTCCTTTCACCCTTTTGAGCACTTGCAGAAGTTAAAAAGGTCACACAGAATTTGAGGATCTAGAGACCCCTCTGGGGGCCATCGGTTTTGGTTATCTAATTCGTAATATGGCCAATGCTGTGTACAGAATTTGATGAGGAGTATGGGTTCCATCTGACAGTCCCTGTATGCTCACATCCCCATGACTTACAATAGAAGTCTGCTCTCCCCCCCCCCCGACAGCCGTGACTGTTTGTGGCTTTGATAGTCTGCCGGGCAAACATAGTAATCTAGGCTAGCCAACCTGCATCTGGCTCACGTGTCCCTACATCTATAATGTTTGTTTCCATTATCTATGGTACGGAAGGGATTTAATGGAATTTTAGTGGGATCCTGTTAATCAGGGATATCCCAATAGGAAAGACCTATAGCCAGCTGACAAATGACTGGGTGGAGAGATGGCCACCAGGTTCGTAAGGGGGCTGTATTCGAGATAGGCCATACTTCGTGTCCAGTAGGATTTGTGATCAGCCATCGTAGCTTAAGGGGCTGATGAGGGTTAAGACTACTGGTCGTCAAGGGGAGAATAAATATCTTTCAGGATCTTCTTTACAACCATTTGCGATGTTTCTTTTTTTTTCTTTTTTATTTCTTTTTGTGTGTGTGTGTGGGGAAGGCTTCAATACATCCTGAAAATGTATGTTCAAAGACTAGGAGTTATTTTAGTCCATACCTTACTGGCTTAATTTCAGTAAAGTCCACTTCCCAAAATTGTCCTCGTCTGGTTCCTCATAAGTGCTTTCCTGCAGGAAGCTTGGAAGTGTAAGCTTTAACCAATTAATGGACCTGACAGGCTTTTGTTACCCATTCAGTTATTTCCTTTTGCTGTGAGTAGGTTAGTGGAAAACTGTGTTCTTGATCCTTCACGAATGAATGCATTTTCTTTGAACAAAGTTGAGTGAGTTGATGAACATTTGCTACTGACATAGTTAGAGCCATGATTATAGGAGTAGTTACTGAAGGATTAAAAAATTCCACTTGGGGGCCTTCAGGGTTAAAAGTTATTTTGGCCCAGAGCTTGGTGAGCAGAACTCTGCCCATCAATGGGGCCAGGCATTCTGGGATTACTAGGAAGGAGTGATGGATTTTTCCTTTTCCCTGGTCCATGGTCCTCTTAGTTGTCAAAGCCCGATATTTACTTCTGTTAGACTCTTGAATTAGAGACCTTTTATTCGGTAGAGGGCCCAACGGGCCTTACGGGCTGAGTATATTCCCCCTGCATCTACTTCAAAGTTTATTGTGTTCCCCTCCACTTCAAAAGTTACCTTGAGGTCAGGGAGAGGATCTGAGCCCGGACTTTCTTAGTATTCCTCCAGAGTCAGAATATCTGGCTGGCATGGCTGTCTCTTTCTAGGGCACTCTTTGGCCCAGTGTCCTTTTTCTTTAGAGTAGGCACATTGATCTGAGGCCAGGGGTGGCCTCTAGTGTGTGCCCAGGTATCCCTTCCTGTCTCTCTGTTTCTTAATTTCTGGCCTATTTGTTGTTGTGACCAGGACCTTAGTCAATGCCTTAGTCTGTCTTTTGTTTCTTTTATCCTCACTCAGCTCCCTTCTCTTCCTCAGTTTCTCTCTTAAAGTATACCTTCTCGGGTTCTCTGACTAAATCCCTCAAAGTCATATCTTGTAATCCATCTAAGCATTGTAACTTTCTTTTAATATCCAGGGCAGCTTTCCCAATAAAGGCCATTGTGACAGATGCCTTTTGATCCTCTGCCTGAGGATCGAAAGGAGTATGTCTCTTATATGCCTACATAATTATCTCTAGGAACATACAGGGAGATTCATCAGGCCCTTAAATAATCTCTCTTACCTTGGCCAAATTAGTTGGTCACCTAGCGGCCACTAAGATACCCACTATTAGAGCCCGGCGATAAGTGGACAGATGCTCCCTACCTTCAAAGGTGTTGGGGTCCCAGTTGGGTAGTTTCAAGAGAAAGCCGGCTTTGAATATATTGGGAAGTTTTGTCGGTCACGCATTTGGTCCGAGGATACTTTTTTCTAGCATCCAGGAGGATTCTCTTTTGTTCCTCTGTCATGAAGAGAGTCCCTAGGAGTTGTTGGCAGTCATCTCAAGTAGGTTGGTGTGAAAACATCAATGACTTCACCAGACCTGAGAGCCAGGTTGGGTCCTCGGTAAAAGGGGGATTGTTATTTTTCTATTTATATAGGTCTGAAGAGGAGAATGCCAATACTGGTAGGCTTGCATTTTTTCCCTATGGCCATCGTCAATCATTGGTCCTTAGGGATGGAGGGAAGCAACACGGGAGTTCCAGGGTTTTCAATCATTTGCCACCGGCGAGTTCCTTTAGCAACTCCAGCTTCCTCCAGGGGAGGAGGGGCTGTGTGTGACGCAGGGGAGTTATCTGGAGGGCCCTGGGCTGGCTTAGCTTCCTCCAATTGCGGAGAGGCTGAGTCAGCAGCTGGAGAATCACTTAGAGGGTGTTGGGGGTTGTGGGACAAGGGTAGAAGATAAGGAGGGGGACGAGAGTCCAGTAGAGTCAAATCTTGTGATTCAGGGAGAACAGAGGGTGGAGGAGGAGGAGGAGCAGAGGGGTTGAGAGATCGTGTTGGAAGGAGTAGGAACGGGGACACAGCAAGGAAAGGCTTCACCCACGGAGGAGGAGATTTGCAGAGGTCCTGCCAAGTTAAGGTATATTCCTGTTTATCAGTATGGCTATGTGGCCCTGGCTGTAAGACAATATCTCTGTCTTTTTAAATTAGTGGGAAGTAGAAAGATCCTTCTAGGGGCCATCCGAATCCAAAGGTGGGCCATTCTGTGGCACACAGAGTCTGCCAGGTCCAGCGTTTTACTGAAAAAGAAACATTCTGAGCCCTTAAGCGGACTTTGGTCCATAGATCAAGGGTCAGGGACAGAGGCATTGAAGTGATCTGTCCCATAATGAAAGATACACAAACAGTAAAAGCAACGACACAGGACACAGACAAGAGAAAACAATAAAGACAGGCAATGGACGTCCAACACTGAGACCAAGACTGAGCAGGCGGCAAAACCCGATGGGCTGGCAATACCGAATCTGAAACAAAGTATCACTGAGTCGAGGAGACTATTATTCCTCGATTCCCGAGTCCTCTGTGGCGTCCCACAGGGACTTGGCTTGTGGCTCTGTGACACGTCTGCCAGCCACCATCAAAGAGAGCTCACACACTTCATCGACAGCCATTTTGCCAAGCCCTAACCTGAAACCTGAAACCAGAAAGAGGTGCCTTACTTACCCTGAGAGTAGCCCATTGGGGTCTCTCGTTCACCACTGCTGGATTTCGGTGGAACCTCCATATATAAATATCGGAAGAGCATTGGGGGAAGAGACCACCAAGAGACTCTCTCATGCAAAAACAAAGGGTTTATTGGGGGTCCAGCATGCTGGGGCTCAGAGCTCATTTGAATAGAGCAGAGAACCCTGAGAACAGCTTAAGCAGAGCTTATATACTTTCCTTGAAGAGGGCAGGGAGGAAAGTTTATTGATGGGCCTGGGCGGGTGAGCAGTTTGCGTGCAACTGGGTGAGGGAGTACATTCTGAAGTTTGGCAGTTGGGGACAGCACATTCTGGGAAAAAGTTTAGAAAACACTTCTCAAGATTTCAACAGTGTTTTATTAAGCATACAGAAAAACATTAAGTGACAAGAATCTATTTTATTAACATTTCACTACCGACTATACTTTGCCAGATTTCCTAAAGTCTCTATTGATATCTGCATTCCTACATATTTTCCCCAGTTCATCATTGTGATTAATTCTTCACATGTGCTGACATTTACATTCACTCAATACCCGAAACCCTATAGCTAAAGAACTTTTGGTCCAAATCCTATACTCACTCTCCTTTATAAACATACCGACTATCTTCCTAATACTCCTGACTATCCATTTTGACTGGAAGTTCTCTTTGAAAATCAATCATCCAAGTTACAAGGTCCTATGCTTAATACCCAATCAAGGGCCCAATGCCCTTCTGGGCTTCAAATCTTACCTAGATTTTTGTTTTCAGATTCATATATTTTACCTATATATTCTTGAAAATATCGCAGGTTCCCAATACCATTATTCATCCAGCAGAATGATTTCTATTCCAAATCAAACCTGTTATTAACCCTAACCATACACTGTTCCCTCAATCTAACTTTAGAGAAGAGCAAGGACAGAGTTGGTCTTAAAATACAGGAATTTAGGGGATCTTCCAACTGCTGAGAAACTCAAAGGTCTATGCGCAAATGATCCCTAGAGAAGTTGTAGGCACCTATGAAGAAACTGAGAGAGCAAAAGTCATCTTTCATTGCAAACAACCTGGTCAACATGAAGGGATGTGTCTGAATCAGCCTCTCTCTTCTTTATGTAGAGAAGAAGGACCAAACGAGGCCTCTGTGGAGAGCTGTTCCCGGTTACCAATGTTTGATATACCATTCTAACTTGTGAAAGTGTCAAAGGAATTAGGGACAGCCTCCATTTCATGGGACCTTTGGAAGCAAATGTTAGGACAACGTGCTTGCCAAGGCATTGACCTCATTCAGTTCCTGAAGGAAGTGACCTCACCTCACATTCTTGGTGATGGAACTCTCTGAACTTGGGATCCAGGCATCCAGGCACACAAATCTAGTCCCAGGCCCAGTCCCAGTGGTCTCACTTCTTTTGATTTACCAAAGACAGAGTCAGTCTTTCTTGGTATCTACTGATGTGAGGATGGCCAAATGCCAGGAAAGCTCTGAAGAGTGGCCTTTCCTGAGTAAGCAGGAAGTGGCTCACTGTTGTCTCCTGACAACTTCACAGAGTTGGCCAAGGAAACCAGATCTGAGACAGAACAGGCCATTTGATGGGAACATAGTACGGCCCACCAGTCAGAGGTCACACCCGATAGTCAGAGACCTACTTTGGGAAAGGAGGTGAATTTGTGGCTGTGAGTGTGTGTTTGTGATTTTGTCTCATGTTCTGAGAATAGGTAGGAAAGGCAGTTTGTTTGGTTTGGAGTGGACGATTTCTAACAAGTGATTTGACAAGGCGAGTGTTTTTATGTCTGTGTATCCCACTGTGTCCATGGTTGTAGACATTAGAAAAGAGAATGCATCAAAGGATGTGTCCAGGCTAGTAGAAAGCTTACCAGAATTCTTTCTGCCCAATGTATGAAAGGAATGCGGCTTGCCTTATGGATGGGTAACACCTGCTATCTTCCTAAGTTCCTGTTTTCTTCCTGAATTCTGGCCACTCTCCAGAATAGGCTCATGATTTTGTGACCAAGTTATGTACCACCTCCAAGCTCTGTGACATGGCCATGTACTGGATAGCTGAAGGGAATGGCGAGCGTCTCAGAAAATTCAGATATCAGTGTGACCAGGAAAGTCTCAGTGGAGAAACACTGCTTTGGGCCGTTTGCTAACCTAATGTTCTGTTGCCCTGAATGTCAGGAAGGTCTTTGCCTCATGCCACCGCTTTGTGAAGCCTGAAGAAAACAGTTTTCAAATGGAAATGAATATGGATCACCTGTGGCTCTTTGCTTAATTGCTTTGAAAAGGGATGTGTCTGAATCAGCCTCTTGGCCCTGTGTGAGGTTGTGGCTTAGATACTCAGCACGTGGTGGATGTAAAGAGAGATCCCATGTGTGCATCCAAAACCAAAATGGCCAAAAAGCAGTCCTTGTGGATGAAGTATGTCGCCTTCCTCTTTAAAGTTCTTGAACTCCATCAAGTGAGAATAGGGATCCTTTGGGTCAAATGGGTTCTTCAAAGACCTGCAGAGGAGCTTGTGTTTTCTCATGACTGCAAATCACATAAAAATATATACATGACACTCAGTTTTCCACAAATTGGAGAAGCATAGAAGTATTAACGTCTAGCATATTTGATCACTCCTGTTTCACATGAAGGGTGTCCAGACCACCCTGAATTTACGCCAATGAGGGGCAAGGGAGTTATTTTGGACACTCTCTTGGACTCCGCCACTCATGGAAACCTTCCGCCAGAGGTTGTGATTAGTGTCTATATGGAAGAAGATGAGGGCCATATGGGAGGGTTTTGGTTTTAATTTTGGTCATTTGTGTCCGGTTGGAAGACATGACTGGGACCAACTGGGCTTGAACTCTGGTGTGATTCCCCTTAGAGACTGAATTCAGAGAAGTATTGCCATGAATTTTGTTGGGATTTTAGGAGTCCACCCATGAGAATCACCCTTGGAAATTGAGATCTAGGCCCAGGGTGGCTTTCCACAGAGCCCTGGGTATCTCAGCCAGAAGATCACATGATTTAATTCTGAAAGTCTTGCCAGCCATTGTTGAGAGTCACAACACCCATGGACGTCACATTGTAGACCTCAATGGCCCTGGCTTCATGTGACATTTTGGCCACTCTTTGGGAAGCCTTGCCTGTGAGAGTTCTACAGAGCATTCATTGAAATGAGCTTATTCACCATTTAAAGGTTCCTGAATGAATTGAAACTCACAGTGCCTGCAACGTCATCCTTGAAAAATGCCTAGATAAATACCATGAAATTTTTGAAATTCCCATGACCAGGTGGCACTGGAGAAACTTTGGATGTCCTGTTGCTGATCGTAAAAATGCAAGACAGTGCCTTGATTGAGTGGGTTTCATGAAAATGGTGTAGAACAGAGATGCCAGTATGTTGGAACCTGCTGAATAGTGGGCCTAGAGCAGTGGTAGGCAGGTGTGTGATAAAAAATTTGTGGTGGGGCCATGTGGATCTGCCATTGGATCCCAAATGGCTTGTGACTTACATGGTGCAGCCAGCAAACCCTTCCATGTAAAGGCTTCTGGTTATATGGAGATGTTTCCGGGCAATGTTTAGAATCAGGTTACTATGGACATGGGGCCAAGCTATGTGGGATACAAGCCTGGTTGGTGCATTCTCCTGCAGACCCTGACCAACCACACATGAAAGAATTGCCTCCAGAACTGTGTCCCAGTTGAACTTCTTTTATTTCATGAAGCAAATGCCAAAGTCCCAGTGCAGCAGCAAGAAACACCACGAAAAGTGGAGGATGACCAAATGGCTTCCCAGTCCACATGGGAATACCCATAGCCCCCAATGGCCACAGTTTACTTACAAAGAGAGAATTCAGCACTGCTGCCTCATGTTCATTGGAAAATAAGAAACCATGTCCTCCAGGTCACATAGATGCAGACACAGCTTTGATAGTCTCAGTAAAAAGAAGCTAAAGCTCCTGACAACAACATATACTTCAAGTGCCCAAACTCAGAGGCAGTTTCTCAAGAAGTATTTAGGCCAGCAGAGCTCCATGTTTATGGAGTGTTTACCCTGTCCCATACTAGGGAAACTCCTCTACCACTTCCAAGGTTGTAAAGTCCTGAGCATATTATTCACAGATTTTATTACTCTTCTCCTCTAATTGTGTCTTACTTTGGGCGAAAAAAATGTCAAGGAATTGTTCTGGATGAGAGTGGGAAGATTTTGTTTAGCACATATTTGCATACACATTGGATTCATTTTTCTATTTTACATTTGAAATACTGAATCCCTGACACTAACACATGCCCTGCTAGATTCTGAATACTAATCCTAATATGATGGAGAAAAATAACGGAAACAGAATAGAAATACAAGCAGTTCAGAGGAGGCATGTTGTATACTTGGACTTGCCTTTTGCATTATATAGGGTAGGAGTTATAAATCTAGTCAATTTTTTGTTGAAATAGTTTTCCATGTGCTTTTAAAGTTAACAAATATGTGAATTCCTGTCTCCCTTTCTCTGTATTCTATTCAGCACATGTATTTTTATATGCACATATAGAATCCTACCTGGTATCACACGTACATTCTTGTGAGTTACATGACTTGGCAGATACAAAGTGTGAGAAGAGATCACTCCTCTTAAACGCTGTTTGACCTGAAAATTCAACCTATGGGTGAGCTTCCTAGTTGAAAAAAGTTATACATAAATCCATATCCAGTAAAATGAATATTTTTGGATCTGTGGATGATACATATTTCACGGTGTAATTCGATTGGCATATATATTGCTAATTTTTAAAATCTGTGTGTGGAGATATATATATATATATATATATATATATATATATATATATATATATATATATATATATTCTCTCCAGATATTTCAAAATATTTAATATATGTGTCTTATTATACACTCCCTAAATTCATTCATGATTATGTATGTGGATTTATAATCAACTTTTCACAAGATTATTCTCAGAAATATTCATTCACCTGATATACGTATTTTTTTCCTAGTATTGAAAACTAACTTCAGTGAATGGTGCATATAAATCCTAATATTTCTACAGTAACTGATCCATTTTCACATCAATGCAAGTAGATTCCAATGGGACATGATAAGTATTTTGAAGTTCATTTTTATTCAAAACTTGTACATTACTATTTCTTCAGTTTATGCACATTATTGGATATATATTTCATCCACAAGTTCACAAATTTATAGGCATTTATTTTACTTTCAATCACTTTCTGCTTCAGAAAACACGTGTTCCGCCATGTTTCAAACTGGTCTTTTCATGCGACTTCTTTCCAAACACATTATTTTTGATTTCCATAATCACTTTTGAAGCAAAACTCACACACTCTTCATGATAAACCATAACCCTAGGATTACAATTAGACGTATAACTAGTTGTTATGAATGATTATATATCAATATATGATTTCTTATGTATTTTCAGATATCAATTCAATACATTATTTAAAGTGGAACCAGTTATATTATTTATTAACTGTATGGTCTATTCATGCATTATCTCTATATTCATAGACACAGGGTACACCTATTTTTACCCTCAATACTAATTTATACGTTTTCAAAATATTCCTCAAAAAATGGTGGAAGAAATACTCATGTCACCTGATCTATATATACATTTTATCACAGTAATATTCTGGACAAAAAAATCAAAGGTCACCCTTAAGGTTGTACCAGAGCCTAAATGGAAAGTGAGCATGGATTACTAAAACCTTCCATCTCCAGGTGGCCTAATGCTCTCAAATGTCAATCTTATTGGTGACTACATTTTTGTTTCTTCCTAAGATTATATATTCAACCTCAAGCCTGTTGAAAATGTCTAATCCTATCACTCACTTTATACTTTGCCTGATTTAGTAATGTCTCTATTTATATCTATTTTCCTACATATTTTCCCCTGTTCATCATTGTGACTGACTCTTCACTTGTGCTGACATTTACATTCACTGTCTACCTGAAACCCTATTGCTTAAGAACTTTTGGTCTAAATCCTATTCTCACTCTTCTTTGTAAACCTACTGACTATCTTTCTAATCCTACCGACAATCCCTTTTTGAGTGGGTGTTCAATTCGACATTCAATCATCCAAGGTACAAGCTCCTATGCCATTGTATATAGATTTATCTGAGACATTTTTGCAGAAAATAATTCAAAGCTAAGTGTAGCAATTAAGGGCCCAATGCCCTTCTGGACTTCATATCTTCCCTAGATTTCTGTTTTTATACTTATATTTCACCTATATATTCTTGTAAATATCATAGTTTCCCAATACCATTATTCGTCATGCAGAAGGATTCCTAACCCCAAATTGAACATGTTACTAACCCAAACCATACACTGTTCTCTCACTCGAACTTTACAGAACAGCAGGGACAGGGTTGCTCTTAAAATACAGGAATGTAGGGCATGTTCCAGCTGTTGAGAACATCAAAGGTCCATGCAGAAATGATCCCTTGAGAAGATGTAGGCAGCTACGAAAGACCTGAGAGAGAAAAGTCATCTTCTATGGCAAACAACCTTGTCAGCATGAAGGGATGTGTATGAATCAGCCTCTCTCTTCTTAATGTAGAGAAGATGAACCAAAACAGTGCTAGGTGGAGAGCTGTTCCCGGGTGCCCATGGTTTATATACCATTCTAACTTGTGAAAGTGTCACAGGAAGTAGGGGCAGCCTCCATCTCATGGGACTCTTGAAAGCAACTGTTAGGACAAAGTGGTTGTCAAGGCAATGACCTCATTCAGTTCCTGAAGAAGTGTTCTACCTCACTTCCTTGGTGATGGAACTCTCTTAACTTGGGATCCAGGAAGCCAGGCACCCGGAGCCAGTCCAGTCCCAGACCCAGTAGGCTCACTTGTTTGAATTTACCAAGGAGAGTGTCAGTCTTTCTTGGTACCTACAGATGTGAGGATGGCCAAATACCAGGAGAGCTCTGCATAGGGGCCTTTCCTGAGAAAGTAGGTAGTGGTTCACCGCAGGCTCCTCACAATTTCACAGAGTTGGCCAAGGAGACCAGATCTGAGATAGGACAGGCCATTTTGGGGAAACATAGTATGGCCCACCACTCAGAGGAAACTCCCGATAGTCACAGAGTTACATGGGGGAAGGAGGTGTCTTTGTGGGTGTGGGTGTGATTTTGTGGTTTTGTCTCATGATCTGAGAATAGGTAGGAAAGACGGTTTGTTTGATTTGGAGTGGTCTTCTTCTAGTAAGTCGTTGGACAAGGCAAGTGTTTCTATGTCTGTGTATCCCACTGTGTCCGTGGTTGTAGACATTAGAAAATAGAATGCAACAATTGATATGTCCTGTATAGTAGAAAGATTCCCGGCATTCATCCTGCCCAATTTATTAATGGACTGCACCTTGCCTTATCCATGGGCAACACCTGCTACCTTCCTAAGTTCCTGTTTCTTCCAGAATTCTCACCACTCTCCAGAATAGTCTCATGGTTTTGTGTCCAAAATATGTACCACCTCCAAGCTCTGTGACATTGCCATGTCCTGGATAGCTGAAGGGAATGGCGAGCATCTCAGAAAACTCAGATATCAGTGTGACCAAGAAAGTCTCAGTGGAGAAACCATGCTTTCGGCCTTTTGCTTATCAATTGTTCTGTTTCCCTGAATGTCAGGAAGGTCTTTGCCTCAGGCCACCCCTTTGTGAAGCCTGAAGAAAACAGTTTTCAAATGGAAATGAATGGGCATCACCTGTGGCTCTTTGCTTAATTGCTTTGGAAAGGGATGTGTCTGAATCAGCCTCTTGGCCCTGTGTGAGGTTGTGGCTTAGATTCTCAGCACCTGATGGATGTAAAGAGAGATCCCATGTGTGCATCCAAAACCAAAATGGCCAAAGGAGCAATTATTGTGAATGAAGTCTCTCGCATTCATTTGTAAGGTTCCTGACCACCATCAAGTGAGAATACGGATCCTTTGGTTCAAATGAGTTATGTACAGCCCTGCAGAGGCTAACCCATAGGTTTTTGGGTTTTCTCATGGCTCCAAATCATATAAAGAATCTATACCTGACAGTCAGTAGGCCTCAAATTGGAGATGCAGAGCAGTATTAACAGCTGGCCTATCTGATCACTCCTGGTTCACCGGATGGGTGTCCAGGCCACCTTGACTTTAGGCAAATGAGGGGCAAGGGAGCTTATTTTTGACACTGTCTTGGGCTGCACCCCTCATGAAAAACTCCAGCCAGAGGTTATGATAATTGTCTATATGGAAGAAGATGAGGGCCATGTGGGAGTGTTTGGTTTTAATTGTGGTCATTTGTTTGGCGGTTGGAAGAGATAACTGGATCCACCTGGGCTTGAATTCTGGCATGATTCCTCTTAGAGACTGAGTTCTGGAATTTACCTCAAAGAAGTATAGACATGAAATGTGTTGGGATTTTAGGAGGCCACGCATGAGATGCGCCCTTGAAAACTGAGATCGAGGGTCAGGGTGTCTTTCCACAGTGCAGTGAGAATCTCAGCCAGGATATCACATGATTTTATTTTGGAAGACTTGGCAGCCATAATTGAGAGTCTAAACACAAATGGAACTCATATTGTAGACCTCAATGATCCTGGCTTCATGTGACCTTTTGGCCACTCTTTGGGAAGTCTTGCCTGTGAGATTTCTCCAGAGATTTCATTTAAATGAGCTTCCTCACCACATAATGGTTCCTGCATTAATTGAAACGCACAGTGACTCCAACTTCATCCTTCATAAATGGCTAAATAAATACCATCAAATTTCTGAAATTACCATTACCAGGTGGCACTGGAGAACCTTTGGATATCCTGTTGCTGAACATGAGTGAAATAATTCCCCACGCAATGACACTTCACCGGGAGAATTCCAATTTTATTGCTCAAAGCTGTGTGCTTATATAGAACTAAGGGGGAGATGGTATGGCTTAGATAAATGGCAGCAACCCGTTTATTGACAAGTTCTTTCAAATATCAGCTCCAGAGCCCAGGAATTAGTTCTAATTGGGGCTAAGGTTCCCCACAAGCGAGATTTGAAATTGGCGCTGGCGGGAGAGTTCACAAGGGCGGGAACTTTTTGCGCCACTGCAGCAATGAAGAAGGTAGGAAGAAGAAGTCCTTAGGCGCCATGTTGGGGTTTTTCTCTGGGGTATGGCTGCCATTTATTCTTTTCCCAACATTCCACCCTTTTTGTTTTCTTAGGAAGTGGGGCGTCGTTTGTCAGATCCGGCTGCTTCCTGCTGTGTGGGGGTGGTGTGGGGCCTAGAAAGAGAAGTGGAGGAATGCTCAGGGGGCAGGTATGGGGATATCATGGCAGCCAGAAATAAAACCCAGTGGCTATAGACAGCTATTTTCATTGGGGTGAAGTCAATGAATGTTCCCTGAAGCCAAAGATGTCGATGGCATGGAACCAGTCCTGGATGGAAGAGATTGTTGGTATCAGCCACTGGTCCTGTAACAGAGACTCAAGGAAATACTGGAAGCGTTGCCTGGACATGGTGTCGCCAGCACCTGAAGAAGATCAGAGCGAATAAAAACAGAATGAAGATAAAAATTAAAGCAAATGTCAATTTTTGGCAGAAGTTCCATGTGGGGGGACTGACATAGAAGAGGCCAAGGGCCATGAGAAAGCTTAGAAGGTGGTAAAGACTATGAATCCAGGATGGCAGATTAAGAGGTTCTCCGAGCTCGTTGTCTCCCGCTGTCTAATACCCATTGCATTCCATCGTGCCTGGTAGTGAGCTTCATCACAGAGTGAACTGTTCTCTTGGAGATGTTGGGGATTCATCGGTCATCAGAGGCTGGTAGTGACTAAGCAAAAGCTGGTTGAAAGTTTGATTAGGAATTTTATGCAGTTGGGTTTGAAGGCACTTCATTATGCAGGGCAAGAGAGCACAAAAAAGGAGCATCCAAATAAGGGGACCCAAGATATGTAGTAAGTACATGTCAAGATAGGATTGGAAGAACCCCGTTATGGGATTGGAGGAGGTAGGTTTGAGCAATTGGGTCGATAATTCCTGCAATTTAACAACATTTTTTTTTATTAGCCCAGATTCATTAACATAATAGCAAAATTCCTCTCTGAGAAATAGGCATGTAACCCCTTTTTCTGCAGTGAGAAGATCAATTGCCCTTTGGTTCTGTAAAGCCACTTGTGCCAATGAAGTAACCTGCCGCTGCAAGGAACCCAGAGACTCAGCCATGGTATTGAGTGTTTCCTGCAGTTTTTGTTGAAGGTCATTGGATCCCATAGAACATGACCTATAGCTCCACCAGAGAGTCCGAGACCCGTCACTGAGGTTGTTAAAATGAGGCCTACCAGAACCGGCAGAAAGACTACCCTAAGGGTGCGGGAAGGCAGGGCCAACTGTCAGAATTCGGTGGGAGTATACAAAGATAGCTGAGGAACTACAGTAACCAAGAAACAGGCGCCAGAGACATTGATGGTTGAGGTACTTAAAGACCCATTACACCAGAGGAAATGTCCAGGTTGCATAAACACAGGGCTCTATGGGGTGCTGTAGCTCAAGGAACAAACGGGTAAAGGATTCATTATTGGCAGGTGGAAACAGATGAAAGGAAATAAAGTATTGGTGGAATAACTTTCCCACAGTGGGATACGTGTCACATGTAGGGGTTGTCCTTTTTAGAGAAATTGTAGGGTTTTGCTGGAATATTTCCTGCCACTAATGGGAATGCTGCTAGAAGTGGACGACTAAGTGAAGCACAGAGAAAGCACTGAGAAGTAGGCACAGAGAGGGGTGGAGTTTAATAATCAAAAAGTTTGGTGTAGCAAATTGAGCCATGTGGGAGGGGGACCTGAGAGGGTTGAAGGCTCTGAATCCTCTTTGGATGAGCTATGGATATGATCTCGAAGTTTTGATTCTGAGTCCTTAATGTGTTCGACTACCTGGATGGTTGCCTTAGGTTGCGTAATCAGGGTGCGGCCAATAGTCATCCACCCTGTGGGTCTGACTGAGGTTGTCCGAGCATAGACAGCAAACTCAACATAGCCCCATCGTTTGGCCTTGGGGTCAGGTTTATCTAAAGTATACCATCCATTGTTACTGGATGAAGAGCCTTTATGCCACTTTATGTAACTAGAAGTCCACCCTTCAGGGTAACCAAATGAGTGGTAAGAATAGCTACCACGTTCATCATGGAACATGCATGACCAATAGGGGCACCCATTATATATCTCAGGCCACCAATGACAATAGTCTTTTGTTTGATCAAAAAGGAAGCAAATGAAAGGCCAGTTCCAGCTACCAGGGATGAAGGTCCTTGAAGGTGACAATTTTAGGGAAATAGAGGTGCAGTTGTGAATGAAGCAAGTAGTTGCATCCACTGCGCAGACCTTCTGCATGCCATGTTCTGAGTATCGTTCCCGAAAAGTGAATAAATGCATGGTAGGTGAGGAGGGTAAAGACCAGTCCTGACAGAGCACAGAAAATAAGCAGAGCACAAAAAACAAGCAGTTAGAGAAGACTAGGGTGTTGGGAGAGCTCATTGTGCCTTCTTTAAGAGGAATTGGGCTGCAAGGAAAACCGTGTGAGCCACAACTAAAATGGGTGAGATGGGTGTGGAGAGCAGGAGTAAAGGGGAGGTTCAGTAGGTGATTCTTGGAGTTCCTCTGGGGTGGCCCTGTCTTCAGCAGGTGGGGCCTCCTGGTGATGTGGCTTCAACCTAGACATGTGAATCCAGGGAGTGAGACAGTTGTCTGGTAAGGAGAGTTTGGCGGCGGTAAGGGTAAAGAGAATGACAGGATAGGGGCCTTCCCATTTTGCGGCAAGAGTCCCTTTCTCCTCTGGGGTATTATAATAGACTAGACTAACAGGTGTTAAGGGAGGAGTGTTTGGAGAGGAGACTGGGTCCGGAAGAAGCCAGTCCTGATATTTCCAGAGTTCCGAGAGGAGATGGAGCAAGAGAGGCAAAGACAAATCTCGGGTGAGAGGTCCTTGTGAAATGACCAACCGAGGGGTTATAAGAGGTCTTCCATACATTATCTCAAAAGGAGACAGTAAAGATGGTTTCTTAGGGAGAGCTCTGATTCAAAGCAAAGCCAAGGGAAGGAGTTTGAACCAGTCTATGTTTAATTCCATTGTCAATTTGGTAAGGACTTCCTTTAGAGTACGATTTACCCTTTCCACTTTCCCTGAAGCCTGGGGGAAATATGGACAGTTGAAATGCCACTTGAAGGAGAGGGCTTGAGACACCTTTTGTGTGATCCTAGAAGTAAACTCAGGGCCATTGTCATATTGTAGGGAAGTGGGCATACCAAACCTGGGGATGATGTCTGTCAGTAAGATTGAAGCTACAGTGGAAGCCTTTTTATTGGAAGTGGGAAATGCCTCAACCCAACCAGAGAAAGTGTCCACAAAGACAAGGAGGTATTTAGTGCGCCATACTGTGGGCATGTTGGTGAAGTCTACCTGCCAGTCAGCAGCGGGAATGTGTCCCCGGGCTTGGTGGAAAAAGAAAGGTTTGGGCCTTAAAGGAGTATGAGGGTTGGTCCGCTGACAGATCTGACAATTAGAGGCTATATTCTGTAGCATGGCTTGTCAGAGGGGGTGAGGGAAAAGAAACTCTGTAAAAAGAGGGTCAAAGACTGAGAATTCGAAAGGAATAGAGTATGAAGGAACTTGAAAAGATGCTTGTTCTTACTGAAAGACGTAGGGGCTTCAGATGAGCTGTCTAAAGTGGCCATTATATGTCCCCCATGGAGGCCATAATTGAAAGTGGTAGCAGCCATTCGTGCCGCCTGGTCAGCTTTGGCATTGCCCTCAGTGATAAGAAAGCCGTCCTTCTGATGGGACCTACAATGGACAACTCCCAACTGGGTGGGTAAGTGGCCTCTATTAGATTGGTTATAAAAGCTGAATTAGTGATCGCATTACCTTTGGTGGTAAGTAGGCCTCGGTACTTTCAAATATCAGCATGGGATAATAAGATATGGAAGACATATTTTGAATCAGTTTAGAGGGTGAGGGATTTGCCTTGTGCTAGAAGGCAGGCACGAGTGGATGCTATAAGTTCAGCCTACTTGTCTGTAGTTCCTGAAGGCAAAACTTTGTCCTCTATAATCTCAGTGGCTGAAAATACAGTGTATCCAGAGTAATGAGTTCCGTTCTCCCTAAAGGAACTGCTGTCAGTAAACTAGATAAGGTCAGGCTTGCTGAGTGGTCTCTCAGAAATGGAAGAATGACAGGGGAGGAAATCATCTAAGGTTTCCAAGCAATTATGAGTTGGTATGTGAGACATGGGAGTCATTGGGAGCAGTGAGGCAGGTTTCAGTGCAGAGCAGGGGAGGAAAATAATATTAGGGTTTTCCAGAAAGGAAGTGAGGGGCGACAGAAATCTGGATGTAGGGAGAGTTTGAAGGCCCTTTTAAGCTAAAAGATCCTTCAAGTGATGTGGGGAGTGGATAGTTCAAGGGGCCGCAAAAGTCAGCTTAGAAGCTTCTTTGTGTAAAATTTGTCCAGTAGCCAGAGCTCTTAAGCAAGGGGCCCACCCACGGATGGTTGGGTCTAGTTGCTTGGACAAATATGACACAGGTGCAAATGTACGCCCATAGTTTTGACCTAAGACCCCAAGTGCTTGCCCCCCTTTTTCATGGACATATAGATGAAATGTTCTTGAAAGATCTCTAAGGTGAAGGGCAGGTGCCTTTAAGAGGAGTTGCTGAAGCCTGCGGAAGTGGTAGATGGGAAAGGAGGCAAGAGATTCACTAGGGGGTCCCTTTGCTAGGTCATACAGGGGTTTGGAGAGAAGAGAATAATTTGGGATCCAGGCCCTAAAATAACCTGCTAATCCTAGGAATGATAGTATTTTGGCTTTCGTATAGGGCACTGAAAGATCACAGAGGAGTTGCCTCCTATCCAGTGTTATTTCCTTTTTCCCGGGTGTAATGCAAAAACCAAGATAGGTGACCGAAGACTGGGAAACCTGGGCCTTGTGGGGAGACTCCCTATATCCCTTGTCTTCTAGGAATTTATGAAGCTGAGCGGTGTGGGATTGAGAGTGTTCCAGAAAGACTACATAGAAGAAGGTCATAGACATATTGAAGTAGAGTAGAGTCAGGACAGGTCAGGTGAAAGGATGTGAGGTCCTGGGCAAGAAATTGGCCAAAGAGATGGGGGCTATCCCTGAATCCCTGTGGGAGGACAGTCTAGGTAAGCTGATGAGAATGGCGGGTGTGAGAGTCAGTCCATAAAAAAGCAAAGATATCCTGAGATTCTGAGAACAAGGGAATGGAAAAGAATGCATCTTTTAAATCTAGGACTGAGAAGTGAGTAGTAGTGGCATGGATCTGAGAGAGGAGGGTGTAAGGGTTGGGCACTAGCGGGTGGATGGGGTCCACAGAGGAGTTGACAAGGCGAAGTTCTTGAACCAGCCTGTAGGACACGTTAGGTTTCTTAACTGCCAGAATGGGTGTGTTGAAAGGAGAGTGTGTAGGCCTAAGATACCCCTTTCATAATAAATCCTGGATGATGGGTTCTAATCCAAGGAGGGATGTGGTTGTGAGTGGATATTGTGGTTGACTAACATATCTTGAAGGGTCCCGTAAGACAATATGAATAGGACTGCATTTAGCCATAAAGGGTGTAATTGTGTCCCAAACCTCAGGGTTAAATGGTTTAGATAGTCGTGGGAGAGTGCATGAAGGAGGTGTATCTGCCCCTAGGAATATCATGAGGAAATGAGAGGTAGGAGAGGTGTGGGGTGATAAGTGAATGGTGACTTTTAATAGTGAGAGTATGTCCCTTCCCAGAAAGGGAATGGGGCAATGGCTCATAACAAGAAAGGAGTGAGTGAAGGAAAAAAGGGATCGCTGCATATAACATGATTGGGGGGGGTTTGAGGAAAAATCTTTTTACCTCCTACTCTGACAATAGGAGTTTTTGAGGGTGTGGTAGGACCCTAATACTCCCTCAAAATCGAAAAAGCGGCACCAGTATCCAAGAGGAAGTTAATGAAGCGTCCATCCACCAGGAAGGTGACCCTAGGCTCTTGATTCTTGATGGTAGTAGTCTGGAGGGAAGGCCCAGGACTCCTTCAATCCTCCTCTGCCAAGCCCAGGTGAGGCTGGTGTTGCTGGGCAGCAGACCAACCTCCCTTCTGGGTTGTTGGGCAGTCTGCCCCCCAGTGTCCACTTTGATGGCATTTTGCGCAGGGGTTGTAGGGTGTCCTCGGCGAAGAACAATTCCTGGTCCAATGTCCCTCCTTACCTCATTTGAAGCAAGCTCCAGGGGGGGTCATATTGGGACGGCATGGTGATGGCCTTCTCTGAATGAGCTGGGCCAACATTTGGAATTTGGCATTTTCACCCCTCTGCCTACGGAATTCACTTTCATCCTCTCTACCATGAAAAACCTTGAAAGTGACAGCGAGGATTTTGGTCTGAGGAGTAGCAGGGCCCTGTTCAAACTTTTTAAGCTTGGCTTTAATGTAAGGGTAGCTTTGGGCCAGAATATATGTCTTTAAGACATGACGGCCATCAGGGGTTTCTGGGTCGAGGTTTGTGTACTGCTGAAGGGACTTGGTTAGTCTATCCAGGAATTCTGAAGGTGTTTCCTCCTTCCTTTGAATGACCTCCTGCATCTTTTGAAAGTTAACAGCCTTGCGGGTGGCCTTTTTCAGTCCCGCCAAGAGGCAGGATGTAAAAGGGTCACTAGACTGTAAGCCCATAGGGGAACCTGCTCTGGGACAGCATGAGGGCCTGTGGGTGGTTATGATTGGTCCTATGATTTTCATCAGCATGGGCTTGGGCTAGCTCCCAGAACCATTGCCTTTCCTTGGGGAGAAGTTTATTGGCCAAGAGCATGTAGATGTCATGATGAGTGAGGCTATATGCTTGCAGTACGCATTGAAACTCCCGAATGTAAGTGGTGGGGTCAGTGGTGAAAGAGCCTAACTTCCTCTCTAGCTGAGTAATGTCCGACATGGAGAAGGGCACGTGGACTCTGATGACACCCTTGGGACCAGCTACCTCACGAAGGGGTGCGATTGTCTTGGGGGTGGGAAGGAGTCCCTTAGACCTGGTAACAGGAGGACTGAAAGAGGCAGGCGGTGGACAGGAAGGAGAGGGAGGGGAATGGAATGTCTCTGTGGAAGAGGAGGAGGTGGAGCAGGCAGAAGAGTGGGGAAGGGAGGGGGATGAAATGGAAGGTTGAGGATCCGTGGAATCAGGCAGAGGAAGAGGCGGATTTTGCGGAAGAGAAGGGTCAGTTGGGGCTGGGGGATAAGGTGGGGGTTGATCTGCTGGGTCGAATGAGGAAGAATCTGCGAAGTCAGGAGTAGAACTAGGGGAAGAGAGGGGTTTGCAAGCAAGAAGGACCTGAGAGGGAGGGCAGGAGGAGCAGAGACAGGGTGCTGTGCGAGAAGGCTAAAACATTCAATACAGGGAATCTCACTCCACTTTTTCAGATGCTGGCAGTAATTAAAAAGGTCCAAGAGGAGGTTTGGATCTAAGGAGCCTTCTGGAGGCCAATGATTGCCATTATCCAGTGGATATGTAGGCCAATCTTGGGTACAGAATTTGATTAGAAGTTTGGGCTTGATGTCTGGTGTGAGGGAGAGTGTGGCCAGATTTTTTATTAAACTTTTGAGAGGTGAGGTTTCAGGTACAGATAAAGAGGTGTTCACAGTCACAGGGAGAGATGGAAGAGAGAGAGAGAGAGAGAGAGAGAGAGAGAGAGAGAGAGAGAGAGAGAATAAGTGTAAGCAAGAGAGACAAAGAGAAAACCCGGCCTGGAACAGACTCCAGGAAGCGCTCAGGGCGAATGGGGGTCAGGTGGGCATCCCCAAAATGACCAGCCGTCATGAGGAAATACAGAGGGCACTACCTGATGGTCACCAGTGAAGTGCGATCTGTGAGACCCAATGGGTTCGGAGCCACGGGCAACCTGACATCAGGAAAGTTTTCGAACGCAGCAGAAGAAGTAAGTAATGAAAACAGAACTCCGGCTCCAGCAGAATGCAGTTCCAGGATGGGAGTTCAGTTTTCCCCGAGCAGAGAGGCAGCTTCAGCCAGACACAGCAGGCCCACAGGAAACAGCAACTCTAGCCAGCAGCGGCAGCAGCAGCAGAGGAGGAAAAACCATAGAGCCTCTCATGTAAACTCAGAAGCCTCACACCCCAAAGGGAAATGGATCACCAGAGGGTCCACTGCAACCAGTAAAGGTCTTAGTGGGAGAAATTCCCTCCCCCCTACCAGGCGTCTAGAGTGTGACAGACGATCATGGTCACAAAGCCAGCGGTAGCCCGAAGGGAGTTGGCGAGCCGGGGTCAGGGGAGGCTTACATACAACAAATCAGTGGTGAGTGCAGGAAGCCTGCGTCTGAAAAGAGCAGACCAGGGCAGAGTGCCACGGTGGAGCAGTGGACGGGGCTCTTGTTGGAAAGAGCTCACCCATATTCTCACACGGGGCACCAGAATGAAAGAACTCCCCACGCAAAGGCACTTCACCGGGAGAATTCCAATTTTATTGCAAAAAGCTGTGTGCTTATATAGAACTAAGGAGGAGATGGGAGGGCTTAGATAAATGGCAGGCAATCCGTTTATTGGCAAGTTCTTTCAGATATCAGCTCCGGAGCCCAGGAATTAGTTCTTATTGGGGCTAAGATTCCCGGCCAGCAAGATTTGAAATTGGCGCCAGCAGAAGAGTTCACACGGGCGGGAACATTTCGCACCACTGCAGAAAAGAAGAATGTAGGAAGAAGAAGTGCTTAGGCGCCATGTTGGGTTTTTTTTTCTGGGGTATGGCTGCCGTTTATACTTTTCCCAACAATGAGTATACCAGACAGTGCCTTGATTGACTGGTTTTTATGAAAATGGTGTTTAACAGAGATGCCAGAAAGTTGGATCCTGCTGATTAGTGGGCCAAGAGCAAAGGTGGGCATGTGTGTGATAAAACATCAGTGGTGGGACCATGTGGATCTGCCATTGGCTTCCAAATGGCTTGTGACTGACATGGTGAAGCCAGCAGACCCTTATATGTAAAGGCATCTTGTTACATGGAGAGGATTCAGGACATTGTTCAGAATCAGGTTGCTATGTTCAAGAGGGCAAGCTATGTGGAATAGAAGCCTGGTTCTTGCATTCTCCTACAGACCCTGACCCACCACATGTGACAGAAATCCCTCACGCACTGTGTCCCCGTTGAACTCCTTGTATGTCATGAAGCAAATACCAAACTTCCAGTGCAGCACCAAGAAACACCACGAAAATAGAGGATGACCATATGGCTTCATAGTCCACACTAGAGACATTTAGCCCCAAGGGGCCACAGTTTACCTTCAAAGGGAGAATTCAGCACTGGTGTCTCATGTTCATTGGAAAATAAGAAACCATGTCCTCCAGGTCACATAGATGCAGACCCAGGTTTATGGTTTCACTAGAAAGGAAGCTAAAGCACGTGGCAACAACATATATTTCAAGTGCCCAACCTCACAGGCAGTATCTCAAGAAGTCTCTAGGACAACAGACCTCCATGTTTTTGAAGTGTTTACCTTGTCCCTTACTTTTGGAAACTCCTCTAACACTTCCAAGGTTGTGAACTCCTGATCGCATTCCATTCCAGATATGTATTCATGGATTTTCTAACTCTTCTCCTCTAATTGTGTCTTACATGGGGTGAAGGTGTTGTGAAGGTATTGTTCTGGATGAGAGTGGGAAGATTTTTGTGTAGCACATATTTACATACACATTGGATTCATTTTCCAATTTTCCATTCGAAATACTGAATCCCTGTCAGTAACCCATACCCTAATAGACTCTGACTACTAATCCTAATATGATGGAGACAAATAACCCAAACATAATATTAATACAAGCAGTTCAGAGGAGGCATGGTGTATAGTTGGTCTTGCCTTTTGCATGATATAGTGTAGGAGTTATAAATCTTGTCAATTGTTTGTTGAAATAGTACTCCATGTGTTTTTAAAGTTAACACATATGTGAATTTCTGTCTCCTTTTCTCTGTAGCCAATTCAGCACATGTATTTTTATATGCACATAAAAAATCCTACCTGGTATCACACGTACATTTTTGTGAGGTGGCTAACTTAGCAGAAACAAAGTATGAGAAGAGATCACCTCTCCTAAACGCTTTTGGAACTGAAAATTCAAACTATGAGTGAGATTTTTAGTTGAACAACATTATACATAAATCCATGTTCAGTAAAATTAATATTTTTGGATCGGTGGATGATATATATTTCACGATGAATTTTGATTGGCATATATATTGCTACTTTCTAATGTTTCTCTGTGAGATATATATATATATATATATATATATATATATATATATATATATATATATATTCTCTAGATTTTTCCAAATATAAAATATATGTGTCCTATTATACACTCCCTAAATAATTCACTCATGCTCATGTATGTGGTGTTATAATCAAATTTTCATACGATTATTTTCAGAAATATTCATCCACCTGAAATACATATTTGTTTTCTAGTACTGAAAACTCACTTCACAGAATGGTGCAAACAAATCCTTATATTTCTACTGTAACTGACCCAATTTAACATCAATGCAAGTAGATTCCAAAGGGGCATGATGTGTATTTTGACGTTCATTTTTATTTAACACTGGTACATTACTATTTCTTCAGTTTTAGTACATCATAGTATATACATTTCATCCACAAGTTCACAAATTTAAAGACATTTGAAACACATTCAATCACTTCCTGCTTCAGTACACATGTATTCCTCCTTGCTTTTGACTGGTTATTTATTGAGACTTCTTTCCAAACACATTATTTTCGATTTCCATAATCAATTTTGAAGCAAAACTCACACACACTTTATGATAAACCACAACCCTAATATTAGCATTAGATGTATAACTGGTTGGAATGAATGTATGTATGTCAATATAACATTTCCTGTGTATTTTCAGATATCAATTTATTCCAATTTCTAAAGTTGGAATCAGTTATATTATATATTCACACATGGTACACCTATTTGTGCCCCCAATACTAATTTATATCTCTTCTAAATATTGCTCCCAGAAATGGTGCAAGAAAGACTCATGTCACCTGATCTACATATATATTCTGTCAACAAAATGCAAAGTCACACTTACAACTGTACCAAAGCCTAAATGGAATGTGAGTATGGATTATGAAAATCACCCATGTCCAGGTTGCCTAATGCTCTCAAATGTCAATCCTATTGGTGACTACATATTTGTTTCTTCCAAAGATTATGTATTCAACCTCAAGCCTGTTGAAAATGTCTAATCCTATCAATCACTTCATCATTTGCCTGATTTCCTAATGTCTCTAATGATATCTGCTTTCCTACATATTTTCCCCAGTTCATCATTGTGACTGACTCTTCACATGTGCTGACATTTACATTTTCTGTCTACCTGAAACCCTATTGCTAAAGAAATTTTTGTCCAAATCCTATACTCACTCTTTTTTTCTAATCCTACCAACTATCTTCCTAATCCTACCAAGTATCCTTTTTTGACTGGATGTTCTCTTCGACACTCAATTATCCAAGGTACAAGGTCCTATGCCATTATGTATAGATTTATCTGAGACACATGTGCACAACATAATTCCGAGTGAAGTATCCCAATCAAGGATCCAATGCCCTTTTGGGCTTCAAATCTTACCTAGATTTGTGTTTTCATACATATATTTCACCTCTATATATACTTATAAATATTGCAGGTTCCCAATACCATTATTCATGCAGCAGAATGATTCCTAACCCAAATCAAACATGTTATTAACCCTAACCATACTTTGTTTCCTCAATCTAACTTTACAGAAAAGCAAGGACAGAGTTGGTCTTATATAGAAATGTAAGAGATCTTCCACCTGCTGAGAACCTCAAAGGTCCATGCAGAAGTGAACCCTGGGGAAGATATAGAAAGCTATGAAGGACCTGAGAGAGCAAAAGTCATCTTTCATGACAAAAAAAAAAAACAGGTCAGGATGAAGGGGTGTGTCTGAAGCAGTCTATCTCTTCTTAATGTAGAGAAGATGGACCAAACCAGGCCTGTGTGGAGAGCTGTTCACGGGTGCCTATGTTTGATATACCATTCTTACTTGTGAAAGTGTCACAGGAAGTAGGGGCAGCCTCCATCTATTGGGACACTTGGAAGCAACTGTTAGGACAAAGAGGTTGCCAAGGCAGTGACCTCATTCAGTTCCTGAAGGAAGTGACCTATATCATTTTCTTGGTGATGGAACTCTCTGAACTTGGGATCCAGGATGCCAGGCACCCAGAGGCATTCCCAGTCACAGTCCCAGTGGCCACACATGTTTGGATTTACCAAGGACAGAATCGGTCTTTCTTGGTAACTACTGATGTGAGGATGGCCAAATTCCAGGAGAGCTCTGAAGAGGGGTCTTTCCTGAGAAAGCAGGTAGTGTCTCACTACTGAACTGAAACCCACAGTGCCTCCAACTTCATCCATGAAAAATGGCTAGATAAATACAATAAAATTTTTTAAATTCCCTTAACCAGGTGGCACTGGAGAACCTTTGGATGTCTTTTTCCTGGTCATGAGTGTACAAGAGAATGCCAAGATTGACGGTATTTCATGAAAATGGTGTAGAACAAAGATGCCAGTAAGTTGGACCCTGCTGAGTAGTGGGCCTTTTGCAGTGGTGGGCAGGTGTGAGATAATACAGCTGTGGTGTGGCCAGGAGGATTTTCCATTGCCTTCAAAATGGCTTGTGACTGATATGGTGCAGCCAGCAGACCCTTCTTGTTATATGGAGAGGTTTCCGGGCAAAGTTCAGAGTCAGATTTCTATGGACAAAGGGGCAAGCTTTGTGAGATAGAAGCCTGGTTGTTGCATTCTCCTGCAGACCCTGACCCACCACAAGTGACAGAACTCCCTCTAATACTGGGTCCCAGTTGAACTCATTGTATTTCATGAAGCAAATACCAAACTCCCAGTGCAGCAGCAAGAAACACCACGAAAAGTGGAGGATTACCAAATGGCTTCACAGTTCACACGGGGAGACACTTAGCAACAAGTGGCCACAGTTTACCTACAAATAGAATATTCAGCACTGCTGCCTCATGTTCATTAGAATACAAGAAACCATGTCCTCCAGGTCACGTAGATGCAGACCCAGCTTTTATGGTGTCACTAGAAAGGAAGCTAAATCTCCTTGCAACAACATATATTTCAAGTGCCCAAACTCAGAGGAAGTTTCTCAAGAAGTCTTTAGGCCGGCAGAGCTCCACGTTTTTGGAGTGTTTACCTGTTAGACCAGGACGCTAGAAAAGACCACTGACTCAAATTAAAATCAAATAAAATTAAGCTTATTATTTCCACCGGCCATGCTGCCTCTCCCTCCCAAAACGAAGGGAACAAGACAGCAACCCCAGCTTTCCTACAGCCCAGCTTTATAGCCCAGAAAGTTACACAAAAGGGGGGTTACAGATAACAGAACTCTGATAAACATCACACTAAAGGTAGTTTACAATTTTTTTGCTGTCCCTACATGAGAATTCATGGGGACCATTAGAGCCTCAGAGAGGGTTGTTGTCTTGCCAGAAAAGGCAAATATTTATGATGTGTTACTAAAGTTTCAGAGAGGGCTGCAATCTGGTCAGAGAGCCAGGCATGTGTGAGTTCAAGGCGCGGGCAGGCATTCCACGCAGGTTCAGAATTTGAAGTAATTAATGGTAAAGCCAAAATTATCTTTTCATGGCTTTGTGGCATGATGGCTCCCAATTTTAATAAAAGATCAGGTTGGGTCTACAATTCCCCCCTTTTCTCTGTGTCCCTTTCAAATCTTTGATAGATTATGGGAAGAGCACTGAGGAAATTTTAATCCCTCAGGTAAGAGTCTCCAAATTTTTAGAACTCACCCAAAACCTATCTCGCTGATTTTACCCTTCTTAATTACTTATATTGATAGTCTATTTATCTTTCTCTCCATTGTTGTAAGAAGAGTGGCATCACTAATTTTTTCTTCTTCTGTCCTGAGACAGGGTGACATGAGTGGGCTCGGCGTGAGGGACATCAGTTGCCTATTAGAAGTCAGTTGAGAGACATGAGTTGCCTTTTAGAAGTCAGTTCGGTTTGAAGTCAGGTTGGGGAAGAACAGGTTGTAAAGTCATCTGTGAATGGGTTCTTCTATGAGTGAAACAAAAACCATGAGTACTGGATAAATGTTGCAGCAGCTAGAACATGTCACTGTATAGAAATTCCCTCACCAGTCTTTAATATCCCCAGTTATCAGGACTGTCAACTTAATATTTAACTTTAAGTGTTACAGTTGGCCCTCCCAATAAGACACAGTTTAATAATTTAATGTCATCTGATCTTGTAAAATCCTTTTACTAGTATGACCTCTGCGTCTAATAGAGAAACCTTTAATTCTGTTACTCAGGGCTGGATAATCGTACTAGCAAACACCACGCCTACCTTTGTAGGTTAGGAATATCTGTAGGTCTTAAACTGAAAACTTCTGCCTGTGGCAGCTCTTCTTGATAGTCTCTTTTTATAAGTATTAGGCATTCCTGTGTGAGAATCCTTCTTTGTAGCCTCCAGTATTACTTGTTTTGGGAGGATAAGATAAAGTGCATACCTTAAAATTTTATTATTATTATTATTATTATTATTATTATTATTATTATTTAATATGCCCAGGAGTGGCTGTATTTTGGTCTTAACTGTCTTTGCTAAGTGTTTAAGATGAAGCAGTCAAACTGACTTTTGTTTCTATCTATTGTTAACAGTCAGCTGAGCTTTTGTGGGAATCAATTCTGGGGAAACTTGAGAGGAGATTCTCAGTTCTGCTAGTGCCATTTGCGCTAGGTGGTTCCAGGTCTTGCTTGACCATTTGGCTTCCCTCAGAAGCATCAGGGATGTCTCCTTTCTCTGATGACTCTCCTCTTTGTAACAAATGCACTGATTGGCTTTCTGTTGTCCAGTGGTCTCATTAATCTCCCTGATCAGGAGGTTATGTGGCTCAGAGTTGCAAAGCTCTTTAGAGAAGTCCCCTGTTCCCTGGATTCAGACTGACTCAGAGGGCAAGAGCCAAATATTGGTTTTCTTGGCCCTTTTCATTTAACATTAATTTTAAATCCTAATCTTAAACATCCAGCAAATAAATTTTAACAGCCTTATATTAAGAGTACTGGGCTTTAATGTCTATAACTTAATAATTACCTTTTTATTAATTGGGATCTGTATTATTCTGTCTGTATTGTAGTTGATGACTTATTATCTTGAATAAACCCATGTTGTGTTCTTAAAGCAACGCATTTGTAAAACACTAACAGGGAATCTTTAGATCACTTATAAGAAAATTTCAAACTAAAATTAACAAAAGTAAAAATACTTAGTTCGTGTAATATCTTCCCTGCATTTTTTGGCTGAGTTATACGTTATATCCCCTGTTGGAGATCCTAGGAATATTGACAATAAAAAAAAAAAACTTTTTAACATAACTTTAAAGAAATATTATCTGACCTACATGTTTCATAGTCATTCTCACATGTAGTAAGATGGGACACACAGTCTTATCTCAGGTAAGGCAGGGCTCTTTATAAATCTTAAGTATTTTAATCCTAAAGCTGATCTTTATTTTTAAATATCTTTTGACAAAGTTTACATAAATTGTTTGAGGTCACATGAACATTAGCTAACACCATATGATATCACATTTAAAACATGAATTAAAGAAAGGCTGAAAGTTTTTAACCTTTACAAAGATTAGGCTCTAATTAACTTAAAAATACATTTAAATTGTTCCCCAATGTAAAAAGTAACATAAAAATTTACATATCTTATTGATAACAGGTAAATAAATCCACAATATATTTTTTACCACACAACTTCAGAGCACCAGCTTGATATAATGCTCTTTTAAGGTTTCTACCTTACAGACTTGCATACCTGTAAGATATGAAAACATTAATAGCATAACAATTACATTTATGTTTCTACATTAATCAAGTTTGGCTTTTAAAGAAATGGCAGTACAGTGCTCTAAAATAACAGTTCTTATTTAATCAGTTGTTTAGTTTTTATGGTTGCTTGCTCTAGAAAACATAAATCTTAATAAACTCAATGTTATGGGTAAACTTATGTTTTAAGAAATTTTTGCCTCATTAACACATGACTGATTTTTACAATCTTACACAGAGTTTACTAAAAAAAATACAAATCTTAGTAAATCAATCAGATATCTAACTAAAGTACTCATGAATGAGTAATCCCATATCAAATTTACTTTACTTATTTATCAAAAAGTTAGAGAAACGTATTGAACAGTGTAAACCATTTTTATGTTGAAGGAAAGGTACTAGAGCCAAGGCATATTAGACATTTTGTAGATGTTAATATTTTGTTAGATGTTTGAACACCTAGAAAACTTTGTAAGCTTAAATTTAAAGACATTTGTTTTTATCTCTTTATCCAATTTAAATTGAAACATTTAAATCACGTGAATTAAAGATCTTTGGATCCACTTTTTAAAATTTGTTTTTATGAGCGCTTTTTTTTATGAGCGCTCCTTATATATGTTAATTTATGTATCATATATATGATATACGGACATATGTATATATAGACATACAACACATAACAAAATTGTGCACACATAATAATAGTAAAGGCCTCGTAGCATTTCCCAGGTGAAATCTTTATTGCAATGTTTCAAGAAGTCCACAGTTGGTCAAAGATAGAACTGATCAGAAAAACATTAACCTAGGTCTGTATGCTCAAAATCATGAGGTCAAAAAACATAAAGTATCTCAGAAAAAAATAAGAGTCCTAGAAAAAATGACTTGCCAGTAATTAGAAAATACCATACAATTTACCTTTTTTCCCCTTAGATCTCAAATCAGTCTCCTACAAAGCTTGCAGGCTTCTTTCATTTGCATTTCAACATAAGTCATGGCTGAGGTCTGGAAGGAGCAGGAAAAAAACTGCTATTCTGAACAGACATCTCAGGACTAAGGCATTTTAACCATAATTTTCAGGTTCGGATGTTGAAAATTATGATACAAGTTTAAGATACAATTCACAAAATTTTATATCTTTACATCTTGTTTGGTCAACAGACACCATACTATGATTTACTATCCATGTCCAAATTAATGCACTGGTACACACAGTGACATTTTCCCAGGCTACCCAATTCAAAATTGGTGAAAAAAAAAGACTGTATGATTGGGAAGTTTCTTGCCAACTTGGAAGTAGAGTTCTTCAGTTATCCATTGTAAGTATTTAAGTTCTCTGGCATGAATTATCTGAAATCATAAACTAAACAATTACCTAAACCCGACTTTTAACTGCAAGATTGTGCAATGCTTCAAAAACCCATTCAGATACCAGATTGTTAAAATAAAACATCATCATTTCGACACACATTCAGCTAAGATCATTCCCAAAAAACAATTTATAATATCAACACATTATTGCACATGCCTTAAAGGGCCAGAAACAAAGACACAATACAGACCAAAAGGAGGTCCAGACTATGGCTGTCAGAGAGAACCCTTTAAACCAGAGCAGATAAGAGAAAAATCTCGTACACCAGTGGGACCATAGCTGTCCCCACAAGGGGACCAGATGTTTTCACAGAGGGGCAACCTGAAATGTAAAATAAAGTGTCTCCATGGTGATTTTACTGCATTTAGTGTCCCTTTTTCTTTTTCTCTTTTTTTAACAAGACAGAGGTGGCATAATCCTTACAGTGCAGGGAAGGAAGGAGGTAATTCCCTGAATCAACAGGGCTTTGGCAGCTGCTGGGAGTCCCTCAGTTTCTCCTTTTACATACAGGATTAGCTCCTCTGATTCAGTTCCACACCAAGCATGCTCTATCTCCTAACATTTCAGTAGATAGGTCTCACAAAGTTCCGGGGCGGAGGGGGGGTACAAGATTTGTAACTTAAAGTTTGGTTCCTGAGCTTGAAGCCAATTAATACCAATTTAATAATGAGGACTGGGTTTTGAGAAAAAGAAAAAAAGGAGGTTTATTGCTTGGCTAACAAAGGAGAAACACAGGGGACTCTGCCAAAGTTGTGACTCTCTTTATCTGGAGGGACAAGGGGTTTTAAAGGAGTTTCACTTGTTAACCTGGGAGATACTCTGTTCTTAGGTCCCCAGCAGGCATTTCCCTCTGCAATGGGTGTGCTCCAGGCAGCCAGCTAGGGGCTTCTATCATCCTGCTTCGCAAAGGGGGATAAAGTTCATTGCAGTTCCTTAAAACACAGTCCAAAGGGGTGTCAGGCTTACTCTCTTTATTTCTGATTTTCATGTCCAATATACTTAAGTTTTTACCACCAAAATCACACAACAAAACGAACAAAAACAAACAAACAAAAAAACAAAAAATAGAACACAGAACACAAATAAACAGAAACCTGGTGGCTAAACACAGAAACAGGGGAACAGTGCAACATCTTGCTAAAGCTCCAGGGTAGGAGCGCGTGCGTGCTCATCGGCACCTCTCTACAGTTCCAGAGGAATTCCCTACAGAACAGAACAGAGGACAGAATGATTCTCGTTACTGTTCTGCACAGAAGTATATGTGAGCCTCCCCGTGCCACATCTCTGTCATCAGAAGAGATCTCCCTTAACTGGATATCAGATGTTATAAAGGAGCCACTTACCTATGGAGGCCTCCTCCATCAGGTGCTTGCTAATAGTTTTAGTGCAGAGGTTCACTGTAGTGCTCCCTGGACTAAAGGCTCTTTTCCAAATATAAAGAAGATGGACCAAATCAGGCCTTCATGGAGAGCGGTTCCTTGGTGCCTATGGTTGATATACCATTCTAATTTGTGAAAGTGCCACAGAAAATAGGGTAAGCCTCCTTCTCATGGTACGCTTGAAAGCAACTGTTTGGATAAAGTGGTTGCCAAGGCAGAGACCTAATTCAGTTCCTGAAGGATGAGACCTCACCTCAATCCCTTGGTAATGGAACTCTCTGAACTTGGGATCCAGGAAGCCAGGCACACAGAGTCAGTCTCAGTCCCAGTCCCAGTGTCTCACTTGCTTCAATTTAGCAAGGACAGAGTCAGTCTTTCTTGGTACCTACTGATGTGAGGATGGCCAAATGCCAGGAGTTCTCTGAAGAGGGGCCTTTACTGAAAAAGCAGGTTGTGGCTCACAGCTGGCTCCTGAACACTTCACAAAGTTGGACAAGGAGACCAGATCTGAGACAGGACACGCCATATTGGGGGAACATAGTATGGCCCAGCAGTCAGAGGATACTCTGGAGAGTGAGAGACCTACTTGGGGAAGGAGGTGCCTTTGTGGGTGTAGATGTGTGTTTGTGGTTTTGTCTCATGTTCTGAGAATAGGCAGGAAAGTCGGTTTGTTTGGTTTGGAGTGAACTGTTTCTAGTAAGTTGTTTCACAAGGCGAGTGTTTCTATGTCTGTGTATCCCACAGTGTCCGTGCTTGTAGACATTAGAAAAGAGAATGCATCAATGGATGTTTCCTGTCAAGTAGAAAGCTTCCCAGCATTCATCCTGCCCAATTTATGAATGCACTAGGGCTTGCCTTATCGATGGGCAACACCTGCTATTTTCCTAAGTTCCTGTTTTCTTCCTGAAATCTAGCCACTCTCCAGAATAGGTTCATGCATTTGCATCCAGGATATGTACCACCTCCAACCACTGTGACATGGACATGTACTGGATAGCTGAAGAGAATGGCAAGCATCTCAGAAAAGTCAGATATCAGTGTGACCCCGGAAAGTCTCAGTAGAGAAACCCTGCAAAGGGCCTTTTGATTACCTATTGTTCTGTTGCCCTGAATGTCAGGAAGTTCTTTGCCTCAGGCCACGCTTTTGTGAAGCCTGAAGAAAACAGTTTTCAAATGGAAATGAATGGGCATCACCTGTGGCTCTTTGCTTAAGTGCGTTGTAAAGGGATGTGTCTGAATCAGCCTCTTGGCCCTGTGTGAGCCTGTGGCTTAGATTATCAGCACCTGATGGGTCTAAAGAAAGATCCCATGTGTGGATCCATAATCAAAATGGCCAAAAAATCAGTCATTGTTGATGAAGTCTCTCCATCAAGTGAGAAAAGCGATCCATTGGGTCAATTGAGTTCTTCAAAGCCCTGCAGATGCTAGCCCATAGGTTCTTGGGTTTTCTTATGAATCCAATACAAATAAAGACTCTAAACCCCACAGACAGTAGGCCTCAAATTGAAGAACAGAGCTGTATTAATGGCAGGCATATTTGATCACTCCTGGTTCACAGGAAGGGTGTCCAGGCCACTCTGACTTTTGGCAAATGAGGGGAAAGGGAGATTATTTGGGACACTGTCTTGTGCTGCGCCTCTCATGGAATCCTCCTGCCAGAAGTTATGATGAGTGTCTATTTGGAAGAAGGTGAGTGCCATTTGGGAGTGTTTTGGTTTTAATTGTGGGCATTTGTGTGGCGGTTGGTAGAGATAATTGGGTCCACCTTGTCTTGTATTTTGGTGTGATTCCCCTTAGAGACTGTGTTTTGGAACTGACCTCTGAGAAGGTACAAGGTCCTGTGTCATTGTATATCCATAATTCTAGGACATCTCTACGGAATGTAATTCAAAGCTAAGTATACCAATCAAGGACCAAATGAACTTCTGGCCTTCAAATCTTACCTAGATTTCTGTTTTCATACTTATATTGAAAGGTTAATAAAATAGGTACTTGTCACGTCCTGTTTTTCTGTATGCTTAATAAAACACTGTTGAAATCTTGAGAACTGTTTGCTCTTCTTGTTCCCAGAATGTGCTGCCCCCAACTGCCAAACTGCAGAATGTACTCCATCAACCATTTGCACGCAAACCGCCCACTCGCCCTTAACCATCAATAAACTTCCCTCCCTGCCCTCTCCAAGGAAAATATATAAGCACTTCTTAAGCTGTTCTCAGGGCTCTCTGCTCTATTCAACTGATCTCTGAGCCCTTGCATGCCGGACTCCCAATAAACCCTTTGAGGTTGCATTAGACAGTCTCTTGGTGGTCTCTTCCACCGACGCTCACCCGACCTTTACTTCTGGTGGCCCCAACGAGATCCGGCAGCTGCAGATGAAAGACCCCCAATGGGCTCCTCTGGGGGTAAATAAGGCCCCTCTTTCTGGTTTCAGGATTCAGGTTAGGGTTTGACAAAATGGCTATTGGTAAAGAGCGTGAGCTCTCTCCCACGGTGGCTGACATACATGTCACAGAGCCACAGGCCATGTTCCTGTGGGATGGACTCGGGAAATCGAGGAACCATAGTCTCCTCGACTCAGTGATATTTTCTTTCAGATTTGGAATTGGCAGCCCATCAGGATTTGCCCGCTACTCAGTCCTGGTCTCAGTATTGGACGTCCATTGTCTGTCTTTATTGTCTTGTCTTGTCTGTGTCGTGTGTCTTTGTTTTCACTGTCTGTGTATGTTTCATTATGGGACAGAGCACTTCAATGCCTCTGTCCCTGACCCTTAATCACTGGACCAAAGTCTGCTTAAGGGCTCAGATTCTTTCTTTTTCATTAAAACACCAGACCTGGCAGATTCTGTGTCTCAGAATAACCCACCTTTGTAGTTGGATGGCCCCTAGAAAGATGTTTCTACTTCGCACTAATTTGAAAAGTCTGAGATATTGTCTTTCAGCCGGGGCCACATAGCCATCCAGATCAATAGCCATATATCTTAACTTGTCAGGACCTCTGCAAATCTCCTCCTCCATGGGTGAAGCCTTTCCTTGTCCCTGCACCCACTCCTACTCCTTCTCCTACGATTCTATCTCTCAAACTCTCTGCTCCTCAACCTCCACCCTCTGTTCTCCCTGAGTCTCAAGACTCTACTCGTCCTTATCCTCTGCCCTTGTCCCCCAACCCCCAAAACCCTGTAAGTAATTCCCCTGCTGCTTACTCAGCCTCTCAACCATTCGAGGAAGCCAGGATGGCCCAGCACCCTCCAGATGACTGTCCAATGGCACACACAGCCCCTCCTTCCCTAGAGGAAGCTGGCCCGGCTAAAAAAACTCAGAGAACTCGCCAACGTTTTCACACCTGCCTACTTGGGATGACTGCCAACAACTCCTAGGGACTCTCTTCACGACAGAGGAATGAGAGGAAAAACCTCCTGGAAGCTAGAAAAAAAATATCCTCGGACTTGATGGGCGACCAACACAACTTCCCAACATAATCAAAGCCGGCTTCCCCTTAAACCAACCCAACTGAGACCCCAACACCTTTGAAGATAGGGAGCATATGTCCAATTATTGCCAGGCTCAAATAGTGGGTATCCAAGGGGCCGCTAGGTGACCAACTAATTTGGCCATGGTAAGAGAAATTATTAAAAGGCCTGATGAATCTACCTCTATGTTTCTAGAGAGAATTATGGAGGCATATAAGAGATATACTCCTTTCGATCCTCAGGCAGCAGATCAAAAGGCATCTTTCATGATGGCCTTAATTGGGGAAGCTGCCATGGATATTAAAAAAAAAAAAGTTAAAAGAGAGATTTAGTCAGAGAAGTCAAAAAAAATACTATAAAAGAGAAACAGGGAAAAAGAAAGGGAGCAAAGGGATGATGAGAGAAGCAAAAGAAAGACTAAGGCATTGACTTAGATCCTGGTCACAACAAGAAAGAGGCCAGAAATTAAGACATAAGGTGACAGGAAGGGATACCTGGGCCCGTGCCAGAGGCCACCCCTGGCCTCAGATCAATGTGCCTACCGTAAAAAAAAGGACACTGGGCCAAAGAGTGCCCTATAAAGAGACAGACACGCCAGCCAGCCATTCTGACTCTGGAGGATGACTAAGAAAGTTGGGGCTCAGATTCCTTCCCCTAGCTCAGGGTAAATTTTGAAGAGTAGGGGACCCCAGTAAACTTTGAAATGAATACAGGAGCAGTATACTCAGCCCTTAGGGCGCCATTGGGCCGTCTATCAAATTAAAGGTCTGTAGTTCAAAGGGCTAATGGCAGTAAATATCGGGCTTAGACTACTAAGAGGACCATGGACCTGGGGAAAGGAAAAATCCATCACTCCTTCCTAGTAATCCCAGAATGCCCGCACCCATTGATGGGCAGAGATCTGCTCACCAAGCTCTGGGCCAAAATAACTTTTAACCCTGAAAGCCCCCAAAAGAAATTTCTAAATCCTTCAGTAAAAACTCCTATAGTCATGGCTGTAACTATATTAGTAGAAGATAAACATCCACTCTTCACACCCCCCAAGACTGATCAAACAGGCAAGCTACCGCAGAAATGGATAACAGATTACCCAGATGCCTGGGCAAAAACTGCTGTGTTTGGCCTGGCCGTGAAACAACCTCCAATAACAGTGGAGTTAAAAACCTCAGCCTCCCCAATCAATGTCAAATAATATCTTCTAAGCATAAAAAGCTAAAGATGGGATAAGGCCCTATATTCAGAAATATCTGGCCTTAGGGGTCCTAAGGCCCTGTCAATTGGCCTGGAACACTCCCCTGTTATTAGAAGAAAAAGCCAGGAACCGGGGACTATCAACCTGTTAAAGACCAAAGAGAGATCAACAACAGAGTGCAGGACATTCAACCCACAGTACCTAATCTGTTCAAACTGCTTAGCATTCTGAACCCTGAGCAGAAATGGTATACTGTTCTGGACTTAAAACAAGCTTTCTTTTGCTTGCCTCTGCAGAAAGATAGTCAGTTGCTGTTTGCTTTTGGGTGGGTAGACCCAGAAACCGGAAAGTATAGTCAACTAACTTGGACTAGACTCCCAGAGGGGTTCAAAAACTCCCCCACTCTCTTTGATGAAGCCCTCCACAGAGATCTCAACAATTTCAGAACTACACACCCCGAAGTCACCCAGCTTGAATACGTGGATCACCTGCTACTGGCATCCAACACCAAGGAAAACTGAACTGGGACCCAAGCACTATTATCGGAGCTTGCTCAACTCGGGTATAGAGCTTCTGCCAAAATTGCCCAATTTGCCAGCAAGAAGTAACCTTCCATGACTATTTCCTCAGGGGCGGTAAACGATGGCTCACTGAGCCCAGAAAACAAACCGTTGAGCAGATACCAACCCAATCTTACAGCAGACAACTAAGAGAGTTTCTTGGGATTGCTGGGTATTGCAGGTTATGGATAAATGGGTTCGCGTCCTTAGCTGCTCCTTTATACCCGCTGTTAAAGGGAGATGCCCAATTCCAATGGACCCCTGAGTAACAGGAAGTTTTAGATAACATCTAAGGACACTGACACTGAACGCCTCAACTTTACTGAGCTCAGCCTGCAATTACAGAAAGCCCTACACTAAGTTAAAAATGTACGTCAACTCACTCACCTTGGTTCAAAGAAACTGCAGGCACTCCTGTAGGATTAAGAACAGAGTTTTCCACTAACCAACACACAGCAAAAGAAAAAAACTGAACCGGTAACAAAAGCCTGTTGGGTCAGTCAATTGTTTAATGCTTACCCTTCCAAGTTTCTTAGAGGAAAGCACCTATGAGGAACCAGACCAGGACAATTCTGGGAAGTGGACATTACTGAAATTAAGCCAGCAAGGTATGGACTTAAATATCTCCTAGTCTTTGTAGATACATTTTCAGGATGGATTGAAGCCTTACACACACACACACACACACACACAGGAAAAAAAAAAAAAAAAACAACGGCCCAAATGGTTCTCAAGAAGATCCTGGAAGATATTTTTCCAAGATATGGTCTGTTTAAGGTAATAGGGTCTGATAATGGACTTGTGTTTATGGCCCAGGTAAGTCACGTGTGGATTAATTGTAAGTTACATTATGCTTATATACCCCAGAGCTAAGGAGAGGTAGAAAAAATAAATAGAACCATTAAAGAGACCTTAACAAAATTAAGCTTAGAGACTGGCATAAAAGATTGGACTATGCTCCTGCCTTATGCACTGTTTCATGCGAGAAATACTCCCTCAGTTTCTTTGTGTAACCTCACCCGCTATGAAATTCTCTATGATGCCCATCATCCAGTAAGGGACCTAATCCCCAACTCTAAGGCCTAACAATCCCTTCCACACCCCTTGCTTGACAGACTTAAAGCCATTGAAAGAACTCAGTGATAACTGTGGAAACAGCTGGCCACTGCCTACCAACCTGGGGAGGAGGGGATTCCACATCAATATCAAGTAAGAGACTTCGTCTACATAAGACAACATCAGGTGTCATTCCTAGAACCCCGCTGGAAAGGAACATACCAGGTGCTACTTATAACACCTACAGCGGTAAAAGTAGACAGAATCACTTTTTGGATCCATGCCTCTCATCTAAAGCCTTCGCTGTGTCCAGACTCTGGTTGGAAACTGGAAAAGACTGGTAACCATTTCAAATTTCGTATTCGCTATGTGGACAAGACTGTAGACTCTCAACTTGGCCACCAGTACTCCTAACCCTCATCAGCCTGTTCAGCAGTGAAGGCTGATCTCAAATCCTACTAGACAAGAAGTATGGTATATCTCGCATACAGCCCCCTTAGGGACCTGGTGGCTATCTCTCCACCCAGACATTTTTCAGCTTGGTATACGTCTTTCCTATTGAGATAACCCTGATGAAGAGGATCCCACTAAAGTTTCATTAAATCCCTTCCGTTCCATAGATAATTGAAACAAACATTATGGATGCACAGAAACGCGAGCCAGATTCAGGTTGGCTAGCCTAGATTACGATGTATGCCCGGCGGACTATCAAAGCCACGAACAGCCATGGCTGTGTGGGGGAAAACCCAAATTCTTGTGTAACTCATGGGTATGTGAGCATACCGGGGCTGCCTGGTGGAACCCAAACTCCTCATCACATTCAGTACACAGCATTGGCCATATTACCAATTAGACAACCAAAAGCTATGGCCCCAAGAGGGTTCTCTAGATCCTCAAATTCTGCGTAACATTTTTAACTTCGGCAAGTGCTCAAAAGGGGAAAATTCCCCTATGCGGAATCCTTTTCCCTCCTTCACTCACATCCTGTACTATGCTTCTCCAATAGTTCCTCACCCTCAGTCTTCTGCTCTAGAGTCTCTGCTGTCACTCCCACCTCAGCAACGTGATTTCTCACCTCCAATTACTAGATCAAAAACCCAAACCTCTGCCAGTTCTCAGACCATTGCCCCCTTGCTGAGGTAGCAGGTACCGAGGTACCCCTCCACTCACTCACTCCTCTCTTTTTCTGTCTGTGCCTGCACTAGGTCCCACCAAGTCCTCTAAGAAGCTAAACCAAAGCTCAAACCAGCTGAGAAGAGCCCTCAGACCCCTATCCAAGTTGTAATAAAAATGGCCTTTAAAGTTGCTTTGTCATCACTGAAAAGAGGTTTCTAAGAATTTAAAGTCCCTCAGGGGTTTTTGGAATACTCACTCCCATCTTCACCTCTGCTCTACCTGTTCTACTGCTCAAGTTTTGTTCTAGGAAAATCCCAAACCCCTTTTCCATTATTCTTTTACATCTCATCTTCCTCATTCTCAGATCCACGGAGCTGCTCTCAGCCTCGCCTTCCCAGTCTTCCCCCTCTGTACCAGGTCCATAGATATGTCTTAAATAACCTTCTCCAGAAGTCTTCACCGAGGCTTACATTAGGTCTTTCAGCAAAAGAGTCCCTCTGAAAGAGTTCAATGTAGATATACTTCCACTTTTCGTGTTGCCCTGTTCTAGTTGGCCACTGGCTGGAAAAATCACCACCCCTAAGCTTGACACCGCCTTACTAGGTTTTCACAAAATATGTGAACAAAGCCTCTGGCCTTGAGCTGGGGATTCACAGAGATGACTACATTTCTAAGATAAAAAAGTTACCAACTGGGCTTCATGGTGACAGCTGGCAGGGAGAAATAAAAGAGACAAAAAAGCTCTACCTTTCCAAGGTGTCCTTGAAAAGTTAACTTGCCCAGAACAGAGGAACAAAAACAGAAACAAAAACTGATATTTGTGAACTTCTACAGACTGTGAACTTCTGATCCACTTCCCTTACATGTTGGGTACAAATTCTAAAACTACCAAAACTTGGGGTTCAGGGGATTAATTCATTAAACAGAAGCAATGCCCTCTAAATCCGGATGCAACCAAATAAGGCTGTTTTCCTGTGTTTGGTGCTATCTTAGGTCCCTTTCCTTGTCCATCCCTACAACAGTATAATTCTATACACTTTAACATTATTTATGTTTTCATAAAATGGTCAATATATGTGATTAATTATGTAATGATGCAGATGTTTTCCAGAGTTCTCTATCATGACGTAGGTTCATTTAAAGATCAAATAGGGGGGCATACAACCCGGTTCCAGCGGGAACCTGTATCCCTCACTTTAGCCATCCTATTAGAAATAATAGTTGCTTAAGGGGTGGGCTAGTCCATGAGACACAACAAAGACACAATTAGAAGCAGAAATAGGCCAAACCTTAAAGACATTAAAAACCGACATCACAGCTTTACAGGAATTTTAACCTCTCTCTTTCTGAAGTTGTTTTACAAAGCAGGCGAGTGTTGGACCTCCTCTTCATGAGAGAAAGGTGCCTTTTTGCTTGCATTGAGGGAAGAATGTTGTTTTTGTGCCGACAATACTGGAGTTGTAAAAGAATCTATGAATAAATTAAGAAAACGACTTGAAGAGCGTCAAAGAGAGACAGAGGCCCCAAAAGGGAGGTTTGAGTCTTGGTTCACATAGTGACCTGATTAACTGCGCTTTTATCTGCCATGGCCGGTCCATTAAAATTCCTCATATTATTGCTAACTGTAGGACTCTGTTTGCTCAACCGTGTAGTTTTCTTTCTAAACCAAATCGAACCTGTTATTAATCCTTACCATACACTGTTCTCTCAATCTAATTTTACAGAAGAGCAGGGACAGAATTGGTATTAAAATACAGGAAAATAGAGGATCTTCCACCTGCTGAAAACCTCAAAGGTCCACGTAGAAATGATCCCTGGAGAAGATGTAGGCAAGTATGAAGGACCTGAGAGAGCAAAAGTCTTCCATGGCAAACAACCTGCTCAGGATGAAGGAATGTGTCTGAATCAGCCACTCTCTTCTTAATGTAGAGAAGATGGACCAAAGCAGGCATGTGTTGAGAGCTGCTCCTGCATGCCTATGGTTGACATACCTCTCTGACCTGTGAAAGTGTCACAGGAAGTAGGAGCAGCCTCCCTCTCATGGGAACCTTGGAAGCAACTGTTAGGACAAAGTTGTTGCCAAGGCAGTGACCTCATTCAGTTCCAAAATTAAGTGACTTCACCTAACTTCCTTGGTCATGGAACTCTCTGAACTTGGAATCCAGGAATCCAGGCACCCAGAGCCAGTCCCAGTCCCAGTCCCAGTGGTCAAACTTATTTTGATTTACCAAGGACAGACTCAGTCTTTCTTGGGACCTACTGATGTAAGGATGGCCAAATGCAAGGAAAGCTATGAAGAGGGGCCTTTCCTGAGAAAGCACGCAGTGGCTCACCGCTGGCTCCTGACAACTTCACAGAGTTGGCCAAAAGACCAGATTTGAGATAAAACAGACTATTTCCAGGGAACATAATAAGGCCCACCAGACAGAGGACACTCCGGATAGTCAGAGACCTACTTGGGGGAAGGAGGTGCCTTTGTGGTGTGGGTGTGGGTTTGTGGTTTTGTCTCATGTTCTGAGAATAGGTATGAAAGGCGGTTTGTTTTGTTTGGAGTGAACTGTTTCTAGTAAGTCGTTTGACAAGGCGAGAATTTCTATGTCTGTGTATCCCACTGTGTCCGTGGTTGTAGACATTAGAAAACAGAATGCATCAATTAATATGTCCTGTCTAGTAGAAAGCTTCACAGCATTCATCCTGCCCTATTTATGAATGGACTGCAGCTTGCCTTATTGATGTGCAACACCTGCTATCTTCCTTAGTTTCTGTTTTATTCCTGAATTCTGGCCACTCTCCAGAATAGGTTCATGGTTTTCTGTTTAAGATATGTACAACCTCGAAGCTCTGTGACATGACCATGTCCTGTATAGCTGAAGGAATGGTGAGCATCACAGAAAACTCAGATATCAGTGTGACCAGGAAAGTCTTAGTGGAGAAACCCTGCTTGGGGCCTTTTGTTTACCTACTCTTCTGTTGCCCTGAATGTCAGGAAGGTCTTTTCCTCAGTCCACAACTTTGTGAAGCCTGAAGAAAACAGTTTTCAAATGGAAATGAATGGGCATTACCTGTGGCTCTTTGCTTAATTGCTTTGGAAAGGATGTGTCTGAATCAGCTTATTTACCCTGTGTGAGGCTGTGGCTTAGATTCTCAAGTCCTGATGGATCTAAAGAAAGATCCCATGTGTACATCCAAAACCAAAATGGCCAAAAGAGCAGTCCTTGTGGATGAAGCCTCTCGCCTTCCTCTGTAACTTTCCTGACCTCCATCAAGTCAGATTAGGGATCCTTTGGGTCAAATGAGTTCTTCAAAGCCTTGCAGAGTCTAGCCCATATTTGCTTGGGTTTTCTCAAGACTCCAATTCACATAAAGAATCCAAACCCCACAGTCATTTGGCCTCAAATTGAAGAAGCGGAGCAGTATTAACGGGAGGCCTATTTAATCTCTTCTGGTTCACAAGAAGGGTGTCCAGGCCACCCTGAATTTAGGCAAATTAGGTGCAAAAGAGCTTATTTTGGACACGGTCTTGGGCTATGCCCCTCATGGAAAACTCCAGCCATAGTGGAGTTTATTGTGAGTGTCTATATGGAAGAAGATGGGCGCCACGTTGGAGTGTTTTGGTTTAAATTGTGGTCATTTGGGTGGCGGTTGGAAGAGATGACTTGGTCCACATGTTCTTGAACTCTGGTGTGATTCCCTTAGAGTCTGAGTTCTTCAACTGACCTCAGAGAAGTATTGCCATGAATAGTGTTGAGATTTTTGGAAGCCAGGCATGAGCATCGCCCTTGGAAACTGAGTTCTAGGCACAGGGTGGCTTTCCACAGAGCACTGAGCCTCTCAGCCAGGATACCACAAATTTTATTCTGAAAGACTTGGCACCCATTGTTGAGAGTCAAAACTCATATGGACCTCACATTGTAGACCTAAATGGGCATAGCATCATATGATCTTTTGGCCACTCTTTGGGAAGCCTTACCTGTGAGTGTTCTCCAGAGATTTCATTGAAATGAGCTTCCTAACCATTTAATGGTTCCTGAAAAAATTGAAACTCACAGTGCCTCCAACTTCATCCTTAAAAAATGGCTAGATAAATACCATGAAATTTTTGAATTTCCCATCACCAGGTGGCACTGGAAAACCTTTTGATGTCCTGTTGCTGATCATGAATATACCAGACAGTGCCTTGATTGACTGGGTTTCATGTAAATGGTGTAGAACAGAGATGCCAGTAAGTTGGACTTTGTTGAGTAGTAGGTTAGAGCAGTGGTGGGCAGGTATGTGATAAAACATCTGTGGTGGGGCCATGTGGATCTTCCATTGGCTTCCAAATGGCTTGTGACTGACATGGTGCAGCCAGCAGAACCTTCCATGTAAAGGCAAGTTGTTATATGGAGAGGTTTCAGGACATTGTTCAGAATCAGGTTGCTATGGTCAAGAGGGCAAGATATGTGGGATAGGATCCTGGTTCTTGTATCCTCCTGCAAAACCTGACCCACCATACATGACAGAACTTCCTCTTGCATTGTGACCCAGTTGAACTCCTTGTATTTTGTGAAGCAAATGCCAAACTCTCAGTGCAGCAGGAAGAAACACCACGAAAATGGAAGATGAACATATGCCTTCACAGTGCACACCGGCACACATTTAGCCCCCAGTGGCCACAGTATATCTAAAAAGAGAATTCAGCACGGCTGCCTCATGTACATTGGGAAATAAGAAACCATGTCCTCCAGGTCTCATAGATGCAGACCAAGCTTTTATGGTCTCCCTAGAAAGGAAGCTAAAGCTCTTGACAACAACATATTTTTCAAGTGCCCAACCTCACAGGCAGTTTCTCAAGAAGTCTCTAGGCCAGCAGACCTCCATGTTTGTGGAGTTTTTACCCTGTCCCATACTTTTGGAAACTACTCTACCACTTCCAAGGTTGTGAGCTCCTGAGCATATTGCATTCCACAAATTTATTCACAGATTTTCTAAATCTTCTCCTCTAATTGTGTCTTACTTGGGGTGAAGGGATTGTCAAGGCATTGTTCTGGTTGAGAGTGGGAATAATTTTGTGTAGCACATATTTACATACACATTGGATTCATTGTTCAATTTTCCATTCGAAATACTGAATCCTTGACACTAACCCATACCCTACTAGACTCTGACTATTAATTCTAATATGATGGAGAAAAATAACCGAAACAGAATAGAAATACTAGCACTTCAGAAGAGGCATGGTGTATAGTTGGTCTTGCCTTTTGCATGATATAGGGTAAGAGTTATAAATCTTGTCAATTTTTTGTTGAAATAGTTCTGCATGTGTTTTTTTTTTTCATGTTCTAATAAAATTTTATTTATATGATTTCATATAATTTATACATGAATAAGATATTATTCATCTTTTAATTTTTTAAGTCATTAAAAGATATAAAAAGCATTTTTAACTTCCAGACTATGCAAAAATAAGGGATAGACAGGATTTGGCCTTGTTTACCCCTATTTATAGCTTATTAATTGCAAAAGTAGAATGGCTTCTCTCGCCCATGATCTGTGCAGACGAGATGAACTGGGTTTAAAAGATGTGGCTGCAACATTAAGCTAAGAAAGCTGTGAAAAATCACACAATGCAGACATAAGTTTTTCAGATTGAGGCGGGGACAGCTCTTCGACCTTAAGGGTCAGCTTCCACACTGGAAAGAGTGCTGGAAAAGATAGCATGAGCCTGGAATCCCTTTATTTTATGGCCCTGGGCGGAATCAGAGGGGGATAAGGTTTCAAGGGAGTCTTGCTTTGTGATGTCTCCTGGTCAGCAGATTGATTGACATGTTGATGAGTCACACCCATCTCAGGTGCTGTGTGGGATCTTAGGCAGAGCTATAGTAAGAGGCTCACCTGCAACTTGCAGTCAATCCCTTGATAAGGAGTTCACAGTGCCAGGCCTATCCCCTCAAGAGGCTAGTATGTGCAACACAATTCATTCACAGCCCACAGACGACTCAGAGTAGGCTTCTAAACACCATTGCTCTTGGTAATGGAGGTCTGAGTAAGTGGGCAATGCTTTGAGTTTATTGACGGCATGCCTTGCTTTGGTGCAGTTGAGAATAAGCTGATAGAGTCCTTAGATACCTGCATGTGTAATCTTTGTTCTCTCACTCCAACATACAACTACTCATTTACATGGCTCACAGTTGAACTTAGAAAAGGCCATCTTCCCTGAGTACATGGAATAGCAGAAAACATCATCTCTGGACAAAGGATTCTCTTCTACACTAATAAAAATAGAAGGGTCCTCTGAGTAGAGACACTGTGCCCCTGTTCCTGTGAGTGTGCTTCATGCCAGGATTGCAATATTCAACCAGCAAAGAGGCAAGCTTATTTCTCACTTGTTCTCTGTCTTCATTCTCATCTGCATGTGTTTTTAAAGTTAACACATCTGTGAATTCCTGTCTCCATTTTTCTGTAGCCTATTCAGCACATGTATTTTTATACGCACATATAGAATCCTACCTGGTATCACACGTATATTCTTGAGAGGTGGCTAACTTGGCAGATACAAAGTGTGAGAAGAGATCACTCCTCATTAATACTTTTGGAACTGAAAATTCAGACTATGAGTGAGCTTCTTAGTTCAAGAACATTATACATAAATCCATGTTCAGTAAAATTAATATTTTTGGATCTGTGGATGATATATATTTCACAATGAATTTTAATTGGCATATATATTGCTACTTTTTAATGTCTCTGTGTGTGTTTTGTGTGTGTGTGTGTGTGTGTGTGTGTGTGTATATATATATATATATATATATATATATATATATATATATATATATACTCTCTAGATTTTTCAAAATATAAAATATATGTGTCCTATTATACACTCCCTAAATTCATTCTTGTTCATGTATGTGGTTTTATATTAAATTTTTCATAAGATTATTTTAAAAATATTCATCTTCCTGAAATACATATTTGTTTTCTAGTACTAAAAAGTTACTTCAGTGAATGGTGCAAACAAATCCTTATATTTTTACAGTAGCTGACCCACTTTAACATCAATGCAAGTAGATTCCTATGGGACATGATGTGTATTTTGACGTTCATTTTTATTAAACACTGGTACATTACTATTTCTGCAGTTTTTGTACATCATAGAATATACATTTCATCCACAAGTTCACCAATTTAAAGAAATTTGTAACACATTCAATCACTTCCTGCTTCAGAACATATGTATTCCTCCTTGTTTTTGATTGGTCATTTCATGAGACTTCTTTCCAAACACATTATTTTCGATTTCCACAATCAATTTTGAAGCAAAATTCACACACTCTTTATGATAAACCACAACCGTAATATTACCATTAGATGTATTACTGGTTGGAATGAATGTATATATATCAATATATGATTCCTGTGTATTTTCAGATATCAATTCAATCCATTATTTAAAGTTGGAACAAGTTATATTATTTATTCGCAGTATGGTCTATTCATGCATTATCTCTATATTCATACATACATGGTACACCTATATGTACCTCCAATACTAATTTATACCCCTTCAAAATATTGCTCCAAGAAATGGTGCAAGAAAGACTCATGTCACCTGATCTACATATACGTTTTATCACAGTAATATTCTGGCCACAAAATGCAAAGTCACACTTACGATTGTACCAAAGCCTAAATGGAATGTGAGTATGGGTTATGAAAATCACCCATGTCCACGTTGCCTAATGCTCTCAAATGTCAATCCTATTGGTGACTACATATTTGTTACTTCCTAAGATTATATATTCAATCTCAAGCCTGTTGAAAGTGTCTATTGCTATCACTCACTTTATACTTTGCCTGATTTCCTAATGTCGCTATTGATATCTGCTTTCCTACATATTTTCCCCATTTCATCACTGTGACTGACTCTTCACATGTGCTGACATTTACATTTTCTGTCTACCTGAAAACCTATTGCTAAAGAACTATTTGTCCAAATGCTATACTCACACTTTTTTCTAATCCTACCAACTATCTTCCTAATCCTACCGACTCTCCCTCTTTGAATGGTTGTTCTCCTCAAAATTCAATCATCCAAGGTATCAGGTCCTATGCCATTGTGTATAGATTTATCTGAGACATCTGTGCAGAACATAATTAAATGCTAAGTATCCCAATCAAGGACCTAATGCCCTTCTGGGCTTCAAATGTTACCGAGATTTCTGTTTTCATTCATATATTTCACCTATATAATCTTATATTTATCGCAGGTTCCCAATACCATTATTCATCCAGCAGAATGATCCTAACCCAAATCAAACATGTTATTAACCGTAACCATACACTGTTCCCTCAATCTAACTTTACAGAATAGCAGGGACAGAGTTGGTCTTACAATACAGGAATGTAGGAGATCTTCAACCTGCAGAGAACCTCAAAGGTCCATGCAGAAATGATCCCTAAAGAAGATGTAGGCAGCTATGAAGGACCTGAGAGTGCGAAAGTCATCTTTCATGACAAAAAAAAAAAAAAAAACAGGTCAGGATGAAGGGATGTGTCTGAAGCAGTCTCTCTCTTCTTAATGTAGAGAAGATAGACCAAACCAGACTTGTGTGGAGAGCTGTCCCCGGGTGCCTGTGGTTGATATTCCATTCTAGCTTGTGAAACTGTCATAGGAAGTAGGGGCAGGATCCATCTCAGGGACCCTTGGAAGCAACTGTTAAGACAAAGTGGTTGCCAAGGCAGTGACCTCATTCAGTTCTAGACGAAGTGACCTATGTCACTTTCTTGTTGATGGAACACTCTGAACTTGGGATCCAGGAAGCCAGGCACCCTGAGGCAGTCCCAGTCCAAGTCCCAGTGGTCTCAAATGTTTGGATTTAAGAAGGACAGAGTCAGTCTTTCTTGGCAACTAAATTGAAGATGGACAAATGCCAGGAAAGCTCTGAAGAGGGGCTTTACCTGAGAAAACAGGCAGTGGCTCACCGCTGGCTCCTGATAACATCACAGTTTTGGCCAAGGAGACCAGATCTGACATAGCACAGCCCGTTTCGGGGGAACATAGTATGGCCCACCAGTCAGAGGACGCTCTGGATAGTCACAGACCTATTTGGGGAAAGAAGGTGCCTTTGTGGGTGTGTGTGTGTGTGTGTGTGTGTTTGATTTTGTCTCATGTTTTGAGAATATGTAGGAAAGTCGGTTTGTTTGGTTTGGAGTGGACTGTTTCTACTAAGTCCTTTGAGAAGGCGAGTGTTTCTATGTCTGGATATCCCACTGTGTCCGTGGTTGTAGACAATAGAAAAGAGAATGCATCAATAGATGTGTCCTGTCTAGTAGAAATCTTCCAGAATTCATCCTGTCCAATTTATGAATGGACTGCAGCTTACCTTATGGATGGGCAACACCTACTACCTTCCTACATTCGTGATTTCTTCCTGAATTCTGGCCACTCTCCCATATTCTCATGGTTTTGTGTTCAAGATATGTATCTCCTCCACAATCTGGGACATGCCCATGTACTGGATAGCTGAAGAGAATGGTGAATATCTCAGAAAACTCAGATATCAGTGTGACCAGGAAAGTCTCAGTGGAGAAAATCTGCTTTGGGATTTTGCTTACCTATTGTTCTCTTGCCCTGAATGTAAGGAAGGTCTTTGCCTAAGGCCCCACATTTCCAATGCCTGAAAAAAAACAGTTTTCAAATAGAAATAAATGGGCATCACCTGTGGCTCCTGGCTTAATTGCTTTGCAAAGGGATATGTCTGAATCAGCCTCTCAGTGCAGTTTGAGATTATCGCTTAGATTCTCAGCACCTGATGGATCTAAAGAAAGATCCCATGTGTGCATCCAAATCCAAAATGGCCAAAAGAGAAGTCATTGTGATGAAGTCTCTTGCCTTCCTCTGTAAGGTTCCTGATCTCCATCAAGTGATAACAGGGATCTTTGGGTCAACTGAGTTCTTCAAGCCCTGCAGAGGCTAGCCCATAGGTGCTTGGGTTTTCTTATGACTGCAAATCACATAAAGAAACTATACCCGACAGTCAGTATGCCTCAAATTGGAAAAGCGGAACAGTATTAATGGCATGCCTCTTTGATCAGTCCTGGTTCACAGGAACGTTGTCCAGGAAACACTGACTTTAGACAAATGAAGGGCAAGGGAGCTTATTTTGACATTGTCTTGTGCTGTGTGCCTCATAAAAACTTCCAGCCAAGGTTATGATGAGTGACTATATGGAAGAAAATGAGGGCCATGTGGGAGTGTTTTGGTTTTAATTCTGGTCATTGGTGTGGCGGTTGGAAGAGATGACTGGGTCAACAGGTCTTGAACTCTGGTGTGTTTCCACGTAGAGACTGAGTTTTGAAACTGATCTCAGAGAAGTATTGCCATGAATTGTGTTGGGATTTTAGGAGGCCACGCATGAGAGTCGCCCTTGGAACCTGAGATCTAGGACTAGGGTGGCTTTCCACAAAGAACTGGGAATCTCAGCCTGGATATCACATGATTTTATTCTGAAAGACTTGGCAGCCATAGTTGAGAGTCAAAAGACATAGGACCTCACATTGTAGACCTCAATGGTCCTGGCTTCAAGTGACCTTTGTCCACTCTTTGGAAAGCCTTGCCTGTGAGAGTTCTCTAGAATTTTCTTTGAAATGAACTTTCTCAACATTTAATGGTTCCTGAATAATTGAAATCCACAGTGCATCCAACGTCATCCTTGAAAAATGGCTAGATAAATAACACGAAATTTTTGAAATTTCCATGACCAGGTGGAACTGCAGAAACTTTCGATGTCCTGTTGCTTACCATGAGTGTACCAGACAGTGCCTTGATTGACAGGGTTTCATGAAATTTGTTTAGAACAGAGAAGCCAATATTTTGGAGCCTGCTGAGTAGTGGGCCTAGAGCAGTGGTGGAGAGGTGTGTGATAAAACATCATGGTGGGGCCATTTGTATCTCCCATTGGCTTCCAAATGGCTTGTAACTGACAGAGTGCAGACATCAGACCCTTATATGTAAAAGCATCTTGTTATATGGCGTAGTTTCAGGGCAATGTTCAGAATCAGGTTGCTATGGACAAGCGGGCAATCTTTGAGAGATAGAAGCCTGGTTGGTGAATTTTCTTGCAGACCCTGACCCACCACACGTGACAGAACTACCTCAAGCACTGTTTCCCAGTTGAACTCCTTGTATTTCGTGAAGCATGAACCAAACTCCAAGTGCAGCAGCAAGAAACACCACGAAAAGTGGAGGATGACCAAATGGTTTCACAGTCCACACGGGGAGACAATAAGCCCCCAGTGCCCACAGTTTACCTACAAAGAGAGAATTCAGCACTGCTGCCTCGTGTTCATTGGAAAATAAGAAATGTTGTCCTCCAGGTCTCATAGATGCAGACACAGCTTTGAGGGTCTCACTACAAAGGAAGCTTAACTCCAGACAACAACCTATATTTCAGTGCCCAATTTCACTGGCAGTTTCTCAAGAAGTTTTAGGCAAGCAGAGCTTCATGTTTGTGGAGTGTGTACCCTGTCCTTACTTTTGGAAACTCCTAATCCACCTCCAAGTTTGTGCACTCCTGAGCATTTTCTATTCCAGAAATGTAATCACAGATTTTGTAACTCTTCTACTCTAATTGTGTCTCCCTTGGGGCGAAAGTAATGACAAGGCATTGTTCTGGATGAGAGTCAGAAGATTAATTTTTCTATTTTCCATTTGAAATTCTGAATCCCTGACACTAACCCATATTCTACTAGACTCTGACTACTAATCCAAATATGATGGAAGAAAATAACCCAAACAGTACATACATACTTGCAGTTCAGAGTTGGACTTGCCTTTTGCATGATAAAGGGTAGGTGTTATAAATCTATTCAATATTTAATTGAAATAGTTCTCCATGTGTTTTTAATGTTAACAAATATGTGAATTACTGTCTCCCATTCTCTGGAGCTTATTCAGCACATGTATTTTTATATGCACCAATAGAATCCTACAAGGTATCACACGTACATCCTTGTGAGGTATATGACTTAGCAGATACAAAGTGTGAGAAGTGATCACTCCTCCTAAACGCTGTTGGAACTGAAAATTCAACCTATGGGTGAGCTTCCCAGTGGAACAACATTATACATAAACCCATGTTCACTAAAATGAATGTTTTTGCATCTTTATGATATATATTTCATGATGAATTTCGATTGGCATATATATTGCTACTTTTTAATGTCTGTGTTTGTGTGTGTGTGTGTGTGTGTGTGTGTGTGTGTGTGTATATATATATGTGTATATATATACATATATATATATATATATATATATATATATATATATATATATATATATATACTCTCCATATTTTTAAAAATATGAAATATATGTGTCTTATATACACTCCCTAAATTCATTCATGTTCATGTATGTGGATTAATAATCAACTTTTCACAAGATTATTCTTAGAAATATTCATCCACCCGAAATACATATTTGTTTCCTAGTACTGAAAACTAACTTCAGTAAAAGGTGCATACAAATCCTAATATGTCTACTTTAACTGACCCAGTTTAACATCAATGCATGTAGGTTCCTATGGGACATGATGTGTATTTTGACATTAATTTTTATTCCACACTGGTACATTACTATTTCTTCAGTTTATGCAAATCTCAGTATATATATTTTATTCACTAGTTAGCAAATTTATAGGCATTTGTTTCACTTTCAATCACTTCCTGCTCCAGAACACATGTATTCCTCTATGTTTCTTGACTGGTCTATTCATGAGACTTTTTTCCAAATATATTATTTTCGATTTCCATAATCAATTTTGAACCAAAACTCACACACCCTTCATGATAAACCATAATCCTAAGATTATCGTTAGATATATAACTGGTTGGAATGAATGATTGCATATCAATATAAAATTTCTTATAAATTTTCAGATATTTATTCAATCCATTATTTAAAGTGGATCCAGTTATATTATTTATTCACAGTATGGTCTATTCATGCATTATGTCTATATTCATTGAAACAGGGTACACCTATTTGTACCCCCATACTAATTTGTAAGTCTTCAAAATATTGCTCGCAGAATTGGTGGAAGAAATACTCTTTTCACCTGATCTACATACACATTTTATTACAGAAATATTCTGGACACAAAAAGCAAAGGTCACACTTACAATTGTACCAAAGCGTAAATGGAAAGTGAGCATGGATTACTAAAAACATCCATGTCCAGGTTGCCTAATGCTCTCAAATATCAATTCTATTTTTGACTACATATTTGTTTCTTCTTAAGATTATATATTCAACTTCAAACCTGTTGAAAATGTCTAACCCTATCACACAATTTATACTTTGCTTGATTTCCTAATGTCTCTATTGATATCTGCTTTCCTATGTTTTTCCCCAGTTCATCATTGTGACTGACTCTTCACATGTGCTTACATTTACATACACTCTCTACCCGAAATCTTATTGCGAAAGAACTTTTGGTCCAAATCCTATACTCACTCTTCTTTCTAAACCTACCAACTACCTTCCTAATCCTACCGACTATCAGTTTTTGACTGGATGTTCTCTTCAACATTCAATATCCAAGGTACAAGGTACGATGCCAGTGTATATTGATTTATCTGAGACATCTGTGCTGCACATTACTCAAAGCTAAGTATCCCACTCAAGTCCCCAATGCCCTTCTGGGCTTCAAATCTTACCTAGATTTCTGCTTTCATACTTATGTTTCACATATATACTCTTGTAAATATCGCATTTTGCCAATACCATTATTCATCCCGCAGAATGATTTGTAACCCAAATTGAACATGTTATTAACCCTAACCATACACTGTTCCCTCAGTATAACTTACTTAAGAGCAGGGACAGTGTGGGTCTTACAATATAGGAATGTAGATTATCTTCCACCTGCTGAGAACATCAAAGATCCATGGAGAAATGATCCTTGCAGAAGATATAGGCAGCTATGTAGGACCTGAGAGAGCAATAGTCATCTTCCATGGCAAACAACCTGGTCAGGATTAATTGATAGTCTGAATCAGCCTCTCTCTTCTTAATGAAGAGAAGATGGACTGAACCAGGCCTCTGTGGAGAGCTGTTCCCTGGTGCCTATGGTTGATATACCATTCTAACTTCTGAATGTGTCACAGGATGTTGGGGCAGCCTCCATCTCATGGGAACCCTGGATGCAACTGTTAGCACAAAGTGGTTACCAAGGTAGTGACCATATTCAGTTCCTGAAAGAAGTGACCTCACTTCACTTCCTTGGTGATGGAATTCTCTGAACCTGGGATCCAGGAAGGAAGGCACCCAGAGCCAGTCCCACTCGCAGTTCCAGTGGGCTAACTTGTTTGCTTTTCCCAAAGACATAGTCAGTCTTACTTGGTACCTACTGATGTGAGGATGGAAAATGCCAGCAGAGCTCTGATGAGGGGCCTTTCCTGAGAAAGCAGGTAGTGGCTCACCTTTGGCTCCTGACAACTTCACAGAGTTGGACAAGGAGACCAGATCTGAAACAGGACAGGCCATTTTGGGGGAACATAATATGGCCCACCAGTCAGAAGACACTCCGGATAGTCACAGACCTATTTGGGGGAAGTAAGTGCCTTTGCCGTTGTAGGTGTGAGTTTGTGTTTTTTTCTCATGTTCTGAGAATAGGTAGGAAAAGTGGTTTGTTTGGTTTGGAGTGGACTGTTTCTAGTAAGTCGTTTGACATGGTGAGTGTTTCTAGGTCTGTGTATCCCACTGTATCCGTGGTTGTAGACATTAGAAAAGAGAATGCATCAATGGATGTGTTGTCTCTAGTTGAAAGCTTCCCCGCATTCATACTGCCCAATTAATGAATGGACTGCAGCTTGCCTTATGGATGGGCAACATCTACTATCTTCTAAAGTTCCTGTTTTCTTCGTGAATTCTGGCCACTCTCCAGAATAGGCTCATGGTTTTGTTTCCCAAATATGTAACACCACAAGATTCTGTGACATGGCCATGTACTGGATTGCTGAAGGGAATGGGAGCATCTAAGAAAACTCAGATTTCAGTGTGACCAGTAAAGTCTCAGTGGAGAAACCCTTCTTTGGGCCATTTGCTTACTTCTATTTCTATTACCCTGAATGTCAGGAAGGTCTTTGCCTCAGGCCACCCCTTTGTGTAGCCTGAAGAAAACTGTTTTCATATGGAAATGTATGGACATCACCTGTGGCTCTTTGCTTAATTGATTTGGAATGAGATGTGTCTGAATCAGCCTCTTGTAATTGTATGAGGTTGTGGCTTTGATTCTCAGCACCTGATGAATCTAAAGAAAGATCCCATGTGCTTCCAAAACTAAAATGGCCAAAAGAGCAGTCATTGTTGATGAATATTTTTGCCTTCTTGTTTTAGGTTCCTGACCTCCATAAAGTGAGAATAGGGATCCTTTGGGTCAAATGAGTTCTTGAAATCCCTGCAGAGGCTAGCCCATATTTGCTTGGGTTTTCTCATGACTCCAAATCACATAAAGAATCTATACCCTACAGCCAGTAGGCCTCAAATTGGAGAAGTGGAACACTTTAACAGCAGGAATATTTGATCATTCCTGGTTCACAGGAAGAGTGTCCAGGCCATCATGATTTTAGGCAAATGAGGGGCAAGTGAGCTTATTTGGGCTCATAGAAACCTCCAGCTGGAGGTTATGATGAGTGTCTACATGGAAGAAGATGATGGCCCTGTGGGAGTGTTTTGATTTTAATTGTGGTCATTTTTTGGTGGATGGAAGGGATGACTGGGTCCACCTGGGCTTGAACTCTGGTGTGATTCCCCTTAGAGACTGAGTTCTGAATCTGACCTCAGAGAAGTATTGCCATGAATTGTGTTGGGATTTTAGGAGGCCACGCATGAGACTCACTCTTGGAAACTGAGATCTAGGCCCAGGGTGGTTTAGACAGAGGCCTTAGAATCTGAGCCAGGATATCACATGATTTTATTCTGAAAGACTTAGCACCCATATTTGAGAGTCAAAACACACATGGACCTCACATTGTAGATGTCAGTTGGCCTGGCTTTAGGAGACCTTTTGGCAACTGTTTGAGAAGCATTGACTGTGAGAGTTCTCCAGAGCGTTCATTGTAATGAACTTTCTCAACACTTAATGGTTCCTGAATGAATTGAAACCCACAGTGCCTCTAACTTCATCCTTGAAAAATTTCTAGATAAATACCATGAAATTTTTGAAATTCCCATGACCAGGTGGCACTGCAGAAACTTTTGATGTTCTGTTGCTGATCATGTGTATACCAGACAGTGCCTTGTTTTTGACTGGGTTTCATTAAAATGGTGTAGAACAAGAGAAGCCAGTAATTTGGAGCCTGCTGAGTAGGGGGGCTAGAGCAGTGGTGGGCAGGTGTGTGATAAAACATCATGGTGGGGCCATGTGAATCTGCCATTGGCTTCCAAATTTTTTGCGACTGATATAGTGCAGACATCAGACCCTTATATGTAAAGGCATCTTGTTAAATGGTAAGTTTTCAGGGCAATATTCAGAATCAGGTTGCTATGGTTATTGGGGCAACCTATGTTATTGCTATGGTTATTGGGATACAAGCCTGGTTGGTGCATTCTCCTGCAGACCCTGACCCACCACACGTGACAGAACTCCCTCCAGCACTGTATCTCAGATGAACTTTTTATGTTTTGTGAAGCAAATACCAAATTCCCAGTGCAGCAGCAAGAAATACCACGAAAAGTGGAGGATGACCAAATGTCTTCACAGTCCCCACTGGGAGACACTTATCTTCCAATGCCACAGTTTAGCTACAAAGAGAGAATTGAGCACTGCTGCCTCATGTTCATTGGAATATAAGAAACCATGTCTTTCGGTTACATAGATGCAGACCCAGCTATGATGGTCTCACTACAAAGGAAGCTAAAGCTCATGACAACAACATATATTTCAAGTGCCCAACCTCAGAAGCCGTTTCCCAAGAATTCTTAGGCCAGCAGAGCTCCTTTTTGTGGAGTGTTTACCCTGTCCTTTACTTTTGGAAACTCCTCTACCACCTCCAAGGTTGTGAACTCCGGAGCATATTCCATTCCATATATGTATTCATAGATTTTCACACTTTTCTACTCTAATTGTGTTTTACTTGGGGCGTAGGTAATGTCAAGGCATTGTTCTGGATGTGAGTGGGAAGATTTTTGTGTAGCACATATTTACATACACATTGCATTCATTTTTCAATTTTCCATTTGAAATACTGAATCCCTGACACTAACCCATACCCTACTAGTCTCTGACTAATAATCCTAATATGATGGTGAAAAATAAGCCAAAAAGAGAAGAAACACAAGCAGTTCAGAGGACGCATTGTGTATAGTTGGAATTGCCTTTTGCATTATATAATGTAGGAGTTATAAGTCTAGTCAATTTTTTTGTTGAAATAGTTCTAAATGTGTTTTTAAAATTAGCAAATATGTGAATCTCTGTCTCCCTTTCTCTGTAGCCTATTCAGCACATGTATTTTTATATGCACATATAGAATTCTACCTGATATCACTCGTATACACTTGAGAGGTGGCTGAATTGGCAAATGCAAATTGAGAGAAGAGTTCACTCCTCATAAACGCTGTTGGAACTGAAAATTCAACCTATGGGTGAGCTTCCTAGTTGAAAAACATTATACATGAATCCATGTTGAGTAAAATGAACATTTTTCGATCTGTGGATTATATACATTTCATGATGAATTTCTATTGGCATATATGTTGCTACTTTTTTTTCTTTTATTGGTTGCTCAAAACATTACAAAGCTCTTGAATATCATATTTCATACATTAGATTCAAGTGGGTTATAAACTCCCATTTTTACTCCAAATACAGATTGCAGAATCACATTAGTTACACATCCATATTTTTATATAATGCCCTATTAGTTACTGTTGTATTCTGCTACCTTTCCTATACTCTACTATCCCCACTCCCCTCTCTTCCCATCTTCTCTCTCTACCATACCTACTGTAATTCATTTCTCTCCTTGTTTATTTTCCCACAACCTCTTATATGTAATTTTGTGTAACAATAAGTGTCTCTCTCCATTACCATGCAATTTCCCTCTTCTCTCCCTTTCCCTCCCACGTCATGTTTCTGCTTAATGTTAATCTTTTCTTCATGCTCTTCCTCCCTGCTCTGTTCTTAGTTCCTCTCATTATATCAAAGAAGACATTTGGTAATTGTTTTTTAGGGATTGGCTAGATTCACTAAGCATAATCTGCTCAGTGCCATGCATTTCCCTGCAAATTCCATGATTTTGTCATTTTTTAGTGCTGCGTAATTCTCGATAGTATATAAACGTCACATTTTTTTATCCATTCATCTATTGAAGGGCATCTGGGTTGGTTCCACAGTGTAGCAATTGTGAATTGTGCTGCTATGAAAATCCATGTGGCAGTATCCCTGTAGTACGCTCTTTTAAGGTCTTCAGGGAATAGTCCGAGAAGGGCAATAGCTTGGTCAAATGGTGCTTCCATTCCCAGCTTTCCCAGGAATCTCCATACTGCTTTCCAAATTGGCCGCACCAGTTTCAGTCCCACCAGCAATGTACAAGAGTACCCTTTTCCCCACATCCTCGCCAGCACTTGTTGTTGTTTGACTTCATAATGGCTGCCAATCTCACTGGATTGAGATGGTATTTTAGGGTGGTTTTTATTTGCATTTCTCTTACTGCTAGAAATGGAGAGCATTTTTTTCATGTACTTGTTAATTGATTCTATGTCCTCCTCTGAGAAGTTTCTGTTCAGGTCCTTGGCCCATTGGGTTATTGGTTATCTTATTGTCTAATTTTCTAAGTTCTTTGTATACTTTGTATACTCTGGATATTAGGGCTCCATGTGAAGGGTGAGGACTAAAAATTTGTTCCCATGATGTAAGCTCCATATTTACCTCTCTTATTGTTTCTCTTTCTGAGAAAAAATAATTCAGTTTAAGTAAGTCCCATTTGTTTATTCTTATTATTAACTCTTGTTCTATGGGTGTCCTATTAAGGAATTTGGAGCCTGACCACACAATATGTAGATCGGAGCCAACTTTTTATTCTATCAGACGCAGAGACTCTGATTTGAATCTAGCTCCTTGATCCACATTGAGTTAACTTTGGTGCATGGCGAGAGGAGGGGATTCAGTTTCATTTTGTTGCATATGGATTTCCAGTTTACCCAACACCATTTGATGAAGATGCTATCCTTCCTCCATTGCAGGCCATTAGCTCCTTTATCAAATATAAGATAGTTGTAGCTTTTTGGATTAGTTTCTGTGTCCTCCATTCTGTACCATTGGTCCACCCGCCTGTTTTGGTACCAGTACCATGCTGTTTTTATTATGATTGCTCTGTAATATAGTTTGAAATCTGGTATCGCTATACTGCCTGATTCACACTTCCTGCTTAGAATTGCTTTTGCTATTCTGGGTCTTTTATTTTTCCATTTGAATTTTATGATTGCTTTATCTATTTCTACAAAAAGTTTCTATGGGATTTTGATTGGCATTGCATTAAACCTATAGAGAACTTTTGGTAATATCACCATTTTGATGATGTTAGTTCTGCCTATCCATGAACACGGTATATTTTTCCATCTTCTAAGATCTTATTCTATTTCTCTTTTTAGGGTTCTGTAGTTTGCATTATATAAATCTTTCACCTCTTTTGTTAGGTTGATTCCCAAGTATTTAATTATTTGAGGAAATTGGGAATGCAGTGTTTTGACTCATTTTTGTTTCAGAAGTTTTGTCGCTGATATACAGAAATGCCTTTGATTTATTCATGTTGATTTTGTATCCTGCCACATTGCTGCATTCATTTATGAGTTCTAGTAGTTTTTTCTGTAGACCCTTTTGGGTCTTCTATGTATAGAATCATGTCATCTACAAATAGTGATAATTTAAGTTGTCCTTTTCCTATTTTGATGCCTTTAATGTCTTTCATCTCTCTAATTGCTCTGGCCAGTTTTTCGAGAACTATATTGAATAGAAGTGGTGATAGAGGACATCCCTGTCTTGTTCCAGATTTTAGAGGGAATGCCTTCAATTTTTCTCCATTCAGAATGATGCTAGCCTGAGGATTAACATAGATAGCTTTTACAATGTCGAGGTAAGTTCCTGTTATCCCTAGTTTTTAAAATGTTTTGAACATAAAGAAATGCTCTACTTTGTTGAATGGTTTTTCTGCGTCTATCGAGATGATCATATGGTTCTTATCTTTAAGTCTATTGATGTTGTGAATAACATTTATTGATTTCCATATATTGAACCCTCCTTGCATCCCAGGGATGAATCCAAGTTGATCATGGTGCACGATTTTTTTGATGTGCCTTTCTATCCAATTCGCCAGAATTTTAATGAGGATTTTTGCATCTAGGTTCATCAGAGATATTGGTCTGTAGTTTTCTTTCTTTGAGGTGTCTTTGTCTGGTTTCAGAATCAGGGTGATGTTGGCCTCATAGAATGAATTCGGCAGAGCTCCCAGTTTTTCTATTTCCTGAATAACTTGAGAAGTATTGGTATTAATTCTTCTTTAAAGGTTTTGTAAAACTCTGCTGTATACCCATCCGGTCCTGGGCTTTTCTTGGTTGGTAGTCTTTTGATTGCTTCTTCTACTTCATCCATTGATATTGGTCTGTTTAAATTGTGTGTTTCCTCCTGACTCAGTCTGGGCAAATCATATGACTTAAGAAATTTATCGATGTCTTCACTATTTTCTATTTTATTGGAATACAGGTTTTCAAAATAATTTCTAATTTTCTTCTGTATTTATGTAGCATCTGTTGTAATATTGCCTTTTTCATCCCGTATGTTAGTAATTTGATTTCTCTCTCTTCTTCTCTTAGTTAGCATGGCTAAGGGTCTGTCTATCTTATTTATCTTTTTGAAGAACCACCTTTTAGTTTTGTTAATTTTTTCAATAGTTTCTTTTGTTTGAATTTCGCTATGATTTTAATTATTTCTTGCCTTCTGCTACATTTGCTGTTGTTTTGCTCTTCCTTTTCTAAGGCTTTGAGATGAAGTGTGAGCTCATTTATTTGTTTTTCTTTTCTATTTTGAGGAATGACCTCTAGGCGATGAATTTACCCCTTAAAACTTCTTTTCATTGTACCCCATAGAATCTGATATGTTGTGAATGTATTTTCATTTATCTCTAAGAATTTTTTGATTTCCTCCTTTATGTCTTCTGTAACCCATTGATCATTCAGTAACATATTCTTCATTTTGGATGTGATGTATGATTTTTTCTTCCTTCTTTTATCATTGGTTTCCAGTTTCATTCCATTATGATCACAAAAAATTCATGGTATTATCTCCACCCCTTTATATTTACTGAGGGTTGCCCTATGGCATAACATATGGTCTATTTTTGAGAAGGATCCATGTGCTGCTCATAAAAAAGTATATCCACTTGATGATGGTTGATATATTCTATATATGTCAGTTAAGTCTAGGGTATTGATTGCGAGATTGAGTTCTATAGTTTCTTTTTTCAACTTTTGTTTGGAGGATCTGTCCAATGGTGAGAGAGGTGAGTTGAAGTCACCCATAATTATTGTATTGTGGTCTATTTGATTCTTTAACTTGAGGAGAATTTGTTTTATGAACATCGCAGCACCATTATTTGCTCCGTGAATATTGATAATTGTTATGTCTTGTCAGTGAATGGTTCATTTTAGCAGTATATAATGTCCTTCTTTATCCCTTTTGATTAAATTAGTCTTGAGGTCGATTTTATTCGATAGGAGGATGGCCACCCCTGCTTGCTTACGAGGACCGTGTGCATGGTATAAATTTTCCCAATCTTTCACCTTCAGCCTGTGTATGTCTTTTCCATTCAGATTTGTCCCCTGGAGGCAATATATTGTTGGATTTTTTTTTTATTTCAAGTTACAAGCCTATGTCACTATATTCGAGAGTTTAAGCCATTTACTTTTAGAGTTACTATTGATATATGGTTTGTACTGCCACCCATGTTTGCTTATATCTTTTTTTTTAAATTAGTTTGTTTCTCCATGATTAGCTTTTCCCCTGCCCTCTGTCATTACTGAGGCACTTCTCACTCATGGTTTTCGTTGTTGATTTTCATTTCTTCCTCATGTAGTGTTTTGCTCAAGATGCTTTGCAATGCTGGTTATCTGGCTGCAAATTCTTTTAGGTTTTGTTTATCATGAAATATTTTTATCTCGTTGTCTTACCTTAAGCTTAATTTTGCTGGATACATAATTCTTGGTTGGCATCCATTGTCTTTCAGTGTTTGAAGTACGTTGTTCCAGGATCTTCTCACTTCCATCATCTATGATGAAAAATCCATTGTTAACCTTTTTGGTTTACCCCTGATTGTAATGATTGTAATCTGCCTCCTTTCTCTGGTAGCTTTTAATATTTTCTCTTTGTTCTGTATATTGGATATCTTCATAACAATGTGTCTTGGCATTGGTCTACTGTGATTTTGTGTGCTCGATGTCCTGTAAGCATCTACAATTTGTTTATCCCTTTCCATTTTTATTTCTGGAAAGTTTTCTGTAATTATTTCATTCAGCAGGTTTCTCATTCACTTGGTTTGAATCTCTGTACCTTCCTCTATCCATATGACTCATTAGTTTTTTTTTTTTTTATGTTATCCCATATCTCTTGAATGTTTTCTCATAATTTTTTACAGCATTTCTTTGTTGGCTAGACTTTTTTCAAGATGATATATTTTGTCTTCATTCTGTCTTCTACTTGCTCTACACTTTTAGTGATACTCTCAATTGAATTTTTAATTTGGTTTATCATTTCCTTGTTTTCTAGAATTATTGTTTGATTTTTCTAATAATCTCTATCTCCTGATAAAGATGCTTAATTTCTTATTTTATCTGTTTATGTAATTTATTTTCAATGCGTTCTATCACTGTTTGTTTTTGCTGTCTCGTATCCTCTTTAAGGTTCCATTCCATCTGTCTAAGGTATTCCTTGAGTTCTTTATATGACCATTTTTCTGATGACTCTAGGTGCTCTTGAATATTTAGGCTGTCCTTCATTGTTCGTACTCCTTTTCTTCCTTGCTTTTTTATGCTTCTCATGTTACTTCTCATTCTGTTTGACTACTGAGTTACTGCTTACTCTTATAAATTTATTTGATGCTTGAGAGGAAAGATATTAGAAGGGAAGGGAGAAGTCACTAAAGAGAATGAGAGTAGGCAGGTAGAATTCAAGTAAGGGGGAATAAAAAAATTGAAATGAAATGAAAAGACAAAAAAAATAGAAAATAAAGAAAGAAAATTTTAAGTAATAATGATGATTAAAAAATTGAAAATTAAAATTTAAAATAATAATATTAATAATAATAATAATAAAATAAAAGAAATTAAAAAAATAAAAACATTTAAAAAAGTTAATGAACAACAACAACAAAAATGAAAATGAAAGAAAAAGAAAAAAATACAAATAAAAAAATAGTAATAATACATGCAGTCCTAGAGTTCAATTAACTTCTCTTCCAGTAGGTGGAGCTGTGCGCACTGGGCCAAGCTTCTCCTCTCAATAAGTGGGAACCAATCACTGTGCAGCAGCTCTTCCTCCCAGACTGGGCGGGTCTCCAACCCTGAGTGCCTAGGGCCTTCTCTTGTGCTAACTCAAGCCAGGCCCCACTCACCTGTGACGCTCACCACAATACTGGTTACAAGCCAGGCCTCTGCTCCTGGTAGCCCTGTTTCCATGAACGACTGGGCACACTCTCCTTGATTGCCTCCCTCAGACCCTAAGTTTGTAGAGCTTGGGGCTGAGAAACCCCAGCGAATTTGCTTGCCCTTCGGGAGCCATGGCCCCGGTAGGTGGTGTAAGAGACCTCAATTGTCAGCACTGGTGGGAGCGGTAGCCGGCAATTACACGCCTCGAGTCCCGAGCCAATCCTGATTCCCTAGGTCTGGGTATCGCGCTCCTTGGAGAGCTGGGAGGGGCCATTACGGCAGAGGTGGGAAGGGCCCTTGAGGTTTCCCTGCGGTGTTGAGAGAGATGGCAATGGGATAACACACTTGTCGCGTTGGTTTCAATGAAGTTATCTCCTCCGACTGTGACGTCAGTTCGCTGCCATGGTGGTATCCCATTAAAATGGTGACCGTTCGTTCCCTTTGCTGGGTGACCAATGCAACAGGTGGGTCCTGACTATCTCTCCCAAGCCCCATTTCAATCCTGTGGCCACTGCCTATGAAGGCTCAGTTGGCTTTTAACTCTGTCAATTCCGAAAGCCCGACCAATTATTTCAGCGGGAATGTTAATGCTGAGTCACAAAAACCAGATGAATCTAAGATTGAATGCAGCCAATCCGGGCTTTGTGTGTGTTCTGAGGGGCCCAGACTGTTCGCACCAGATTCACAACAGGTCAATATTGCCTAGTGATTCTGAGCAAACAGCATTTAGACAGTTTACGACTCCCTATGCCCGCGCAGCTGAAGAGATCAGAGACTTGAATTCTCCATGCCTGCCTTCATAATGGATCTCCTGTATTGCTACTTTTTAATATCTGTGCATTTGCGTGTGTGTGTGTATATATATATATATATATATATATATATATATATATATATATACTGTTTAGATTTTTCAAAATATGAAATATATGTGTCTTATTATGCACTCCCTAAATACATTCATATTCATATCTGTGGATTTATAATCAACTTTCAACAAGATTATTTTCAGAAATAATCATCCACCTGAAATACATATTGTTTCCTAGTACTGAAAACTAAATTCAGTGAATGGTGCATACAAACCCTAATATTTCTACAGTTACTTAGCCAGTTTAAAATGAATGCAAGTAGATTCCTAGGGGACATGATGTGTATTTTGACTTTCATTTTTATTCAACACTTGTACGTTACTATGTCTTCAGTTCATGCACATGATGGGATATATATTTCAGTCACAAATTAGAAAATTTATAGGCATTTGTTTCACGATCAATCACTTCCTGATTCAGAACACATGTATTCCTCCATGTTTCTTGACTGGTCTTTTCATGAGACTTCTTTCCAAACATATTATTTTTGTTTAACATCATCACGTGTAAAGCAAAACTCAAACGCCATTCATCATAAACCATAATCCTAATATTACCATTAGATATATAACTGGTTGGAATGAATGATTGTATATCAATATAAGATTTCTTATATATTTTCACATATCAATTCAATCCATTATTTAAAGTGGAATCAGTTACGTTATTTATTCATAGTATGGTCTATTCATGCATTATCTCTATATTAATAGACACAGGGTACACCTCTTTGTACCCCTAATACTAATGTATACGTCTTCAAAATATTGCTCCCAGAAATGGTGAAAGAAATACTCATGCCACCTGATCTACATATACATTTTATCACAGTAATATTCTGAACAAAAAAAACCATGAAAATGTCACACTTATGATTGTACCAAAGCCGAAAAGGAAAGTGAACGTGGATAACTAATAACATCCATGTCCAGGTTGCCTAATGCTCTCAAATGTCATTCCCATTCGTGACGAGATATTTGTTTTTTCCTATGATTATGTATTCAAACTCAACCCTGTTGAAAATGTCTAATCCTATCACTCACTTTATACTTTGCCTGATTTCGTAATGTCTCTATTGACACCTGCTTTCCTACATATTTTCCCCAGTTTATCATTGTGACTGACTCTTCACATGTGCTGACATTTCCATTCACTCTCTAAACAAAACCCTATTGCTAAAGAAGCTTTTTATTCCAAATCATATCTCTTCTTTCTAAACCTACTGACTATCTTCCTAATCCTACTGACTATCCCTTTTTGACTGGATGTTCTCTTCTACATTCAATCATCCAAGGTACAAGGTCCTATGCCACTGTATTTCGATTTAACTGAGACAACTGTACAGAACATAATTCAACACTAAGTATCCAAATAAAGGGCCCAATGCCCTTCTGGGCTTCAAATCTTTCTTAGATTCCCGTTTTCATACATATATTTCACGTATATATTCTTATAAATATCGCAGGTTCCCAATCTCATTATTCTTCCTGCAGAATGATTCCTAACCCAAATCGAACATATTATTAACCGTAACCATACACTCACTTTGCAGGAGAGCAATAACAGTGTGGGTATTAAACTACAGGAATCTAGGGGATCTTCACCTGCTGAGAAACTCAAATGTTCATGCAGAAATGATCCCTGGTGAAGATGAAGGCAGCTATGAAGTACCTCAGAAAGCAAAAGTCATCTTCCATGGCAATCATCCTGGTCAGGATGGAGGGTTGTGTCTGAATCAGTCTCTCTCTTCTTAATGTATAGAACATGGACCAAACCAGTCCTGTGTGGAAGCTGTTCCCGGGTGCTTATGGTTGATATAACATTCTAACTAGAGAAAGTGTCCCATGAAAATCAGGACAGCCTCCACCTCATGATACTTTTGGAAGCAACTGTTAGGACAAAGTGGTTGCCAAGGCAGTGACATCATTCATATCCTGAAGGAAGTGATCTCACCTCACTTCCTTGGTGATGGAACTCTCTGAACTTGAAATCCAGGAAGCCACGCACCAAGAGACAGTCCCTGTCCTAGTCCCAGTGGTCTGACATGTTTGGATTTACCAAGGACAGAATCAGTCTTTCTTGGTACCTACAGATGTGAGGATGGCCAAATGCCAGGAAACCTCTGAAGAGGGGCTTTTCCTGAGAAAGCAGGTAGTGTCTCACCGCTGGCTCTTGAGAACTTCACAGAGTTGGCCAAGCAGACATGATCTGAGACAGGAGAGGTCATTTTGGAAGAACATAGAATGGCCCACCAGTCAGACGACACTCCAGGGAGTCACAGACCTACTAGGGGGAAGGAGGTGCCTTTTTGGGTGTGGGTGTGAGTTTGTGGTTTTGTCTCATGTTCTGATAATAGGTAGGAAAGGCGGTTTGTTTGGTATGGAGTGGAATATTTCTATTAAGTCCTTTGACAAGGCGAGTGTTTCTATGTGTGTGTATCCCACTGAGTCCATTGTTGTAGACATTAGAAAAGACAATGCATCAATGGATGTGTCCTGTCTAGTAGAAAGCTTCCCAGCATTCATCCTGCCCAATTCATGAGTGGACTCTGGCTTGCCTTATGGATGGGCAACACCTACAAGCTTCCTAATTTCCTGTTTCCTTTCTCAATTCTGGCCACTCTCCAGAATAGTATCGTGGTTTTGTGTCCAAGATTTGTACCTCCAAGATCTGTGACATGGCTATGTACTGGATAGCTGAAAGAAATGGCTAGCATCTCAGAAATCTCAAATATCTGTTGACCAGGAAAGTCTCAGTGGAGAAACCCCTCTTTGTTCCTTTTGCTTACCTATTGTTCTGTTGAATGTCAGGAAGTTTTTTGCCTCAAGCCACCACTTTGTGAACCCTGAAGAAAATAGTTGTCAAATGGAAATTAATGGGAATCACCTGTGACTCTTTGCTTAATTGCTTAGGATTGGGATATGTCTGAATCAGCCTGTTGGCCCTGTGTGAGGCTGTGGCTTAGATTTTCAGCACCTGATGGATCTAAAGATAGATCCCATGCATGCATCCAAAACCAAAATGGCAAAAAGATCAGATATTGTTGATGAACTCTCTTGCCTTCCTCTGGTAGGTTCCTGATATCCATCAAGTGAGAATAGGGATCCTTTGGGTCAAATGAGTTCTTCAAAGCCCTGCAGAGGCTAGGCCATAGGTGTTTGATTTTCATGACTCCAATTCACTTAAAGAATCTAAACCCCAAAGCCAGAAGGCCTCAAGTTGGAGAAGCCAAGCAATATTAAAGGCAGGCCTATTTGATCACTACTGGTTGACAGGAAGAGAGTCCAGGCCACCCTGACTTTAGGCAAATGAGGGGCAGGGAGCTTATTTTGGACACTGTCATGGGCTGCGTCCCTTATGGAAACCTCCAGCCAGAGAATATGATGAGTGTCTATATGGAAGAAGATGAGGGCCATGTGAGAGTGTTTGGTTTTAATTGTGGATATTTGTCTGGCGGTTGGAAGAGATCTCTGGGTCCACCTAGGCTTGCACTTTGGTGTGATTCCCCTTAGAGACTGAGTTCTTTTACTGATCTCAGAGAATTATTGCCAGGAATTGTGTTGGAATTTTAGATGGCCATGCATGAGAGTTGCCCTTGGAAAGTGACATCTAGGCCCAAGTTGACTTTCCGCAGAGCACAGGGAATCTCAGCCAGGATATCACATGATATTATTCTTAAAGACTTGGCAGCCATATTTGAGAGTCGAAACACACATGGACCATACATTGTAGACCTCAAGGGGCCTGGCTTAATCTGACTTTTCGCCACTTTTGGAAGCCTTGCCTGTAAGAATTCTCCAGAGTTTTCATTGAAATGAGCTTCCTCACCATTTAATGGTTTCTGAGTGAATTAAAATTCACAGTGCCTCCAACTTCATCCTTGAAAATTGGCTATATCAATACCATGAAATTTTTGAAATTCCCATGACCGGGTAGCACTGGAGAATATTTGGATGTCCTGTTGCTGATCATGAGTATACAAGACAGTGCCTTGATTGACTGGGTTTTATGAAAATGGTGTTGAACAGAGATGCCAGTAAGTTGGATCCTGCTGAGTAGTTGTACTAGAGTAGTGGTTGGCAGGTGTGTAATAAAACATCTGTGGTGGGGGCATTTGGATCTGCCATTGGCTTCCAAATGGATTGTGACTGACATTTTGCAGCCAGTAGACCCTTATATGTAAAAGCATATTGTTATATGGAGAGGTTTTAGGGCAATGTTCAGAATCAGGTTGCTATGGTCAATGGGGCAAGCTATGTGGGATAGAAGCCTGGTTGGTGCATTCTCCTGACGAACCTGACCCACCACACTTGACAGAACTTACTTCAGCACTGTGTCCCATTTGAAATCCTTGTATTTCATGAAACAAACACCAATCTCCCAGTGCAGCAGCAAGAAATACCACGAATAGTGGAGGATGACCAAATGGAATTACAGTCCACAAGGGGAGACACTTAGACCCCAGTGGCCACAGGTTACCTACAAATAGAAAATTCAGCACTGCTGCCTCATGTTCATTGGAAAATAAGAATCCATTTCATCCAGATCACATAGATGAAGACTCAGCTATGATGGTCTCACAACAAATGAAGCTAATGCTCCTGACAACAGCATATATTTTATTGCCCAACCTCAGAGGCAGTTTCTCCAGATGTTAGGCTGGCAAAACTTCATGTTTGTGGAGTTTTTACCCTGTCCCTTACTTTTGGAAACTCCTCTACCACCTGCAAATTTGTGAACTCCTGAGCATTGTTCATTACACCTATGTATTCACAGATTTTCTAACTCTTCTCCTCTAATTGTGTCTTATGTGGGGCGAAGGTAATGTCAAGGCATTGTGCTGAATGAGGGTGGGAAGATTTTTGTGTAGCACATATTTGCATACACATTTGATACATTTTCCAATTTTCCATTCGAAATACTGAATCCCTGACAGTAACACATACCCTACTAGACTTTGACTTTTAATCCTAATATGGTGGAGAAAAATAACCCAAACAGAATAGAAATACAAGAGGTTCACAGGAGGCATGGTGTATAGTTGGACTTGCCTTTCGTATGATAAATGGTAGGTGTTATAAATCTAGCGAATTTTAATTGAAATAGTTCTCCATGTGTTTTAAAAGTTAACAAACATGTGAATAACTGTCTCCCTTTCTCTGTAGCCTATTCATCACATGTATTTTTATATGCACATATAGAATTCTATCTGGTATCACTCGTACATTTTGTGAGGTGGCTGGCTTGGCAGATGCAAATTGTGAGAAGAGATCACTCCTACTAAATGCTGTTGGAACTGAAAATTCAACATATGAGTGAGCTTCTTATTTGAACAACATAAATCCATGTTCATTAAAATGAATATTTTTGGATCTGTGGATGATATATTACTTCGTGGTGAATTTCGATTGGCATACATAATGCTACTTTTTAATGTCTGTGTGTGTATGTGTGTATATATATATATATGTATATATATATATATATATATATATATATATATATATATATATATATTCACTCTCCAGATTTTTCAAAATATGAAGTATATTTTTCTTATTATACACTCCCTAAATTCACTCATATTCATGTATTTGGATTAATAATCAAGTTTTCACAAGAATATTCTCAGAATTATTCATCCACCAGAAATACATATTTGTTTCTTAGTACTGAAAACTAACTTTGGGGGATCCTATGATGGTGGTGAAGGGAGTGCATCACCCCCATGTACCACGTCACTGTGCGGGAGAATGACGAGTTATAATGGCTAAAACCTATCTTGTTAGAAATTTCCAGCAAAATTGGGGTGCTCCAAAAACTAGTCGACATATTTCCATCTCACGAGGATCAGCTACGCGGGCTCAAACACGAGTGATTTGTCCGCATAGAGGGTCATGCTGCTTATTCAGGAAATCGGTCTGCGGCTAGAGTCTGCGGCGTGCACTGGGAAACGAAGAGATAGCAATGCAAATATACAGCGGTGTGGATTCTGTGGGCTCCTGACAGGTATGCAATCACTGTGCTAAGTGCTGAATTCTGGGTTTGAGACGGGAAAGGATGCGGTCCAATTCAGTTCTCCACACCGGTCAGACCACAGAGGAAGCCAGCGGCCACCATCTTGGAGAGCTGATGTCACCATCCCTGTTTTCGACTGATCGAAGCTCATTCAGCTATAGAACAGGTAATTTCAGGTTGCCATTCACCTTTGTGTCGCAGACAAATTACTCAGGCTCAGTGCCAAAGAACCTGCAGAAACTCCGTCTTGGAGCCTGCTCCTATTAGAACATACACCAAGCCCAGAGCGGCCGAATTCCGCCTCTCGGAACTGATCTGGCCCAGGGCTAAAGAACCCGCGGAAACTGCTTCTCGTTCCTGGTCTTGCTGAATACTGTGGAGGTAAATATCAACCGAGCCTTCATAGGCAGTGGCAACAGGATTGAGACGCGGCTTGTGAGGGCCGGTCAGGACTCACCCATTGCTTTGGTCACCCAGAAAAGGGAACGAAATGCTGCCTTTCACATGGGATACCAACATGACAAATTTCTGATGTCATCAGAAAGCAGCAGAGGAGATAACTTCATTGATACCAGCAGTGACAGAAACAGTTGGTCTCCTGATGAAGAAAGTGAGTCACAAACACCCGGGTCTCTCTCACTTTGTCATCAAGCCAGAGGGGCAGAGCAGAACAGCTGCCCGCACCTGGAACAGACCCAGTGACACACCTGCATGGTAGTCACGTCAACCCAATTGGAGTAGAGGCAGAACAGAGCCGCTACCCGGGCCCAGAACAGGCCCAGCGACCCACAGGTGTGGTAGTCACGTCACCCCAATTGGAGTTGTTGCAGAGCAGAGCCTTCTCCCGTGCCTAGTACAATCCCAGTGGGTCACCGGCATGGTAGTCACATTAACCCAATAGGAGTAGGGGCAGAGCAGAGCCTTTGCCCATGCCCAGAACAGGCCCAGCAACCTGCAGGCATGGTAGTCACGACACACCAATTTGAGTAGGGGCAGAGCAGAGCCACCACCCGCGCCTGCAAGGTAGCAGACCTGCACCTGACCAGAAGAAGAGGCCCAGCGGCCTGCTGGCGCGGCAGACACTTTACCCCATTTGGAGTAGGGGCAGAACTGATCTGTAGCCCATGCTCACAAGGTATCCTGACCTGCGACCAACCGGCAGACCAGGCCCAGCGGCCCACCGGCGTGGTAGTCATGTCACCCCAATTGGGGTAGGGGTAGAGCAGAGCCGCCGCCCACACAAGCAAGGTAGGCAGACCTGCGACCGATCGGCAAAACACCGCAGGGGTCCACGGGCGTGGTAGACACGTCACACCAATTGGAGGAGGGGCAGAGGAGAGCAGCCTCCTGCGCCTGCATGGTAAGCAGACCTGCGACCGATCAGAATAACAGGCCTAGCGGCCCATCAGCGTGGTAGATATATCACCCCAATTGGTGGAACAGCACAGCCACCCCTGCCCCTGCAATGAAGACTTTTCAAATATACAAGAGCAATATAAATATATAGGGAGAAAATTTCAAAATCACAACAGTTTCACCAAGCAGAAAGAAACGCGAGCAGTATGAAAAGAAAAGGAAAAAAGAACCACAAGCAATGCAGGTCAACACAACTTTAGAAGAGGTAATAGCTGCAGCAGATGGAATGTCAGATAAAGAACTCAGGATATACATTCTTCAGATGATCTGAAGTCTCAAGGAAGACATTAGACAGCAAAATCAGACAATGAAAGATCACTTCAACAATGAATTACATAAACAAAACCAAGAAGCAAAAGATCAACTATACAGGGAGATAGAGGTTGTAAAAAATAACAAACAGAAATCCTAGAAATGCAGGAAGCAATAAACCATCTTAAAAACTCAATTGAGAATACTACCATCAGAGTAGAACACTTAGAAGATAGAACATCAGACAATGAAGACAAAGTATTTCAACTTGAAAAGAACATAGACAGCTCAGTCAAACTGTTAAGAAACCATGAACAGAACATCCAAGAAATATGGGATAAAATAAAGAGACCAAACTTAAGAGTCATTGGGATACAGGAAGGTATAGAGGTCCAAACCAAAGGAATGAGCAATCTATTCAATGAAATAATATGAGAAAACTTCCCAGACTTGAAGAATGAGACAGACTCCCAAGTTCTAAAAGCCTACAGGACGCCGAATGTGAAAAATCATAAGAGATCCACACCTAGACACATTATAATGAAGATGCCCAACATACAGAATAAGGAGAGAATTTTAAAATCTACAAGAGAAAGGAAGCAGATTACATTTAGGGGTAAACCAATCAGGATAACAGCTGATCTTTCAACAAAGACTCTGAAAGCTAGAAGATCCTGGAATGACATTTTTCAATCACAGAAAGAAAATGGGTTCCAACCATGTACTGTGTATCCAGCAAAATTAAGCTTCAGGATGGAAGATGAAATTAAAACTTTCCACGATAAACAAAAGTTAAAAGAATTTGTAGCTAGAAAACCATCTCTTCAAAACATCCTTGGCAAAATATTACAGGAAGAGTAATTGGAAAATAATGAAAACCAACAGTGGGAGGTAGGACATTAAAGGGGGGAAATAATCAAAGAGGAAAACAATCCATGTTTAATAACATAAATAAACAAATATGGCTGGAAGAACAACCCTTATCTCAATAATAACTGTAAATGTTAATGGCTTAAACTCACCAATTAACAGACACAGGCCAGTAGAATGGATCACAAAACAAGACCCAATAATATGCTGCCTACCGGAGACGCATTTGATAAGAAAAAGACATACATACACTGAAGGTGAAAGTTTGGAAAAAATCATATCACTCATATGGACTTCGGAAAAAAGCAGGAGTGTCCATACTCATATCAAATAAAATAGATTTCAAGCCAAAGTTAATCAAAAGGGATAAAGAGGGACACTACATACTGTTCAAGAGAACCATACACCAGCAAGACATAACAATCATAAATATGTATGCCCCAAACAATGGTGCAGCTATGTTCATCAAACAAACTTTTCTCAAGTTCAAGAGTCTAATAGACCACCATACAATAATCATGGGAGACTTCAACACAGCTCTCTCACCACTGGACAGGTCTTCCAAACAAAAGTTGAAATAGGAAACTATAGAACTCAATAACACAATTAATAACCTAGACTTAATTGACATATATAGAATATACCACCCAACATCAAGCAGTTACATTTTTCCTCAGCAGCACATGGATCCTTCTCAAAAATAGATCATATATTATGTCACAGGGCAACTCTTAGACAAATTAAAGGAGTAGAGATAATTCCATGCATCTTATCTTATCATAATGGAATGAAACTAAAAATCAATGATAAAAGAAGGAAGGAAAAACCATGCATCATTTGGAGAATGATCAATAGGTTACTGAATGATCAATGGGTTATAGAAGACATCAAGGATGAAAATAAAAAATTCTTAGAGAAAAATGAAAACACAGACACAATATATCGGAATCTATGGGACACATTGAAAGCAGTTCTAAGAGGAAAATTCATTGCTTGGAGTTCATTCCTTAGAAAAAGAAAAAACAACAAATAAATGATCTCATACTTCATCTCAAAATCTTAGAAAAACAAGAGCAAACAACAGCAAAAGAAGTAGAAGGAAAAAAATAATTAAAATCAGAGCAGAAATCAATGAAATCGAAACAAAAGAAACAATTGAACAAATTGACAAAACTAAAAGTTGGTTCGTTGAAAAAATAAATAAAATGGACAGACCCCTAGCCATGCTAATGAAGAGGAGAGAGAACTGAAATTACTATCATATGGGATGAAAAAGGCAATATCACAACAGATATTTCAGAAATACAGAAGATAATCAGAAATTACTTTGAATCCTTATACTCCAAAATAATAGAAGATAGTGAAGGCATCGAAATATTTCTTAAGTCATATGATCTGACCAGAGTGAGTTAGGAGGATATAGACAACCTAAACATACCAATATCAATTGAGGAAATAAAAGAAACCATCCAAAGACTACCAACTAAGAAAATCCCAGGACCGTATGGGTATACAGCAGACTTTTACAAAACCTTTAAATATGAACTAATACCAATACTTTTCAAGCTATTTCAGAAAATTTAAAAAGAGGGAGATCTTCAAATTCATTCTACGAGGCCAATATCACTCTGATTCCTTCACCAGATAGACACTTCAAAGAAAGAAGACTAAAGACCGATATCTCTAATGAACCTAAATGCAAAAATCTTAAATTAAATTCTGGCGAATCAGATACAAAAACATATCAAAAAAATGTGGACCATGATCAAGTAGGATTCATCCCTGGGATGCAAGGAGGGTTCAATATACGAAAATCAATAAGTGTTATTCACCACATCAATAGACTTAAAAATAAGAACCATATTATCATCTAGATAGATGCAGAAAAAGCATTCGGCAAAGTACAGCATCACTTTATGTTCAAAACTCTCGAAAAACTAGGAATAACAGGAACATTCCTCAATATTGTAAAAACAATCTATGCTAAACCGCAGGCTAGCGTCATTCTTAATGGAGAAAAATTGAAGACATTCCCTCCAAAATCTGGAACAAGACAGGGATGCCCGCTCTCACCACTTCTGTTCAATATAGTTCTCAAAAGACTGGCCAGAGCAATTAGACAGATGAAAGAAATTAAAGGCATATAAATAGGAAAAGAATAACTTAAATTATCACTATTGCAGATGACATGATTCTATACCTAGCAGACCCAAAAGGGTCTACAAATAAACTAATAGAGCTAATAAATGAATTCAGCAAAGTGGCAGGATATAAAATCAACACACATAAATCAAATGCATTCCTGTATATCAGCAACAAATCCTCTGAAATGGAAATGAGTACAACCACTCCATTCACAATATCCTAAAAAAAAAAATGGGAATCAACCTAACAAAAGAGGTGAAAGTCTTATACAATGAAAACTACAGAACCCTAAAGAGAGAAATAGAAGAAGATCTTAGAAGATGTAAAAATATACCCTGTTCATGGATAGGCAGAACTAACATCATCAAAATGGCGATATTACCAAAAGTTCTCTATAGGGTTAATCCAATGCCAATCAAAATCCCAAAGGCATTTCTTGTAGAAATAGAGAAAGCAATCATGAAATTCATATGAAAAAATAAAAGACCCAGAATTGCAAAACAATGCTAAGCAGGAAGTGTGAATCAGGTGGTATAGCGATACCAGACTTCAAACTATACTACAGAGCAATAGTAACAAAAATAGCATGGTACTGGTACCGAAAAAGGCAGGTGGACCAATGGTACAGAATAGAGGACACAGAAACCAATCCACAAAACTACAACTATCTTATATTTGATAAAGGGGCTAAAAGCATGCAATGGAGGAAGGATAGCATCTTCAACAAATGGTGTTGGGAAAACTGAAAATCCATATGTAACAAAATGAAACTGAATCCCTTTCTCTCGCCATGCACAAAAGTTAACTCAAAATGGATCAAGGAGCTTGATATCAAATCAGAGACACACTGTCTGATAGAAGAAAAATTTGGTTACGATGTACATACTGTGGGGTCGGGCTACAGATTCCTCAATAGGACACCCATAGTACAAGAGTTAATAACTAGAATCAACAAATGGGACTTACTCAACTAAAAAAGTTTTTTCTCAGCCAAAGAAACAATAAGACAGGTAAATATGGAGCCTACATCCTGGGAAGAAATCTTTACTACTCACACTTCAGATAGAGCCCTAATATCCAGAGTATACAAAGAACTCAAAAAATTAGACAATAAGATAACAAATAACCCAATCAACAAATGGTCCAAGGACCTCAACAGACACTTCTCAGATGAGGACATACAATCAATCAATAAGTACATGAAAAAATGCTCACCATCTCCAGCAGTCAGAGAAATGCAAATTAAAACCACCCTAAGATACCATCTCACTCCAGTAAGATTGGCAGCCATTATAAAGTCAAACAACAAGAAGTGCTGGCAAGGATGTGGGAAAAGAGGTACACTTGTACATTGCTGGTGGGACTGCAAATTGGTGCAGCCAATTGGGAAAGCAGTATGGAGATTTCTTGGAAAGCTGGGAATGGAAGCACCATTTGACCCAGCTATTCCCCTTCTTGATCTATTCACTAAAGACCTAAAAAGAGCATGCTACAGGGACACTGCTACATTGATGTTCATAGCAGCACAATTCACAACAGCAAGACTGTGGAACCAACTTAGATGCCCTTCAATAGAATAATGGATAAAAAAATGTGGCATTAATACACAATGGATTATTACTCTGCATTGAAAAATGAAAAAATCATAGAATTTGCAGGAAAATGGATGGCATTAGACTGGATTATGCTAAGTGAAGCTACACAATTCCTGTAAAACAAATGCCAAATGTCATCTTTGATATAAGGAGAGTAACTAAGAACAGATAGGGACAAAGAGCATGACAAGATGATTAACATTAAACAGGGATGAGAGGTGGAAGGGAGGGAGAAGCGAAATTGCATGGAATTGGATGGAGACACTCTGGGTCATACAAAATTACATACAAGAGGAATTGAGGGGAAAGGGAAAAATAATACAAGGGGGAGAAATTTATTACAGTAGAGGGAGTAGAGAGAGAAGTGGGGAGGGGCAGGGAGGCTAGGGGGGATAGTAGAGGATAGGAAAGTCAGCAGAATACAACAGACACTAGTATGGCAATATGTGAATCAATGGATGTGTAACTGATGTGATTCTGCAATCTGTATACAGGGTAAAAATGGGAGTTCATAACCCACTTGAATCAAAGTGTGAAATATGATATATCAAGAACTATGTAATGTTTTGAACAACCATAAATAAAAATTAAAAAAAAAACTATCTTTGGTGCATAATGCACACAATTCTAATATTTCTACAGTAACTGACCCAGTTTAACATCAATGCAAGTAGATTCCTATTGGACATGATGTGTATTTTGACATTCACTTTTATTCAACACTGATACATTACTATTTCATCAGTTTATGACATAACAGGATATATATTTCATTCACAATTTAGAAAATTTATAGGCATTTGTTTCACTTTCAATCACTTCCTGCTTCAGAACACATGGATTTCTCCATATTTCTTGACTGGTCTTTTCATGAGACTTTTTTCCAAACATATTATTTTCGATTTCCATAATCACTTTTGAAACAAAACTCACACACACTTCATGATAAACAATAACCCTAAGATTACCATTAGATATATAACTGGTTGGAGTGAATGATTGTATTTCAATATATGATTTCCTATATATTTTCAGATATCAATTCAATCCATTATTTAAATAGGAACCAGTTATAATATTTATTCACAGTATGGTCTATTCATGCATTATCTCTATATTCATAGACACAGGGTACACCACTTTGTACCCCCAATACTAATTTATATGTCTTCAAATATTGCTCCCAGTAATCGTGGAAGAAATACTCATGTCATATGATCTACATATACATTTGATCACAATATTTTTCTGGGCACAAAATGCAAAAATCACACTTATGATTGTACCAAATACTAAATGGAAAGTGAACATGGATTACTAAAACGATAAATGTCCTGGTTGCCTAATGCTTTCAAATGTCATTCCTATTGGTGACGACATATTTGTTTCTTCCTAAGATTATGTATTCAATCTCAACCCTATTGAAAATGTCTAATCCTATCACTCACTGTATAATTGCCTAATTTCGTAAGGTCTGTATTGATATTTTCCTTTCTACATATTTTCCCCAGTTAATCATTGTGACTGACTCTTCACATGTGCTGAAATTTACATTCACTCTATAACGAAAACACTATTGCTACAGAACTTTTGCTCCATGTCCTATACTCACTCTATTTCCTAAACCTACTGACTACCTTCCTAATCCCACCGACTATCTCAATTTGAGTGGATGTTCTCTTCTAAAATCAATCTTCCAAGGTGTAAGGTCCTATGCCATTGATTATCGATTTATCTGAGACATCTGTGCAGAACGTAATTATAAGCTAAGTATCCCAATCAAGGGCCTAATGCCCTTCTGGGCTTCAAATCTTACCTAGATTTCTGTTTCCATACTTATATTTCACCTCTATAATCTTATAAATATCGCAGGTTCCCAATACTATTAATCATCCTTCACAATGATTCGTAACCCAAATCAAACATGTTATTAACCCTAACCATACACTCTTCCCTCAATCTAACTTTGCAGAAGAGCAGGGACAGAGTTCGTCTTACAATACAGGAATGTAGGGTATCTTCCTCCTGCTGAGAACCTCAAATGTCCATGCATATTTGATCCCTGGAGAAGATGTAGGCATCTATGAAGGACCTGAGAGAGCAAATGTCATCTTCCATCGCAAACAACCTTTCCAGGATGAAGGGTTGTGTCTGAATAAGCCTCTCTCTTGTTAATGTACACAAGATAGACCAAACCAGGCATGTGTGGAGAGCTGTTCCTGGGTGCCTATGGTTGATATACCATTCTAACTTGTAAAAGTGTCACAGGAAGTAAGGGCTGCCTCCATCTCATAGGATAAAGTGGTTGGCCAAGGCAATGACCTCAAAGAATTCCTGAAGGAAGTAATCTCACCTCACTTTCTTGGTGATGGAACTCTCTGAACTTGGAATCCGGGAAGCCAGGCACCCAGAGCCAGTCTCAGTCCCAGTCCCAGTGGTCTTATTTTTTGGATTTACCAAGGACAGAGTCAGTCTTTCTTTGTACCTACTGAGGTGAGGATGAACAAATGTCAGGAAAGCTCTGAAGAGGGGCCTTTCCTGAGACAGCAGGTAGTGGCTCACCGATGGCTAGTGACAACTTCACAGATTTGGCCAACGAGACCATATTTGACACAGAACAGGCGATTTCATCAGAACATAGTTTGGCCCACCAGTCAGAGGACACTCCCAATAGTCACAGACCTACTTGGGGAAGGAGCTTCCTTTGTGTGTGTGGGTGTGGGTTTGAGATTTTGTCTCATGTTCTGAGAATAGGTAGGAAAGGCGGTTTGTTTGGTTTGGAGTGAACTGTTTCTGGTAAGTCGTTTGACAAGGCCAGTGTTTCTTTGTCTGTGTATCCCACTGTGTCCGTGGTTTTAGATATTAGAAAAGAGAATGAATCATTGGATGTGTCCTGTCTAGACTCAACTTGCCCAATTTATGAATGGACTGCGGCTTGACTTATGGGTGGACAACTCCAACAATCTTCCTAAGTTCCTGTTTTCTTCCTGAATTCTGGCCACTCTCCAGAATAGGCTCATGGTTTTTTGTCCAAAATATGTACCACCTCCAAGCTCTGTGACATGGCCATGTACTGGATAGCTGAAAGAAATGGGAGCATCTCAGAAAACTCAGATATTAGTTTGACCAGGAAATTCTAAGTGAAGAAACCCTGCTTTGGGCCTTTTGCTCACCAATTGTTCTGATGCCCTGAATGTCAGGAAGGTCTTTGCCTCAGGCCACACCATTGTAGAGCCTAAAGAAACAGTTTTCAAATGGAAATGAAAGGGCATCACCTGTGGCTCTTTGCTTAATTGCTTTGGAAAGGGATGTGTCTGAATCAGCCTTTTGGCCCTGTGTGAGACTGTGGCTTAGATTCTCAGCACCTGATGGATCTAAAGAAGGATCCCATGTGTGCATCCAAAACCAAAATGGACAAAAGAGCAGTCAGTGTGGATGAAGTCTCTCGCATTCCTCTGTAAGGTTCCTGTCATCCATCATGTGAGAATAGTGATAATTTGGTTCAAATGTGTTCCTCAAAACCCTGCAGAGGCTAGCCCATAAGTGCTTGGTTTTTCTCAAGACTCCAATTCACATAAAGAATCTAAAACACACAGTCAGTATGCCTCAAATTGGAGAAGCAGTGCCATATTAATGGCAGGCCTATTTGATCACTCTTGGTTCACTGGAAGGATGTCCTGGCCACCCTTATTTTAGGCAAATGAGGGGCAAGGGAGGTTATATTGGACACTGTCTTGGGCTGCACCCCTCATGGAAACCTCCAGCCAGAGATTATGATGATTGTGGAAATGGAAGAAGATGAGTGCCATGTGGAAGTGTTTTGGATTTAATTGTGGATATTTGTGTGACACTTGGAAGACATAACAAGGTCTACCTGGGCTTGAAGTCTGGTGTGATTCCCCTTATAGACTGAGTTCAGGAACTGATCTCAGAGAAGTATTGCCATGTATTGTGTTGTGATTTAAGAGGCCATGTATGAGAGTCACCCTTGGAAACTGAGATCTAGCCCCAGAGTGGCTTTCCACAGAGCACTGGGAATTTCAGCCAAGATAACACATGATTTCATTCGACAGACTTGGCAGCCATAGTTGAGAGTGAAAACACACATGGACCTCATATTGCAGACCTTAATGGGCCTGGCTTAATGTGACCTTTTGGCCATTCTTTGGGAAGCCTTGCCTGTGAGGGTTCTCGAGAGCTTTCATTGAAATAATCTTGCTCACCATTTACTGGTTCCTGAATGAATTGAAACCCACAGTGCCTCCAACTTCATCCTTGAAAAATGTCTAAATAAATACCATGAAATTTTTGAAATTCCCATGACCAGGTGGCACTGGAGAATCTTTGGATGTCCTGTTGCTGATCATGGATGTACCAGACAGTGCCTTGCTTGACTGGGTTTTATGAAAATTGTGTAGAACAGAGGTGCCAGAAAGTTGCAGCCTGCTGAGAAGTGGGCCTAGAGCTGTGGTGGGCAGGAGTGTGATAAAACATCTGTGTTGGAGCAATGTGGATCTTCCATTGACTTCCAAATGGCTTGTGGATTACATGAAGCAGCCCGCAGACCCTTGTAATTAAAGGCATCTTGTTATATGGAGAGGATTCAGGGCAATGTTCAGAATCAGGTTGCTATGGACAAGGATGCAATGTGGCAAGCTTTGAGGGATAGAAGCGTGGTTGGTGCGTTCTTCTGCAGACTCTGAACCACCACACATGACAGAACTCCCTCCAGCACTGTGTCTCAGTTGAACTCCTTGAATTTCATGAAGCAAATGCCAAACTCCCAGTTCAGCAGCAAAAACCCCACAAAAAGTGCAGGAGGACCAAATGGCTTCACAGTCCAACGGGGAAACACTTAGCCCCCAGAGGCCACAGTTTACCTAAAAAGAAGAAAATCAACACTGCTACCTCATGTTCATTGGAAAATAAGATACCATGTCCTCCACATCACATAGAGGCAGACCCAGCTTTGATGGTCTCACTACAAAGGAAGCCAATTCTCCTGACAACAACATATTTTTCACGTTCCCAAACTCAGAGGCAGTTGCTCTAAAAGATTTTAGGCCAGCAGAGCTCCATGTTTGTGGAGTGTTTACCCTGTCCCTTACTTTTGGAAACTCCTCTACAACCTCCAAGGTTGTGAACTCCTGAGCATTTTCCATTCCAGATATGTATTCACTGATTTTCTATCTATTCTCCTCTAACTGTGTCTTACTTGGGGTGAAGGTAATTTCAAGGCATTGTTCTGGATGAGAGTGGGAGGATATTTGTGTAGCATATATTTGCATACAAATTGGATTCAATTTCCAATTTTCCTTTTGAAATACTGAATCCCTGACACTAACCCATACATACTAGACTCAGACAACTCATCCTAATATGATAGAGAAAAATAACACAAACCTATAGAAATACAAGCAGTTCATTGGAGGCATGTTGTATAGTTGGACTTGCATTTTGCATTGTACAAGGTAGGAGTTATAAATCTAGTCAATGTTTAATAGAAAAAGATCTCCATGTGTTTTTAAAGTTAACAAATATGAGAATTCATGTTTCCCTTTCTCTTTAGCCTATTCACACTTGTATATTTATATGCATATATAGAATCCTACCAGGTAACACACGTACATTTTTGTGAGGTGGCTGACTTGGCAGATACAAATTGTGAGAAGAGATCACTCCTCCTAAATGCTGTTGGAACTGAAAATTCAACCTATAGGGAGCGTCCTAGTAGAACAACATTATATGTAAACTCATGTTCAGTAAAATAAATATTTTTGCATCTGTGGATTATATATATTTACTGATGAATTTCGATTGGCATTTATATTGCTACTTTTTAATGTCTGTGAGTGTTTTGTGTGTGTTTGTGTGTGTGTGTGTGTGTGTGTACACTCTCCAGATTTTTCAAAACATGAAATATATGTGTCTAATATACACTCTCTAAATTCATTTATGTTCATGTATGTGGATTTTTAATCAACTTTTCACAAGATTATTCTCAGAAATATTCATCCACCTGAAATACATATTTGTTTCCTAGTACTGAAAACTAACTTCAGGGAATGATGCATACAAATCCTAATTATTCTACAGTAACTGACCCAGTCTAACATCAATGCAAGTAGATTCCAATGGGACATGATATGTAATTCTTTATTCATTTGTATTCGACACTTTTACATTATTATTTCTTCAGTTTTTGCACATCATAGGATATACATTTCATCCACAAGTTCACAAATTTGTAGGCATTTGTTTCAAATTTAATCACTTTTTGCTTCAGAACACATGTATTGTCAGAACACATGTATTGTTTGCTTCAGAACACACTTTTTGCTTCAGAACACACTGGTCAGGATGAAGGGATATGTATGAATCAGCCTCTCTCTTCTTATTGTAGAGAAGATGGACCAAACCAGGCCTGTGTGGAGAGCTGTTCTTGGGTGCCAATGGTTGATATACCATACTACCTTGTGAAAGTGTCACAGGAAGTAGGGGAAGGCTCCATCTCATGGGACGTTTGGAAGCAAGTGTTAGGACAAAGTCGTTGCCAAGGCAGTGACCTCATTCAGTTCCAAAGAAAGTGACATACCTCATTTCCTTGGTGATGGAACTGTCTGAACTTGGTATCCAAAAAGCCAGGCACCAAGAGGCAGTCCCAGTCCCAGTCCCAGTGGGCTCACTTGTTTGGATTTACCAAGGACAGAGTCAGTTTTCTTGGTACCTAATGATGTGAGGATGGCCAAATGCCAGGAAAGCTCTGAAGATGGACCTTTCCTGAGAAAGCAGATAGTGGTTCACCACTGGCTCCTGACAACTGCACAGAGTTGGCCAAGGAAACCAGATCTGAGAGAAGACAGACCATTTCAGGGGAACATAGTATGGCCCACCAGTCAGAGGACACTCTGGATAGTCACAGACCTACTTGGGTGAAGGAGGTGCATTTGTGGGAGTGTGTGTGGGTTTATTGTTTTGTCTCATGTTCTGAGAATAGATGGGAAAGGCGGTTTGGTTTGGAGTGGACAGTTTCTAGTAAGTTGTTTCACAAGGTGAGTGTTTCTATGTCTGTGTATCCCACTGTGTCCATTGTTGTAGACATTGGAAAAGAGAATGCATTAATGGATGTGTCCTGTCAAGTGTAAATCTTCCCATATTTCAACCTGCCCAATATATGAATGGAGTGCAGCTTGTCTTGTCGATGTGCAACACCTGCTATCTTTCTAAGTTGCTGTTTTCTTCCTGAATTCTGGCCACTCTCTAGAATAGGCTCATGGATTTGTGTTCAAAATATGTACCACCTCCAACTCTGTGACATGGCCATGTACTGGATAGCTGAAGAGAATTGCGAGCATCTCAGAAAACTCAGATATCAGTGTGACCAGGTAAGTCTCAGTGGAAAAACCCTGCTTTGGGCTTTTTGCTTACTTATTGTTGTTTTTCACTCAATGTCAGGAAGTTCTTTGCCTCAATCCACCCCTTTGTGAAGCCTGAAGTAAACAATTTTCAAATGGAAATGAATGGCATCACCTGTGGCTCTTTGCTTAATTGCTTTGGGAAGGGATGTGTCTGAATTAGTCTCTTGGCCATGTGTGTGGCTTTGAGTTAGATTCTCAGCACCTGATGCATCTAAAGAATGATCCCATGTGTGCATCCAAAACCATAATGGCAAAAAAATCATTCATTATGGATGAAGTCTCTTGCCTTCCTCTGTTAGGTTCCTGAATTCCATCAAGTGAGAATAGGGATTCTTTGGGTCAAATGAGTTCTTCAATTCCCTGCAGAGGTGCTTGGGTTTTCGAGTAACTCCAAATCACATAAGAAATTGATACCTGAAATCAGTAGGCCTCAAATTGGAGAAACACAGAAGTATTAATGGCAGGCTTATTGGATCACTCCTGGTTCACAGAAACGGTGTCCAGGCCACCCTGACTTGAGGCAAATGAGGAAAAAGCGACCTGATTTTGGACACTGTCTTGGCTTTTCTCATGACTCCAATTCACATAAAGAATCTAGACCCCACAGTCAGAGAGCCTCAAATTGGATAAGCGGAGAAGTATTAAGGGCAGGCCTATTTGATCACTCCAGGTTCACAGGAAGGGTGCCCAGGCCACGCTGAAGTTAGGCAAAAGAGGTGCAAGAAGCTTATTTTGGACATTTTCTTGGGCTGCACAACTCATGGAAAACTCCAGGAAGAGGTTATGATTAGTGTCTATATGGAAGAAGAATAGGGCCATGAGGGAGTATTCTGGTTTTAATTGTTTTCATTTGAGTAGCGGTTGGAAGAGTTGTCTGGGTCCACCTGGACTTGAACTCTGGTGTGATTCTCCTTATAGACTGAGTTCTGGAACTGACCTGAGAGTAGTATTGCCATGAATTGTGTTGGGATTTTAGGAGGCCAGGCATGAAGTTGCCATTGGACCCTGAGATCTAGGCACAGGTTGGCTTTCCACAGAACACTGCGAATCTCAGCCAGGATATTACATGATTTAATTCTGAAAGACTTGGCATGCATTATAGAGATTCAAAACCCACATGGACCTCGCTTTATAGACCTCAATTGGCCTCGCTTCATGTGACTTTTTGGCCACTCATTGGGTAGCCTTGCATGTGAGAGTACTCCAGAGCTTTGCCTGAAACTAGTTTCCTAACCCTTTAAGGGTTCCTGAATGAATTGAAACCCACAGTGCCTCCAACTTCATCCATGAAAAATTGCTAGATAATTACGATGAAATTTTTAAAATTCCCATGACCAGATGTCACTGGAGAACCTTTGATGTCCTGTTGATTATCATGAATATACCAGACAGGGCCTTGATTGACTGGGTTTCATGAAAATGGTGTAGAACAGAGATGCTAGTAAGTAGGAGCCTGGTGAGTAGTGGGCCTAGAGAAGTGTTATGCAAGTGAGTGATAAAACATCTGTGGTGGGGCCATGTGGATCTTCCATTGGCTTCCAAATGGCTTGAGACTGACATGGTGCAGCCATCAGACCCATATACGTAAAGGCATATTTTTATATGGAGAGGTTTTAGGGCAATGTTCAGAATCATGTTGCTATTGTCAAGGGGGCAAGCTACGTGGGATAAACCCTGGTTGGTGCATTCTCCTGGAGACCATGCCCACCACAGCTGACAGAACTCCCTTCAACACTGTCTCCCATTTGAACTCATTGTATTTCATGAAGCAAATACCAAACTCCCAGTGCAGCAGCAAAAAACACGACGATAATTGGAGGATGACCAAGTTGTGTCACAGTCCACACGGGGAGACACTTAGCCCTCAGTGGCCACAGTTTACCTACAAAGAGAGAATTCAGCACTGCTACCTCATTTTTATTGGAAAATAAATAACCATGTCCTCCAGGTCACATAGAAGCAGATCGAGCTTTGATTGTCTCACTACAAATAAAGCTAAAGCTAATGAAAACAACATATATTTTAAGTGCCCAACGTCAAAGGCAGGTTCTCAAAAAGTCTGTAGGCCAGCAGAGCTCCATGTTTGTGGAGTGTTTACCCTGTCCCTTACTTTTGGAAACTCCTCTACCACCTCCAAAGATGTGAAATCTGGAGCATTTTCCATTCCTGATAGGTATTCACAGATTTTCTAACTCTTCTCCTCTAATTGTGTCTTACTTGGGGCGAAGGTAATGTCAAGGCATTGTTCTGGAGGAGAGTGGGAAGAATTTTCTGTAGCATATATTTGAATACACATTGGATTCAGTTTTCTATTTTCCATTCAAAATACTGAATCCCTGACTCTAACCCATACCCGACCAGACTCTGACTACTAATTCTAATATGATGGAGAAAACTAACCAAAACAGAATAGAAATACAACCAGTTCAGTGTAGGCCTGGTGTATTGTTGGGCTTGCCTTTTGCATGATACAGAGTTGGAGTTATGAATCTAGTCGATTTGTTGTTGAAATAGTTGTCCATGTATTTTTAAGGTTAACAAATATGTGAATTCCTGTCTCCCTTTCTCTGTATTCTTATATGCACATATAGATTCCTACCTGGTACCACACGTACATTCTTGTGAGGTGGCTGACTTGGCAGATACAAATTGTTAGAAGAGATCACTCCTACTAAACTTGTTGGAATTGGATATTCAACCTATGGGTGAGCTTGCTAGTTGAACAGCATTATACATAAATCCATGTTCAGTAAAATTAATATTTTTAGATCTCTGGATGATGCATATTTTATAATGAATTTTGATTGACATATATATTGCTACTTTTTTGTCTGTGTGTGTGTTTTGTATATATATATATATATATATATATATATATATATATATATATATATATACACACTCTCCAGATTTTTCAAAATATGAAATATATGTGTCTTATATACACTCCCTAAATTCATTCATGTTTATGTATGTGGATTTATAATCAACTATTCACAAGATTATTCTGAGAAATATTCATCCACCTGAAATTTGCCTAATGATCTCAAACGTCAATCCTATTTGTGACTACATATTTGTTTCTTCCTAAGATTATATATGTAAACTCAACCCTGTTCAAAATATCTAATCCTATCACTCACTTTATACTTTGCCTGTTTTCGTAATGTCTCTATTGATATCTGCTTTTCTACATATTTTCCCCAGTTCATCATTGTGACTGACTCTTCACCTGTGCTGACATTTACATTCACTCTCTAATCGAAACCCTATTGCTAAAGAACTTTTTTTTCCAATTCCTATACTCACCCTTCTTCCTAAAAGTACTGACTATCTTCCTAATGCTATAGACTATCCCTTTTTGACTGGATGTTCTCTTCTACATTCAATCATCCAAGTAAATGTGGGGCGAGCTTCAGAGGAGGAGACAACCAACAGACTATCTCATGCAACATCAAAAGGTTTTTTGGGTGTCCAGCATGCTGGGGCTCAGAGATCACTTGAATCGAGCAGATAGCCCTGAGAATAGCTTAGGTAGAGCTTATATACTTTCCCTGGAGAGGGCAGGGAGGGAATTTTATTGATGGGTCAGGGCGAGTGGGTGGTTTGCGTGCAACTGGGTGAGGGAGTACATTCTGCAGTTGCGCAGTTGGGGACAGAACATTCTGGGAACAAGATTTGCAAGCATTTCTCAAGATTTCAACAGTGTTTTGTTAAGCATACAGAAAAACAAGAAGTGACAAGTACCTATTTTATTAACCTTTAATTCCCCACTTCTTCTTCTGGCTACTTTTAATCATAAAAATGATCATTGGAGGGTGTCACATTCTATGTCTGCTAGTGGGGTATTACCATAAGTTTAACTCGTCCAATTTGAGCCTGGAGAAAAGAAATTACACGGTTGAGCAAACAGGGTTTTATAGTTAGCAATAATATGAGGATTATTATTGGACCTGCCAGGTTGATAAAAACGTAGTTAACCAGGAGGAGTGTGTGAACCAAGACTCAAGCCACCCTTTTTGGGCCTCTCTCTCTTGTTGATGCTCTTCAAGGTGTCTTTTAAATTTACTCATAGATTTTATTACAACTCCAGTATGATCAGCATAAAAACAACATTCTTCCCTCAATGCATCACAAAGGCCCCCTTCTCTAATAAAGAGGAGGTCCAACCCTCAACTGTTCTGTAAAACAACTTCAGAGAGAGAGGTTAAAGATTCATGCAAAGCTCTGATGGGGGTTTCTAATATCTTAGTTTTGCTCTATTGCTGCTTCTAATTGGGTCATTTGTTGTGTCCCATGGACAATGGCAGTGGCTCCTGTGCCCACCCGTGCAGCAACTCATATTCATAATAGGATGGCTAAAGTGAGCGATACATGTTCCCAGTGGAACCGGTTGTATGCCCCCCCCATTTGATCTTCAAACAAACCTGCATCATGATAGAGCACTCTGGGAAACATCTGCACCATTTCAAAATTAATCCCTTATGTTGACCATTTCATGAAAACATAAACAATGTTTAAGTATATAGAATTATGCTGTTGTAGGGACAGACAAGGCAAGGCACCTAAGATAGCACTGAAGACATGGAAACATTCCTATTTTGTTGCAACCGGATTCAGAAGGCATTGCTTCTGTTGTAATCAATTAATCCCCTGAAACTCAAGTTTAGGTAGTTTCAGAATTTTGTACCCAGCATATAAGGATGGGGCTCAGAAGTTTACAGTCTGCAGAAGTTCAAAAAAGCAGTATTTGTTTCTGATTTTTCCTCTGTTCTGGGCAAGTTAAATTTTCAAGGACACATGGGAGGGGGAGAGCTTTTTATTCCCTTTCTTATTTTCCCCCTGCCAGCTGTTACAACGGAGCCCATTTGGTAATTTCTTTATCTTAGAAATGTAGCCATTTCTGTGAAGCCCCAGCTGAAGGCCAGAGGCCTTGTTCACATATTTTGTGAAAAACAAGTTAGGGGTTGTCTAGCTTAGAAGTACTGAGTTTTTTAGCCAGTGGCCAAGTAGAACAGGGCAATACAAAAAGAGAAAGTTTATCTACATTGAACTCTTTATAGAAACTCTATGCTGAAAGTTCTAAATTCAGCCATGGTGAAGACTTCTGGAGAAGGACATTTAAGACTTTTCTGTGGGCCTGGTACAGAGGGGGAATACGGGGAAGGTGGGGCTGAGAGAAGCTCTGAGGATCTGAGAATGAGGAAAAAGAGAGATGTAAAAGAATAATTGGAAAGGGGTTTGGGAATTTCCTAGCAACAAAACTTCAGCAGTAGAACAGGTAGAGCAGAGCAGAAAACGGGAGTGAGTATCCCAAAATTCTGTGAGGGACTTTAAATTTTAGTAACCTGTTTTCAGTGATGACAAAGCAACTTTAATGGCCATTTATATTACATCTTGGATAAGGGTCTGAGATCTCTCCTCAGCTCGTTTGAGCTTTGGGTTAGCTGGAAAGAGGACCTGGTGGGACCCGGTGAGGGCACTGACAGGAGAAGAGAGGAATGAGTCGGTGGAGGTGTACCTCAGTACCTGCTACCTCACTAGTGGGCAATTGTCTGAGAACTGGTGGAGGTTTGGGTTTCTGATCTAGTAATTGGAGGGGAGAAATCAGGTTGCTGAGGTGGGAGTGACAGCAGAGAGTCTGGAGCAGAAGGCTGAGGATAAAAATCTATTGGAGAAGCATAGTTCAGGATGTGAGTGAAGGAGGGAAAAGGCTTCCACATAGGGGAATCTCCTTTCACCCTTTTTAGCACTTGCAGAAGTTAAAAAGGTCACGCAAAATTTGAGGATCTAGAGACCCCTCTGGGGGCCATCCTTTTTCTGTTTTCTACTTGGTAATATGGCCAATACTGTGTAATGAATTTGATGAAGTATTGGGGTTCCATCAGGCAGCCCCTGTATGATCACATCTCCATGAAATACAGAAGAAGTCGGCTTTTCCCCCACACAGCCGTTACTGTTTGTGGCTTTGATAGTTTGCCGGGCAAACATAGTAATCTAGGCTAGCCAACCGCATCTGGCTCGCGTGTCCCTACATCCATAATGTTTGTTTCCATTATCTATGGTACGGAAGGGATTTAATGGTATTTTAGTGGGATTTTCTTCATCAGGGATATCCCAATAAAAAAGACCTATGGCCAGCTGACAAATGTCTGGGTGGAGAGATGGCCACCAGGTCCCTAAGGGGGCTGTATGCGAGATAGATTATACTCTTTTCCAGTAGGATTTGTGATCAGGCATCGCTGCTTAACAGGCTGATGAGGGTTAGGACTACTTGTGGCCAAGGGGAGAGTATATAACCTTATCCACATGGCGAATACACAATTTGAAACTGTTACCAGTCTTTTCCAGTTTCCAGAAAGATTCTGGACAAGGAGCAGGCTTGAGATGAGAGGCATGGATCCAGGAAGTGATTCTGTATACCTTTACCACTGTAGGTGTTATAAGTAGCACCTGGTATGGTCCTTTTCAGCAGGGTTCCAGGGATGACACCTGATGTCATCTTACATACATGAAGTCTCTTATTTGATATGGATGTGGAATCCCCTGGTACACAGATTGGTAGGCAGTGGCCAGCTATTTTCACAGGTATCACTGAGTTCTTTCAAGAGCTTTAAGTCTGTCAACCAAGAGGGTGTGAAATGGATCCTTAGGTCTTACAGTTGGGCTTAGGACCCTTACTGGACGAGGGCCACCATAGAGAATTTCTCAGGGGGTAAGGCTACTCAAAGAAACAGAAGGATTTTTTCTTGCATGAAACATTGCATAAGTCAGGAGTATAGTCCAATCTTCTATGCTGGTCTCTAAGCTTAATTTCGTTAAGGTCTCTTTAATTGTTCTATTCATTCTTTCTACTTCTCCTGAACTCTGGGGTCTATAAGCACAATATAACTTCCAATTAATCCCCAGGTTCCTGGCTAACCCCTGACTTACCTGGGCCATGAACATCGGTCCATTATCAGATCCTATTACCGGCTTAGCTTCCTCCAATGGTAGAGAGGCTTAGTCAGAAGCAGGGGAATCACTTAGAGTGTGTTGTGTGTTAGGGGACGAGGGCAGTGGATAAGGAGGGGAAGAAGAGTCCAGTAGAGTCAAATCTTGTGACTCAGGGAGAACAGAGGGTGGAGGAGGTGGAAGAGGTGAGGGTTTGAGAGATCATGGGGGAAGGAGTATGAGCAGAGGCATGGGCAAGGAAAGGCTTCACCCATGGAGGAGGAGATTTGCAGAGGTCGGCAAAGTTAAGATATATGGCTGTTGATCAGGATGGCTATGTGGCCCTGGCTGAAAGACAATATCTCTGACGACTCCAAAATGGGCCATTCTGAGGCACAGAGAGTCTGCCAGGTCTAGCGTTTTACTGAAAAAAGAAAGATACTGAGCCCTTAAGCGGACTTTGGTTCAGTGATCAAGGGTCAGGGACAGAGGCATTGAAGTGCTCTGTCCCATAATGAAAGGTACACAAACAGTAAAAGCAAAGTCACATGACACAGATAAGACAAGAACATGAAGACAGGCAATGTACGTCCAACACTGAGACCAGGAATGCGTAGCCGGCAAAACCCGATAGGATGGCAATACCTAATCTAAAACAAAATATCACTGAGTCGATGAAGCAATTGTTCCTTGATTCTCCGAGTCCTCTGCGGGGTCCCCCATGGAGGTGCCCTATGTCTCTGTGACACGTCTCTCAGCCACCATCGGAGAGACCCCAGGCTCTTCATCGCCAGCAATTTTGCCAAGCCCTAACATGACACCTGAAACCAGAAAGAAGCGCCTTACTTGCTCCGAGAGGAGCCCGTTGGGTGTCTCTCATCCGCCACTTCCAGAACTCGGTGGAACCTCAATATGTAAAGTTCAGGCGAGGGTCGGAGCAAGAGACTACCAAGAGACTGTCTCATGCAACAGCAAAGGGTTTTTTTTTGGGTCCAGCTTGCTGGGGCTCACAGCTAACTTAAATAGATCAGAGAGCTCTGAGAACAGCTTATGCAGAGCTTACATACATTTCTTGGAGAGGGAAGGGAGGGAAGTTTACTGATGTGTAAGGGTGAGTGGGCGGTTCGCGTGACACCCAGTGAGGCAGTACATTCTGCAGTTTGGCAGTTGGGAACAGTACATTCTAGAACAAGATTAGCAAACATTTCTCAAGATTTCAACAGTGTTTTGTTAAGCATACAGAAAAACAGGAAATTACAAGTACCTATTTTATTAACCTTTCACTACCGACTATCCCTTTTTGACTGGATGTTCCTTCTACATTAATTCATGCAAGGTACAAGGACCTATGCCATTGTATATCGATTTATCTGAGACATCTCTGCAGAACGTAATTCAATGCTGCGTATCCCAATCAAGGGCCCAATGCCCTTCTGGCATTCAAATCATACTTAGATTTTTTTTTTCATACATATATTACACCTATATATTCTTATACACATAGCAAGTTCCCAATACCATTATTCATCCAGCACAATGATTTCTAACCCAAATCAAACATGTTTTTAACCATAATCATACACTGTTCCCTCAATCTAACTTTATAGAAGAGCAGGGAAAGAGTTGATTTTACAATAAAGAAATGTAGGGAAACTTCCACCTGCTGTGAACCTCAAAGGCCCATGCAGAAATGATCCCTGGAGAAGATGTAGGCAGCTATGAAGGACCTGAGAGACCAAAAGTCATCTTCCATGGCAAACAACCCGGTCAGGATAAAAGGTTGTGTCTGAATCAGATTCTCTTCTTAATGTAGAGAACATGGACCAAAACAGGCCTGTGTGGAGATCTATTCCTGGGTGCCTATGGTTGATATACCATTCTAACTTGTGAAAGTGTCACAGGAAGTAGGGGCAGCCTCAATCTCATGGGACCCTTGGAAGCAACAGTTAAGACAAAGTGGTTGCCAAGACAGGGACCTCATTCAGTTCAGGAAGGAAATGACCTCACCTCACTTCCTTGGTGATGGAACTCTCTGAACTTTGGATCCAGGAAGCCAGGCACACAGAGCCAGTCCCAGTCCCCATCCCTGTGGTCTCACTTATTTGAATTTACCAAGGACAGTCAGTCTTTCTTGGTACCTTCAGACGTGAGAAGAACAAATGCCAGGAAAGCTCGGAAGCGTTGCTTTTCTTGAGAAAGCAGTTAGTGGCTCACCGTTGGCTCCTGAGAAGTTCACAGAGTTTGCCAAGGAGACCAGATCTGAGACAGGACAGGCTATTTTGGGGGAACATATTATGGCCTACAAGTCAGAGGACACTCCGGATAGTCAAAGACCTACTTGGGGGAAGAAGGTGCCTTTGTGGGTGTGGTTGTGGGTTTGTGGTTTTGTCTCATTTTCTGAGAATAGGTAGGAAAGTCAGTTTGTTTCGTTGGAAGTGGACTGTTTCTAGTAAGTCGTTTAACATGGCGAGTGTTTCTCTGTCTGTGTATCTCACTGTGTCCGTGGTTGTAGACATTAGAAAAGAAAATTCATGAATGGATGTGTCTTGTCTATTTGAAAGCTTCTCAGCATTCATATTGCCCCATTTATGAATGGACTGTAGCTTGCCTTATTGATGTGCAACACCTGCTATCTTCCTAAGTTCCTGTTTTCTTCCTGAATTCCGGCCAATCTCAAGAATAGGCCTATGGTTTTGTGTCCAAGATCTTTACCACCTCAAAGCTCTGTGACATAACAATGTACTGGATAGCTGTAGGGAATGGGGAGCATCTCAGAAAACTCAGATATCAGTGTGACCAGGAAAGTCTCAGTGGAGAAACCCTGCTTTGGGCCTTTTGCTTACCAATTGTTCTGTTGCCCTGAATGTCAGGAAGGTCTTTGCCTCTGGCCACCCCTTTTTGAAGCCTGAAGAAAACAGTTTTCAAATGGAAATGATTGGGCATACCTGTGGCTCTTTTCTTAAGTGCTTTGAAAAGGGATGTGTCTGAATCAGCCCCCTGGCCCTGTGTGTGGCTGTGACTTAGATTCTCAGCACCTGATGGATCTAAAGAAAGTTCCCATGTTTGCATCCAAATGAAAAATGGCCAAAAGAGCAGTCATTGGGATGAAGCCTCTTGACTTCCTCTGTAAGGTTCCTGAACTCCATCAAGTGAAAATAGGGATCCTTTGGGTCAAATGAGTTCTTCAAAACCTGCAGAGGCTAGCCCATAGGTGTTTGGTTTTATCATGACTAAAATTCACATAAAGAATCTAAACCCCACAGTCAGTAGGCCTCAAATTGGAGAATTGGAGCGGTATTAATGGCAGGCCTATTTGATCACTCCTGGTTCACAGGATGGGTGTCCAGGCCACCTTGACTTTAGGCAAATGAGGGTCAAAGGAGCTTATTTTGGACACTGTCTTGGTCTGCGCCCCTCATTTAAACATCCAGCCAAATTATGATGAGTGTCAATATGGAAGAAGATGAGGGCCATATGGGAGTGTTCTTGTTTTAATTGTGGTAATTTGTGTGGTAGTTGGAAGAGATGACTGGGATCACCTGGGCTTGAACTCTGGTGTGATTCCCCTTAAAGAATGAGTTCTGGATCTGACCTCAGAGAAGTATTGCCGTGAATTCTCTTGGGATTTTACTAGGCCACGCGTGAGAATCGCCTTTGGAAACTGAGATCTAGGCCCAGGATGGCTTTCCACAGAGCTCGGGGATTCTGAGCCAGGATATCACATGATTTACTTCTTGAAGACTTGGCAGCCCTAGTTGAGAGTCCAAACACATATGGACCTCACATTGTAGACCACAATGTGTCTGGATTCATGTGACCTTTTTGCCAGTCTTTTGGAAGGCTTTTCTGTGAGTGTTCTCCAGAGCTTTCATTGAAATGAGCTTCCTCACCATTTAATGGTTCCTGAATTAATTGAAACCCACAGTGCCTCTAACTTCATTTTTGAAATATGACTAGATTAATACCATGAAATTTCTGAAATTCCCATGACCAGGTGGCACTGGATAAACTTTGGATTTCCTGTTGCTGATCATGAGTGTACCAAAGAGTGCCTTGATTGACTGGGTTTCGTAAAAATGGTGTAGAACAGAGATGCCAGTAATTTGGAGCCTGCTGAGTAGTGGGCGTAGAGAAGTGTACTGTAGGTGTGTAAATAAATATTTTTGGTAGGACCACCTGGATCTTCCATTGGCTTTGAAAGACTTGCGACTGACATGGTGCAGGCAGCAGACCTTTATATGTAAAGGCATCTTGTCATATGGAGAGGTTTCAGGGCAATGTTCAGAATCAGGTTGCTATAGTCAAGGGGAAAGCTATGTAGGATAGAAGCCTGGTTCGTACATTCTCTTCGCGACCCTGACCAACCACACATGACAGAACTTCTCCAGCATTTTTATCCCAGTTGAACTCCTTGTATTTCGTAAAGCAAGTACCAAACTCCCAGTGCAGCAGTAAGAAACACCCTGGAAAGTGGAGGATCACCAAATGGCTTCACAGTCCACATGGGAGACACTTCAGCCCAGTGGCCTTAGTTTACCTACAAAGAGAGAATTCAGCACCGCTGCCTCATGATCATTGGAAAATAAGAAACCATGTTCTCCAGGTAACATAGATGCAGACCCAGATTTCATGGTGTCACTACAAACGAAGCTAAATCTCCTGACAATTACATATATTTCTTGTTCCCAACCTCAGAGGAAGTTTCTCAAGAAGTCTTTAGGCCAGCACAGCTCCATGTTTCTGGATTGTTTACCCTCTCCCTTACTTTTGGAAACTGTTCTACCACCTCCAGTGTTGTGAACTCCTGAGCATTTTCCATTCCACATAAATTCACAGATTTTCTAACTCCTCTCCTCTAATTGTGTCTTACTTTTAGCGATGGTTATGTCAAGGCATTGTTCTGGATGAGAGAGGGAAGATTTATGTGTATCACATTTTTGCATACACATTAGATTAATTTTCCTTTTTTCCATTTGAAATACTGAATCCCTGACACTAACCCATACCCTACTAGACTCTGACTACTAATCCTAATATCATGGAGAGAAAGAAACCTAACCGAATAGAAATACAGGCCTTTCATAGGAAGCATGGTGTATACTTCTATTTGCCTTCTGCATTATCAAGAGTATGTGTTTTAAATCTAGTCAACTTTTCATTGTAATATTTCTCCATGATTTTTTAAAATTATCACATATATAAATTCCTGTCTCCCTTTCTCTGTATCCTATTCAGCACATGTATTTTTTTATGCATATATATAATATCCTACCTGGTATCACACGGACATTCTTTTGAGCTCCCTGACTTTGGAATATAAAATTGTGAGAACAGATGACTCTCCCTAAATAATGATGGAACTGAAAATTCAACCTATGGGTGAGCTTCCTAGTGAAAAACACTATACATAAATCCATGTTCAGTAAAATGAATATTTTTGGATACGTGGATGAATTATATTTCATGATGAATTTCGATTGGCATATATATCGCTAAATATTAATGTGTGTGTGTGTGTGTGTGTATGTGTGCATGTGTGTGTGTGTGTGTGTGTTTGTGTGTGTGTATGTGTGCATGTGTGTGTGTGTGTGTTTGTGTATTTTTTTTAAATCTGGAAACAATATATATGTATATATATATATATATATATATATATATATATATATATATATATATATATTTTTTTTTTTTTTTTTTCTCTCCAGATTTTAAAAAAATATGAAAAATATGTGTCTTATTATACACTCCCTAAATTCATTTATATTCATGTATGTGGGTTCAAAATCCAATCTTTACAAGATTATTTTCAGCAATATTTATATTCCTGTAATACATATTTGTTTCCTACTACTGAAAACTAAGTTCATTAGGTGGTGCATACAAATCCTAATATTTCTACAGTACCTGACCCAGTTTAACATCAATGCAAGTAGATTGCTATGGGACATGATGTGTATTTTGAAGTTCATTTTTATTCAACACTGGTATATTACTATTTTATCTGTTTATGGACATCATAGGATATATTTTTTCATCCACAACTTCACAAAATTATAGGCATTTGGTTCACATTCATTTACTTACTACTTAAGAACACATGTATTCCTCCATGTTTCTTTACTGGTCTTTTCACTAGACTTCTTTCTAAACACATTATTTTTGATTCCATAATCATTTTTGAAGCAATACTCACCCTTCACGATAAACCGTAACCCTAATATTACCATTACATATATAACTGGTTGGAATGATTGTATATATATCAATATAAGATTTCCAATATATTTTCAAATGCAAACTCAATCCATTATTTAAAGTTGGAACTAGTTATATACTTTATCACAATATGGTCTATTCATGCAACATCTCAATAATCATCAACACAAGGTACACCTATTTGTATCACCAGTACTAATTTATAAGTTTCCAGAATATTACTCCCCATAATGGTGGAAGAAATACTCATGTCACCTTATCTACATATACAATTTTTCACGGTAGTATTCTGGACACAAAATGCAAAGGTCACAAATATGATTGTACCAAAGCCTAAATGGAAAGTGACCATGGATTACTAAAAACATCCATGTCCAGGGTGCCTAATGCTCTCAAATGTCAATCCTATTGATTACTACATATTTGTTTCTTCCTAAGATTATATATTCAACCTCAAGCCTGTTGAAAATGTCTAATTCTATCACTCACTTTATACTTTGCCTGATTTCCTAATCTTTCTATTGATATCTGCTTTCCTACATATTTTTCCCAGTTCATCATTGTGACTGTCTCTTCACATGTGCTGACATTTACATTCACTCTCTAACTGAAACCCTATTGCTAAAGAACTTTTGGTCCAACTCCTAGAGTCACTCTTCTTCCCAAACCTACTGACTATCTTCCTAATCCTACAGACTATCCCTTTTTGACTGGATGTTCTCTTCTACATTCAATCATCCGAGGTACACGGTCCTATGCCATTGTATATCGATTTATCTGAGACCTCGGTGCAGAACATAATTCAAGCTAAGTATACCAATCAAGGGTTCTGTTGCCCTGAATGTCAGGAAGGTCTTTGCCTCAGGCCACCCCTTTGTGAAGCCTGAAGAAAAAATTTTCAAATGGAAATAAATGGACATCACCTGTGGCTCTTTGCTTAATTGCTTTGGAAAGGGATTTGTCTGAATCTGCCTCTTGGCCCTGTGTGAAGCTGTGGCTTAGATTCTCAGCACCTAATGGATCTAAAGAAAGATCCCATGTGTGCATTCAAAACCAAAATGGCAAAAAGAGCAGTCATTGTGGATGAAGATTCTTGCCTTTCTCTGTTAGGTTCCTGACCCCCTTCAAGTGAGAATAGGGATCCTCTTTGTCAAATGAATTCTTCAATGCTCTGCAGATATGCTTGGGTTTTCTCATGACTCCAAATCACATAAAAAATCCATACCTGACATTCAGTAAGCCTCAAATTATAGAAACAGAGCGGAATTAATGGCAGGCCTTTTTGATCACTCCTGGTTCACAGGAAGGGTGTCCAGGCCACCCTGACTTTAGGGAAATTAGAGGCAAGGGAGCTTATTCTGGAAACTGTCTTTGGTAATGACCCTCATGAAAACTTCCATCCAGAACTTTTGATGAGGGTCTTTATGGACGAAGATGAGGGCCATGTGGGAGTTTTTTTGTTCTAGTTGTGGTCATTTGTGTGGGGGTTGGAAGAGATGACTTGGTCCACCTGGGCTTGAACTCTGGTGTGATTTCCCTTAGAGCCTGAGTTCTGGAACGTACCTCATAGAAGTATTGAAATGAATTGTGTTGGTTTTTAGGAGGCCACACATGAATGTCACCCTTTGAAACTGAGATCTAGGCCCAAGGTGGCTTTCCACAGAGCAATGGGAATCTCAGCTAGGAAATCACATGATTTTATTCTGAAAGACTTTGCAGCCATTGTTGGCCCTCGGAAGCAAGAAGGAGTGGCCATACTCATATCGATTAAAATCAACTTAAACCTAAGTTAATCAAAAGTGATAAAGAAGGACACTATATACTATTAAAAGGCACCATTAACCAACAAGACATAACAATTATCAATTTGTATGCATCAAACAATGGTGGTGCAAAGTCATAAAACAAACCCTCCTCAACTTCAAGGGTCATATAGGCTATAACACAATAATTACGGGTGACTTCAGCACACAACTCTCGCCATTGGACAGATCCTCTAGAGAAAATCTGAATTAAGAAACTATAGAACTTAATAGAACAATCAATAACCTAGACTTAACCAACATATATAGAATATATCAAACATCATAAAGTGGATACATGTTCTTCTCAGCAGCACATTGGTCCTACTCAAATATAGACCATATATTATGCCATATGGAAACTCTTAGTAAATATAAAAGTATGGAGATAATACCATGCACCATATCTGATCATAATGGAATGAAACTTGAAATTAATGATTGAAGAAGGAAGGAAAAATTCTACATCACATGGAAAATGAACAATATGTTACTGAATGATCAATGGGTTACAGAAGACATAAAGGAGGAGATAAAAAAAATTCTTAGAGACAAATGACAATACAGACAAAACATACCGGATTCTATGGAAAACAATGAAAGCAGTTTTAAGAGGGAAATTCATTTCTTGGAATTCTTTCCTCAAAAAAAAAAAAAAAAAGAAAAAAACAACAAATAAATGATCTCACACTACATCTCAAAAACCTAGAAAAAAAAAGCAAAACAACAAATGTAGTAGAAGACAAGAAATAATTAAAATTAGAGGAGAAATCAACAAAATTGAAACAAAAAAATTGAAAAAATAAAAGTTGGTTCTTTGAAAATAAATTAAATCGACAGGGCCTTAGCCATGCTAATGAAGAGAAGTAGAGAGAGAACTCAAATTACTAACATATGGGATAAAAAAGGCAACATCACAAGAGACACTACAGAAATTCAGATGATAATTAGAAAGTATTTTGAAACCCCATATTCCAATAAAACAGAAGATAATGAAGATATTGATAAATTTCTTATGTCATATAATCTGCCAAGTTTGAGTCCGGAAGACTCACACAATTTAAATAGACCAATAACAAAGGAAGAAATAGAAGAAACCTTAAAAAGACTATCAACCAAAAAAAGCCCTGGACCAGATGGTTATACAGCAGAGTTCTACAAAACGTTCAACAATGAATTAATACCAATACTTTTCAAGCTATTTCAAAAAATAGAAAAAGAAGGAGTTCTTTTAAATTCATTCTATGAGGCCAACATCACCCTGATCCCAAAACCAGACAAAGACACTTCAAAGAAAAAAACTACAGACCAATATCTCTAATAAACTTGGATGCAAAAATTCTCAATAAAATCCTGGCAAATAAAAAACAAAAGCATATAAAAAAATTGTGCTTCATGATCAAGAGGGATTCATCCCAGGGATGCAAGGCTGGTTCAATATACGGAAATCAATAAATGTAATCCATCACATCAATAGACTTAAAGAGAAGAACCATATGATCATCTCGATAGATGCAAAAAAAGCATTCTACAAAGCACAGCATCCCTTTTTCTTTAAAACTCTATAAAACACTAGGAATAACAGGAACTTACCTCAACATGGTAATAGCTATATATGCTAAACCTCAGGCTAGCATCATCCTAAATGGAGAAAAACTGAAGGCATTCCCTCTAAAATTTGCAACAAGACAGGGATGCCCTCTATCACCACTTCTATTTAATTTAGTTCTTGAAATACTATCCAGAGCAATGATACAGACAAAGGAAATTAAAGGCATAAAAATAGGAAAAGAAGAACTTAAATTATTGCTATTTGTGGATGACATGATAATATATTTAACAGACCCAAAAGGGTCTACAAAGAAACTGCTAGAGTTAATAAATGAATTCAGCAAATTGGCAGGATATAAAATCAACACGCATAAATCAAAGGCATTCCTGTATATCAGCAACAAAACTTCTGAAATGGAAATGAGGAAAACCACTCCATTTACAGTATACTCAAAGAAAATAAAAAACTTGGGAATCAACCTAACCAAAGAAGTGAAAGATTTATACAATGAAAACTACAGAACCCTAAAGAGAGAGATAGAAGAAGATGTTAGAGGATGGAAAAATATGCCCTGTACATGGATAGGCAGAAATAACATCATCAAAATGGCGATATTACCCAAAGTTCTCTACAGGTTTAATGCAATGCCAATCAAAAACTCAATGGCATTTCTTGTAGAAATAGATAAAGTAATCATGAATTTCATATGGAACAACAAAAGACCCAGAATAGCGAAAGCAATTCTAAGCAGGAAGTGTGAATCCAGAGTTCAAACTGTACTACAAAGCAATAGTAACAAAAACAGTGTGGTACTGGTATCAAAACAGGCAGATGGACCAATGGTACAGAATAGAGGACACAGAGACATATCCACAAAATTACAACTTTCTTATATTTGAAAATGGGCCTAAAAGCATGCAATGTAAGAAGGATAGCATCTTCAACAAATGGTGCAGGGACAATTGGAAATTCATATGCAACAAAATGAAACGGAATCCCTTTCTCTCACAATGCATAAAAGTTAACTCAAAATGGATCAAGGAGCCAGATATAAAATCAGAGACACTGCGTCTGATAGAAGAAAAAGTTGGCTACGATGTACGTACTGTGGGGTTGGGCTCCAAATTCCTTAATAGGACACCCATAGCCCAAGAGTTCATAAAGAGAATAAACAAATGGGACTTACTTAATCTAAAAAAGTTTTTTCTCAGCAAGAGAAACAATAAGAGAGTTAAATAGAGAGCCTACATCCTGGGAACAAATTTTTACCCCTTACACTTCAGATAGAGCCCTAATATCTAGAATATACAAAGAACTCAAAACAATTAAACAATGAGATAACAAATAACCCAATCAACAATGGGCCAAGGATCTTAACAGACACTTCACAGAGGAGGACATACAATCAATCAACAAGTACATGAAAAAATGCTCACCATCTGTAGCAGTCAGAGAAATGCAATCAAAACCACCCTAAGATAGCATCTCACTCCAGTAAGATTGGCAGCCATTATGAAGTCGAACAACAATAAGTGTTGGTGAGGATGTGGGGTAAAGGGTACACTTGTACACTGCTTGTGGGCCTGTAAATTGGAGAGTCCAATATGGAAAGCAGTATGGAGATTCCTGGGAAAGCTGGGAATGGAACCACCATTTGACCGAGATATCGCCCTTCTCAGACTCTTCCCTGAGGATCTTAATAGAGAGCAGTATAAGGATACTGCCACATCGATGATCATAGCGGCACAATTCACAATAACTAGACTGTGGAACCAAACTAGATGCCCTTCAATAGACGAATGGATAATAAAAATGTGGCATCAATACACAATGGAGTATTACACAGCACTGAAAATGACAAAATCATAGAATTTGCAGGGAAATGAATGGCATTAGAATAGATTATGCTAAGCGAAGCTATCCAATCCTTAAAAAACAAATGCCAAATGTTTCCTTTTATATAGAGAGAGCAAATAAGAACAGAACAGGGAGGAAGAACATGAGAAAAATATTAAAACTAAACAGAGATGAGTGGGGGGAGAGAAAGGGAGAGAGAAGGAAAATTATATGGAAATGGTAGGAGACTACTCAATGTTACACAAAATTACATATAAGAGGTTGTGAGGCTAAAGAGGGGAAAACAAGGGAGAGAATTAAACAACAGCAGATGAGGTAGAGAGGGAAGATGGGAGGGGAGGGGGAATAGTAGGGGATAGGAAAGGTAGCAGAATTCAACAATAACTAGTATGCTATTATGTAAAAACGTGAGTGTGTAACTGATGTGATTCTGCGATTTGTATTTGGTGTAAAAATGGGAGTTCATAACCCAATTAAGTCAAATGTATGAAAGATGATATATCATGAGCTTTATAATGTTTTGAACAACCAAAAAAAAAAGAATTGAATTTCCAATATTTGAGTCATATAACAACTTTATTTTTTAATAAAATTGTCTTTTATTTGTTATCTTACTTGCTGGTATCTGCCTTTCAGTTTTAAAAAACTATGTGCTTCAGCCATTCATCCATGTAGTATGTAACAGAAAATTTTGAGTGTCTCCATATAACCAGATTGGCAAGGCATCAAGGTTTCCTTCACAAACAAGGTGAAGGCTTTGCCATTAGAAATTTAATATTCTGCAAAACAATTTTTTTTAACTTTCCAATTAAATTTCCAAAAAAATTTAGAAAAAAAAAGAATCTAAACCCCACAGTAAGAAGGCCTCAAAGTGGAGAAGTGGAGCATTTACGGCAGGCCTATTTGATCACTGCTGGTTCACAGGAAGCGTGTCCAATCAACCCTGATGTTAGGCAAATGAGGGGCAAGGGAGCTTATTTTGGGCACTGGTTTGGATGTGCCCCTCATGGAAAACTCCATCCAGAGGTTATGATGTGTGTTTATATGGAAGAAGATGAGGGCCATGTGGGAGTGTTTTGGTTTTAATTGTGGTCATTTGTGTGGTAGTTGGAAGAGATGACTGGGTCCACCTGGGCTTGAACTCTGGTGTGATTCCCCTTAGAGAATGAGATTTGGAACTGACTTCAGAGAAGTATTGCCATGAATGTTGTTGGGATTTCAGGAGGCCACGCATGAGAGTCGCCCTTGGAAACTGAGATCTTGGCCCAGAGAGGCTTTCCAGAGAGCACTGGGAATCTCAGCTAGGATATCACAGGTTTTATTCTGAAAGACCTGGCAGCCATCGTTGAGAGTCAAAACACACATGGACCTCACATTGGAGACCTCAATGGGCCTGGCTTCATGTGACAATTTGGCCACTCTTTGGGAAGCCTTGCCTGTGAGAGATCTCCAGATCCTTCATTAAAATGAGCTTCCTCAACATTTAATGGATCCTGAATGAATTGAAACCCACAGTACCAACAACTTCATCTGTGAAAAATAGTTAGATAAATACCATGAATTTTTAGAAATTCTCATGACCAGGTGGCACTGGAGAACCTTTGGATGTCCTGTTGCTGATCATGAGTATACCAGACAGTGCCTTGATTGACTAGGTATCATGAAAATGGTGTAGAACAGAGATGCCAGTAAGTTGGAGCCTGATATGTAGTGGGCCTAGAGCAGTGGTGTGCAGGTGTGTGATAAAACATCTGTGGTGGGGCCTGTGGATCTGCCATTGACTTTCAAATGCCTTGACACAGACACGGTGCAGCCAGCAGACCCTTCTATATAAAGGCATCTTGTTATATGGAGATTTTTCACGGCAATGTTTAGAATCAGGTTGCTATGGTCAAGGGGCAAGCTATGTGGGATAGAAGCCTAGTTGGTGCATTCTCATGCAGACACTGACCCACCACACGTGACAGAACTCCCTCCAGCACTGTGTCCCACTTGAACTCCTTGTATTTCGTGAAGCAAATACCAAACTCCCAGTGCAGCAGCAAGAAACAAAACGAAAAGTCGAGGATGACCAAATGGCTTCACAGTCCACATGGGGAGACACTTAGCCCCAGTGGCCACAATTTAGCTACAAAGAGAGATTTTAGCACTGCTGCCTCATGTTCATTGGAAAATAAGAATCCATGTCCTCCTGGTCACAGAGATGCAGACCTAGCTTTGATGGTCTCACTACATCGGAAGTTAAAGCTCCTGAAAACAACATATATTTCAAGTGCCCAAGCTCAGAGGCAATTTCTCAAGAAGTGTTTAGGCCAGCAGATCTCCATGTTTGTGGAGTGTTTACCAAGTCACTTACTTTTGGAAACTGCTCTATCAACTGCAAGGTTGTGAACTCCTGAGCATTTTCCATTCTAAATATATATTCACAGATTTTCTAACTCTTCTCCTCTAATTCTGACTTACTTGGGGCAAAGGGAATGTCAAGTCATTGTTCTGGATGAGAGAGGGAAGATTGTTTTGTAGCACATATTTGCATACACATTGGATTCATTTTCCAATTTTCTGTTTGAAATACTGAATCCCTGACACTAACCCATACCCTACTAAACTCTGACTACTAATCCTAATATAATGGAGAAAAATAACCCAAACAGAATAGAAATACAAGCATTTCAGAAGAAGTATGGTGTATAGTTGGAATTACCTTTTGCATGATATAAGGTAGGAGTTATAAATCTAGTCAATTATTTGTTGAAATAATTTTCCATGTGTTTTTAAAGTTAAGAAAAATGTGAATTCCTGTCTCCCTTTCTCTGTAGCCTATTAAGCAAATGTATTTTTATATGCACAAATAGAATCCTACCTGGTTTCACATATACATTCTTGTGAGGTGGCTGACTTGGCAGATACAAATTGTGAGAAGAGATCACTCCTCCTAAACGCTGTTTTAACTGAAAATTCAACCCATGGGTGAGCTTCCTAGATGAACAACACTATACACATATTCATGTTCAGTAAAATGAATATTTTGGGATATGCGGATGAGTTATTTTTCATGATGAATTTCAATTGGCATATATATTGCTACATTATAATGTGTGTGTTTGTGTGTCTATATATACATTATATATATATATATATATATATATATATATATATATATATATATATATATATATATATATATATTCTCCAGATTTACCAAAATATGAAATATACGTGTCTTCTTATACACCGCCTGAATTCATTCATTTTCATATATGTGGATTTATAATCAACTTTTAAAAAGTTTATTCTCAGAAATATACATCCACTGAAATAAATATTTGTTTCCTAGTACTGAAAACTAACTTCAGGGAAGGGTGCTTACAAATCCTAATATTTCTACAGTAACTGACCAAGTTTAACATCAATGCAAGTAGATTCCTATTGGATATGATGTGTTTATTAAAGTTCATTTTAATCAAACCTGGTACGTTATTATTTCTTCAGTTTATAGACATCATAAATTATATCCTTTCATTCACAAGTTCACAAATTTATAAACATTTGGTTCACTTTCAATCACTTCCTCCTTCAGAACACTTATATTTCTCCATGTTTCTTGACTGGTCTTTTCACTAGACTTCTTTCTAAAGACATTATTTTCGATTCCATAATCATTTTTGAAGCAAAACTCACACACTATTTATGATAAACGGTAACCCTAATATAATCATTAGATATATAAGTGGTTGGAATGAATGTATGTATATCAATAAATGATTTCCTCTATTTTTTCAGATATCAATACAATCCATTATTTAAATTTGGAACCAGTCATATAATTTATTCACAGTATGGTCTATTAATCCATCATCTCTATATTCATCAACACAGGGTAAGCCGATTAGTATCCCCAGTACTAATTAATATCTTTTCAAAATATTTCCCCCAGAAATGGTGGAAGAAATACTCATGTCACCTGATCTTCATATACATATTATCACAGTAATATTCTGGACACAAAATGCGAAGGTCACCCTTATGATTGTACCAAAGCCTCAATGGAATGTGAACATGGATTACTAAATATATCCATGTCCAGGTTGCCTAATGCTCTCAAATGTCAATCTTATTGGTGACTACAAATTGGTTTCTTCTTAAGATTATGTATTCAACCTCAACCCGTTGAAAATGTCTAATCCTATCACGTTATACTTTGCCTGATTTCCTAATGTCTCTATTGATGTCTGCTTTCCTACATATTTTCCCCAGTTCATCATTGTGCCTGACTCTTCACATATGGTGTCATTTATATTCACTCTCTAACCAAAACCCTATTGCTAAAGAACATTTGGTCCAAATCCTAGACTCACTCTTCCTTCTAAACCTACTGACTATCTTCCTAATCCTACACACAATCCCTTTTTGACTGGATGATCTCTTCTACATTTAATCATCTGAGGTACAGGGTCTTATGCCATTGTATATCAATTTAACTGAGACCTCGGTGCAAAACATAACTCAAGCTAAGGATCCCAATCAAGGGTCCAAATCCTTCTGGGCTTCAAATATTACCTAGATTTCTGTTTTCATACTTATGTTCTACCTCTATATTCTTATAAATATCGCTGGTTCCCAATACCATTATTCATCCAGCAGAATGATTTCCAACCCAAATCGAACATGCTATTAATCCTAACTATACAATGTTCTCTCAATCTCACTTTACAGAAGAGCAGGGACAAAGTTGGTATTACAATACAGGAAGTTAGGAGATCTTCCAACTGCTGAGTACCTCAAAATCCATGCAGAAATTATCCCTGGAGAAGATGCAGGCAGCTATGAAGGACCTGAGAGAACAAAAGTCATATTCCATGGCAAAAAACATGGTCAGGATGAAAAGATGTGTCTGAGTCAGCCTCTCTATTCTTTATGTAGGGAAGATGGACCAAACCAGGCCTGTGTGGAGAGCTGTTCCCAGGTTACTATGGTTTCTATACCATTCTAACATGAGAAAGTATCACAGGAAGTAGGGCAGCCTCCATGTCAGGAGACAATAGGAAGAAACAGTTAGGACAAAGTGGTGGCCAAGACAGTGACCTCATTCATTTTCTGAAGGTAGTGACCTCACCTCACTTCCTTGGTGATGGAGCTCCTGAATTTTGTGATCCAGGAAGCAAGGCACCCTGAGCCAGTCCCAGTCCCAGTCGCAGTGGGCTCATTTCTTTGGATTTTCCAGGAACAGAGTCAGTCTTTCTTGGTACCTACTGATGTAAGGGTTGCCAAATACCAAGAAAGCTCTGAAGAGGGGTCTTTCCAGAGAGGATAGGAATTGGCTCACTACTGCGTCCTTACAACTTCACAGATTTGACCAAGGAGACCAGATCTGAGACAGAAAGGCCATTTCTGGGGAACATTGTATGTCCTACCAGTCAGAGGACATTCCAGATAGTCACAGACCTACTTGGAAGAAGGAGGTGCATTAGTGGGTGTTGGTTTGTGTTTGTGGTTTTTTCACATGATCTGAGAATAGATAAAAAAGGAGGTTTGTTTGGTTTGGAGAGGACTGTTTCTAGTAAGTCATTTGACAAGGAGACTGTTTCTGTGTCTGTGTATCCCATTGTGTTTTTCTTTGTAGATATTAGAAAAGAAAATAGCTCATTGGGTGTGTCCTGTCTAGTAGAAAACTTCCCAGTATGCATCCTTCCCAATTAATGAATGGACTGAGGCTTGCCTCATTCATGGGCAACACCTGCTATCTACCTAAGTTCTCATTTTTTTCCTGAATTCTGGCCACTCTCAAGATTAGTATCATGTATTTTTGTACAAGATACGTACCACCTCCAAGCTCTGTGACATGGCCATGTACTGGATAGCTGAAGAGAATGGCGAGCATCTCAGAAAACTCACATATCAGAGTAACCAGGAAAGTCTCCTAGGAGAAACCCTGCTTGGGGGCTTTTGATTACCTATTGTTCTGTTGCTCTGAATGTCAGAAAGGTCTTTGCCTCAGGCCAAACCTTAGTGAAGCCTGAAGAAAAGAGTTTTCAAATGGAAATGAATGGGAATCACCTGTGGCTTTTTACTTTATTGCTTTGGAAAAAGATTTGTCTGAATCAGCCTCTTGGTCCTGTGTGAGCCTGTGGTTTAGATTTTCAGCACCTGATGGGTCTAGAGAAAGATCCCATGTGGGCATTCAAAACCAAAATGGAAAAAAGATCAGTCATTTTGCATGAAGCCTCTCGCCTTCCTCTGTAATATTTCTGACCTCCATCAAGTGAGAATAGGGATCATTTGTGTCAAATGAGTTCTTCAAAGCCCTGCAGAGGCTGGACAATAGGTGCTTGCATTTTCTCATGACTCCAATTCACACAAAGAATCTATACCCCACAGTCAGTAGGCCTCAAATTTGAGAAGTGGAACAGTATTAACAGCAGTCCTATATGATCACTTCTGTTTCACAGGAATGTTGTCCAGGCCACCCTGACTTTAGGCAAATGAGGGGCAAGGGAGATTATTTTTGACACTGTCTTGGGCTGTGCCCCTCATGGAAACCTCCAGCTAGAGTTTATGATTAGTGTCTATATAAAAGAAGAAGAGGGCCCTGTGGGAGTATTTTGGTTTTAATTGTCATCATTTGTGTGGCAATTGGAAGAGATGCCTGTGTCCACCTGGGCTTGAACTCTGTTGTGATTCCCCTTAGAGACTGAGTTGTGGAACTGAACTCAGAGAAGTATTGCCATGAATTGTGTTGGGATTTTTGGAGGCCACGCATGAGATTCGCCATTGGAAAATGAGATCTAGGCCCAGGGTGACTTTCCACAGAGCACTGGGAATCTCAGCCAGGATATCACAAGATTTTATTTTGAAAGATTGTCAGCCATAGTTGAGAGTCAAAACACACATGGAATTCACATTGTAGACCTCAATGGGCCTGGCTTCATGTGACCTTTTGCCCACTCTTTGGGAAGCCTTGCCTGTGAAAGTTCTCCAGAGCTTTCATTGAAATGAGATTCCTCACCTTTTAATGGTTCCTGTACAAATTAAATCCCACAGTGCCTCCAACTTCATTATTGAAAAATATCTAGATAAATACCATGAATTTTTTGAAATTACTATGACCAGGTTGCACTGGAGAACCTCTGAATGTCCTGTTCCTGATCATGATTGTACCAGACAGTGCCTTGTTTGACTGGGTTTCATGAAAAAAGTGTAGAACATAGATGCCAGAAAGTTGGAGCCTGCAGACTAGTGGGCCTAGAGCAGAGGAGTGTAGGTGTGTGAAAAAAAACATTTGTGGTGGGGCCACGTGAATCTGCCATTGGCTTAGAAAGACTTGTGACTGACATGGTACAGCCAGCAGACCCTTCTATGTAAGGGCATCTTGTTATATGGAGAGGATTCCTGCCAAAGGTCAGAATCAGGTTGCTATTGTCAAGTTGAAAAGCTATGTGGGATTGAAGCCTCACTGGTGCATTTTACTAACCCACCACACGTGAGAGTACATCCTCCAGCACTGTGTCCCAGTAGAACTCCTTGTATTTCGTGAAGCCAATACCAAACTCACAGTGCAGCAGTAAAAAACACCACGAAAGTGGATAATGACCAAATGGCTCTACAGACAACACAGTTAGATACTTAGACCCCAGTGGCCAAAGTTTACCTACAAAGAGAGAATTCAGCACTGCTGCCTCATGTTCACTAGAAAACAAAAAACCATGTCATCCTGGTCACATAGATGGAGACCCAGAATTGATGGTCTCACTACAAAGGAAGCTAAAACTCCTGACAACAATATATATTTTAACTGCCCGACCTCAGAGGCAGTTTCTCAAAAAGTCATTGGGCCAGCAGAGCTCCATGTTTGTGGAGTGTTTACCCTCTCCCTTTTTGTAACCCGTTCTACCTCCTACAAGTTTGTGAACTCCTGAGCATTTTTCTTTCCACATATGTATTCACAGATTTTCTAACTTTTCTCCACTAATTGTGTCTTATTTGGGGCGAAGGTAATGTCAAAGCATTGTTCTGGATGAGAGTGGGAAGATTTTTGTGTAGCACATATTTGCATACACATTAGATTCATTTTCATATTTTCCATTTGAAATACTGAATCCCTGACACTAACCCATACCCTACTAGACTCTGACTACTAATCCAAATATGATGGAGAAAAAGAAACTTAACAGAATAGAAATACAGGCCTTTCATAGGAGGCATGGTGTATACTTGGACTTGCCTTCGGCTTTATCAACGGTATGTGTTATAAATATAGTCAACTTTTCATTGTAATACTTCTCCATGAGTTTTTAAAATTAACACATATGTAAATTTCTGTCTCCCTTTCTCTGTAGCCTATTCATCACATGTATTTTTTAATGCATCTTTAGAATTCTACCTGGTATCACATGTACATTCTTGTGAGCTCGCTTATTTTGGAAGATACAAATTGTGAGAAGAGATCACTCCCTCTAAATACTGATGGAACTGGAAATTCAACCTATGGGTGAATTTCCTAGATGAACAATATTATGCATAAATAAATGTTCAGTAAAATGAATATTTTTGGATACGTGGATGATATCTATTTTATTATGATTTTCAAATGGCATATATATTGCTACATTTTAATGTCTGTGTATGTGAGTATCTATCTATCTATCTATCTATCTATCTATATAGATATAGATATCTACTCTTTAGATTTTCCAAAATATGAAATATATGTGTCTTATTATACACTTTCTAAATTTACTCATATGTGTGTATGTGGATTTATAATCAAATTTTCACAAAATAATTCTTAGAAATATTCATCCACCTTAAATACATATTTATTTCCTAGTACTGAAAACTAAATTCAGTGAATGGTGCATACAAATCGTAATATTTCCACAGTGACTGACCCAGTTTCACATCAATGCAAGTAGACACCTATGGGACCATGATGTGTATTTTGAAGTTCATTTTTATTCAACACTGATACATTACTATTTCTGAAGTTTATGGACATAATAGGATATATTCTTTCATCCACAATTTCACAAATTTATAGGCATTTAGTTCACTTTCAATCACTTCCTACTTCAGAACACATGTATTCCTCCATGTTTCTTGACTGTTCTTTTCATTAGATTCTTTCCAAACACATTATTTTTGATTTCCATAATCATTTTTGAAGCAAAACTCAGACACTCTTCATGATAAACTATAATGCTAATATTACCATTAGACGTATAACTGGTTAGAATGAATTTATATATATCAATATAAGATTTCCTATATATTTTCAGATATCAATTCAATCCATTATTTAAAGTTTGAACCAGTTATATTATTTATTCACAGTATGGTCTATTAAGGCATCATCTCTATATTCATAGACCGATGGTATACCTATTTGTATCCCAAATACTAATTTATAAGTCTTTAAAATATTGCTTTAAGAATATTGGAAGAAATACTCTAGCCACCTGATATACATATACATTTTATCACAGTAATATTCCTGACACAAAATGCAATGGACACACTTATGATTGTACCAAAGCCTATATTGAAAGTGAGCATGTATTACTAACAACATCCATGTCCTGATTAACTAATGATCTCAAATATCATTCCTATTGGTGAGTACATATTTGTTTCTTCCTAAGATTAAATATTGAAACTGAACCCTGTTATAAATGTCTCATCCTATCACTCACTTTGGACTTTGCCTGATTTCCTAATGTCTCTATTGATATCTGATTTCCTACACATTTTACCCAGTTCATCACTGTGACTGACTCTTGAAATATGCTGACATTTACATTCACTCTCTAACAAAACCCCTATATCTAAAGAACTTTTGGTCCAACTCCTAGACTCACTGAAATGGGTTCTTCAAAGCCCTGCAGAGGGTAGCCCATAGGTGCTTGGGTTTTCTCATGACCCCAATTCACATAAAGAATCTATGCCCCACAGAGAGTAGGCCTCAAATTGGAGAAGTAGAGCAGTATTAATGGCAGGCCTATTTGATCACACCTGATTCACAGGAAGGGTTTCCAGGCCACCCTGAATTTAGGCAAATAAGGGGCAAATGAGCTTATTTTGGACACTGTCTTAGGCTGCGCCCCTCATGGAAACCTCCAGCAAGAAGTTATGATGAGAGTTTATATTGAAGAAGATGAGGGCCATGTGGGAGTGTTTTGGTTTAACTGTGGTCATTTGTGTGGTAGTTGGAAGAGATGACTGGGTCCACATGGGCTTGAACTCTGGAGTGATTCCCCTTAGAGACTGAGTTCTGGAAATGAACTCAGAGAAGTATTGACATGAATTGTGTTGGGATTTTAGGAGGCCACTCATGAGAGTTGCCCTTGGAGACTGAGATCTAGGCCCAGGATAGCTTTCCAAAGAGCACTGGGAATCTCAGCCAGGATATCACATGACTTTATTCAGAAAGACGTGGCAGCCATTGTTGAGAGTCAAAACACACATGGACCTCAATTGTAGACCTCAATGGGCCTGACTTAATGTGACCTTTTGGCCACTCTTTGGGAAGCCTTGCCTCTGAGAGTTCTCCTGAGCTTTAATTGAAATAATCTTCCTCACCATTTCATGGTTCCTGAATAAATTGAAAGCCACAGTGCCTCCAAATTCATCCTTGAAAATTGGCTATATAAATACCATGAATTTTTTAAATTCCCATGAACAGGTGGCACTGGAGAACCTTTGGATATCTGTTGCTGATCACGAGTGTACCAGACATTGCATTGATTGACTGGGTTTCATGAAAATGGTGAGAACAGAGATGCCAGAAAGTTGGAGCCTGCTGACTAGTGGGCCCAGAGCAGTGGTGAGCAGGTGTATGATAAAACATCTGTCGTGGGCACACGTGGTTCTGCCATTGGTTTCCGAATGACTTGTGACTGACATGGTGCAGCCAGCAGAACCTTACAAGTAAAGGGACCTTGTTATATGGAGAGGTTTCAGGGCAATGTTCAGAATCAGGTTGCTATGGACATGGGTGCAAGCTTTTTGGGATAGAAGCCTGGTTGGTGCATTCTCCTGCAGACCCTCATCCACTACACGTGAGAGTACTCCCTCTAGCACTGTGTCCCAGTTTTTCTCCTTGTATTACGTGAAGCCAATACCAAACTCCCAGTGCAGCAGTAAGAAACACCACGAAAAGTGGAGTATGACCAAATGGCTTCACAGATCACATGGTTAGACACTTAGATCCCAGTGTCCTCAGTTTACTAACAAAGGGAAAATTCAGAACTTCTGCGTCATGTTCAATAGCATATAAGGAACCATGTCATCCAGGTCACATAGATGCCGACCCAGGTTTGATGGTCTCAATACAAAGGAAGCTAAAGCTCCTGACAACAACAAATTTTTCAAGGGCCCAAACTCAGAGGCAGTTTCTCAACAACTCATTAGGCCACCAGAGTTCCATGTTTGTGGAGTGTTTACCCTGTACCTTACTTTTGGAAATTCCACTACCACCTCCAAGGTTGTGAACTCCTGAGCATTTTCTTTTCCAGATATATATTCACAGACTTTCAAACTCTTCTCCACTAATTGTGTATTACTTGTGGCGAAGGAAATATCAAGGCATTGTTTTGGAGGACAGTGGGAAGATTTTTGTCTAGCAAATATTTGCATACACATTAGATTCATTTTCCTATTTTCCATTAGAAATACTGAATCCCTGTCACTAACCCATACCCTACTAGACTCTGACTACTAATCTTAATATGATGTAGAAAAAGAAACCTAACAGAATAGAAATACAGGCCGTTCATAGGAGGCATGGTGTATACTAGGACTTGCCTTCTGCTTTATCAAGTGAATGTGTTATAAATCTAGTCAACTTTTCATTGTAATACTTCTCCATGAGTTTTTAAAGTTAACACATATGTACATTTCTGTCTCCCTTTCTCTGTACCCTATTCATCTCATGAAATTTATTATGCATATTTAGTATCCTACCTGGTATCACACGTACATTCTTGTGAGCTTGCTGTTTTAGGAAGATACAAATTGTGAGAAGAGATCACTCCCCCTAAATACTGATGGAACTGAAAATTCAACATATGGGTGAATTTCCTAGATGAACAGCATTATACATAAATCCATGCTCAGTAAAAAGAATATTTTTGGATATGAGGATTATATATATTTCATGATGAATTTTGATTGGCATACATATTACTACATTTTAATGTCTGTGTTTGTATCTTTATATATATATATATTTTTTTTTTCTCCAGATTATTCAAAATATGAAATATATGTGTCTTATTTTACACTCACTAATTTAACTCATGTTCCTATATGTGGATTTATAATCAAATTTTCACAAAATTATTCTCAGAAATATTCATCCACATGAAATACATATTTATTTCCCAGTACTGAAAACTAACTTCGGTGAAAGGTGCTTACAAATCCTAATATTTGTACAGTAACTAACCCAGTTTAACATCAATGCAAGTAAAATCCTATGGGACATGATGTGTATTTTGAAGTTCATTTTTATTCAACACTGGTACATTACTATTTCTTCAGTTTATGGACATTATAAGATAATACTTTTCATCCACAAGTTAACAAATCTGTACGCATTTGGTTCACTTGCAATTACTTCCTGCTTCAGAATATATGTATTCCTCCATGTTTCTTGACTGTACTTTTCATGAGATTATTTCCAAACACATTATTTTCGATTTCCATAATCATTTTTGAAGCAAAACTCCCACACTCTTCATGATAAACCATAATGCTAAAATTACCATTAGATGTATAACTGGTTAGAATGAACTTATGTATATCAATATAAGATTTCCTATATATTTTCAGATATCAATTCAATCCATTATTTAAAGTTTGATCAAGTTATATTATTTATTTACAGTATGGTCTATTAAGGCATCATCTTTATAATCATAGGCACAGGGTACACGTACTTGTGTCCCCAATACTAATTTATAAGTCTTAAAATGTTGCTTTCAGAAATGTTTGAAGAAATACTGTAGTCACCTGATATACATTTACATTTCATCACAGTAATATTCCTGACAAAAAATGCAACGGACACCCTTATGATTGTACCAAAGCCTAAATTTAATGTGAGCATGTATTACTAACAACATCCATGTCCTGATTAACTAATGATCTCAAATATCATTCCTATTGGTGACTACATATTTGTTTCTTCCTAAGATTATATATTCAAACTCAACCCTGTTAAAAACATCTTATCCTATTACTCACTTTGTACTTTCCCTGATTTCCTAATGTCTCTATTGATATCTGCTTTCCTACACATTTTCCCCAGTTCATCACTGTGACTGACTCTTCACATATGCTGACATTTGCATTCACTCTCTAACCAAAACCCTATATCTAAATAACTTTTGGAACTATCCCTTTTTGTCTGGAGGATCTCTTCCTCATTCAGTCATCCAAGGTACAAGATCCTATGCCATTGTATAACGATTTATTTGAGACAACTTTGCGGAAATAATTCAAAGCTAAGTATCCCAATCAAGGGCCCAGTGTTCATCTGGGTTTCAAATCTTTCCTAGATTTCTGTATTCATACTTATATTACACCTATATATGCTTGTAAATATCGGAGGTCCCCAATACCATTATTCATCTCGCAGAATGATTCCTAACCCAAATTGAACATGTTATTAACCCTAACCATGCACTGTTCCCTCAATTTAACTTTACAAAGACCAGGGACAGAGTTGGTGTTATAATACAGGTAGGTAGGGGATCTTCCACCTGTTGAGAACCTCAAGTTCCATGCAGAAATAAACCCTGAAGAAGATGTAGGCAGCTATGAAGGACCTGAGAGAGCAACAGTAATCTTCCTTGGTAAAATACCTGGTCAGGATGAAGCGATGTGTCTGAATAAGCCTCTCTTTTCTTAAAGTAGAGAAGATGGACCAAACCAGGTCTGTGTGGAGAGCTGTTAACATGTGCCTATGGTTGATATACCATTCTATCTTGTGAATGTGACACAGGAAGTAGGGGAAGCCTCTCTCTCGTGGGACCCTTGGAAGCAAATGTTAGGATAAAGTGGTTACCAAGGTAGTGACCTCATTCAGTTCCTGAAGGAAGTGACCTACCTCATTTCCTTGGTGATGGAACTCTCTGAACTTGGGATCCAGGAAGCCAGTCACTCAGAGCCAGTCCCAGTCCCAGTCCCAGTGGGTTCACTTGTTTGGATTTACCAAGGACAGAGTCAGTCTTTTTGGTACATACTGATGTGTGGATGGCTAAATGCCAGGAAAGCTCTGAAGAGGGGCCTTTCCTGAGAAAGCTGGTAGTGACTCACTGATTGATGCTGAAAACTTTACAGAGTTGGTAAAGGAGACCTGATCTGAGACAGGACAGTCCATTTTGAGGGAGCAGAGTAAGGCCCATCAGTCTGAGGACACTCTGGATAGTCACAGACCTACTTGGGGGAAGGAGGTGCCTTTGTGGGTGTGGGTGTGAATTTGTGTTTTTTTATCATGTTCTGAGAATAGGTAGGAAAGGCAGTATGTTTGGTTTGGAGTGGACTGTTTTTAGTAAGTCATTTGACAAGGCGAGTGTTTTTAGGTCTGTGTATCCCACTGTTTTCGTGGTTGTAGACAACACCTACTTCTTTCCTTACTTCCTGTTTTCTTCCTGAATTCTGGCCACTCTCCAGAATAGGCTCATGTTTTTTTTGTCCAAGATATGGACCTCCGTCGAGTTCTGTGACATGGCCATGTACTGGATAGATGAAGGGAATTGGGAGCATCTCTGAAAACTCGGATATCAGTGTGACCAGTAAAGTCTCAGTAGAGAAACCCTGCTTTGTGCCTTTTGCTTACCTACTGTTCTGTTGACCTGAATGTCAGGAAGGTCTTTTCCTCAGGCCACCAGTTTGTGAAGCCTGAAGAAAAGTGCTTTCAATTGGAAATGAATGAGCATCACCTGTGGCTCTTTGCTTAATTGCTTTGGAAAGGGATGTGTCTGAATCATCCTTTCGGCTCTGAGAGAGGCTGTGGCTTTGATTTTCAGCACCTGATGGATCTAAAGAAAGATCCCATGTGTGCATCCAAAACCAAAATGGCAAAAAGATCAGTCATTGTGGATGAAGTCTCTTGCTTCCTCTGTTAGGTTCCTGACCTCCATCAAGTAAGTATAGGGATCCTTTGAGACAAATGAGTTCTTCAAAGCCCTGCAGCAGTGCTTGGGTTCTCACATGACTCCAAATCACATAAAGAATCTATACCTCACAGTCAGTAGGCTTCAAAATGAAGAAACAGAGCAGTATTACTGGCAGGCCTATTTGATCAATCCTGGTTTACAGGAAGGGTGTTCAGGAAACCCTGACTTTAGGAAAATGAGGGGCAAGGGAACTTATTTTGGACACTGTCTTGGGCTGCGCCCCTTATGGAAACCTCCAGCCAGAGGTTATGATGAATGTCTAGATGGAAGAATATGAGGGCCATGTGGGAGTATTTTGGTTTTAATTGAACATATTGTTAACCCTAACCATACACTGTTCCCTCAATCTAAGTATTCAGAAAAGCAGGAACAGATTTGGTCTTACAATACAGGAATGCAGGGGATCTTCCACCTGCTGAAAACTTCAAAGTTCCATGCAGAAATGAACCCTGGAGAAGATGTAGGCAGCTATGAATGATCTGAGAGAGCAAAAGGCATCTTCCATGGCAAACAGCCTGGTCAGGATGAAGGGTTGTGTCTGAATCAGATTCTCTCTTCTTAATGTAGAGGAGAGGCCTGTGTGGAGAGCTGTTCCCAGATGACTATTGTTTCTTTACCATTCTAACTTGTGAAAGTGTCACAGGAAGTAGGGACATCCTCCATGTTATGAGACCTTAGGAAGCAAATGTTAGGACAAATTGGTTGCCAAGGCAGTGACCTCATTCAGTTACTAAAGGAAGTGACCTCACCTCACATCCTTGTAGATGGAACTCTCCAAATTTGGGTTCCAGGAATCTAGGCACCCAGGCCCAGTCCCAGCACCAGTTCCAGTGTTCTCACTTGTTTGGATTTTCCAAGGACAGAGTCAGTCTTTTGTGGTACCTACTTATGTGAGAATGGCCAAATTCCAGAAAAATTCTGAAGAGGGGCCCTTCCGGAGAAAACAGGTAGAGGCTCACTGCTGGCTCCTGACAACTTCACAGAGTTGACCAAGGAGTCCAGATCTGAGACAGGACAGACCATTTCTGGGGAACATAGTATGGCCCTCCAGTCAGAGGACACTCTGGATAGTTCCAGACCCACTTGGGGGAAGGAGGTGCCTTTGTGGTTGTGGGTGTGGGTTTGTGGTTTTTTCTTTTTTTCTGAGAATAGTTAGGAAAGGGGGTGTGTTTGGTTTGGAGTGGACTGTTTCTAGTTTGTCCTTTGACAAGGCGAGTGTTTTTAGGTCTGTGTATTCCACTGTTTTCGTGGTTGTAGACATTAGAAAAGATAATGCCTCAATGGGTGTATCCTCTCAAGGAGAAAACTTCCCAGCATTCATCCGGCACAATTTATGAATGGAGTGTGGCTTGCCTTATCAATGGGCAACACCAACTATCTTCCTACGTTCCTGTTTTCTTTCTGAATTCTGGCCACTCTCCAGAATAGGCTCATGATTTTGTGTCAAATATATGTACCACTTCCAAGCTCTGTGACATGGCCATGTACTGGTAGCTGAAGGGAATGGCAAGCATCTCAGAAAACTCAGATATCAGTGTAGCCAGTAAAGTCTCAGTGGAGAAACCCTGCTTTGGGCCTTTTTATTATCTATTGTTATGTTGCCCTGAATATCAGGAAAGTCTTTGTCTCAGGCCACACCTTTGTGAAGCCTGAAGAAAACAGTTTTCAAATGGAAATGAATGGGCATTACCTTTGAGTTTACAATAAAACCTTCACAGATTTGGCTCTCATTAAGTTAAAAATACTTTTAGATTGTATCTCAGTGTAAAAAGTAACATGGAACTGTACATATCTTATTGATAACAAGTCCAATTATAGAACACAAATGATATACATAAATCTCCAACACTCCAACATGTTTTTCTTTTAAGCCTAGAATTACCATACAACCTTAGAACACCAGCTTGATACAATGGTCTTTGCAAGTTTCTACCTTACAGACTTGTATACCTGGAAGATATGAACACATTAACACCACAATTACATTGATGTTTTTGTATTAAACAAGTTTATATTTTAAAGGAATAACATGGCACAATTTTATAAAAACAGTACTTGTTTTACCAGCTGTTTAATTTTTTAAGATTACTTGCTCAAAACTTACACATATAACCAAGTTACACACACCTTTTTTTTATTATTTACTTAAACCCTTTTAATTACTTAATCATATAGACTCTCTTATCCAGAAACACGTTTTTCCTCTATTATATCTATATCTAGAACCTTTTAGTTTCTCTTTTCCATCTACTAACCTGTTTCTGTTCACATTTCAATACAATGCTTTTCAATTTATGAATTTAAGCAGATTATTTTATAGACATCTACATTTTATTAGGGCCTTTTTGAAAATCTAGAAAACTTATTGGCCTAATTTTAAAGACATCTTTATTTTTATCTGTTTACCCAATTTGAATTAAAACATATGAATCACGTGAATCAAAGACATTTGGATACATTTTTAAATTTTTCATGAGCGCTCCTCATCTGTCAATTGTCATATCCCTGCATGATATATGGACATACACACATACAGACATACCAACATACAACACGTAACACAAATGTAACACAATAGTAAAGGCCTTGTAGCTTTTTTCAGGTGAAATCTCCATTGCAATGCTGAAAACTCCAGAGTCGATCAAAAATAGAACTGATCAGAAAACATTAACCCATCAGCAGAATCAAGATCATGAGCTCAAAAAAAAAAAAAAATTACAGAATCTAAGAAAAGCAAGAGTCCTAAAAATGATGACTGGCCAGTAATTAGTAAATACCATATTATATACTTTTTTGGTTAGGTCTAGTTTGAGTTCAGGTAAAAAGACACATTTACTCTTTTTATCTGTCTCCTGCTGAGTGCTGCAGGCTTCTTTTATTTGCATATCAAAGTAAGTCCTGGCTGAGGTCTGGAAAACTGGAAAGACTGGAATTCTGAGAAGAAACCTCACGCCTAAGGCATTTATCTATAAGTCATAATTTCCAGGTTTGGATGTTGAAAATTTTGATGCAAGTTTAAGATGTAATTCTCAAAATTTTATTTCTTTAGATTTTTCTACACTAGAAAAACTTGCTCACACAAAACTGAAAATAGGATCATTTTTTGATAATATTAATGCCACCATCAGAAGAAGTTTCTATAGGATCATTAAGCCCCTTTCTTTGTTATGAAGTTTCTAATAGTATTAAGTTAAATTAAATTGGCTGAAAAGTTTTTAAAAAGAACCACATGCTACCATGTGTATCCGAAATTAAGCTTTAAAAATTTCCAAGACTGTTGCTAATTAATGTCATTTCAATAAGCCAGACCAACGTTTTAATTTAGTACCATTTTTTAAAATCTTACACACTGATGGGAATAGATACCATATCATAATTTATTATCTCTTCCCAAGTTAATGCAATGATATATCTAGTGAAATTTTTTCAGGCTGTCTAGTTCAAAATTAAAACTCTTTATTTTTTTTTTTTTACCCTAAGTATTTAAGTTTCCTAGCATGAACTACCTGAAATCAAACTAAACAATTGTTTAAACCCAACTTTTAACTGTAAGATAGTGCGATGCTTTAGAAACCCATTTAGATACCAGATGGTTAAAATAAAAAAATCATTTCTAGATACACATTCACCCTAGATCATCCCCAAGAAACAATCTATAATATCAACATATTAATGCATTCATTGTCCCTTTTGTTAAGTAAACAGAGGTGGAGAAATCCTTAAAGTGCACGTAAGGAATAAGGGAGTTCCCCACAGCAAAATGGATCTGGCAGCTGCTGGGAGTCCCTTAGCCTCACCATTTACTTACAGGATTAGTTCCTCTGGTTTGCTTTGACCCCAGGCACCAGGCATATTCTATGCCTCCCAACTTTGCAGTAGTCAGCTGCCAAAAATTTCATTCTCTGCTTCAGTTGTTTTGAGTGCTAGGCTTCCCCAAGAGGGAAGAGTGGGGTTTATTTAAAGTCCCCTCTGGGGTGTCAAAATTTATGACTGAAGGCTTGGTTCCCATCCCAAAGCCAATTAATGCCAATTTAATAATGAGGACAGGGTTTTGAGAAAAGTTTAAGCGAGATATCAAAGTTCTTAAACCCCAGACATTTCCCTCTGCAGTGGGCATGCTCAATCCAACTACGGGAAGAAAAGAAATCACTGCTTCCGTAATCTTGCTTAACAAAGGGGAGTAAAGTTTATCAAAGTTCTTTAAAGCACAGCTAAGAGAGGTGAAAAGGTGAGAACAGAAAAACTGGCGGTTCTATTGACTTTTGGTCCCTCACAGGAGAAGCATTAGTTTAAAATTTAGCTAAAGTAACTTCCACATATGTAATGCAGGTTGGAACTCGGGACTCTGCATCGGACCAAACAATGCCATCACATTTAACAGAAACACAGATAAAATGACACACAAAGACCATCATGCAGCTCCCGTTTGTTCACAACCCCAAGATCTACAATCTTGTGACTCAGAGAGAATGGAGGGAAGAGGGGGAGGAGTAGAAGGTTTGAGTGATATGATCCTGGGTGAAGGGGTCGGATTGGAGGCAGGGACCAGGAACGGCTTCAAGGAAAGAGGCATGGAATGGCTTTGTCCCATAATGAGAGTTTCTCAAACAGAGACAAGGACAATACAAACGTGACACAAACATGTACACACAGTTAACATTTAACACGAGTTCAGAAGTAAAGATTAGAACCTAGTAACTGGCAAAACCTGATGGGTTAGACCACAAAGACAGACAGTGAATTCAACCTGAGAGAAAAAAGTAGTCAGCAAGATATGATGGGTTGCCAGCAGAGTCACCTAATGTGGGCTCATTCGTCCCTCCTCACCTAATGAGAGCACATCCGTCACTCCCCGAGTCCTCCAAGGCATCCCTTGCAAGGACATGGCCTGTGGCTTTAGGACACGTTTGTCCACCACTGACAGGGGGAACTTACGTTCTCCGCTGGAAGCCACTCTGCCAACCCAAACCAAAAACGGAAAAATGGAACCTGAACAAAAAGCTCTGAGTGATCACAAGGAAAAATGAAAAGAAGCGCCTTACTTACCTCCAGAGGGGTCTGTTGGCGTGTCCTTGTCCTATGCTGCGTGATTCCCGGCCAACGCACCAAATGTAAGGGTCCGGTGAACGTCGGAGGAAGAGACCACCAAGAGAACGCGGCTCATGCAACAGAAAAAGGTGTTCATTGAGGATCCAATCCAGCATGCTGGGGCTACGTGCTCACTCAAGAAGGGAGAGCAGCCCAGAGCCCCGAGCAGGGGTTGAGCGGTGCTTAAGTACACTTTTTGGGGAGGGCGGGACTTTACATATATCACAGTCTCCTTTAAGAAATCAACATACACCGCAGAAAAATCAAACAACAATTCCTAAACATGATTAGTTCATTCATTGGCAGGAACAGGTCAGGCGGGAGTGATAGGTGAGTTCTAAAGCGAGGTACACATTCAAACAGATTGGTTTAGGCCTTGCGATGCCTATGTGCCAGGCCACACAGGGTCCTAGGTTATTAAACAACCAGGCGGTCAGGGGGAATATTTACTGGGCAGTCCGGAATTGTACTACAAGCTACAGGAATTTCAGGTTTTGCATGTAGCATAGGAACTTAACAATACCTGGTCCTTTACATTTTAACTCAGGCCTTGCAGCTTAGAAACTTTACAAAACCCGGTCTTTTACACTTCAACTTTTACACTTTAATTTCAATTTATTTTACCCTTTCAGATCACTCCTGGTGCACAAGAAGGGTGTCCAAGCCACCCTGAATTTAGGCAAATGAGTGGCAAGGGAGCTTATTTGGGACACTGTCTTGGGCTGTGCCCCTCATGGAAACCTCCAGCCAGATGTTATGATGAGTGCCTTTATAGAAGAAGAGGAGGGCCATGTGAGAGTGTTTTGGTATTAATTGTGGTCATTTGTGTGACGGTTGGAAGAGATGACTGGGTCCACCTGGGCTTGAATTCTTGTGTGATTCCCCTTAGACACTGACTTCTGGAACTGAACTCAAAGAAGTATTGCCATGAATTGTGGTGATATTTTAAGAGGTCAAGCATGAGAGTCGCCCTTGGAAACTAAGATCAAGGCCGAGGGTGGCTTTCCACAGAGCACTGGGAATTTCAGCAAAGATATCCCATGATTTTATTCTTAAAGACTTGGTAGCCATAGTTGAGAGTCAAAACACACATGGACCTCACATTGTAGACCTCAATGGGCATGGCTATATCTAACCTTTTGGCCACTCTTTGGGAAGCCTTGCCTATGAGAGTTCTCCAGAGTTTCATTGAAATGAGCTTCCTCAACATTTAATGGTTCTTGAAACCCACAGTGCATACAAACACAATAGAAATACAAGCAGTTCAGAAGAGGCATGGTGTATAGTTGGACTTGCCTTTTGCATTATGTAGGGTAGGTGTTATAAATCTAGTTAATTTTTAATTGAAATAGTTCTCCTTGTGTTTTTAAAGTTAATAAATATGTGAATTCCTGTATCCTTTTCTCTGTAGCCTATTCATCACATGTATTTTTATATAAACATATTGAATCCTACCTGGTATCACATATACATTCTTGTGAGGTGGCTGACATGGCAGATACAAATTATGACAAGAGATCACTCCTCCTAAACGCTATTGGATCATAAAATTCAGCCTAAGGGTAACCTTTCTAGTTGAACAACATTATTCATAAATCCATGTTCAGTAAAATTAATATTTTTGTATCTGTGGACGATATATATTTCATCATGAATTTCAATTGGCATATATATTGCCACTTTATAATGTCTGTGTGTGTTTTGCTCTTTGCTTAATTGCTTTTGAAAGAGATGTGTCTGAACCAGCCTCTTGGCCCTGTGTGAGGCTGTGGCTTAGATTCTCAGCACCTGATGGATCTAAAGAAAGATCCCATGGGTGCATCCAAAACCAAAATGGCCAAAAGAGCAGTTATTGTGGATGAAGACTCTCACCTTCCTCTCTAATGGCCCTGACATCCATCAAGTGAAAATAGGGATCCTTTGGGTCAAATGAGTTCTTTAAAGCCCTGCAGAGTTTAGCCCATAGGTGCTTGGGTTTTCACATGAATCCAATTTACATAAACAATCTAAACCCCACAGTCATTTGGCCTCAAATTGAAGAAGATAAGGGGCATGTGGGAGCATTTTGTTTTGAATTGTGGTAATTTGTTTGGCGCTTGGAACAGATGACTGGGTCCACCTGGGCTTGAACTCTGGTATGATTCTCCTTAGAGACTGAATTCTGGAAGTGACATCAGAGAAGTATTGTCATGAATTGTGTTTGGATTTTACTAGGCCATGCAACCTAGATCTCAGGTATTAATTGTGGTGCAGGGAGATCTAGGTGCAGGGTGGCTTTGCCCAGAGCACTGGGAATCTCAGCCTGGATATCACATGATTTTATTCTGAAATTCTATAAAGCCACAGTTGAGAGTCAAAACACACATGGACCTCACATTGTAGACCTCAATGGGCCTGACTTCATGTGACCTTTTGGCCACTCTTTGGGAAGACTTGCCTGTGAGTGTTCTCAAGATCTTTCATTGAAATGAGCTTCTTCAACATTTAATGGTTCCTGAATGAATTGAAACCCACAGAGCCTCCAACTTTATCCTCAAAAAATGGCTTGATAAATACCATGAAACTTTTGAAATTCCCATGACCAGGTGGCACTGGAAAACTTTTGGATGTCCTGTTGCTGATCATGAGTGTATCTCACAGTGCCTTGACTGACTGGGTTTCATGAAAATTGTGTAGAACAGTGATGCCAGTATGTTGGAGCCTGTTCATTAGTGGGCCTAGAGCAGTGGTGTGAAGGTGTGTGATAAAACATGTGTGTTGGGGCATGTGGATCTGCCATTGGCTTCCAATTGCCTTGTGACTGACAGGGTACAGCCAGCAGACCCTTATATGTAAAGGCATCTTGTTATATGGATAGGTTTCTGGGCAATGTTCAGAATCAGGTTGCTATGGACAAAGGGGCAACCTATGTGGGACAGAATCCTGGTTGGTGCATTCTCATGCAGACTGTGTCCCTCCACATGTGACAGAACTCCCTCCAGCACTGTGTCCCAGTTGAACTCCTTGTATTTCATGAAGCAAATACCAAACTCACAGTGCACCAAGGAGTAACACCACGAAAATTGGAGCATGACCAAATGGCTTCACAGTCAACCCGGGGAGACACTTACACCCCAGTGGCCATAGTTTAACTACAAAAAGAGTATTCAGCACTGCTGCTTCATTTTCATTGGAAAATTAGAAACAATGTCCTTCAGGTCACATATTTGCACACCCAGATTTGATGGTCACACAACAAAGGAAGCTAAAGCTCCTGACAACATCATGTATTTTAAGAGCCCAACCTCAGAGAGTTTCTCAAGAAGTCTTTACACAAGCAGAGCTCAATGTTTGTGGAGTGTTTACCCTGTCCCTTACTTTTGGAAACTCCTCTACCACCTACAAGTTTGTGAACTCCTGAGCATTTTTTATTCCTGATATGTATTTACAGATTTTCTAACTTTTCTCGTCTATTTGTATCTTACTTGGAACTAAGGTAATGTCAAGGCAATCTTCTGGATGAGAGTGTGAACATTTTTGTGTAGCACATATTTGCATACCAATTAGAGTCATTTTCCATATTTCCATTTGAAATACTGAATCCTTGACACTAACGCATACCCTAATAGACTCTGACTACTACTCCTAATATGATGGAGAAAAATAACACAAACAGAATAGGAAGACAAGCAGTTCAGAGGAATCATAGTGTATAGTTGGACTTGTTTTTTGCATGATTAATTATAGGTGTTATAAATCTAGTCAATTTTTAATTGAAATAGTTCTCCATGTGTTTTTAATGTTAACAAATATGTGAATACCTATCTCCCTTTCTCTGTAGCCTATTCAGCACATGTATTTTTAAATGCACATATAGAACACTACCTGGTATCACACCTACATTTTGTGAGGTGGCTAATTTGGCAAATACAATTTGTGAGAAGTGATCACTCCTGTTAAACTCTGTTGGAACTGAAAATTTAACCTCGGGGTGTGTTTCCTAGAAGAACAACATTATACATAAATACATGTTCTAAAAGAAATAATTTTGCATCTGTGGAGGATATATATTTCATGATAAATTTGATTGCTAATTTATTGTCTGTGTGTGTTTTTTTGTATATATATATATATATATATATATATATATATATATATATATATATATATATATATATATACACTCTCCAGATTTTTCAAAATATGAAATATATGTGTCTTATATACACTCCCTAAATTCATTCATGTTCATGTATATGGATTTATAATCAACTTTTCACAAGATCATTCTCAGAAATATTCATCCACCTGAAATACATATTGTTTCCAGTACTGAAAACTAACTTCAGTTAATGTTGCATACAAATACTAATACTTCTACAGTAACTGACCCAGTTTAACATCAATGCAAGTACATTCCTATGTGACATGATGTGTATTTTGAAATTCATTTTAATTCAACACTGGTACATTACTATTTCTTCAATTTATGCACATCATAGGATATATATTTCATCCACAAGTTAGCAAACTTATAGGCATTTGTTTCACTTTCAATCACTTCCTGCTTCAGAACACATGGATTCTTCCAGGTTTCTTGACTGGTCTTATAATGAGACTTCTTTCGAAATATATTATTTTTGATTTCTTTTATCACTTTTGAAGCAAAACTGACACTCACTTCATGATAAACCATAACTATAATATCACCATTAGATGTATAACTGGTTGGAATGAATGATTTTATAACAATATAGTATTTTTTATATATTCTCTTATATCAGTTTATTCCATTATTTAAAGTGGAACCAGTTATATTATTTATTCCCTATATTGTCTATTCATGCATTATCTCTATATTCATAGACACAGGGTACACCTCTTAGTACCCCCAATACTAATTTATTAGTCTTCTAAATATTGCTCCCAGAAATGGTGGAAGAAATACTCATGTCACCTGATCTACATATGCATGTTATCATAGTAATATTCTGGACACAAAATGCAAAAGTCACACGTATGATTGTACCAAAGCCTAAATGGAAACTGAACATGGATTACTAAAAACATCCATATCCAGGTTGCCTAATGCTCTCAAATGTCAATCCTATTGGTGACCACATTTTTGTTTCTTCCTAAGATTATATATTCAACCTCAAAACTGTTGGAAATGTCTAGTTTTTTCACTCACTTTATACTTTGCCTGATTTCCTAATGTCTCTATTGATATCTACTTTCCTACATATTTTTTCCAGTTCAACATTGTGACTGACCCTTCACATGTGCTGACATTGACATTCACTCTCTAACCGAAACCCTAATGCTAATGAACTTTGGTCCAAATCCTATACTCTATCTTCTTCCAAAACATATTGACTATCTTCCTGATCCTATCGACTATCCCTTTTTGAGTGGATGTACTCTACTACATTCAATCATCTGAGGTACAAGGTCCTATGCCATTGTATATCGATTTTTCTGAAACATGTATGCAGAACATAATTCAAAGCTACGTGTCCCAATCTATTGCCAAATGCACTTCTGAGCTTCAAATCTTACCTAGATTTCTGTTTTCATACTTATATTTAACCACTATATTTCTATATATTGCAGGTTCCCAATAACCTTATTCATCCCGCAGAATGATTCCTAACCCAAGTCGAACGTGTTATTAACCCTAACCATACACTGTTGCCTCAATCTAACATTACAAAAGAGCAGGGACAGGGTTATTCTTTCAATTAGGGATGTAGGTAATCTTCCAACTGCTGAGAACCTCAAAGTTCGATGCAGAAATGATCCCTGGAGAAGATGTAGGCAGCTATGAAGGACCTGCATGAGCAAAAGCCATCTTCCATGGCAAACAACCTGGACAGGATGAAGGGATGTGTATGCATCAGACTCTCTCTTCTTAATGTAGAGAAGATGAACCTAACCAGGCCTGCGTGTAGAGCTGTTCCATGGTGTCTATTTTGATATACCATTCTAACTAGTCAAATTGTCACAGGAAGTATGGGCACCCTCCAACTCATGGAACCATTGGAAGCAAGTGTTAGGACAAAGTTGTTGCCAAGGCAGTGACCTCATTCAGTTGCAAAGAAAGTGACATACCTCATTTCCTTGGTGATGGAACTCTCTGAAATTGGGATGCAAGAAGCCAGGCACCAGGAGCCAGTCCCAGTCCCAGTCCCAGTGGGCTCACTTGTTTGGATTTACCAAGTACAGAGTCAGACCTTCTTGGTACCTACTGATGTGAGGATGGCCAAATGCCAGTAGAGCTCTGAAGAGGGGCCTTTCTTGAGACAGCAGGTTGTGGCTAACAGCAGGCTCCTCGCAGAATAACAGAGTTGGCCAAGGAGACAAGATCTGAGACCAGACAGGCCATTTCGAGTGGAACATAGTATGGCCCACCAGTCAGAGGACACTCCAGATAGTTAAAGACCTATTTTTGGGAAGGAGGTGCCTTTTTGGTTGTGGGTGTGAGTTTGCAGTTTTGTTTCATGTTCTGAGAATAGGTAGGAAAGGTGGTTGGTTTGGTTTGGAGTCGACTGTTTCTAGTAAGTCTATAGACAAGGCGAGTGTTTCTATGTCTGTGTAGCCACTGTGTCCGTGGTTTTAGACATTAGAAACGAGAATGCATCAATGGAGGTGTCCTGTCTAGTAGAAAGCTTCACAGCATTCATCCTGCACAATTGATTAATGGACTGTTGCTTGCCTTATGGATGGGAAACACCTACTAACTTACTAAGTTGCTGTTTTCTTCCTGAATTCTGGCCACTCTCCAGAATAGTATCATGGTTTATTGTCCAAGATATGTACCACCTCCAAACTCTGTGACATGGCCATGTCCTTGATAGCTGAAGGGAATGGGAACATCTCAGAAAACTCAGATATCAGTGTGACCAGTAAAGTCTCAGTGGAGAAACCCTGCTTGGCTCCATTTGCTTATCTATGTTTCTGTTGCCTTGAATGTCAGGAAGGTCTTTGCCTCAGGCCACCCCTTTGTGAAGCGTGAAGAAACAGTTTTCAAATGGAAATGAATGGGCATCACCTGTGGCTCTTTGCTTAATTGCTCTGGAAAGGGATGTGTCTTAGTCAGACACTAGGCCCTGTTTGAGGCTGTGGCTAAGATTCTCAGCTCCTGATAGATCTAAAGAAGATCCCATGTGTGCATCCAAAACCAAAATGGCAAAAAATCTGTCATTGTGGATGAAGTCTCTTGCCTTCTTCTGTTTGGTTCCTGACCTCCATCAAGTGAGAATAGGGATCCTTTGGATCAAATGAGTTCTTCAAAGTCCTGCAGAACTGCTTGGGTTGTCTCATGATGCCAAATCACATGAAGAATCTATACCTGACAGTAAGTAGGCCTCAAATTGGAGAAGCAGAGCAGTATTTATGGCAGGCCTAGAGCAGTTGTGTGCAGGTGTGTGACAATACATCTGTGGTGGGGTCATGTGGATCTTACATTGACTTCCAAATGGCTTGTGACTGACATGGTGCAGCTAGCAGAACTTTGTATGTAAAGGCATTATGTTACATGGAGAGTTTTCAGGGCAATGTTCAGAATCAAGTTCCTATGGTAAAGGGGGCAAGCAATGGGGGATAGAAGCCTGGTTGGTGCATTCTCCTGCAGACCCTGACACACCATACGTTACAGGACTCCCTCCAGCATTGTGTCCCAGTTTAACTCATTGTATGTCATGAATCAAATACAAAACACCCACTGCAGCAGCAAGAAACACCACGAAAAGTGGAGGATGACCAAATGATTTCAAAGTCCAGATGGGGAGACACTTATCCCCCATTGGCCACAGTTTTGTTACAAAGAGTGAATTCAGCACTGCTGCCTCATGTTCATTGGACAATAAGAATTCATGTCCTCCAGGTCACAAAAATGCAGACCCAAGTTTGATGGTCTCACTACAAAGGAAGCTAAAGCTTCTGAAAACAACATATATTTCAAGTACCCAACCTCATTGTCAGTATCTCCAGAAGTGTTTAGGCCAGCAGAGATCCATGTTTGTGGAGTTTTACCCTGTCCTTAAGGTTTGGAAACGTCTCTTCCACCTCAAAGGTTGTGAACTACTGAGCATTTTCCATTCTACGTATGTATTCACAGATTTTCTAACTCTTCTCCTCTAATTGTTTCTTACATGGGGCGTGGTTATTTCAAGCCATTGTTCTGAATGAGAGTGGGAATTTTTTTTTTGTGTAGCACGTATTTGCATACACATTGGATTCATTTTCCAATTTTCCATTCGAAATACTGAATCCCTGACACGAACCCATACCCTACAAGACTCTGACTACTAATTCTAATATGATGCAGAAAAGTAACACAAACAGAATTGAAATACAAGCAGTTCAGAGGAGGCATCGTGTATAATTGATCTTGCCTTTTGCATGATAAATGTCAGGTGTTATAAATCCAGTCTATTTTTAATTGAAATAGATCTCCATGTGTTTTTAAAGTTAACAAATATGTGAATTCCTGTCTCCCTTTGTCTGTAGCCTATTCAGCACATGTATTTTTATATGCACATATCAAATCCTACCTGGTGTCACACCTACATTCTTGTGAGGTGACTGACTTGGGAGATACAATTTGTGAGAAGACATCACTCCTCCTAAACGCTGTTGGAACTGATAATTCAAATAATGGGTGAGCTTCCTAGTAGAAAAACATTATACATAAATCCCTGTTAAGAAAATTGAATATTTTTGGATCTGTGATTGATGTATATTTCATGGTGAATTTAGATTTGCATATATGTTGCTACATTTTAATATCTGTATGTGTCTGTGTGTGTATACACACACACACACACACACACTCTCTCTCTCTCTCTCTCTCCAGATTTTTCAAAATATGAAACATATGTATCTTATTTACACTCCCTAAATTCATATATGTTCAAGTATGTGGATTTATAATCAACTTTTCACAAGATTTTTCTCAGAAATATTTATCCACCTGAAATACATATTTGTTTCCTAGTACTGAAAACTAACTTCAGTGAATGGTACATACAAATCCTGTTGATAGCCACAGCCAAGGGTCTCCAGTAAATACCATATGTACTACTGCACAACCTAAGGCAGGCATGGTCCCTAAGCCACATGCTCGTTGTTTAAACAGAGAGGGGGAGATGTTGAGAGCCACAGCCAAAGGGGCCCCAGGAAACCTCCAGCTGCCAGCAAACTTCCAGCTGCCGGCTGATGATTGGCTCCACAGCGGCCCCAGCAACATCTAGCTGATTGGCTCCTCTGCGGTGTTGCTCATTGCAGATGCTCATTGAGCTGTTTCCCCGCCCTTTCAGACTGCCACTGGATGATTGGCTGACAGAGGCCCCAGCAACATCTAGCTGATTGGCTCCTCTGTGGTGATGCTCAATGGGATGTTTCCCTGCCCTTTCAGACAACGGAGCTGCTCATTGGTGGACTTTTTTGGCTCCGCCCATGTGACCCAGCCAATCGGCCTCAAAAGGAGGAGGCTTGTGGTTGAGGGAGAGGCTTGTGGGAAGACTGTGGTGGCAGTTGGGCTCTGAGGGTTTTTCCTGAGAAGCTGTTTTGTTTGGCTTGTGTGGTTCTATAAATAAAGTTTATTTCTTTTGACAATTGGCTCCTGAATTGTGCCCAGCCAGACTGATGATAATCATGTAAAATGTTGATTTTAAATCGCATACATGAACTTGAATGAATTTAGGGAGTGTATAATAAGACACATATATTTCATATTTTGGAAAATCTGGAAAATCTTTTATATATATATACATACACACACACACACAACAATAAAATGTAGCAATATATATGCCAATCGAAATTTATCATGAAATATATATCATCCACATATCTAAAAATATTCATTTTACTGAACATGGATTTATGTATGATGTTGTTCACTAGGAAGCTCACCCATAGTTTGAATTTTCAGTTCCATCAGTATTTAGGGGAAGTGATCTATTCTCATAATTTGTATATTCCAAAGTTAGTGAGATCACAAGAATTTACGTGTGTTACCAGGTAGGAGTCTATATATGCATAAAAATATACATTTTCTAAAGAGGCTACAGAGCAAAGGAGACAGGAATTTACATATGTGTTAACTTTGAAAACTCATGGAGAAATATTACAATGAAAAGTTGACTAGATTTATAACACATATCCTTGATAAAGGAGAAGGAAAATCCAAGTATACACCATGCCTCCTACAAAAGGCCTGTATTTCTATTCTGTTAGGTTTCTTTTTCTCCATCATTTTAGGATAGTAGTCAGAGTCTAGTAGGGTATGGGTTAGTGTCAGAAATTCAGTATTGCAAATGGAAAATAGGATAATGTATCCAATGTGTATGCAAATATGTGCTACACAATAATCTTCCCACTCTCACCTAGAACAATGCCTTGACATTACCTTTGCCCCAAGTGAGACACAATTAGAGAAGAAGAGTTAGAAAATCTGTGAATACATATCTGGAATGGAAAATTCTCAGGAGTTCTCAACCTGGGAGCAGGTAGAGGAGTTTCCAGAAGTAAGGGATTGGGTAAACACTCCACAACCATGGAGCTCTGCTGGAAAAAAAGACTTCTGGAGAATCTGCCTCTGAGGTGTGGCACTTGAAATATATATTGTTGTCAGGAGCTTTGTCTTCATTTGTAGTGAAACCATCAAAGCTGGGTCTGAATCTATGTGACCTGGAGAACATGGTTTCTTATTTTCCAATTAACCTGAAGCAGCAGTGCTGATTTCTCTCTTTGTAGGTAAACAGAGGCCACTGGGCCAAAGTGTCTAACCATGTGGACTGTGAAGCTATTTAGTCATCCTCCAATTTTCATGGTGTTTCTTGGTGCTGAACTGGGAGTTTGGTATTTGCTTCAAGAAATACAAGGAGTTCAACTGGGACACAGTGTTGGAGGGAGTTCTGTGACATGTGCTGGGTCAGAGTCTCCAGGAGAATGCACTAACCCGGCTTCTATCCCACATAGCTTGCCCCCTTGACCATAGCAACCTGATTCTGAACATTTCCCTGAAACCTCTCCATATAACAAGATGCCTTTACATATAAGGGTCTGCTGGGTGCACCATGTTAGCTAAAAGCCATTTGGAAGTCAATGGCAGATCCACATGGCACCACCATAAATATTTTATCACACACCTGCACACCACAACTCTGGGCCAACTACTCCGCAGTCTCCATCTAACCGGCATCTCTGTTCTACACCACTTTCATTATACCCAATCAATCAAGGCACTATCTGGTACACTAATGATCAGCAACAGGACATCAAAGGTTCTCCAGTGCCACCTCATCATGCGAATTTCAAAAATTTCATGGTATTTATCTAGCCATTTTACAAGGATGAAGTTGGAGGCATTGTGGGTTTCAATTCTTTCAGGAATCATTCAATGTTGAGGAAGCTCATTTCAATGAAAGTTCTGGAGAACTCTCACAGGCAAGGCTTTCCAAAGAGTGGCCAAATAGTCACATGAAGCCAGGCCAATTGAGGTCTACAATGTGAGGTCCATGTGTGTTTTGACTCTCAACTATGTCTGGCAAGTATTTCAAAATAACATCATATGATATTCTGTCTGAGATTCCCAGTGCTCTGTGGAAAGCCACCCAGGGCCTAGATCTCAGTTTCAAAGGGCAACTTTCATGGGTGGCCGCCTAAAATCCCAACACAAATCATCGCAATACTTCTCTGAGGTCAGTTCCAGAACTCAGTCTCTAAGAGGAATCACACCAGAGTTCAAGCCCTGGTGGACCCAGTCATCTTTTCCGACTGCCACATAAATGACCACAATGAAAACCAAAACACTCCCAAATGGCCCTCATCTTCTTCCATATAGACACTCATCATAACCTCTGGCTTGACGTTTCCTTGAGGGGCACAGCCCAAGACAGTGTCCAAAATAATCTCCCTTTCCTCTCATTTGCCTAAAGTCAGGGTGGCCTGGACACCCATTCTGTGAACCATGAGTGATCAAATAACCCTGACTTTAATACTGCTCTGCTTCTCCAATTTGAGGCCTACTGTCTGTGGAGTATAGATTCTTGATGTGAATTGGAGTAATGAAAAAACCCAATAACCCATTGGCTACACTCTGCAGGGTTTTGAAGAACTCATTTGACCCAATAAATGCCTATTCTCATTTTATGGAGGTCAGGAACCTTACAGAGGAAAGTGAGAGACTTCATCCTCAATGACTGCTTTTTGGGCCATTTTGGTTTTTGATGTGCCTTCTGGAATGTTACATATTTTTTTTTTTTTTTGGTTTTAGTGCCTTCCGGAATATTACATAATTTTTTTCTTTAGACATTATTGCCAGAGTTCCTATCTTCATCCCAGTGCAGGTGAAATCAAAGATAATACCAATCTACAGCTTCTGCAATAGCCATCCCTGTACTGCTTGCAGAACTTGCCTGGACACATTGTGAACTCACCTAAATGCATTGTGAACTATCTGTTGGTGCAGCAACTTGTGGTAGTGTTGGGGTATATTTGCTGATGATGTCATCGGTGGTACAATTTTTCCAAAAGGAGCCATCAATTGGCTTGGTGTATCTTCCTCCCTTCTGCGTGTCATGATCGTCCAGCTAAAATTTGGGGGGCCAACAGAGGTGAGGCAAAGAACCTCACCCACCCCCGCTGGTACAAAGACATCTCCACAGGTGTGGCTCTATACTGGACGGGTAGTCAGTGACGGGTAAGATCCAATTGCAATGGTACCAAATTAACGGGTAAAGACCATATGTACTATTGGACAACCTAAGGCAGGCACGGTCCCTAAGCCACATGCGTGTTGTTTAAACAGAGAGGCGAAGATGTTGAGAGCCACAGCCGAAGGGGCCCCAGCAAAATTCCTGCTGCCAGCAAACTTTCAGCTGCCGGCTGATGATTGGCTCACAGCGGCCCCAGCAACACCTAGCTGATTGGCTCCTCTGCGGTGATGCTCAATGGGCTGTTTCCCTGCCCTTTCAGACCACAAAACTGCTCATTGGGGGAATTTTTTTGACTCCGCCCACATGACCCAGCCAATCGCCCTCAAGAGCAGGAGTATTGTGGGAGGCGGAGAGAGGCTCCTGTGGGAGGGAGAGGTTTTGGGAAGCCAGTGGTGGCAGTTGGGGCTCTGAAGGTTTTTCCTGAGAGGCTGTTTTGTTTGGCATGTGTGGTTCTAAAAATAAAGTTACTTTCTTTTGACAAGTGGCTGCTGATTGTGCCCAGCAAGACTGCGGCATTATCCTAATATTTCTACAATAACTGACCCAGTTTAACATCAATGCAAGTAGATTCCTGTGGGAGAGGACATGATGTGTATTTTGACGTTCATTTTTATGTAACAGTGGTACATTACTATTTCTTCAGTTTACGCACATCATAGTATATATATTTGATCCACAAGTTCACAAATTTATAGGCATTTGTTTCACTTTCAATCACTTTCTGCTTCAAAACACATGTATTCCTCCAGGTTTCTTGACTGGTCTTTTCATGAGACTTCTTTCCAAACACATTATTTCCAATTTCCATAATCACTTTTGAAGCAAAACTCACACATTCTTCATGAAAAACCATAATGCTGATATAACCATTATATATATTACTGGTTGGAATGAAGGATTGTATATCAATGTAAGATTTTCTGTATATTTTCAGATATCAATTCAATCCATTATTTAAAGTTAGAACCAGTTATAATATTTCTTTACAGTATGGTCTATTCATGCATTATCTCTATAATTATAGACACAGTGTACACCATTTTTACCTCCAAAAATAATTGATACGTCTTCAAAATATTGCTCCCAGAAATGGTGGAAGAAATACTCATGTCACCTGATCTACATATACATTTTACCACAGTAATATTCTGCACACAGAAAGAAGAGGTCAAACTTATGTTTGTACCAAAGCCTAAATGAAAAGTGAGCATGGATTACGGAAAACATCCATGTCCATATTGCCTAATGCTCTCAAAAGTTCATCCTATTGGTGACTACATGTTTGTTTCTTCCTAAGATTATATATTCAAACTCAAGCCTGTTGAAAATGTATAATTCTATCACTCACTTCATACTTTGCCTGATATCCTAATGTCAATTGATATCTGCATTCCTACTTTTTTCCCCAGTTCATCCTTTTGACAGACTCTCCACATGTGCTGACAATTACATTCACTCTCTATCCGAAACCCTATTGCTAAAGATCTTTTCATCCAAATCTTATACTCACTCTTCTTTCAAAACCTACCAACAATCTTACTAATCCTACAAATTATTTCTTTTTGACTGGATGTTCTCTTCATCATTCAATCAACCAAGGTACAAGGAATTATGCCATTGTATATCGATTTATCTGAGACATCTGTGCAGAATATAATTCAAAGCTAAGAATCCCAGCCAAGGGTCCAATGCAATTCTGGGCTTCAAATATTACCTAGATGTCTGTTTTCATACTTATATTTCACTTATATTCTTATAAATATCGAACGTTCCCAATACTATAATTCATCCCGCAGAATGATTCCTAACCCAAATGGAACATGTTATTAACCCTGACCATACACTGTTCTCTCAATCTAACTTTACTGAAGAGCAGGGACAGAGTTGGTCTTTCAATACAGAAATTAGGGGATCTTCCACTTGCTGAGAACCTCCAAGGTCATTAAAGAAATGATCCCTGGATTAAATGTAGGCAGCTATGAATGACGTCAGAGAGCAAAAGTCATCTTCCATGACAAACAACCTGGTTAGCATGAAGGGATGTGTCTGAATCAACATTTCTTTTCTTAATGTATAGAAGATGGACCAAACCAGGCCTATCTGGAGAGCTTTTTTGGGGTGCCTATGGTTGATATACCATGCAAACTTGTGAAAGTTTCACTGGAAGAAGGGGCAGCCTCCAACTCATTGGACTTTGGAAGCAACTGTTAGGACAAATTGGTTGACAAGGCAGTAACCTAATTCAGTTCCTGAAGGAAGTGACCTACGTCACTTCCTTGGTGAAGGAATTCTCTGAACTTGGGATCCATGAAGACAGGTACCCAGAGCCAGTCCCAGTCCCAGTCCCAGTGGGCTCACTTGTTCAGTTTTACCAAGGACAGGGTCAGTCTTTCTTGGTACCTACCTATGTGAGGATGGCCAATGGCCAGAAGAGCTCTGAAGAGGGACCTTTTCTGAGAAAGCAGGTAGTGGCTCACCACTGGCTCCTGACAACTTCACAAAGTTGGCCAAAGAGACCAGATCTGAGTCAGGACAGGACATTTCGGGAGAACATTTTATGGCCCACCAGTCAGAGGACACTCTGGATAGTCACAGACCTACTTGGGGGAAGGAGGTGCCTTTGTTGGAGTGGTTGTGGTTTTGTGGTTTTGTCACATGTTCTGAGAATAGGTAGGAAATGTGGTTTGTTTGGTTTGGATTGGACTGTTTCTAGTAAGTCGTTTGACATGTAAGTGTTTCTATGTCTGTGTATCCCACTGTGTCTGTGGTTGTAGACATTAGAAAAGAGAATGAATTAATGGATGTGTCCTGTCTAGTAGAAAGCTTCCCAGCATTCATCCTGCCCAATTGATGAATGGACTGCGGCTTGCCTTCTGGATGGGCAAAACCTTCTATCTTCCTAAGATCCTGTTTTCTTCCTGAATTCTGGCCACTCTCCAGAATAGGCTCATGGTTTTGTGTCCAAGATATATACCACCTCCAAGCTCTGTGACATGGCCATGTACTTGATAGCTGAAGTGAATGGGGAGCATCTCAGAAAACTCAGATATCAGTGTGACCAGGAAAGTCTCAGTGGAGAAACCCTGCTTTGTGTCTTTTGCTTACCTGTTCTTCTGTTGCCCTAAATGTCAGGAAGGTCTTTGCCTCTGGCCACCCCTTTGTGAAGCCTGAAGAAAACAGTTTTCAAATGAAAATGAATGGGCATCACCTGTGGCTCTTTGCTTAATTGCTTTGTAAAAGGATGTGTCTGAATCAGACTCTTGGTTCTGTGTGAGGTAGTGGCTTAGATTCTCAGCACCTGATGCATCAAAAGATAGATTCCATGTGTGCATTCAAAACAGAAATGGAAAATGAGTCTCTTGCCTTCCTCTATTAGATTCCTGACCTTCATCAAGTAAGAATCAGGATCCTTTAGTTCAAAAGAGTTCTTTGAACCCCTGCAGAAGTGCTTGAGTTTTCTGATGACTCCAAATCACATAAAGAATCTATACCTGACAGTCAGTAGGCCTCAAATTGGAAAAGCAGAACAGTATTAACGCCATGCCTATTTGATCAGTTCTGGTTCACAGGAAGGGTGTGTAGGCCACCCTGACTTTCGGCAAATGAGGGGAAAGGGAGCTTATTTTGGACAGTGTCTTGGTCTGCGCCCCTCATGGAAACTTCTAGCCAGAGGTTATGATTAGTGTCTATATGGAAGAACATGAGGGCCATGTGAGAGTGTTTTGGTTTTCATTGTGGTCATTTGTGTGGAGGTGGGAAAAGATGACTGCGTCCACCTGGGTTTCAACTCTTGTGGGATTCCCCTTGGAGACTGAGTTCTGAAACTGACCTTAGAGAAGTATTGCCATGAATTGTGTTGGGATTTTCGGAGGCCACGCATGAGAGTCACCCTTGGAAACTGAGATCTAGGCCCAGGGTGGCTTTCCACAGAGCACTGGGAATCTCAGCGAGGATATCACTTGATTATATTCTGAAAGACTTGGCAGCAATAGTTGAGAGTCAAAACACACATGGACCTCACATTGTAGACCTCAATGTGGCTGGCTTTATGTGACCTTGGGCCACTCTTTCAGAAGACTTGCCTGTGAGAGTTCTCTAGAGCTTCCATTGAAATGAGATTCCTCAATATTTAATGGTTCCTGAATGAATTGAAACCCACAGTAACTCCAACTTCATCCTTGAAAAACGGCTAGAAAATACCATGAAATTTATGAAATTTCCATGACCAGCTGGCACTGGAAAACCATTTGATGTCCTGTTGCTTATCATGAGTATACAAGACAGTGCCTGGTTTGACTGAGTTTCATGATAATGGTGTAGAAAAGATATGCCAGTAAGTTGGAGCCTGCTGAGTAGTGGGCCAAGAGCAGTAGAGTGTAGGTGTGTGAAAAAACATCTGTGGTGGGGCCACGTGGATCTGCCATTGGCTTAGAAATGGTTTGTGACTGACATGGTGCAGCTAGCAGACCTTTGGATGTAAAGGCATCTTGTTGTATGGAGAGGTTTCAGGGCAATGTTCAGACTCATGTTGCTATGGTCAAGGGGGCAACTATGTGTGATAGAAGCCTTCTTGGTACATTCTCCTGCCGATCCTGACCACCACATGTGACAGAACTCCCTGCAGCACTGTATCACAGTTAAACTCCTTTATTTCGTAAGGTAAATACCAAACTTTCAGTGCAGCATCAAATAACATGATTAAATGTGAAGGATTATCAAATGGCTTCACAGTCCACATGGGGAGACACTTAGCCCCCAGTAGCCCCAGTTTGCCTACAAAGAGAGAATTCAGTACTGCTGCCTCGTTTTCATAGGAAAATAAAAAAACATGTCGTCCAGGTCACATAGATGCAGACTCAGCTTTGATGGTCTCACTACAAAGGAAGCTAAAGCTCCTGACAACAACATATATTTCAAGTGCCCAACCTCAGAGGCATTTTCTCAAGAAGTCTTAAGGCCGACACAGGTCCATGTTTGTGGTATTTACCCTGTCCCTTACTTTTGGAAACTCCTCTACCACCTTCAAGGTTGTGAACTCCTGAGCATTTTCCATTCCAGATATTTATTATGAACTCAAACAACAACAAGTGCTGACGAGGATGTGGAGAAAAGGGTACACTTGTACATTGCTGGTGGGACTGCAAATTGGTGCAGCCAAATTGGAAAGCAGTATGGAGATTTCTTGTAGAGGTGGGAATGGAACCACAATTTGACCCAGGTATTCCCCTTCTCAGTCTATTCCCTAAAGACCTAAAAAAAATGCTACAGGGACACTGCTACATTGATGTTCATAGCAGCACAATTTACAATAGCAAGACTGTGGAACCAACCTAGATGCACTTCCATAGATGAATGGATAAAAAATGAGGCATTTATACACAATGGAGTATTACTCTGCATTAAAAAATGACAAAATTTTTACAGAGAAATGGATGGCATTAGAGCAGATTATGCTAAGTGAAGCTAGCCAATCCCTAAAAAAAAATGCCAAATGTCTTTTTGATATAAAGAGAGTAACTAAGAACAGAGTAGGGACGAATAGAATGAGAAGAAAATTAACATTAAACAAGGATGAGAGGAGGAAGGGAAAGGGAGAGAGAAGGGAAATTGCATGGAAATAAAAGGAGACCCTCAGGGTTATACAAAATTACATACAAGAGGAGGTGAGGGAAAGGAAAAAATTATACAAGGGGGAGAAATGAATTACAGTAAAGAGGTAGAGAGAGAAGAGGAGAGGGGAGGTAAGGGGAGGGGAATAGTAGAGGTTAGGAAAGGCAGCAGAATACGACAGACACTAGTATGGCAATATGTAAATCAATGGATGTGTAACTGATGTGATTCTGCAATCTGTTTATGGGGTAAAAATGGGAGTTCATAACCCACGTGAATCACAGTGTGGAATATGATATATCAAGAACTATGTAATGTTTTGAACAAGCATAAATAAAAATTAAAAAAAAAGAAAACTAACTTTGGTGAATGGTGCAAAGAAATCCTAATATTTCTACAGTAACTGACACAGTTTAACATCAATGCGAGAAGATTCCTGTGGGACATGATGTGTATTTTGATGTTCATTTTTATTCAGCACTGGTACATTACTATTTCTTCAGTTTATTCACATCATATTATAATATTTCATTCACAAGTAAGCAAATTTATCGTCATTTTTTTCAATATCAATCACTTCCTGCTTCAGAACTCATGAATTCCTCGGTGTTCCTTGACTGGCATTTTCATGAGACTTCTTTCCAAACACATTATTTTCGATTTCCATAATCACATTTGAAGCAAAACTCACACAAACTTCATGATAAATCGTACCCTAATATTAACATTAGGTGTATAACTGGTTGTCATGAATGATTGCATATCAATATAAGATTTCTTATATATTTTCAGATATCAATTCAATCCATTATTTAAAGTGGAACAAGTTGTATTATTTATTGAAATTAAGGTCTATTCATGCATTATCTGTATATTCATAAAAACAGGGTACACCTCTTTTTACCCCCAATGCTAATTTATACGTTTTCAAAATACTGCTCCTAGAAATGGTGGAAGAAAAAATCATGTCATCTGATCTACATATACATTTTATCACAGTAATATTCTGGAAACAAAATGCAAAGGTCCCACTTAGTATTGTACCAAAGCCTAAATGTAAAGTGAACATGGATTACTAACAATATCCATGTCCATTTTGCCTAATGCTCTCAAATGTCAATCCTATTGGTGACCTACATATTTGTTTCTTCCTAAGATTAGATATTCAATCTCAACCCTGTTGAAAATGTCTTATTCTATCACTCACTTTATACTTTGCCTGATTTCCTAATGTCTCTATTGATATCTGCTTTTCTACAAATTTTCCCCAGTTCATCATTGTGTCTGATTTCTTCATATGTGCTGACATTTATATTCACTCACTGCCCGAAAAAAATTGCTAAAGAACTTTTGTTACATATCCTATACTAACTCTACTTGCTAAACATAACGACTCTCTTCTTTTTTTTTAAAATTTTTTTTATTGGTTGTTCAAAACATTACAAAGCTCATGGCATATCATCTTCCATACATTTGATTCAAATGGGTTATCAGCTCCCATTTTTACCCCAAATACAAGTTGCAGAATGACATCGGTTACACATCCACATTTTTACATAATACCATATTAATGACTGCGACTATCTTCTTAATCCTACCGACAATCCCTTTTGACTGGATGTTCTCTTCAGCATTCAATCATCCAAGGTTCAAGTTCCTCTGCCATTGTATATCGATTTATTTGAGACATGTGTGCAGATAGTAATTCAAAGCTAAATATCCCAATCAATGGCCCAATGCCCTTCTGGGATTCAAATCTTACTTTAATTTCTGTTTTCATACATATATTTAACCTCAATATTCTTATAAATATCACAGGTTCCCAATACCATTATTAATCCAGCAGAATGATTCCTAACCCAAATCGAACATGAAATTAACCCTAACCATACACTGTTCACTTAATCTAACTTTACAGAAGAGCAGAGACAGATTGTTCTTACAATACAGGAATGTAGGGGATGCTCTACCTGTTAAGAACCTCAAAGGTCCATGCAGAAATGATCCCTGGAGAAGATGTAGGCAGCAATGAAGGACCTGAGAGACAAAAAGTCATTTTCCATGGCAAACAACCTGGTCAGGATGAAGGGGTTTTTTCTGAATCAGCCTCTATCTTCTTACTGTAGAGAAGATGGACCAAACCAGGCCTGTGTGGAGAGCTGTTCCCAGGTGCCAATGGTTGATATACCATTCTAACTTGTGAAAGTGTCACAGGAGGTAGGGGCAGCCACCATCTCATGGGACCCTTGAAAGCAATTGTTAGGACAAAGTGGTTGCCACGGCAGTAACCTCATTCAGTTCCTGAATGAGGTGACCTACCTCTCTTCGTTGATGACGGATCTGTCTGAACTTGGGATCCAGGAAGCCAGGCACCCAGAGTCAGTCCCAGTTTCTTACCCAGTGGGCTCAGTTGTTTGGAATAACCAAGGACAGAGTAAGTCTTCCTTGGTACCTACTGATGTGAGGATTGCCAAATGCCAAGAGAGCTCTAAAAAGGGGAATTTCCTGAGAAAGCAGGTAGTGGCTCACCACTGGCTCCTGAAAACTTCACAGTGTTGGCCAAGGTGACCAGATCTGAGAAGGACAGGCCATTTCAAGGAAACATAGTATGGCCCATCAGTCAGAGTACATTCCAATTAGTCACAGATCTACTTGAATAAAGGAGGTGTCGTTGTGGGTGTGATTGTGATTTTGTGGTTATGTCTCATGTTCTGAGAATAGGTAAGAAAGGCGGTTTGTTTGCTTTAGAGTGGACTGTTTATAGTAAGTCATTTGACAAGGTGATTGTTTGTATGCCTGTGTATCCCACTGTGTCCGTGGTTGTAGACATTATAAAAGATAATGCATCAATGGATGTGTCCTGTCTAGTAGAAAGCTTGCCAACATTCATCCTGCCCAATTTATGAGTGGACTGCAGGTTGCTTTAGGGACGGGCAACACCTACTATCTTCCGAAGTTCCTGTTTTCTTCCTGAATTCTGGCCACTCTCCAGAGTAGGCTCATTGTTTTGTGTCCAAGATATGTACCACCTCCAAGCTCTGTGACATTGCCATATACTGGATAGCTGAAGGGAATAGCAAGCATCTCAGAAAACTCAGATATCAGTGTGACAAAGAAAGTCTCAGTAGAGAAACCCTGCTTTGGGCCTTTTGCTTACCTATTTTTCTGTTGCTCTGAGAGTCACGAAGGTCTCTGCCTCAGGCCACCAATTTGTGAAGCCTGAAGAAAACTGTTTTCAAATGGAAATGAATGGGCATCACCTGTGTATCTTTGCTTAATTGCTTTGGAAAGGGATGTGTCTGAATCAGCCACTTGGCCCTGTGTGAGGCAGTGGCTTAGATTCTCAGCACCTGATGGAACTAAAGAAAGATCCCATGTGTGCTTCCAAAACCAAAATGGCAAAAATATCAGTAATTGTGTATGAAGTATCTTGCCTTACTCTGATAGGTTTCTGATCTCCATCAAATGAGACTAGGGATCCTTTGGGTCAAATGAGTTCTTCAAAGCCCTGCAGAGGCTAGCCCATATGAACTTGGGTTTTTTCATTACTTTAAATCACATTAAGAATCTATACCTGACAGTCAGTAGGCCTCAAACTGGAGAAGCAGAGCAGTATTAAGGCCAGGCTTATTTTATCACTCCTGGTTCACAGGAATGGTGTCCAGGCCCAGCTGACTTTAAGCAAATAAGGGATAAGGGAGCTTGTTTTGGATACTGTCTTGTGCTGCGCCCCTCATGGAAACCTCCAGCCAGAGGTTATAATGAGTGTCTAAATGGAAGAAGGTGAGGACCATGTGGGAGTGTTTTGGTTTTAATTGTGTTCATTTGTGTAGTGGTTGGAAGAAATGACTGGATCCACCAGGGATAGAACTTTGGTATGATTCACCTTAGAGACTGAGTTCCGGAACTGACCTCAGAGAAGTATTGTCATGAATTGTGTTGCGATTTAAGAAGGCCACGCATGAGAGTCGCCATTGGAAACTGAAATCTAGGCCAAGGGTGGCTTTCGACTGATCACTTGGAATCTCAGCCAGGATATCACATGATTTTATTCTGAAAGACTTGACAGGCATAGTTGAGAGTCAAAACACACATGGACCTCAAAATTGTAGACCTCAATGGGCTGGGCTTCATGTGACTATTTGGCTACTCTTTGGGAAGCCTTGCCTTTGAGAGTTCTCCCGAGCATTCATTGAAATGAGGTTCCTCAACATTAAATGGTTCCTGAATGAATTGAAACCCACAGTTTCTCCAACTTCATCCTTGAAAAGTGGCTAGATAAATACCCTGAAATTTTTGAAACTCCCATGACCAGGTGGCACTGGAGAACCTTTGGATCTCCTGTTGCTGATCATGAGTGTACCAGACAGTGCCTTGATTGACTGGGTTTCATGATAATGATAAAGAACAGAGATGCCAGTAAGTTGAGAATTCTGAGTAGTGGCCCAGAGCAGTGGTGTGCAGGTGTGTGATAAAATATCTGAGGTGGAGCCGTGTGGATTTCCAATTGACTTCCAAATGCCTTTTGGCTGCCATGGTGCATCCAGCAGAACCTTACATGTAAAGGCATCTTATTATATGGAGAGGTTTCAAGGCAACGTTCAGAATCAGGTTGGTATGGTCAAGGAAAAAGCTGTGTGAAATAGAAGCCTGGTTGGTGCATTCTCCTGCAGTTCCTGACCCAGCACACGTGAAAGAACTCCCTCCAGCACTGTGTCCCAGTTGAACTCCTTGTATTTCGTGAAGCAAATACCAAACTCCCAGTGCAGCTCCAAGAAACACCACAAAAATGGAGGATGATCAAATGGCTTCACAGTCCACACGGGGAGACACTTAGCCCCCAGTGGCCACAGTTTACCTACCAAGAGAGAAATCAGCACTGCTGCCTCATGTTCATTGGAAAATAAGAAACCATGCTCTCCATTCACATAGATGCAGACCCAGTCTCAATAAAAAAGAAGCTAAACCTTCTGACAACAAAATATATTTAAAGTACCCAACCTCAGCGGCAGTTTCTCAAGAAGTCTTTAGGCCGGCAGAGCTCTATGTTTGTGGAGTGTTTACCTCTTAGACCAGGATGTAAGAAAAGAACACTGACTCCAGTTAAAATCAAATTAAAGTAAGCTTATTATTTCCACTGGCTGGGCTGCCTCTCCCTCCAAAGATTGCGAGAGCAAGAGAGCAACCCCACCTTTACTACAGCCCAGGTTTGCAGCCCAGAAAGTTACACAAAAATGGGGTAACAGATAACAGAACTCTTACAAGCATCACACTAATGGGAGTTTACATTTTTTTTTTGCTAGCCCCAACATCAAAATTTATGAGGACCATTAGAGCCTCAGAGAGGGTCATTGTCTGGCCACAGAAGGCCAATATTTATGAGGTGTGACAAAGTTTCAGAGAGGGCTGCTATCTGGTCAGAGAGCCATGCACGGGTGAGTTTAAGGCACGGGCAGTCATTCCAAGCAGGTTCAGAATTTGCAGTAATTTACAGTAAAGCCAAAATGATTTTTTTCATGGCTTTGTTGCAAGATGGCTCCCAATTTTAATAAAAGATAAGGTTGGGTCTATCATTCCCCCCTTTTCTTATGTGTCCCTTTGTAATCCTTGATAGGTTAGTGGAAAAGCACTGAGGAAATTTTAATCCCTCAGTTAACAGTCTCCAAATTTTTAGAACTCACCGAAAACCAGTCTCCCTGATATTACCTGACTTAATTAATTACTTATATTGATAGTCTATTTATTTTGGGCTCCATTGGTGTAAGTGGAGAGTCGTCTCTCATTTTGCCTTCTTCTCAGCTGAGAGAGGGTGACATGAGTGTGAATGGCGTGAGAGACATGAGTTGCCTTTTTGAAGTCAGTTGAGGAATATGAGTTGCCTTTTAGAAGTCAGTTCTTTTGAAGTCTTGTTGAGGAAGAACAGGTTGTAAAGTCATCTGGGGATGGGTTCTTCTATGAGAGAAACAAAAAACATGAGTATTGAATAAACGTTGCAGTAGCTGGATCATGTCACTGTATGAAGTACACTCACAAGTCTTTAATATCCCCAATTATCAGGACTGTCAACTTAATATTTAACTTTTAGTGTTACAGTTGTCCCTCCCCATAATATACAGTTTAATAATTTAATGTCATCTGATTTTGCAAAATCCTTTCACTAGTATGACCTCTGTGTCTAATAGAGAAACATTTAATTCTGTTACTCAGGGCTGGATAATCGTACTAGCAAACACCAAGCCTACCTGTGTAGGTTAGGAATATCTGTAGGCCTTAAACTAAAAACTTCTGCCTCTGGCAGCTCCTCTTGATAGTCTTTGTAGCCAACAGTTTTACTTATTTTGGGAGGCTAAAATAAAGTGTATACCTTAAAATATTATTTTTATTATTATTATTATTATTATTATTATTATTATTATTATTATTATTATTTAAAATGCCCAGGAATGGCTGTATTTTGGTTTTAACTGTCTTTGCTAAGTGTTTAAGATGAAGCAGTCAAATGACTTTTGTTTCTATCTATTGTTAGCAGTCAGCTGAGCTTTTATGGGAGTCATTCCTTGGGAAACTTGAGAGCAGCTTCTCAGTTCTGCTAGTGCAATTTGAGCTAGGTGGGTTCAGGTCTTGCTTGACCATGTGGCTTCCCTCAGAAGCATCAGGGATGTCTCCCTTTCCTGATGACTCTCCTCTTTGTAGCAAATGCACTGATTGGCTTTCTGTTCTCCAGTGGTCTCATTAATCTCCCTGATCGGGAGGTTATGTGGCCCAGAGTTGCAAAGCTCATAGAGAAGTCCCCTGTTCCCTGGATTCAGACTGACTCAAAGGGTAAGAGTCAAATATTGGTTTTTTTTTGGCCCTTTTCATTTAACTTTAATTTTCAATCCTAATCTGAAACAACCAGCAAATAAATTTTAACAGTCATATATTAAGAGTACTGCACTTTAATGTCTATAAGTTTATAATTATTTATATTTTATCAATTGGGATCTTATTATTCTGTCTGTCTTGTAGTTGATGACTTATTTTCTTAAATTAACCCATGTTGTGTTCTTAAATCAACACTTCTGTAAAACACCAACAGGGAATCTTTAGATCACTTCTAAAGAAATTAAAAAATAAAATTTTTTAACAAGAGTAAAAATACTTAGTTCATGTAATAGCTACCCTGAATTTTTTGGTGAGTTATATATTATATCACCTTTTTGAGATCCTAGTAATCTTGACAGAAAAAAAAAATTTGAACATAACTTTAAATGAAATAAAATCTGACCTACTGCTTTCGTAGTCATTCTCACATGTAGTAAGATGGGACACAGAGTCTTATCTCAGGTAAGCAGGGCTCCTTATAAATCTTAAATGCTTTAGTTCTCAAGCTGATCTTTTTTTAAAATATCATTTTACAAAGTTTACATAAATTGTTTGAGGTCACATGAACATTAGCTCACACCATATGATATCACATTTAAAACATGAATTAAAGTACGGCTGAAAGATTTTAACCTTTACATAGATTAGGGTCTCATTAACTTAAAAATACATTTAAATTGTTCCACAATGTAAAAAGTACCATAAAACTTTACATATATTATTGATAACAGGTAAATAAATCCCCAATATATATTTTATTTACCATACAACTTCAGAACACCTGCTTGATATAATGCTCTTTTAAAGTTTCTACCTTATAGAGTTGTATAACTGGAAAATATGAGCACATTAATAGCATCACAATTGCATTGAAGTTTCTACATTAACCAAGTTTAGCTTTTAAAGAAATGGCAGTACAGTGCTCTAAAATAACAGTTCTTATTTAAACATTTGTTTAATTTTTATGGTTGCTTGCTCTAGAAAATTTAAATCTTAATAAACTTATTGTTATGGGTAAACTTATGTTTAAGAAATTTTTGTCTCTTTTACACATGACTGATTTTTACAATCTTATACAGACTTTAGTACAAACTTATACAGACCTTAGTATATCAATCAGATATCAAACAAAAGTACTCATGAATGAGTAATCCCATATCAAATTTACTTTACTTATTTATCAAAATATTAGACAAATTTTTTGAACACTGTAAACCATTTTCTTGATTGAAAGAAAAGTCCTGGAACAAAGGCATATTAGACCTTTTGTAGACATTAATAGTTTATTAGATTTTTGAACACCTAGAAAAACTTGTAAGCTTAAATTTAAAGACATTTATATTTATCTGTTTACCCAATTTAAATTGAAACATTTTAATCACGTGAATTAAAGATCTTTGGATCCACTTTTTAAAATTGTTTTTATGAGTTCTTTTTAATATGAGTGCTCCTTATATATGTTAATTTGTGTATCATATATATGATATATGGACATATGTATATATATATATATATATATATATATATATATATATATATATATATATATAGACATACAACACATAACAAATTGTGCACACATAATAAAAGTGAAGGCCTTGTAGCTTTTCACAGGTGAAATCTCCATTGCAATGATTTAAAAATTCCACAGTTGGTCAAAGATATTACTGATCAGAAAAACATTAACCTAGGTCTGTAGGAGCAAAATCATGAGCTCAAAAAATAAATAAAGAACCTAAGGAAAAAATTGTGAGTCCTAGAAAAATGACTGGCCAGTAATTAGTAAATACCATACAATTTACCTTTTTTTTTTCCCTTAGGCCTCAAATAAGTCTCCTACTAAGCTTACAGGCTTCTTTCATTTGCATTTCAAAATAAGTCCTGGCTGAGGTCTGGAAGAAGAAGGAAAAAAAGGCTATTCTGAGGAGAAACCTTAGGCCTAAGGTATTTTAACCATAATTTTCATGTTAGGATGTTGAAAATTATGATACAAGTTTAAGATACAATTCACAAAATTTTATATCTTTACAAGTTGTTTTGTCAACAGTTATCATACTATGATTTAGTATCCTTGTCCAAATTAATGCACTGGTACACACAGTGACATTTTCCCAGGCTACCTAATTTAAAATTGGTGAAAAAAAGACTGAATGATTGGGAAGTTACTTGCCAACTTGGAAGTAGAGTTCTTTAGTTTTCCATCCTAAGTATTTAAGTTCTCTGGCATGAATTATCTGAAACCATGAACTAAACAAATACCTAAACCCGACTTTTAACTGCAAGATTGTGGAATGCTTCAAAAACCCATTCAGATACCAGATTGGTACAATGAAACATCATCATTTAGACACACATTCAGCTAAGATCATTTCCAAGAAACAATTTATAATATTAACACATTATTGCACATGTCTTAAAGGGCTAGAAAAAAGGCACAAGACAGACAGAAATGAACTCCAGACAATGGCTGACAGACAAAACCCTTTAAAACAGAGCAAATAAGAGAAAAATCTCCTTCTCCAGTGGCACCAGAGATGTCCCCACAAGGGGACCAAATGTTTTCACAGAGGAGCAACCTGAAATATAAAAAAAGTGTCTCCATGGCGACTTTACTGCATTTAGTGTCCCCTTTTTGTTTTACTCTTTTTTTAAGAAGACAGAGGTGGCATTATCCTTGCAGTGCAGGGAACGAAGGAGGGAATTCCCTGAAGCAACAGGGCTTCGGCAGATGCTGGGAGATACTCAGTTCTTCATTCCCCAGCAGGCATTACCATCTGCACTGGGTGTGCTCCAGGCAGCCAGCTAGCGCCTTCTCTCATTCTGCTTAACAAATGGTGGTAAAGTTCATCACAGTTCCTTAAAACACAGTCCAAAGTGGTGTCAGGCTTACTTGCTTTGTTACCCATTTTCATATTCAATATCCTTAAGATTTTATCACAGAAATCACAAAACAAAATGCACAAAAACAAACAAACAAAAAACATATAGAACACAGAACAAAACACACACACACACACAAAAAAAAAAAAAAAAACAGAATCCCAGTGCCAAAACAGAAAAACAGATGAGCAATTCAACGTCTTGCTAAAGCTCTGGGGTAGGAGCGCATGAGTGTCCCTCGGCACCTCTCTAACCTTCCAGAGGAATTCCCTACAGAACGGAACAGAGGACAGAACGATTCTCATTACTATCCTGGACAGGAGTGAATGTGAGCCTCCCCAGGCCACCTCTCTGTCATTAGAAGAGATCTCCCTTAACCAGATATAAGATGTTATCAAGGTGCCACTTACCTATGGAGGCCTCCTCCACCAGGTACTTGCTAATAGTTTCAGTGCGGTGGTTCACTGCAGTGCTCCCCAGACCGACGGCTCACTCCAAGGCCTTGGAACATCTCAAGTTGTGCACCCCCTAGAGTGGCTCCCCAGCCCGTAGCCCTGGAGGGAAGGCCAGCTTCAGAATTTTCAGCAGTCTGGCAGGGTAATCTCACTGGGGAACTCCAAAATGTTGGAATAGGATGCAAGAAAAGACCAGTGACTCCAATTAAAATCAAATTAAGGCAGGCTTATTATTAAAACTGGCCAGGCTGCCTCTCCCTCCAAAAAAGGCGGGAACAAGACAGCAACACCACCTTTCCTTCAGCCCAGCTATATAGCCCAGAAAGTTACACAAAAAGGGGGTTACAGATAACAGAACTTTGAAAGCATCACACTGATGGTAGTTTACATTTTTTTTGCTGGCCCCAACATCAGAAATTATGAGGACCATTAGAGACTCGGAGAGGGTCGTTGTCTGGCCTGGGAAGGCCAATATTTATTAGGTGTCACTAATGTTTCAGAGAGCACTGTTATCTGGTCAGAGAGCCAGGCATGGATGAGTTCAAGGCATGGACAGGCATTCCAAGCAGGTTCAGAATTTGCAGTAATCTATAGTAAAGCCCAAATTATCTTTTCATGGCTTTCTGGAAAGATGGCTCCCAATTCTAATAAAAGATCAGGTTAGGTCTATCAAGCCTGTCCTTTACTTTTGGAAACTCCTCTACAACCTGCAAGGTTGTGAACTCCTGACCATTTTACATTCCAGATATGTATTCACAGATTTTCTAACTCATGTCCTCCAACTGTGTCTTACTTGGGGTGAAGGTAATATCAAGGCATTGTTCTGGATGAGAGTGGGAAGATTTTTGTGTAGCACATATTTGCATACACATTTAGGAGATCACTCCTCCTAAACACTGATTTGGAACAGAAAATTCAATCTATGGGGGAGCTTCCTAGCTGAACAACATTATACATAAATTCAAGTTCATTAAATAAATAGTTTTGGATCAGTGGATGATATATATTTCAAGATGGATTTAAATTGGCATATATATTGCTACATTTTAATGTCCATGTGACTTTTGTGTTTATAAAGTTTTGTGATTTATGTGGATTTATAATCAAATTTTCACAAGATTATTCTCAGAAATATTCATCCAACTTAAATACATACTTTTTTCCTAGTACTGAAAAGTAACTTCAGTGAATGGTGCATAAAAATCCTAATATTTCTACAGTAACTGACCCAGATTAACATCAATGCAACTAGATTCCTATGGGACATGATGTGTATTTTGATGTTCATTTTTATTCAACATTGGTACATTACTATTTCTGCAGTTTATGCACATTATATATAGTATGATATATAATGTTCAATCACTTCCTTCTTGAGAACACATGTATTCTTACAGGTTTCTTGACTATTCTTTTCATGAGACTTCTTTCCAAACACATTATTTTTGATTTCCATAATCACTTTTGAAACAAAACTCACACACCTTTCAGGATAAACCACAACCATAATATTACCATTAGATGTATAACTGGTTGCAGTGAATGATTGTATATCAATATGAGATTTCTTTTATATTTTCAGATATCAATTCAATCCATTATTTAAAGTAGAGCAAGTTATATTATTTACACACAGTATGGTTTATTCATGCATTATCTGCATATTCATAGACACAGGGTACACCTATTTGTACCCTCAATAGTAATTTATACGTCTACAAAATATTGCTACAGAAATGGTGGAAGAAATACTCAAGTCACCTGATCTACATATACATTTTATCACAATAATATTCTGGACACAAAATGCAAAGGTCACACTTATGATTTTACCAAAGCCTAAATAAAAAGTGAGCATGGATTAATAAAAACATCCATGTCCTGGTTACCTAATGCCCTCAAAAGTCAATCCAATTTGTGACAACATATTAGTTTCTGCCTAAGGTTATATATTCAGACTCAAACCGTTGAAAATGTCTAAACAAATTACACACTTCATACTTTTACTGACTTCCTAATGTCTCTATTTATATCTGCTTTCCTACATATTTTCCCCAATTCGTCATTGTGACTGACTCTTCACATGTGCTGACATTTACATTCACTCTCTACCCGAAACCTTATTTGTAAAGAACTTTTGGTACAAATCCTATACTCATACTTCTTTCTAAACCTACTGACTATCTTGCTAATCCTACAGACTATCCCTTTTTTATTGGATATTCTGTATGTTATTCAATCATCTAGTGTATACGATCCTATTTCTTTGTATATCAATTTATCTGAGACATCTGTGCAGAATATAATTCAATGCAAAGTATGCTACTCAAGGGCCCAAAGTCCTACTTGGCTTCAAGTCTTCCCTAGATTTCTGTTTCCATACTTATATTTCACCTATATATTCTTGTAAATATCTCAGGTTCCCAATACCGTTATTCATCCAGCAGAATGATTCCTAACGCAAATAGAACATGATATTAACATTAACCATACACTGTTCCCTCAATCTAACTTTACAGCAGTGCAGGGATAGAGTTGGTCTTACAATCCAGGAATATAGGGGATCTTCCACCTGCTGAGAATCTCAAAGATCCATGCAGAAATTATCCCTGAAGAAGATATAGAATGCTATGAAGGACCTGAGAGAGCAAAAGTCATTTTCCATGGCAAACAACCTGGTCAGGATGAAGAGATGTGTCTGAATAAGCCTCTCACATTTTAAAGTAGACAAAATGGACCAAACCAACCCTGTGTGGAGATCTCTCCCCCAGTACCTATTGTTGATATACCATTCTAACTTGTGAAAGTGTCACAGGAAGTAGGGGCAGCCTCCATCTCATGGGACCTTAGGAAGAAACTGTTAGGACAAAGTGTTTTCCAAGGCTGTGAGCTCATTCAGTTCATGAAGGAAGTGACCTACCTCACTTCTTTGTGATGGAACTCTCTGAACTTGGGATCCCAGAAACCAGGCACCCAGGGTCAGGCCCAGTAACAGTCACAGAGATCTCACTTTTTTGGATTTATCATGGAAAGAGTCAGTCTTTCTTGGTACTTACAGATGTGAAGATGGTCAAATGCCAGAAAAAATTTGAAGAGGTGTCTTCCCTGAGAATGCAGGTAGTGGCGGCTCAAAGCTGGCTCCTGACAACTTCACAGAGTGGGCCAAGGAGTCCAGATTTGAGAACAGACAGGCCATTTCGGGTGAACAAAGAATGGCTCACCAGGCAGAGGACACTCCGGTTAGTAACAGACCTTCTTGGGGGAAGGAGGTGCATTTGTGGGAATGAGTGTGGTTTTGTGGTTTTGTCTCATGTTCTGAGAATAGGTAGGAAAGTTGGTTTGTTTGGTTTGGAGTGGACTGTTTCTATTAAGTCATTTGACAAGGCAAGTGTTTCTATGTCTGTGTATCCCACTGTGTCCGTGGGTGTAGACATTACAAAAGAAAATGCATCAATGGATGTGTCCTGTCTAGGAGAAAGCTTCCCAACATTCACGCTGCCCAATTTATAAAAGGACAGAGGGTTGCCTTATTTGTGGGCAAGACCTGAAATCTTCCTAAGTTCCTGTTTTCTTCCTGAATTCTGGCCACTCTCCAGAATAGGCTCATGATTTTGTGACCAAGATAGGTACCACCTCCAAGCTCTGTGACTTGGCCATGTACTGGATAGCTGAAGGGAATGGCGAGAATCTCAGAAATCTCAGATATCAATGTTACCAGGAAAGTCTCAGTAGAGATACCCTGCTTTGGGACTTTTGCTTACCTATTGTTCTATAGCACTGAATGTCAGGAAGGTCTTTGCCTAAGGCCACCCCGTTGTGAAGCCTGAATAAAACAGTTCTCTAATGTAAATGAATGGGCATCACCTGTCCCTCTTTGAGTAATTGATTTCAAAAGGGATGTGTCTGAATCAGCCTGTTGGCCCTGTGTGAGGCTGTGGCTTAGATTCTCAGCACCTGATGGATCTAAAGAAATATGCCATGTGTGCATCCAAAACCAAAATGGCCAAAAGAGTACTCAATATGGATGAAGTCTCTCACCTTCCTCTATAAGTTTCCTGACCTCCATAAGGTGAGAATAGGAAACCTTTGGGTCAAATGAGTTTTTCAAAGCCCTTCAGAGTCTAGCCCATTGGTGCTTGGGTTTTCTCATGACCCCAATCCACATGAAGAATCTAAACCCCATAGTCAGTAGGCCTCAAATTGGAGAAGTGGAACAGTAATAATGGTAGGCCTATTTGATCACTCCTGGTTCAGAGGAAGGGTTTCCAGGCCACCCTGACTTTAGGCAAATGACGGGCAAGTGAGCTTATTTTGGACACTGTCTTGTCCATCGCCCCTCATAGAAACCTCCAGCTAGAGGTTATGATGAGTGTCTATGTGGAAAAGATGAGGGCCATATGGGAGTGTTTTCGTTTAAATTTTGGTCATTTGTGTGGCGATTGGAAGAAATCACTGGGTCCACCTGGGCTTGAACTCTAGTGTGAATCCCTATAGAGACTGAATTCTGGAACTGACCTCAGAGAAGTATTGCCATGAGCTTTGTTGGGATTTTAGGAGCCCACGCATGAGAGTAGCCCTTATAAACTTAGATCAAGGCCACAGAGCACTGGGAATCTCAGCCAAGATAATCCATGATTTTCTTCTTAAAGTCTTGGCAGCCATAGCTGAGAGTCAAAACACACATGTACCTCACATTGTAGACTTCAATTGGACTGGCTTCATGTGACCTTTTGACAACTCTTTGGGAAGCCTTGCCTATGAGAGTTCTCCAGAGTTTCATTGAAATGAGCTTCCTCAACATTTAATGGTTTTTGAAAACCACAGTTCCTCCAACTTCATCCTCAAAAAAATGGCTTGATAAACACCATGAAATTTTTGGAATTCCCATGACCAGGTGGCACTGGAGAATCTTTGGATGTCCTATTGCTGATCATGAGTGTATCAGACAGTGCCTTGACTGACTAGGTTTCATGAAAATTGTGTAGAACAGAGATGCCAGTAAGTTGGAGCCTGCAAATTAGTGGGCCTAGAGCAGTGGTGTGAAGGAGTGTGATAAAACGTGTGGTGGGGCCATGTGGATCTGCCACTGGCTTCCAAATGGCTTGTGAATGACATGGTACAGCCAGCAGAACCTTCCATATAAAGGCATCTTTTTGTATAGGGAGATTTCAAGGCAATGTTCAGAATCAGGTTGCTATGGACAAAGGGACAACCCATGTGGGATAGAATCCTGGTTGGTGCATTCACATGCAGACCGTGACCTCCACACGTGACAGAACTCCCTCCAGCACTGTGCCCCAGTTGATCTCCTTGTATTTCATGAAGAAAATACCAAAGTCCCAGTGCAGCAGCAAGAACCACCACGAAAAGTGGAGGACGACCAAATGGCTTCACAGTTCACACGGTGAGTCACTTAGCTCCCAGTGGCCATAGTTTAACTACAAAGAGAGTATTCGCACTGTTGCCTCATGTTCATTGGAAAATTAGAAACAATGTCCTCCAGGTCACATAGATGCAGACCCAGCTTTGATGGTCTCACTAGAAAGTAAGCTAAAGCTACTGACAACAACATATATTTCATGTGCCCAACCTCAGAGGCAGTTTATCAAGAAGTCTTTAGGCCAGCAGAACTCCATGTTTGTGGAGTGTTTACTTTTGGAAACAGCTCTACCACTTCCAAGTTTGTGAAATCCTGAGTATATTCCATTCCACATATGCATTCACAGATTTTCTAACTCTTCTCCTCTAATTGTGTCTTACTTGGGGCGAAGTTAATGTCAAGGCATTGTTATGGATGAGAGTGGGAAGATTTTTGTGTAGCACATATATGCATACACATTGGATTCATTTTCCAATTTTCCATTCGAAATACTTAATCCCTGACACTAACTCATAAACTACTAGACTCTGACTGCTAATCCTAATATGATGGAGAAAACTAACCCAAACAGAATAGAAATACAAGCAGTTCAAAGGAGGCATGGTGTATACTTGGACTTGCCATTTGCATTATGAAGGGTAGGTGTTATAAATCTAGTTAATTTTTAATTGAAATAGTTCTCCTTGTGTTTTTAAAGTTAATAAATATATAAATTCCTGTCTCCCTTTCCCTGTAGCCTATTCAGAACATGTATTTTTATATGCACATATAGAATCCTACCTGGTATCACATGTACATTCTTGTGAGGTGGCTGACTTGGCAGATACAAATTATGAGAAGAGATCACTCCTCCTAAACCCTGTTGGATCTTAAAATTCAACCTATGGGTGAGCTTCCTAGTTGAACAACATTAAACATAAATCCATGTTCAGTAAAAGAAATATTTTTGCATCTGTGGATGATATATATTTCATGATAAATTTCGATTGGCATATATATTGGTAATTTAATGTCTCTGCATGTGTGTTTTTTTGTATATATATATATATATATATATATATATATATATATTCTCCAGATTTTTCAAAATATGAAATATATGTGTCTTATATACACTCCCTAAATTCATTCATGTTCATGTTAATGGATTTATAATCAAGTATTCACAAGATTATTCTCAGAAATATTCATCCACCTGAAATACATATTTGTTACCAGTACTGAAAACTAACTTTAGTTAACGTTGCATACAAATACTAAATTTGTACAGTAACTGACCCAGTTTAACATCAATGCAAGTAGATTACTATGGGACATGATGTGTATTTTGACATTCATTTTTATTCAACACTGCTACATTACTATTTCTTCAATTTATGCACATCATAAGATATATATTTCATCCACAAGTTAGCAAACTTATAGGCATTTGTTTCACTTTCAATAACTTCCTGCTTCAGAACACATGGATTCCTCCAGGTTTCTTGTCTGGTCTTTTCATGAGACTTCTTTCCAAACACATTATTTTCAACTTCCATAATCAATTTTGAAGCAAATCTCACACACTCTTCATGATAAATCATAATCCTAATATAACGTTTAGATGTTTAACTGGTTGGAAGGAATGTATGTATATCAATATAAGATTTCCTGTATATTTTCAGATATCAATTGAATCCATTATTAAATTTGGAATCCATTATATTATTTATTCACAGTATTGTCTATTCATGCATTATCTCTATATTCATATCACAGGGTACACCTATTTGTACCCCCAATAATAATTTGTACATTTCGACACAGAAGCAATGGTCACACTTATTATTTTACCAATGTAAATGTCAGGCGAGCATCGGAGGAAGAGACTACCAGGGACTGTCTAATGCAACAGCCAAAAGTTTATGGGGGTCCAACATGCTGGGGCTCAGAGCTCCCTTGAAAAGAGCAGAGAGCCCTGAGAACAGCTTAAGCAGAGCTTATATACTTTCCTTGGAGAGGGCAGGGAGGGAAGATTATTGATGGGTCAGGGCGAGTGGGCAGTTTGCGTGCAAATGGGTGAGGGAGTACATTCTGCAGTTTTGCAGTTGGTACAGAACATTCAGGGAACAAGATTAGCGAACAGTTCTCAAGATATCAACAGTGTTTTGTTAAGCATACCGTAAAACTGGAAGTGACAATTACCTATTTTATTTACCTTTCATTCCCCACTTTCTTTTGGTTACATTAAATCATAATAGTGATCATTGAGGATGTCACATTTTATGTCTGCTAGTGTGGTATATTGATTTCTGATTACCATAAGTTTAACTTGTCCAATTTGAGCTTGGAGAAAGGAAACTACACGGTTGAGCAAACAGGGTCCTACAGTTAGCAATAATGTGAGGATTATTAATGGACCGGCCAGGGCTGATAAAAGCATAGTTACCCAGGGGGACTCTGTGAACCAAGACTCAAACCACCCTTTTTGGGCCTCTCTCTCTTGTTGATGCTCTTCAATGCGTCTTCTTAATTTAATCATAGATTCTTTTACAACTCCAGTATGGTAGGCATAATAACAACATTCTTCCCTCAATGCAGGACAAAGGCCCCTTCTCTCATGAAGAGGAGGTCGAACCCTCGCCTGTTCTGTAAAACAACTTCAGAGAGAGAGGTTAAAGATTCTTGTAAAGCTGTGATGGTGGTTTTTTAATATCTTTAAGTTTTGGTCTATTGCTGCTTCTAATTGGGTCATTTGTTGTGTCCCATGGATTAGGGCAGTGGTTCCTGTGCCCTTCTCTGCAGCAACTACTATTCCTCATAGGATGGCTAAAGTGAAAGATACAGGTTGCCAGCGGAACCGGGTTGTATGCCTCCCTATTTGAAATTTAAATGATCCTGCCTCATGATAGAGCACTCGGGGAAACATCTGCACCATTACATAATTAATCACATCTGCTGATAATTTTATGAATAAACAATGTTTAAGTATATAGAATTATACTGTTGTAGGTATGGACAAGGCAAGGCACCTAAGATAGCACCAAAGACAGGGAAACAGTCCTATTTGGTTGCAACCGGATATAGAGGGCATTGCTTCTGTTGTAATCAATTAATCCCCTGAATCCCAAGTTTAGGTAGTTTCAGAATTTTGTACCCAACATGTAAGGGAAAAGACTCCGAAATTCACAGTCTGCAGAAGTTCACAAAAAGCAGTTTTTGGTTCTGTTTTTATTTTCCTCTTCTCTGGGAAAGATAACTTATTAAGGACACCTGGGAGGGGGAGAGCTTTTTTCTTCTCTTTTATTTTCTCCCTGCCAGCTGTTACCATGGAGCCCAGTTGGTAACTTCTTTATCTTGGAAATGTAGCCATCTCTGGAAGCCTCAGCTCAAGGCCAGAGGCCTTGTTCACATATTTTGTGAAAAACTAGTAAGGGGGTGTGTAGCTTAGAAGGGCTGATTTTTCCAGCCAGTGGCCAAGTATAACAGAGCAACACGAAAAGAGGAAGTTTATCGACACTGAACTCTTTTATAGGGACTTTGTTGCTGAAAGTCCAAAAGTCAGCCACGTTGAAGACTTCTGGAGAAGGCCATTTAAGATTTTTCTGTGGGCCTGGTACAGAGGGGAAGTCGGGGAAGGCAGGGGGTGAGAGCAGTTCTGTGGTTCTGAGAATGAGGAAAAAGAGATATAAAAGAATAATGGGAAAAGGGTTTGGGATTTTCCTGGCTACAAAACTTGAGCAGTAGAACAGGTAGAGCAGATGGGAAGACGGGAATGAGTATCTAAAAAGCCTGTGAGGGACTTTAAATTCTTAGTAACCTGTTTTTAGTGATGACAAAGCAACTTTAAAGGCCATTTTCATTACATCTTGGATAGGCGTCTGAGGGCACTCCTCAGCTGGTTTGAGCTTTGGGTTAGCTGGTAAGAGGACCTGGTGGGACCCGGTGTGGGCACTGACAGGAGAAGAGAGGAGTGAGTGGGTGGAAGGGTACCTCAGTACCTGCTGCCTCAGCATGGGGGCAATGGTCTGAGAACCATCGGAGGTTTGGGGTTTTGATCTAGTAATTGGAGGGGAGAAATCAGGTTGTTGATGTGAGAGTGACAGCAGAGAATCTGGAGCAGTAGGATCTATTGGAGAAACATATTTCGTGATGTGAGCAAAGGAGGGAAAAGGCCTACACATAGGGGAATTTTCTTCAATCCTTTTGAGCACTTGCCGAAGTTGAAATAGTCACACAGAATTTGAGGATCTAGAGACTCCTCTGGGGGCCATCGGTTTTGGTTGTCTAATTGGTAATATGGCCAATGCTGTGAACTGAATTTGATGAGGAGTTTGGGTTCCACCAGGCAGCCCCTGTATGCTCACATCCCCATGACTTACGGAAGAAGATGGCTTTTCCCCCACACAGCCCTGGTTGTTTGTGGCTTTGATAGTCCACCGGGCAAACATAGTAATCTGGGCTAGCCAACCTGCATCAGGCTTGCGTGTCCCTACATCCATAATGTTTGTTTCCATTATCTATGGTACGGGAGAAATTTAATGGAATTTTAGTGGGATCCTTTTGATCAGAGATATCCCAATTGGAAAGACGTATACCCAGCTGACAAATATCTGGGTGGAGAGTTGGCCACCAGGTCCCTAAGGGGGCTGTATGTGAGACAGACCATACTTCTTGTCTAATAGGATTTGTGATCAGCCATCGCTGCTGAATGGGCTGATGATGGTTAGGACTAGTGGTGGCCAAGGGGAGAGTCTATAGCCTTATCCACATGGCAAATATGCAATTTGAAAGGGTTACCAGTCTTTTCCACTTTCAAGCCAGAGTCTGGACAGGGCACAGGCTTGAGATGAGAATTAGGATCCAGGAAGTGATTCCGTCTACCTTTACCACTGTAGGTTTTATAAGTAGCACCTGGTATGGTCCTGTCCAGCGGGGTTCCAGGGATGACACCTGATGTCATCTTATGTAGATGAAGTCTCTTTTTTGATATCGATGTGGAGTCTCCTCTTCACCAGGTTGGTAGGCAGTGGCCAGCTGTTTTGACAGGTATCCCTGAGTTCTTTCAATAGCTTTAAGTTTGTCAAGCAAGGGGGTGTGGAAGGGATCGGTAGGTCTTAGAGTTGTGGTTAGGTCCTTACTGGAGGAGGGGCCCCATAGAGAATTTCATAGGAGGTGAGGTTACACAAAGAAACAGAGGGAGTATTTCTTGCATAAAACAGTGCATAAGGCAGGAGCATAGTCCAATCTTTGATGCCCTCTCTAAGCTTAATTTCGTTAAGGTCTCTTTAATGGTTCTATTAATTTTTTTAACCTGTCCTGAGCTCTGGGGTCTATAAGCACAATGTAACTTCCAATTTATCCCCAGGATCCTGGCTAACCCCTTACTTACCTGGGCCATGAACGCCGGTCCATTATCAGACCCTATTACCTTAGGTAGGCCGTATCATAGAAAAATATCTTTCAGAATTTTCTACCACCATTTGTGCCTTTTTTTTTGTGGGGAAGGCTTCAATCCATCCTGAAAATATATCTACAAACACTAGGAGATATTGAAGTCCATACCTTGCTGGCTAAATTTCAGTAAAGTCCACTTCCCAGAATTTCCTGGTCTGGTTGCTCATAGGTGCTTTCCTGCAGGAAGCTTGGAAGGGTAATTGTTCTATTGACAGAACGGACAGGGTTTTGTTACCCGTTCAGTTATGTCCTTTCGCTGTGAGTCGGTTAGTGGAAAACTCTGTTCTTGATCCTTCAGGAATGCCTGCAGTTTCTTTGGACCAAGGTGTGTGAATTGATGTACATTTTTAACGTAGTGTAGGGCTTTCTGAAATTGCAGGCTTGGCTCAGTGAAGTTGAGGAGTTCAGTGCCAGTGTCGTAAGATGTTATCAAAAGCTTGCTGGTGCTCAGGGGTCCATTGGAATTGGGCATCTCCCTTTAACAGCGGGTATAAAGGAGAAGTTAAGGACGCAAACACAGGAATCCATAACCTGCAAAACCCAGTAGTCCCAAGAAACTCTTTGTGTTGTCTGCTGCTGGGGGCGGGGGGTATCTGCACAACCGTTTGTTTTCTGGGCTCAGTGAGCCAACGTTTACCACCTCTAAGGGAATAGCCCAGGAAGACTACTTCTTGCTTTCAAATTTGGGGTTTTTTGGAAGAAGCTCTATACCCGAGTTGAGCAAGCTTACATAATAGTGCTTGGTTCCCAGACTCACAGTTTTCCTTGGTGTTGGCTGCAGTAGCAGGTCATCCACGTATTGAAGCTGGGTGACTTTGGGGTGCATAGTTCTGAAGTTGTTGACATCTCTGTGGAGGGCTTCATCAAAGAGAGTGGGGGAGTTTTTGAAGCCCTGTGAGAGTCTAGTCCATGTTAGTTTACCATACGTTCCGGTTTCTGGGTCTACCCACTCAAAAGCAAACAGAAACTGACTGTCTTTATGCAGAGGCATGCAAAAGATAGCATCTTTATGTCCATACCATTTCTACTCAGGGTTCAGAGTGATAAGCAGATTGTACAAATTATTTACCATGGGGTGAATGTCCTGCACTCTGTTGTTGATCTCTCTTAGGTCTTGAACGGGGATAGTCCCCAGTTCCTGGATTTTTTACTGGTAGCAGGGGAGTGTTCCAGGCCGATTGACAGGGCCTTAGGACCCTAAAGCCAGATATTTCTGAATATGGGGCCTTAACCCATCTTTAGCATTTTTGCTCAGAGGATGTTGTTTGACATTGATTGGGGAGGCTGAGGTTTTTAACTCCACTGTTCTTGGAGGTTGTTTCATGGCTAGGCCTAACCCAACAATTTTTGCCCAGGCATCTGGGTAATCTGTTATCCATTTCTGGGGTAGCTTGCCTGGATCATTCTTGGGGTGTGTGAAAAGTGGATGTTCATCTTCGACTGACATTTATAAAGCCATGACTATAGGAGTTTTTAATGAAGGATTTAGAAATTTCATTTTGGGGCCTTCGGGGTTAAAAGTTGTTTTGGCCCGGAGCTTACTGAGCAGATCTCTGCCCATCAATGGGGCCAGGCATTCTGGGATTACTAGGAAGGAATGTTGGATTTTTCCTTTCCCCATGTCCATGGTCCTCTTAGTTGTCTAAGTCTGATATTTACTGCTGTTAGCCCTTTGAACTAGAGACCTTTTATTTGATAGAGGGCCCAGTGGGGCCTTAAGGGCTGAGTATACTGCTGCTGTATTCACTTCAAAGTTTATGGGGTCCCCTTCACTACAAAAGTTACCCTGAGCTCGGGGAAGGGATCTGAGCCCCGACATTCTCAGTCAACCTCCAGAGTCAGAAAGGCTGTCTGGCGTGGCTGTCTCTTTCTAGGGCACTTTTTGGCTCAGTGTCCTTTTTCTTTAGAGTAGGCACATTGATCTGAGGCCAAGGGTGGCCTCTGGTGGGGACCCAGGTATCGCTTCTTGTCTCCCTGTTTCTTAATTTCTGGCCTATTTATTGTTGTGACCAAGACCTTAGTTAATACCTTCATCTGTCTTTTTCATCTGTCATCCTCCCTTTGCTCCCTTTCGTTCTCTCTGTTTCTCTCTTATAGGATACTTTCTCGGCTACCCTGAGTAAATCTCTCAAAGTCATATCTTGTAATCCATCTAACTATTGTAACTTTCTTTTAATATCCAGATCAGCTTGCCCAATGAAGGCCATCATGACATATGTCTTTTGATCCTCTGCCTGAAGATCGAAAGGAGTATATCTCCTATATGCCTCCATAATTCTCTCTAGAAACATAGAGGGATATTCATCAGGCCCTTGAATAATCTCTCTTACCTTGGCCAAATTATTTGGTTGGCTAGCGGCCGGTTGGAAACCCACTATTAGGGCCCGGCAATAAGTGGACAGATGCTCCCTACCTTCAAAGGTGTCGGGGTCCCAGTTGGGTCAGTTCAAGGGTAAACCGGCTTTGATAATGTTGGGAAGTTGTGTTGGTCACCCATCTGGTCCGAGGATATTTTTTTCTAGCTTCCAGAAAGTTTCTCTCTCGTTCCTCTGTCATGAAGAGAATCCCTAGGATTTGTTGGCAGTCATCCCAAGTAGGCAGGTGTGAAAACGCCAGGGAGTTCTTTGAGTTCTTTTAGCCGGGCCAGCTTCCTCCAGGGAAGGAGGGGCTGTGTGTGTGACAAGGGGGAGTCATCTGGTGGGCGCTGGGCCGGCCTAGCTTTCTCCAATGGCGGAGAGGCTGAGTCAGCAGCAAAGGAATCACTTAGAGGTTGTTGGGGGTTGGTGGACGACGGCAGCGGATAAGAAGGGTAGGAGAGTCCAGTAGAGTCTTGAGACTCAGGGAGAACAGAGGTTGGAGGAGGAAGAGCAGAGGGTTTGTGAGATAGAATCATGGTGGAAGGAGTAGGAGTGGGCGCAGAGACAAAGAAAGGCTTCACCCATGTAGGAGGAGATTTGCAGAGGTCCTGCAAAGTTAAGATATATGGCTGTTGATCTGGATGTCTATGTGGCCCCGGTTGAAAGACAAAATCTCTGACGTTTCAAATTAGTGGGAAGTAGATGTTTCTAGGGGCTATCCAACTCCAAAGGTGGGTCATTCTGAGGCACAGAGGGTCTGCCAGGTCCAGCAATTTACTGAAAAAGAAAGATTCTGGGCCTTGCGCAGACTTTGGTCCAGTGATCAAGGGTCAGGAAGAGAGGTGTTGAAGTTCTCTGTCCCCAAATGAGAGATACACAAACAGTGAAAGCAATCACACACTACACTGACAAGACAAGACAATAAAGACAGGCAATGGACGTCCAATACTGAGGCCAGGACTGAGTAGCCGGCAAAACCTGATGGGCTGGCAATACTGAATCTGAAGCAAAATATCACTGAGTCAAGGAGACTATTGTTCCTCGATTTCCTGAGTCCTCTGGGGCATCCCCCAGGGACGTGGCCTGTGGCTCTGTGACACGTATGTCAGCCTCTGTCAGAGAGAGCTCACGCTCATCACCAATAGCCATTTTGCCAAGCCCTAACCTGAAACCTAAAACCAAAAAGAGTTCCCTTACTTACCCTGAAAGGAGCCCCTTGGGGATCTTTCATCCGCCGCTGCCGGATCTTGCTCGTGCCTCCAGATGTAAAGGTCGGGCAAGCATCAGAGGAAGAGACCACCAGAGGAATGTCTCATGCAACAGTAAATGGTTTATTATGGGTCCAGCATTCTGGGGCTCAGAGCTCACTTGAATAGAGCAGAGAGCAATGAGAACAGCTTAAGCAGAGCTTATATGCTTTCCTTGGAGAGGGCAGGGAGGGAAGTTTATTGATGGGTCAGGGCAAGTGGGTGGTTTGCGTGCAAACGTGTGAGGGTATACATTTGCAGTTTGGCAGTTGGGGACAGCACATTCTGGAAACAAGATTAGCAAACAGTCCTCAAGACTTCAACAGTGTTTTGTTAAGCATACAGAAAAACAGTAAGTAACAAGTACCTATTTTATTAACCTTTCACCAAAGCCTAAATGGAAAGTGAGCATGGATTACTAAACACATCCATATCCAGGTTGCCTAACGCTCTCAAATCAATCCTATTGGTGACTACATATTTGTTTCTTCTTAAGATAATATATTCAACCTCAACCCTGTTGAAAATGACTAATCCTATCACTGACTTTATATTTTCCTGATTTCCTAATGTCTCTATTGATATCTGCTTTCCTACATATTTTCCCCAGTTCATCATTGTGACTGACTCTTCACATGTGCTGACATTTACATTCACTCTTTATCCGAAACCCTATTGCTAAAGAACTTTTGGTCCAAATCCTATACTCACTCTTTTTTCTAACATACCGACTATCTTCCTAATCCTAAAGACTATCCCTTTTTGACTGGATGATCTCTTCGACAAGCAATCATCCAAGGTACAAGGTCCTATGCCATTGTATATTGATTTATCTGAGACATCTGTGCAGAACATAATTCAAAGCTAAGTATCCCAATCAACAGCCCAATGCCCTTCCTGGATTCAAATCTTATCTAGATTTCTGTTTTCAAACTTATATTTCACCAATATATTCTTGTAAATATCGCAAGTTACCAATACCATTATTCATTAAGCAGAATGATTCCTAACTCAAATGAAACATGTTATTAAGCCTAACCATACATTGTTCCCTCAAACTAACTTTACAGAAGAGCCGAGACAGAGTTTATCTTACAATACAGTAATGTAGGGGATCTTCCACCTGCTGAGAACATCAAAGGACCATGCAGAAATTATACCCTGAAGATGTTGCAGGCAGCTATGAAGGACCTAAGAGGGGAAAAGTCATATTCCATGGCAAACAACAGGGTCAGTATGAAGGGATGTGTCTGAATCAGCCTCTCCTTTCTTAATGTAGAGAACTGATGAAACCATGCCTGTGTGGAGAGCTGTTTACAGGTGCCTATGGTTGATATACCATTCTAACTTGTGAAAGTGTCAAAGGAAGTAGGGGCAGCCTCCATTTCATGGGACCTTTCGAAGCAACTGTTAGGACAAAGTCGTGGCCAAGGTAGTGACCTCATTCAGTTTCTAAAGAAAGTGACCTCACCTCTCTTCCTTGGTGATCAAAAAATCTGAAATTGTGATTCAGGAAGCCAGGCACCCAGAGCCAGTCCCAGTCCCAGTCCCAGTGGTCTCACTTGTTTGGATTTACCAAGGACAGAGTCAGTCTTCCTTGGTACCGACTGATATGAGGATTGTCAAATGGCAGAAGAGCTCTGAAGAGGGGCCTTTCCTGAGAAAGCAGGTATTGGTTCACCGCTGGCTCCTGACAACTTCACAGTGTTGGCCAAGGAGACCAGATCTGAGAAAGGACAGGCCATTTCAGGGGAACATAGTATGGCCCACCAGTTAGAGGACACTTCAGATAGTCACAGACCTACTTGGGTTAAGGAGGTGCCTTTGTGGGTGTTCAGTGAGTTTGTGCTTTTCTCTCATGTTCTGAGAATAGGTAGGAAAGGCAGTTTTTTTGGGTTGGAGTGGACTGTTTCTAGTAAGTCGTTTGACAAGGCTAGTGTTTCTAAGTCTGAGTATCCCACTGTGTCCGTGGTTGTAGACATTAGAAAAGAGAAGGCATCAAAGGATGTGTCCTGTATAGTAGAAAACTTCCCAGCATTCATCCTGCCTAATTGAAGAATGGACTTTGGTTTGCCTTATGGATGGGCAACACCTACTAAATTCCTAAGTTCCTGTTTTCTTCCTGAATTCTGGCCACTCTCCAGAATAGTCTCATGGTTTTGTTTCCAAGATATGTACCACCTCCAAGCTCTGAGACATGTCCATATACTTGATAGCTGTAGAGAATGGGAACATCTTAGAAAACTCAGATATCAGTGTGACCTGGAAATTCTCAGTGGAGAAACCCTGCTTTGGTTCATTTGCTTACCTATGGTTCTGTTGTACTGAATGTCGGGAAGGTCTTTGCCTCAGGCCACCCCTTTGTGAAGCCTGAAGAAAACAGTTTTCAAATGGAAATGAATGGGCATCACCTGTGGCTCTTTGCTTAATTGCTTGTAAAAGGATGTGTCTAAATCAGCCTCTTGGCCCTGTATGAGGTTGTGGCTTAGATTCTCAGCACATGATGGATCTAAAGATAGATTCCATGTGTGCAATCAAAACCAAAATGGCCAAAAATCTGTCATTGTTGATGAGTCTCTTGCCTTCCTCTGTTAGGATTCTGACCTCTATCAAGTGAGAATAGGGATCCTTTAGGTCAAATGAGTTCTTTGAAAAACTGCAGAGGTGCTTGTGTTTTCTTGTGACTCCAAATCACTTAAAGAATCTATCCCTGAGAGTCAGTAGGCCTCAAATTGGAGAAGCAGGCCTATTGGATCACTCCAGGTTCACAGGAAGGGTGACCATGCCACCCTGACTTTAGGCAAATGAGGGGCAAGGAAGATTATTTCGGACACTCTCATGGGATGCGTCCCACATGAAAAACTCCAGCCAGAGGTAATGATGAGTGTCTCTCTGGAAGAAGGTGAGGACCATGTGGAAGTGTTTTGGTATTAATTGTAGTCATTCGTGTGGCAGTTGGAAGAGATGACTGGATCCACCTGGGCTTGAACTCTGGTGTCATTCCCCTTAAACACTCAGTTCTGGATCAATCATCAAAGAAGTATTGCCATGAATTGTGTTAAGAATTTAGGAGGCCATGCATGAGAGTCTCCGTTGGAAACTGAGATCTAGTCCTAGGGTGGCTTTCCACAGAGCACTGGGAATCTCAGCCAGGATATCAAATTATTTTTTTCTGAAAGACTTGGAAGCCAAATTTGCTAGTCAAAACACACATGGACCTCAATTGTAGACCTCGATGGGCCTGGATTCATGTGACTTTTAGGCCACTCTTTGGGAAGCCTTGCCTGTGAGAGTTCTTCAAATTTTTCATTGAAATGAGCTTCCTCACCATTGAATGATTCCTGAATGATTTGAAAGCCATAGTGCTTCCAACTTCATAATTGAAAATTGGCTAGAAAAATACCATAAAATTTTTGAAATTCCAATGACCAGGTGGCAATGAAGAACATTTGGATGTCCTGTTGCTGATCACGAGTGTACCAGACAGTGCCTTGATTGACTGGTTTTGATGAAAATGGTGTAGAACAGAGATCTCAATAATTTGGATCCTGCTGAGTAGTGGGCCTAGATCAGTGGTGAGCAAATGTGTGATAATACATCTGAGGTGGGGCCATGTGGATCTGCCATTGGCTTCCAAATGGCTTGTGACTGACATGGTGCAGCCAGCAGACCCTTATATGTAAAGGCAACTTGTTATATGGAGAGGTTTCAGTGCAATGTTCAGAATCAGGTTGCTATGGTCAAGGGGGCATCCTATGTGGTATACAAGCCCTGTTGGTGCATTCTCCTGCAGACCCTGATCCACCACACGTGACAGAACTCGCGGCAACACTGTGTCCCAGTTGAACTCCTTGTATTTCGTGAAGCAAATACCAAACTCCGAGTGCAGCAGGAAGAAACATTAGGAAAAGTGGAGGATGATAAAATGGCTTCGCAGTCCATATGGGGAGACACTTAGCCCCCAGTGGCCACAGTTTACATACAAGAGAGAATTCAGCACTGCTGCTTCATGTTTATTGAAAAATTATAAACCATGTCCTCCAGATCACAGAGATGAAGACGCAGCTTTGATGGTCTCACTAGAAAGGAAGCTAAAGATCCTCACAAAAACATATATTTCAAGTGCCCAACCTAGAGACAGTTTCTCCAGACGTCTTTAGGCAGGCAAATCTCCATGTTTGTAGAGTTTTTACACTGTCCCTTACTTTTGGAAACTCCTCTACAATCTCCAAGGTTGTGAACCCTAAGCATTTTCAATTTCAGATATGTATTCAAAGATTTTCTAACTCTTCTCCTCTAATTGTGTCTTACTTGGGGTGAAGGTAATGTCAAGGCATTGTTCTGAATGAGAGTGGGAAAATTTTTTTGTAGTACACATTTGCATACACATTGATCCATTTTCCAATTTTCCATTCGAAATACTGAATCCCTGACACTAACTCATACCCTACTAGACTCTGACTACTAATCCTAATATGATGGAGAAAAATAAACAAAAAAAATGAAAATACAAGCAGTTCAGAGGAGGCATGGTGTATAGTTGGACTTCCCTCTTGCATGATAAAGGGTCGGTTTTATTAATCTACTCAATTTTTAATTGAAATAGTCCTCCATGTGTTTTTTTTAAAGAGAGAGTTAGAGAGGAGAGAGAGAATTCTATAATATTTATTTTTTTAGTTATCGGCGGACACAACATCTTTGTTTGCACGTGGTGCTGAGAATCGAACCCATGCCGCACGCATGCAAGGCGAGCGCGCTACCACTTGAGCCACATCCCTAGCTCTCTCCATGCGTTTTTAAAGTTAACAAATATGTGAATTCCTGTCTCCCTTTCTCTGTAGCCTACTCAGCACATGTACTTTTTATATGCACATATAGATTCCTACTTGGTATCACACGTATATTTTTATGAGTTGGCTGACTTGGCAGAAACAAATTGTAAGAAGAGATCAGTCCTCCTAAACGCTGTTGGAACTGAAAATCCAAACTATGGGTGAGCTTCTTATTAGAACAATATTATACATAAACCCATGTTTAGTAAAATAAATATTTTTGCATCTGAGGGTGATATATATTACATGATGAATTACGATTGGCATATATATATTGATACTTTTTAATGATTTTTTGTGTTTTTATATATATATATATATATATATATATATATATATATATATACACATACACTCTACAGATTTTATAAAATATGAAATATATTTGTCTTATATACACTTCGTAAATTCATTCATGTTCATGTATGTGGATTTATAATCAACTTTTCACAAGATTATTCTCAGAAATAATAATCTACCTGAAATACATATTTGTTTCCCAGTGCTGAAAACTAACTTTAATCAATGGTGCTTACAAATCCTAATATTTCTACAGTAACTGACCCAGTTTAACATCAATGCAAGTATATTCCTATGGGACATGATGTCTATTTTGACATTCATTTTAATTCAACACTGGTACATTACTATTTCTTCAGTTTTTGCACATCATAGGATATATATTTCATTCACAAGTTCACAAATTTATAGGAATTTGTTTCACTTTTAATCACTTCCTGCTTCAGAACACATGTATTCCTCCATGTTACTTGACTGGTCTTTTCATGAGACTTCTTTCCAAACACATTATTTTCGATTTCCATAATCAATTTTGAAGCTAAACCCACACACTCTTCAAGATAAACCATAACATTAATATTACCATTAGATTTATAAGTGGTTGGAATGAATGTGTGAATATCAATATAAGATTTCCTGTACATTTTCACATTTCAATTCAATCCATTATTAAAGTTGGAACCAGGTATGCTATTTATTCACAGTATGGTCTATTAATGCATTATCTCTATATTCATAGACACAGTGTACACCTCTTTGTTCCCCCAATACTAATTTATACCTCTTCAAAACATTGCTCCCAAAAATGGTAGAAGAAATATTCATGTCACCTTATCTATCTATCTATCAATATATATATATATATATATATATATATATATATATATATATATATATATATATATATATATTTCTTTTTTTTATCACAGTAATATTCTGGACACAAAAAACAAAGGTCATACTCATGATTGTATCAAAGCCTAAATGGAAAGTGAGCATGGATTACTAAAAACAACCATATCCAGGTTGCCTAATGCTCTCAAATGTAAATCCTATTGGTGACTACATATTTGTTTCTTTCTAAGATTATATATTCAACTTCAAGCCTGTTGAAAATGTCTAATCCTATCACTCAGTTTATACTTTGCCTGATTTCCTTATATCTTTATTGATATCTGCTTTCCTACATATATTCCCCATTTCATCATTGTGTCTGACACTTCACATATGCTGACATTTACATTCAATGTCTACCCGAGACCCTATTGCTAAAGAAATTTTGGTCTAAATCCTATACTCACTCTTATTTCTAAACCTACTGACTATCTTCCTAATCCTACTGACTATTGCTTTTTGACTCGATGTTCTCTTCGACAATTAATCATCCAAGGTATAAGGTCCTAAACTATTATATTTCAATTTGTCGGAGATATATATGCAGAACATAATTCAAACCTAAGAATCCCACTCAAGGACCCATGCCCTTCTGACTTCGAATCTTACCTAGATTTCTGTTTTCATACTTACATTTCACCTATATATTCTTGTAAATATCACAGGTTCCCAATACCATTATTCATGGGGCAGAGAGATTCCTAACCCAAATCAAACATGTTATTAACCCTAAACATACACTGTTCCCTCAATCTAACTTTACAAAAGAGGAGGGACAGAGTTGGTCTTACAATACAGGAATGTAGGGGATCTTCCACCTTCTGAGAACATCAAAGGTCCATGCAGAAATGATCCCTGGAGAAAATATAGGCAGCTATGAAGGACGTGAGAGAGGAAAAGTCATCTTTTATGGTAAACAACCTGGTCAAGATGAATGGATGTGTCTGAATCAACCTCTATCTTCTAAATGTAGAGAAGATGGACCAAATCAGGCCTGTGTGGAGAGCTCTTCCCAGGTGCCTATGGTTGATATACCATTCTAACTTGTGAAAGTGTGACAGAAAGAAGGGACAGACTCCATCTCATGGGACCCTTAGAAGTTACTGTTAGGACAAAGAGGTTGCCAAGGCAGTGACCTCATTCTGTTCCTGAAGGAAGTTACCTCACTTCACTTCCTTGGTGATGGAACTCTCTGAACTTGGGATCCAGGAAGAGAGGCACCCAGAGCCAGTCGCAGTCCCAGTCCCTGTGGTCTCACTTGTTTCAATTTACCAAGAACAGAGTCAGTCTTTCTTAGTACCAACAGATGTGAGGATGGCCAAATGCCAGGAAAGCTCTGAAGAAAGACCTTTCTGAGAAAGCAGGTATTGGTTCACCGCTGGCTCCTGACAACTGCACAGAGTTGGCCAAGGAGACCAGATTTGAGATACAACAGGCCATTTTGGGGGAATATAGTATGGCCCACCATTCAGAGGACACTCCACAAAGGAGGTGCCTTTGTGGGTGTAGGTGTGTGTATGGTTTTTTCTCAAGTTCTGAGAAGATGTAAGAAAGGCTGTTTGTTTGAATTGGCGTGGACTGTTTCTAGTAAGTCCTTTGACAAGGCGAGTGCTTCTATGTCTGTGTATCCCACTCTGTCCGTGGTTGTAGACATTAGAAAAGAAAATGCATCAATGGATGTGTCCTGTCTAGGAGAAAGCTTCGCAACATTCATCCTGCCCGATTTATTAATGGACTGCGGCTTTCCTTATTGAAGGGAAATACCTGCTATCTTTCAAAGTTTCTGTTTACATCCTGAATTCTGGACACTCTCCAGAATTGCCTCATTGTTTTATGTCCAAGATATGTACTACCTCCAAGCTATGTGATATGGCTATGTACTGGATAGCTGAAGGGAAAGGCGAGCATCTAGGAAAACTCAGATATCAGTGTGACCAGGAAAGTCTCAGTGGAGAAACCCTGCTTTGTGCGTTTTGTTTACCTATTGTTCTGTTGCCCTGAATTTCAGGAAGGTTTTTGCCTGAGACCACTCCTTTGTGAATATCAATTCAATCCACTATTTAAAGTGGAACCAGCTATACTATTTATTCACAGTATGGTCTATTCATGCATTATCTGTATATTCATAGACACAGGCTACAGCTTTTTGTACAACCAATACTTATGTATATGTCTTCAAAATATTACTCGCAGAAATGGTGAAAGAAATACTCATGTCACCTAATCTACATATACATTTTATCACAGTAATATTCTGGACACAAAATGCAAAGTTCACACTTATTATTGTACTAAAGCCTAAATGGAAAGTGAACATGGATTACTTCCATGTTCAGGTTGCCTAATGCTCTCAAATATCAATCCTATTGGTGACTACATATTTGTTTCTTCCTAAGATTATATATTCAAAATCAACCCTGTTGCAAATATCTAATCATATCACTCACTTTATACTTTGCCTGATTTTGTAATATCTCTTTTTTTATTCTTACGATGAGCCAATTTAGTACTTTTTTAATTTTTATTTTTATCATCTTTCATACATTTGATTCAAGTGAGTTATGCATTTCCATTTTTACCCCAAATACAGATTGCAGAATCACATCAGTTACACATTCACAATGTTTACATAATGCCATATTAGTGACTGTTGTATTCTGCTGACTTTCCTATCCCCTACTATCCACCCTCCCCTCCCCTTTCATCTTCCCTCTCTACCTCATCTGTTGTTATTCCGTTCTCTCCCTTCCCCCCCTTTCCCCTCACAACCTCGTATATGTGATTTCGTATAACGATGAGGGTTCTTTCCGTTTCCATGCAATTTCCCTTCTCTCTCCCTTTCCCTCCCATCACTTGTCTCAGTTTAATGTTAATATTTTAATCATGCTCTTTCCCTCTGTTCAGTTCTTAATTGCTCTCCTTAAATCAAAGAAGACATTTGGCATTTGTTTTTTAAGGATTGGCTAGCTTCACTTAGCATAATCTGCTCTAATGCCATCCATTTCCCTGAAAATTCCATGAATTTGTCATTTTTTAGTGCTGCATAATACTCCATTGTGTATAGATGCCACATTATTTTTTATCCATTAATCTATTAAAGGGCATCTAGGTTGGTTCCACAGTCTGCCTATGGTGAATTGTGCTGCTATGATCATTGATGTGGCGGTATCCCTATAGCATGCTCTTTTATGGTCCTCAGGGAATAGTCCGAGGAGGGCGATAGCTGGGTCAAATGGTGGTTCCATTCCCAGCTTTCCCAGGAATCTCCATACTGCTTTCCATAATGGCCGCACCATTTTGCAGTCCCACCAGCAATGTACAAGTGTACCCTTTTCCCCACATCCTCGCTAGCACTTATTATTGTTTGACATCCTAATGGCTGCCGATCTTACTGGAGTGAGATGGTATCTTAGGGTGGTTTTGATTTGCATTTCTCTGACTGCTAGAGAAGGTGAGAATTTTTTCATGTACTTATTAATTGATTGTATGTCTTCTTCTGAGAAGTGTCTGTTCAGGTCCTTGGCCCATTTGTTGATTTTGTAGTATCTCTATTGATATCTGCTTTCCTACATATTTTCCACTGTTCATCATTGTGACTGACCCTTCAAGTGTGCTGATATTTACTTTCACACTTTAACCCAAACCCTATTGCTAAAGAACTTTTGTTCCAAATCCTATACTCACTCTTCTTTGTTAACCTACCGAATATCTATCTAATCCTACTTACTATCCCTTTTTGACTGGATGTTCTCTTCGAATTTTAATCATAAAAGGTACAAGGTCCTATGCCATTGTATATCGATTTATCTGAGATATCTGTGCACAACATAAATCAAAGCTAAGTATCCCAATGAAGGGCCCATTGCCCCTCTGGGCTTCAAAATTACCTAGACTTTCTTTTTTCATTTATATATTTCACCTCTATATTTTTAAAAATATCGCAGGTTCCCAATACCATTATTCATCCAGCAGAATGATTTCTAACCCAAATCAAACATTTTATTAACCCTAACAATACACTGTTCCCTCAATGTAAATTTAAAGAAGAGCAGGAACAGAGTTGGTCTTACAATACAGGAATGTAGGGGATCTTTCACCTGTTGAGAACCACAAGTTCAATGTAGAAATGATCCCTGGAGAATATGTAGTCAGCTATGGAGGACCTGAGAAAGCAAAAGTAATCTTCCATGGCAAAATACCTGGTCAGGATGACGGGATGTGTCTGAATCAGAACCTCTCTTCTCAATGTAGAGGAGATGGACCAAACCAGGCCTGTGTGGAGAGCTATTACCGGGTTCCTATGGTTGATATACCATTCTAACTTGTGAATGTTTCACAGGAAGTAGGGGAAGCCTCCATCTAATGAGACACTTTGAAGCAACTGTTAGGATAAAGTGGTTGCCAAGGCAGTGACCTCATTCAGTTCCTGAAGGAAGTGACCTCACCTTACTCCCTTGGTGATGGAACTCTCTGAACTTAGGATCCTGTAAGCCAGGCAAACAGAGCCAGTCCCAGTACCAGTCCCAGTGGGTTCACTTGTTTGGAATTACCAAGGACAGAGTCAGTCTTTCTTTGTACCTACTGATGTTAGAATGGCCAAAAGCCAAGAGAGCTCTGAAGAGGGGCCTTTCCTGAAAAAGCAGATAGTGGCCCACCGCTGGCTCCTGACAACTTCATAGAGATGGCCAAGGAGACCATATCTGAGACAGGACAGGACATTTCGGGGGAACATTGTGTGGCCCAAGAGTCAGAGGACACTCCATAGAGTCACAGACCTACTTAGGGTAAGGAGGTGCCTTTGTGGGTGTGGTTGTGAGTTTGTGATTTTGTCTCATGTTGTGAGAATAGGAAAAAAAGGTGGTTTGTTTGGTTTGGAGTGAACTGTTTCTCGTAAGTCGTTTGAAAAGGAGAGTGTTTCTATGTCTGTGTATCCCATGGTGTCCGTGGTTGTAGACATTAGAAAAGAGAGTGCATCAATGGATGTGTCCTGTCTAGTAGAAAGCTTCCCATTTCATCCTGCCCAATTTATGAATGGTTTGCGGCTTTACTTAAAGATGGGCATAACCTAATACATTCCTAATTTCCAGGTTTATTCATGAACTCTGTTCACTCTCCAGAATAGGATCATGGTTTTGTGTCCAACATATATACCACCTCCAGCTCTGTGACATGGCCATGTACTGGATAGCTGAAGGGAATGGCGAGCATCTCAAAAAACTCAGTTATCAGTGTGACCAGGAAAATCTCAGTGGAAAAACCCTGCTTTGGGCATTTTGCTTATATATTGTTCTGATGAACTGAATGTCAGGAAGTTCTTGCTCTGGCCACCCCTTTGTGAAGCCTGAAGTAAACAGTTTTCAAATGGAAATGATTGGGCATCACCTGTGGCTCTTTGCTTAATTGCTTTGGAAAGGGATGTGTCTGAATTAGCATCTTGGCCCTGTGTGAGGTTGTGGCTTAGATTCTCAGCACCAGATGGATCTAAAGAAAGATCCCATGTGTGCATCCAAAACCAAAATGGCAAATACACCAGTCATTGTGGATAAAGTCTCGCTTTCCTCTGTGAGGTTCCTGACCTCTATCAAGTGAGACTAGGGATCCTTTTTGTCAATTGAGTTCTTCAAAGCCCTGCAAAGGTGCTTGGGTTTTCTCATGACTCTAATTTACATAAAGAATCTATACCTCTAACTCAGTAGGCCTCAAATTGAAGAAGCGGTGCAGTATTAACGGCATGCCTATTTGATCACTCCGGGTTCACAGGAAGTATGTCCAGGCCACCCTGACTTTAGGCAAATGAGGGGCAAGGGAGCTTATTTTGGACACTGTCTTGGAATGTGCCCCTCATGGAAACCTCCAGCCAGAGGTTATGATGAGTATCTATATGGAAAAAGATGAGGGTCATGTGGGAGTGTTTTGGTTTAATTGTGGTCATTGTGTGGCTGTTAAAGGAGATGCCTGGGTCCACATGGGCTTGAACTCTGGTGTGATTACACTTAGAGAGTGCATTCTGGATCTGATCTCAGAGAACTTGTGCCATGAATTGTGTTGGGATTCTAGGAGGGCACGCATGAGAGTCTCCCTTGGAAACTGAGATCAAGGCCCAGGGTGGCTTTCCACAGAGCACTGGGAATCTCAGCCAGGATACCACATGATTTTTTTTTCTGAAAGAATTGGTAGGCATAGGTGACAGTCAAAACACACATGGACCTCACATTGTAGACCTCAATGGGTCTGATTTCATGTGACTTTTTGGACACTCCCTGGGAAGCCTTGTCTTTAACAGTTCTACAGAGCTTTCATTGAAATGAGATTTCTCATCATTTAATGGTTCCTGTACAAATTGAAATCCACAGTGCCTCCATCTTCATCCGTGAAAAATGGCTAGATAAATACAATAAAATTATTGAAATTTCCATGACCAGGTGGCACTGGAGAAAATTTGGAAAACCGGTTGCTGATCATGAGTATACCAGACAGTGCCTTGATTGACTAGGTTTCATCAAAATGGTGTATAACAGAGATGCCAGTAAATTGGAGCCTGCTGAGTAGTGGGCCTAGACCAGAGGAGGGGAGGTGTGTGATAAAACATCTGTGGTGGGGCCATGTTGATCTTCCATTGGCTTCCAAATGCCTTGTGACTGACATGGTGCAGCCAGCAGACCCTTATATGTAATGGTATCTTGTTATATAGAGAGGTTTCAGGGCAATGTTGAGAATTATGTTGCTGTGGTCAAGGGGAAAAGCTATGTGGAATAGAAGCATTGTTGGTATATTCTCTTGCAGACCCTGACCCACCACACGTGACAGAACTCCCTCAAGCACTGTGTCCCAGGTGATCTTTTTTTTACTTCATAAGCAAATACCAACTCCCAGTGCAGCAGCAAGAAACACCAGGAAAAGTGAAGGATGACCAAATGGCTTCACAGTCCACACGCGGAGACACTTAGGCCCCAGTGGACACAGTTTACCTACATAGAGAGAATTCAGCACTGCTGCCTCATGTTCATTGGAAAATATGAAACCATGTCCTCCAGGTCGCATAGATGCACACCCAGCTTTGATGGTCTCAGTACAAAGAAAGCTCCTTACGAAAACATATATATCAAGTGCCCAACCTCAGAGACAGTTTCTCAAGAAGTCTTTAGGGCAGCAGAGCTCCATGTTTGTGGAGTGCTTACCCTGTCCCATACTTTTGGAAACTCCTTTACGACATCCAAGGTTGTGAACTCATGAGAATATTCATTTCCAGATATGTATTCACAGAATTTTTAACTCTTATCCTCTAATTGTGTCTTACATGAGACGAGGGTAATGTCTAGGCATTGTTCTGAATGAGAGTGGAAAGATTTTTGTGAATCCCTGACACTAACCCATTCCCTACTAGACTCTGACTACTAATCCTAATATGATGGAGAAACATAACCCAAACAGAATAGAAATACAAGCATTTCAGAGGAGGCATGGTGTATAGTTGGACATGCCTTTTGAAATATATAGGGTAGGAGTTATAAATCTAGTCAATTTTTAATTGAAATAGTTCTACATGTGTTTTTAAAGTTAACAAATATATGAATTACTGTCTTCCTTTCACAGTAGCCTATTCAGCACATGTGTTTTAATATGCACATATAGAATCCTACCTGGTGTCACACGTACATTCTCGTGAGGTGGCTGACATGGCACATACAAATTTTGAGAAGTGATCACTCGTCCTAAACACTGTTGGAACTGAAAATTCAACCCATGGGTGAGCTTCCTATTTGAACAAACTTATATAAAAATCCATATTCATTAAAATGAATATTTTTGGATATGATGATGATATATATTTCATGATGAATTTCAATTGGCATATATATTGCTATTTTTAATGTCTGTGATATACATATATATATATATAAAACATGTGTCTTATTATACACTCCCTAAATTCATTCATATTGATGTATTTGGATTTTTAATCAACTTTTCACAAGATTATTCTCAGTAATATTCATCCACCTGAAATACATATTTGTTTCCTAGTACTGAAAACTAACTTCTTTGAATGGTGCAAACATATCCTAACATTTCTACACTAACTGACCCTGTATAAAATCAATTAAAGTAGATTACTATGGGACATGATGTGTATTTTGATGTTCAATTTTATTCAACACTTCTACATTACTATTTATTCACTTTATGCACATCATGGAATATATATTTCATCCACAAGTTAGCAAATTTATAGGCATTTGTCTCACTTTCAATCACTTCATGCTTCAGAACACATGTATTCATCCATGTTTCTTGACTGACCTTTTCATGAGACTTCTTTCCAAACACATTATTTTCGATTTCCATAATCACTTTTGAAACACTTCAAAAGTTACCTTGAGCTTGGGGAGGGAAACTGAGCCCCGACTTTCTTAGTCATCCTCCAGAGTCAGTATGGCTGGCTGGTGTGGCTGTCGCTTTTTAGGGCAATTTTGGCCCAGTGTCCTTTTTTCTTTAGAGTAGGCACATTGATCTGAGGGCAGGGTGCCCTCTGGCATGGGCCAATGTTATCCCTTCTTGTCTACCTGTTTCTTAATTTCTGGCCTATTTGTTCTTGTGACCAGGACCTTAGTCAACGCCTTAGTCTGCCTTTTGTTTCTTTTATCATCCCTTTGCTCCCTTCTCTTCCTCAGTTTCTCTCTTATAGTATAGGTTCTTGACTTCTCTGACTAAATCTCTCAAAGTCATATCTTGTAATCAATCTAGCTTTGTAACTTTGTTTTAATATCCAGGCCAGTTTGCCCAATAAAGTCCATCGTGACAGATGCCTTTTGATTCTCTGCCTGAGGATCAAAAGGAGTATATCTCCTATATGCCTCTATAATTCTCTCTAGAAACATAGTGGGAGATTCATCAGGCCCTTGAATAATCTCTCTTACCTTGTCCAAATTAGTTTGTCGCTAGCGGCTGCTTGGAGACACACTATTAGAGCCCGGTGATAAGTGGACAGATGCTCCCTACCTTCAAAGATTTTGGGGTCTCAGTTGGGTGGGTTCAAGGGAAAGCTGCCTTTGATTATGTTGGGAAGTTGTGTCGGACGCACATCTTGTTTGAGGATATTTTTTTCTAGCTTCCTGGAGGATTCACTGTTGTTCCTCTGTCACGAAGAGAATCCCTAGGAGTTTTTGGCAGTCTTCTGAAGTAGGCTGGTGTGAAAACATCAATGACTCAACCAGACCTGAGAGCCAAGTAGGGTCCTCAGAAAAAGGGGGATTATAATTTTTTTAAGTTATTTAGGTCTGACGAGGAGAAAGGCTAATACTGGTAGGCTTGCATTTTTTCCCCGTGGCCATCGTCAATCATTGGCCCATAGGGATGGAGGGGGAGCATCCCGAGAGTTCCAGGGTTTTCAATCATTCACCGCCAGCGAGTTCCTTTAGATGGGTCAGCTTCCTCCAAGGGAAGAGGTGCTGTGTGTGCCGCAAGGGAATTATCTGGAGGGCGCTGGGCCGGCATAGCTTCCTCCAATGGAGGAGAGGCTGAGTCAGCAGCAGGGGAATCACTTAGAGGGTGTTGGAGGTTGGGGGACAAGGTCAGGGAATAAGGAGGGGAAGGAGAGTCCAGTAGAGTGAAATCTGGTGACTCAAGGAGAACAGAGGGTGTAGGAGGAGGAGGAGCAGAGGATTTGAGAGTTCCTGGGGGAAGGAGTCAGAGTGGGGGCAGGGGCAAGAAAGGCTTCACCCATGGAAAAGGAGATATGCAGAGTTCCCGCCGAGTTAAGATATATGGCTGTTGATCCAGATGGCTATGTGGCCCCGGCTGAAAGACAATATCTCTGACTTTTTTAAATTAGTGGGAAGTAGAAAGATCTTTCTAGGGGTAATCCAAATCCAAAGGTGGGCCATTCTGAAGCACAGAGAGTCTGCCACATCCGGGGCTTTACTGAAAAAGAAAGATTCTGAGCCCTTAAGCGGACTTTGGTCCAGTGATCAAGGATCAGGGAAAGAGGCATTGAAGTGCTCTGTCCCATAATGAAAGATACACAAACAGTTAAAGCAATGAAACATGACACAGACAAGACAAGGCAATGAAGACAGGCAATGGACGTCCAACACTGAGACCAGGACTGAGGAGCCGGCAAAACCCGATTGACTGGCAATACTCAATCCGAAAAAAAATATCACTGAGTCCAGAAGACTATCTCGTCCCCATAAATTTACGGGAAGATGATCCAATACATATGGCTGTAGAGTTCCTTCACATCCTTCAGGATCCTTCCAATCTAATACCATTGCACTTCTATGGGGATTAGACGCCACTCCTAGGCCTCGAAGCGTTTGAGTGGCTTGTTGTAACGGCCAATGTTTTGGCCATTCTTGACGAGAGATGATGCTAAGGTCTGAATCTGTATCCAGTAGCCCATTAAATTTATGCCCTTGAATATTTAGTTTTAGCATGGGGCCAGAATCTAAATTTAAAGAAAGCATAGCCCAATCTACACCTGTGGAGCCTAATCACTTGGAACCTCTTTCTACAGTACAACTGGAAAATTTTTCATGTAGGCTGGGTATTATTAGTAACTGCTATTCTATCTCCTGGTGAAATTACTGATATACCCTTTGGAGAACTGGCTATAATTTTTATTTCACCTTCATAGTCGAGATCAATTACCCCAGGACTTATCGTAAGTCCTTTTAGAGTAGAAGAGCTGCGTCCCAATAATAAGCCTACTGTTCCTTTGGGAAGAGGTCCTTTTACCCATGTGGAAATGAATTGAACTCCCATCTCTGCAGTTAGTACTGCTCTGGCGGAGGCACAGATGTCCAACCCTGAGCTCCCTCTGGTTTGTCTGATGAGGGATCTGATGGACAATGTGTCCTGGGCACTACCCTGATGGGGTTGCTGGGTTTCTCCAGTGCTGCGTATATTTGTGGTTTTGGGCCCCGGAGCATTGAGCCCCCTTGTCCATTTTTGGCAATGGAGCTCCATGTCTTTGTCCACAATATTGTGGATAAACACCTGGTCCTTGTTCGTTTTTTGATAATGGTGTACCCTCTATGGTGGTTTGAGAACAGCATTCATTAGCCCAAAGTCTCCCTCTACGGCATCGTGGACAAATACCTGGTATTCTACTCCTTTGATACCTAGTTTTGTTAAACCCTCCTCCTATGGGACAATTCCTTTTAAAATGTCCTGTTTCTTCACAATTGTAGCATGTTCTTGGCCTGGCATCTAAAGCCTGTTTTACTGCAGCTGCCACAATTTGCCCTTGTTCATTAATGTCTCTGGCATCTAAAGCCTGTTTTACTGCAGCTTCCACGACTTGCTCTTGTTCTTTAATGTCTCTACATAATTTAATATATGTGTTTAAATCTTCATGTTTCCATGGTCTAATGATATCATTGCACCAAAGATTCGCTTGCTCATAAGCCACTTGTTTTAGTAATGGCATTGCTTGTTGTGTATTTCCAAAAACTCTGGTAGCTGTTTGAATAAGCCTATCTACAAATTCAGCATAAGGTTCATTAGCTCCTTGTATTACCTTGCATAATTAACCTTGTAAACCTCCATGTCCGTGTAAAGTCTTCCATGCCTTAATTGCATCTAACAATTTACTGAACACTCTTTCAGTTTTTTTTTTTTTAATAATTTCTGATTCCGCATTTCTACTATAATACAACCCAACAAGATGACACCAAACAAAACAGCTCCTCAGGAATAGCCGTCAGAGCCCAACTGCCACCACAGGCTTCCCACAAGCCTCTCCCTCAAACACAAGTCTCCTCCTCTTGAGGCCGATTGGCTGGGTCGCATGGGCGGAGCCAAAAAAGTCCCCCAATGAGCAGTTCCGTGGTCTGAAAGGGCAGGGAACCAGCCCAATGTGCATCACCACAGAGGAGCCAATCAGCTAGATGTTGCTGGGGCCGCTGTGAGCCAATCATCCGCTGGCAGTCTGAAAGGTCGGGGAAACCGCTCATTGAGCATCTCCAATGAGCATCACCACAGAGAAGCAAATCAGCTAGATGATGCTGGGGCCGCTGTGAGCCAATCATCAGCTGGCAGATGGAAGTTTGCTGGCAGCTGCAAGTTTACTGGGGCTCCTTTGGCTGTGGCTCTCAACAGATTATTCTCAGAAATATTTAACCACCTAAAATACATATTTGTTTCCTAGTACTGAAAACTAACTTCAGTGAATGGTCCTTATATATCCTAATATTTCTATAGTAACTGACCAAGTTTAACATCAATGCAGTTAGATTCCTATGGGACATGAAATGTATTTTGAAGTTCATTTTTATTCCACACTGGTACATTACTATTTCTTAAGTTTATGGACATCATAGGATATAACCTTTCATCCACAAATTCACAAATTTATAGGCATGTGGTTCACTTTCAATCACTTCCTCTTTCAGAAAACATGTATTCCTCTATGATTCTTTAGTGGTCTTTTCAATAGACTTCTTTCTAAAAACATTATTTTCGATTCTATACTCATTTTTGAAGCAAAACTCACACACTCTTCATGATAAACCGTAACCCTAATATTACCATTTGATGTATAACTGGTTGGAATGAATGTATATATATCAATATAAGATTTCCTATATATTTTCAAATATAATTTCAATGCATTATTTAAAGTTGGAACCAGTTATATAATTAATTCACAATATGGTCTATTCATGCATCATCTCTTATTCATCAACACAGGGTACGCCTATTTATCCGCAATACTAATTTATAAGTTTTCAAAATATTGCTCCTCATATTGGTGGAAGAAATACTCATGTAATCTGATCTAAATATATATTTTACCACAGTAATATTCTTGACACAAAATGCAAAGGTCACACTTATGATTGTACTAAAGCCTAAATTTAAAGTGAGCATGGATTACTAAAAACCTCCATGTCTAGGTTCCCAAATGTGCTCAAATGTCAATCCTATTGGTGACTAAATAATTGTTTCTTCCTAAGATTATATATTCAACCTCAACCCTGTTGAAAATGTCTAATCCTATCACTCACTTTAGACGTTGCCTGATTTCCTAATGTGTCTATTGATACATATTTACTCTCTTTCCTACATATTTTCCCCAGTTCATCATTGTGACTGACTCTTCACATGTGCTGACATTTACATTCACTCTCTAACTAAAACCCTATTGCTAAAGAACTTTTGGTCCAACTCCTAGACTCACTCTTCTTCCTAATCCTACTGACAATCTTCCTAATCCTTTGGACTATCCCTTTTGGACTGGATGATCTCTTCTAAATTCAGTCATCTGAGGTACAGCATCCTATGCCATTGTAAATGAATTTATCTGAGACCTCGGTACAGAACATAATTCAAGCTTAGTATGCCAATCAATTGCCAAATGCCCTTCTGGGCTTCAAATCTTACCTAGATTTCTGTTTTTGTACTTATATTTCAAGTCTATATTCTTATAAGTATCACAGGTTCCCAAACCATTATTCATCCAGCAGAATGATTCCTAACCAAAATCGAACATGCTATTAACCCTAACCATACAATATTCCATCAATCTAACTTTACAGAAGAGCAGGGACTGAGTTGGTCTTACAATACAGGAATGTAAGGGATCTTCCATCTGCTGAAAACCTCAAAGGTCCATGCAGAAATGATCCATGTAGAAGATTTAGGCAGCTATTTAGGACCTGAGAGAGCAAAAGTCATCTTCCATGGCAAACAACCTAATCAGGATGAAGGGATGTTTCTGAATCAGCCTCTCTCTTCTTAATGTAGAGAAGTTGGACCAAACCAGGCCTTTGTGGAGAGCTGTTCCCAGGTGCCTGTGGTTTCTATACCATTCTAATTTGTGAATGTGTCACAGGAAATAGGGGCAGCCTCCATCTTATGAGAACCTAGGAAGCAACTGTTAGGACATATTGGTGGCCAAGTCAGTGACCTCATTCAGTTCCTGAAGGAAGTGACCTCACATACTTCCTTGGTGATGGAATTCTCTGAATTTGGGATCCAGGAAGCCAGGCACCCAGAGCCATTACCCGTCCAAGTCCCAGTGGTCTCACTTGTTTGGATTTACCAAGGATAGAATCAGTCTTTCTAGGTACCTATTCATGTGAAGGTGGCCAAATTCCAAAAAAGCTCTGAAGAGGGGCCTTTACTGACAAGACTGGAATTGGCTCACCACTGCCTCCTGACATCTTCACAGAGTTGGTGAATGACACCAGATCTGAGACAGGAAAGGCCATTTCGGAGGAACATCGTATGGCCTACCAGTCAGATGACACTCAGAAGAGTCACAACCTACTTGGGAAAAGGAGGTGCCTGGGTGTGTGGATGTCAGTTTGTGGTTTTGTCTCATGTTCTGAGAATAGGTAAAAAAACGTGATTTATTTCTTTTGGAATGGACTGTTTCTAATAAGTCATTTGACATGGTGAGTGTTTCTATTTCTGTGTATCCCACTGTGTCCGTGGTTGTACACATTTGAAAAGAGAATGCATCAATGAATATGTCCTGTGTAGTAGAATGCCTCCCACCAATCAACCTGTCCAATTTATGAAAGGACTGCGGCTTGCCTTACCAATGGGAAACACCTACAACCTTCCTAAGTTCCTGTTTTCTTCCAGAATTCTGGCCACTAGCCAGAATAGGCTCATCGTTTTTTATCCATGATATGTACCACCTCCAATCACTGTGACATGACCATGTACTGAATAGCTGAAGGGAATGGCATGGAGAGCATCTCAGAAAACTCAGATATCAGTGTGGCCAGGAAACTCTCAGTGGAGAAACCCTGCTTTGGGCCTTTTGCTTACATTTTGTTCTGTTGCCCTGAATGTCAGGAAGGTATTTGCCTCTGGCCACCCCTTTGTGAAGACTGAAAAAAACAGTTATCAAATGGAAATGAATGAGGATCACCTGTGGCTCTTGGCATAATTGCTTTGGAAAGGGAGGTGTCTGAATCAGCCACTTGGCCCTGTGTGAGGCTCCAGCTTAGCACATGATGGATCTAAAGAAAGATCCCGTGTGTGCATCCAAAACCAAAATGGCAAAAAGATCAGTCATTGTGGATGAAGTCTCTAGCCTTTTTCTGTGATGTTCCTGACTCCATCAAGTGAGAATAGGGATCCTTTGGGTCAAATGAGTTCTTCAAAGCCCTGCAGAAGTGCTTGGGTTTTCTCATGACTCCAAATCACATAAAGAATCTATACCTGACATTCAGTAGGCCTCAAAATGGAGAAGCAGAGGAGTATTAATGGCAGGTCTATTTAATCCCTCCTGGTTCACAGGAATGGTGTCCAGGCCACCCTGACTTTAGGCAAATGACGGCCAAGGGTGCTCATTTTGGTCACTGTCTTGGGCTGCGCCCCTCATGGAAACCTTCAGCCCGAGGTTATGATGAGTGTCTATATGGAGAAGATGAGGGCCTTGTGGGAGTGTTTAGGTTTTAATTTTGGTCATTTGTGTGGCGATTGGAAGAAATGACTGGGTCCAACTGGGCTTGAACTCTGGTGTGAGTTCAAGGGGACTTAGAGACTGAGTTCTGGAACTGAACTCAGAGAAGTATTGCCATGAATTGTGTTGGGATTTTAGCAGGCCACACATGAGAGTCGCCCTTATAAACTGAGATCTAGGTCCAGGGTGGCTTTCCACAGAGCACTGAGAATCTCAGCCTGGATATCACATGATTTTTTCTGAAACACTTGGCAGGCATACTTGAGCGTCAAAACACACATGGACCTCACATTGTAGACCTCAATAGTCCTGGATTTCTGTGACCTTTTGGCCACTCCTTGGGAAGACTTGCCTGTGAGAGTTTTCCAGAGGTTTCATTGAAATGAGCTTCCTCACCATTTAATGTTTCCTGAAAAAATTGAAACCAACAGTGCCTCCAACCTCATGCTTGAATACTGGCTCGATAAATACCATGAAATTTTTTAAATTCCTTTGACCAGGTTGCACAGGAGAACCTTTGGATGTACTTTTGCTGACGATGAGTGTACCAGACAGTTCCTTGATTGACTAAGTTTCATGAAAATGGTGTAGAACAGAGATGCCAGTAAGTTCAAGCCTGCTGATTAGTGGACCTAGAGCAGAGATGTGCAGTTTTGTGATAAAACTTCTGTCGTGGGGCCTTGTGGATCTGCCTTTGACTTCCAAATGGCATGTGGCTGACATGGTGCATCCAGCAGACCCTTATATGTAAAGGCATCTTTTTATAAGAAGAGGTTTAAGGGAAATGTTCACAATCAGGTTATTATGGTCAAGGGGGCAAACTATGTGGGCTAGAAACCTGGTTGGTGCATTCTCCTGCTGACCCTGACCCACCACACATGACAGAACTCCCTCCAGCACTGTGTTACAGTTGAGCTCCTTGTATTCCATGAAGCAAATACCAAATTCCCAGTGCAGCACCAAGAATCACCACAAAATGTGGAGGATGACCAAATGGTTTCACAGTCAACATGTGGATACACTTAGCTCCCCGTGGCCACAGTTTACCTACAAAGAGAGAATTCAGCACTGCTGCCTCATGTTCATTGGAAAATAAGAAACCATATCCACAAGGTCAAAGAGATGAAGACCCAGCTTTGATGGTCTCCCTAGAAAGGAAGCTAAAGCTCCTGGCAACAACATATGTTTTAAGTGCCCAACCTCAGAGACAGTTTCTCAAGAAGTCTTTAGGCAGGCAGAGGTCCATGTTTGTGGAGTTTTTACCCTGTCCCTTACTTTTGGAAACTCCTCTACCACTTCCAAGGTTTTAAACTCCTGATCGTATTCCATTCCAGATATGTAGTCACGGATTTTCTAACTCTTCTCCTCTAATTGTGTCTTACTTGGGGCGAAGGTGATATCTAGGTGTTGTTCTTGATGAGAGTGGGAAGATTTTTGTGTACCACATATTTGCATACACATTGGATTCATTTTCCTATTTTCCATTCGATATACTGAATCCCTGACACTAACTCACAGCCTACTAGACTCTGATTACTAATCCTAATATGATGGAGGAAAGTAACCCAAACATTATAGAAACATAAGCAGTTCAGAGGAGGCATGGTGTATAGTTGGACTTGCTTTTTGCATGATAAATGGTAGGTGTTATAAATATAGTCAATTGTTAATTGAAATAGTTCTCCATTGTTTTTAATGTTAACTTATTTCTGAATTCCTGTCTCCATTTCTCTGGAGCCTATTCAGCACATGTATTTTTATATGCACATATAGAATCCTACCTGGTATCACACGTACATTTTTGTGAGGTGGCTGACTTTGCAGATACAAATTGTGAGAAGAGATCACTCATCCTAAACGCTTTTGGATCTTAAAATTCCACCTATGGGTGAGGTTCCTAGTTGAACAACATTATACATAAATCCATGTTCACTAAAATGAATACTTTTTAATCTGTGGATGATATATATTTCAAGATAAATTTTGATACCCATATATATTTATATATTGCTACTTTTTAATGTATCTGTGATATATATATATATATATATATATATATATATATATATATATATATATATATATATATATTATACACCCTCCGATTTTTCAAAATATGAAATATATGTGTCTTATATACACTCCCTAAATTTATTCATGTCATGAATGTTGATTTATAATAAAATGTTCACAAGATTATGCTCAGATATATTCATCCACCTGAAATATATATTTGATTCCTAGTACTGAAAACTAACTTTAGTAAATGGTCCTTTCAAATCCTAATGTTTCTACAGTAACTGACCCAGTTTAACATCAATGCAAGTAGATTCCTATGGGACATGATATGTATTTTGACATTCATTTTCATTCAAAACTGGTACATTACTATTTTTTTCAGTTTTTGCACATCATAGGATATATATTTCATTCACAAGTTAGGAAATTTATACGTTTTTTTATACTTACAATCACCTCCTGCTTCAGAACACATGTATTCCTCTATGTTTCTTGACTCGTCTTTTCATGAGACTTCTTTCCAAACACATAATTTTTCATTTTCATAATCACTTTTGAAACTAAACTCACACACCCTTCATGATAAAACATAACCCTCATATGACCATTAGATGCATTACTCGTTGGAATGAATGATTGTATATCAATATAAGATTTCTTATATAATTTCAGATATCAATTCAATCCATGATTTAAAGTGGAAACAGTTATATTATTTATTCACAGTATTGTCAATTCATGCATTACTTCTATATTCATAGACACAGGGAACAACTCTGTGTACCCCCAACACTAATTTATACCTCTTCAAAATATTGCTCCCAGAAATGTTAGAAAAAATATGCATGTCACCTGATCTACATATACATTTTATCACTGTAATATTCTGATCACAAAATGCAAAGGTCAAACTTATGATTGTAGCACATCCTAAATGGAAAGTGATCCTGGATTATTAAAAACATCCATGTCCAGGTTGCCTAATGCTCTCCAATGTCAATCATATTTGTGACTACATATTTGTTTCTTCCTAAGATTATATATTGAAACTCAACCTGGTTGATCATGTCTAATCCTATCATTCACTTTATACATTGCCTGATTTCATAATGTGTGTATTGATATCTGATTTCCTACACATTTTCTCCAGTTCATCATTGTGACTGACTCTTCACATGTGCTGACATTTACATTCACTCTCTAACCGAAACCCTATTGCTAAGGAACTTTTGTTCCAAAACCTATACACAGTCTTCTTCCTAAACCTACCAACTATATTCCTAATCCTACCGACTATCCCTTTTTGAATGCATGTTCTCTTCTACATTTAATTATCCAAGTAAAGGTCGGGTGAGGTCGAAGGAAGAGACCACCAAGAGACTATCTCATGCAACAGCAAACGGTTTATTGGGTGTCCAGCATGCTGATGCTCAGAGCTCACTTGAATAGAGTAGAGAGCCCTTAGAACAGCTTAAGCAGAGCTTATACACTTTCCTTGGTGACGGCAGGGAGGGAAGTTTATTGATGGGTCAGGGCGAGTGGTCAGTTTGCATGCAACCCAGTGAGGGAACACATTCTGCAGTTAGTCAGTTGGGGACAGCATATTCTGGGAACAAGATTAGCAAACATTTCTCAAGATTTCAACAGTGTTTTGTTAAGCATACAGGAAAAAAGGAAGTGAAAAGTGCCTATTTTATTAACCTTTCATTCCCCACTTCTTCTTCTGGCTACTTTTAATCATAAAAGTGATCATTGCGGGGTGTCACATTCTATGTTTGCTAGTGGGGTATTACCATAAGTTTAACTCGTCCAATTTGAGCTTGGAGAAAAGAAATTACACGGTTGAGCAAACAGGGCTTTATAGTTAGCAATAATCTGAGGATTATTATTGAAATGGCCAGGGTTGATAAATGCGTAGTTAACCAGGGGGACTGTGTGAACCAAGACTCAAACCACCCTTTTTGGGCCTCTCTCTCTCAATGACACTCTTCAAGGCATCTTTTTAATTTACTCCTAGATTTTTTTAAAACTCCAGTATGGTCGGCAAAAACACAAGATTCTCCATCAATGCAGAACAAAGGCCCCCTTCTCTCATGAAGAGGAGGTTCAACCCTCGCCTGTTGTGTAAAACAACTTCAGAGAGAGAGGTTAAAGATTCCTGCAAAGCCAAGATGGAGGTTCCTAATATCTTTAAGTTTTGGTCTATTGCTGCTTCTAATTGTGTCATTTGTTGTATCCCATCGACCAAGGCAGTGGTTCTTGTGCTCACGCCTGCAGCAACTCCTATACCTAATAGGATGGCTAAAGTGATGGATATATGTTCTCAGTGGAACCGGGTTTTATGCCCCCTTATTTGATCTTCAAATGAACCTGCATTATGATAAAGCACTCTGGGAAACCTCTGCACCTTTACAAAATTAATCACATGGTCTTGACAATTTCATGAAAACATAAACAATGTTTAAGTCTACAGAATTATACTGTTGTAGAGACGGACATTGCAAGGCACCTAAGATACTACCAAAAACAGGGAAACTTTCCATTTTATTTGCAACTGGATTCAGAGTGCATTACTTCTGTTATAATCAATTAATTCCCTGAAACCCACGTTTAGGTAGTTTCAGAATTTTGTACCCAACATATAAGGGAAGGGGCGCAGAAGTTCACAGCCTGCAGAAGTTCACAAAAAGCAGATTTTTTTCTGTTTTTTTCCTCTGTTCTTGGCAAGTTAACTTTTCAAGGCCACCTGGGTGAAGGAGAGCTTTTTCTTCCCTTTATTTTTTCCCCCTTCCAGCTGTTACCATGGAGCCCAGTTGGTAACTTCTTTATCTTAGAAATGTAGCCATCTCTGTGAAGCCCCAGCTCAATGACAAAGGCCTTGTTCACATATTTTGTGAAAAACTAGTAAGGGGGTGTCTAACTTAGGAGTGCTGATATTTTTAGCCAGTGGCCAAGTACAACAGGGCAACAGGAAAAGAGGAAGTTTATCTACTTTGAAGTCTTTCATGGGGACTCTTTTGCTGAAAATCCTAAAGTCAGCCATGCTGAAGACTTCTGTAGAATTTCAGTTAATGTTTTTCTGTGGGCCTGGAACAGAGGGGGGAGATGGGGAAGGCATGGCTTTGAGCAGCTCCGTGGATCTGAGAATGAGGTAGCAGAGATGTGAAAGAATACTGGGAAAGGGGTTTGTGATTTTCCTAGCAACAAAAAGGTGAGCAGTAGAACAGGTAGAGCAGAGGGGAAGATGGGAGTGAGTATCACTAAAAGCCTGTGAGGGACTTTAAATTCTTAGTAATCTGTTTTCAGTGATGACAAAGAAACTTTAAAGGCCATTTTCACTAAATCTTGGATAGGGGTCTGAGGGTTCTCCTCAGCTGGTTTGAGCTTTGGGTTAGCTGGTAAGAGGAACTGGTGGGACCCGGTGCGGGCACTGACTGGAGAAGAGAGGAGTGATTCGGTGCAGGGTTAACTTAGTACCTGCTACCTCAGCAAGGGGGCAATGGTCTTAGATCCGGCGGAGGTTTGGGTTTTTGATCTAGTAATTGGAGGGGAGAAATCATGTTGCTGAGGTGAGAGTGACAGCAGAGAGTCTGGAGCAGAAGGCTGAGTGTGAGGACCTATTGGAGAAGCATAGTTCAGGATGTGAGCGAAGGAGGGAAAAGGCCTCCACATAGGGAAATCTCCTTTCACCCTTCTGAGGACTTTCAGAAGTTAAAAAGGTCAGGCAGAATTTGAGGATCTAGAGACCCCTCTAGGGGCCATCGGTTTTGGTGATCTTATTGGTAATAGGGCCAATGCTGTGTACAGAAGTTGATGAGGAGTTTGGGTTCCATCATGCACTGCCTGTATGATCACAACCCTATGACTTACAGAAGAAGTCGGCATTCCCCCCACACAACCGTGACTGTTTGTGGCTTTGGTAGTCCACCGGGCAAACATAGTAATCTAGCCTAGCCAACCTGCATCTGGCTTGCGTGTCCGTACATCCATAATGATTGTTTCCATTTTCAATGGTGCAGAATGGATTTAATGGAAATTTAGTGGGATCCTCTTCATCAGGTATATCCCAATAGGAAAGACCTATAGCCAGCTGACAAATGTCTGGGTGGATAGATGTCCAACAAGTCCCTAAGTGGGCTGTATGCGAGATAGATCATACTTCTTTACCAGTAGGATTTGTGATCAGCCATCGCTGCTGAACAGGTTGAAGAGGTTTAGGACTACTGGTGGTCAAGGGGAGAGTGTATAGCCTTAGACACAGGGTAAATACACAATTTGAAAGTTTTACCAATTTTTTCCTGTTTCAAGCCAGAGTCTGGACAGGGTCAGGCTTGAGATGAGAGGTATGGATCCAGGAAGTGATTCTTTCTACCTTTACCGCTGTAGGTGTTATAAGTAGCACCTTGTATCGTCATTTCCAGTGGGGTTCCAGGGATGACACCTGATGTCGACTTACATAGATGAAGTCTCTTACTTGATATCGATGTAGAGTCCACTCCTCCCCAGGTTGATAGGCATTGGCCATCTGTTTTCACAGGTATCCCTGAGTTCTTTCAAGAGCTTTAATTCAGTCAAGCAATGGGGTGTGGAAGGAATTGTTAGGTCTTAGAGTTGGGGTTAGGTCCCTTACTGAAGGAGGGGCACCATGGACAATTTCATAGGGGGTGAGGTTACACGAAGAAACAGAGGGAGTATTTCTTCCATGAAATAGTGCATAAGGCAGGAGCATAGTACAATCTATTATGCAGGTTTCTAAGCTTAATTTCGTTATGGTCTCTTTAATGGTTCTATTCATTCTTTCTACCTGTCCTGAACTCGGTGGTCTATAAGCACAATGTAACTTTTAATTAATCCCCAGGGTTTTGCCTAACCCCTGACTTACCTGGGCTACAAACGCCAGTCCATTATCAGACCTTATTACTTAAGGCAGGCCGTATCTTGTAAAAATATCTTTCAGGATCTTCTTGACGACCATTTGCGCTGTTTCGTTTTTTTTTCTTTTTTCCTGGAAAAGGCTTCAATCCATCCTCAAAATATATCTACAAAGACTAGGCGATATTTAATTTCAAACCTTGCTGGCTTAATTTTAGTAAATTCCACTTCCCAGAATTGTCCTGGTCTGGTTCCTCGTAGGTGCTTTTTTGCAGGAAGCTTGGAATGGTAAGCATTATCCATGACAGACCTGACAGGCTTTTGTTACCCATTCAGTTATTTCCTTTTGCTTTGAGTCGGTTAGTAAAAAACTCTGTTCTTCATCCTTCAGGAATGAATGCAATTTCTTTGAACCAAGTTGAGTGAGTTGATGTACATTTTCTACTGACATATATAGAGCCGTGACTATAGGAGTTTTTACTGAAGGATTTAGAAATTCCACTTGTGGTCCTTCAGGGTTAAAAGTTATTTTGGCCCGGAGCTTGGTGAGCAGATCTCTGCCCATCAATGGGGCCGGGCATTCTGGGATTACTAAGAACGAGTGATGGATTTTTCCTTTCCCCTGGTCCATGGTCCTCTTAGTTGTCCAAGCCCGATATTTTCTGCCATTAGCCCCTTGAATTAGAGACCTTTTATTTGATAGAGAGACCAATGGGGCCTTAAGGGCAGAGTATATTGCCCCTGTATCCACTTCAAAGTTTGCTGGGGTCCCCTCCACTTCAAAATTTACCCTGAGCTCTCGGAGGGGATCTGAGCACCAACGTTCTTAGTCATCCTCCAGAGTCAGAATGGCTGGCTAGAGTGGATGTCTCTTTCAATGGCACTCTTTGAAGCAGTGTCCTTTTTCTTTACAGTAGGCACATTAAATTGAGGCCAGGGGTGGCCTCTAGTATGGGCCCCGATATCCATTCCTGTCTCCATGTTTCTTATTTCTGGCCTATTTGTTGTTGTGACCAGGACCTTAGTCAATGCCTTAGTCTGTCTTTTGTTTCTTTTATCCTCCCTTTGCTCCCTACTCTTCCTCAGTTTCTCTCTTATAGTATACCTTCTCGGCTACTCTGACTAAATCTCTCAAAGTCATATCTTGTAATCCATCTAAGCATTGTAATATCTAGGGCAGCTTGCCCATAAAGGCCATCTTGACACATGCCTTTTGATCCTCTGCCTGAGGATCGAAAGGAGTATATCTCCTATATGCCTCCATAATTCTCTCTAAAAACATAGAGGGAGATTCATCAGGCCCTTGAATAATCTCTCTTAACTTGGCAAAATTTGTTAGTCGCCTAGCGGCCACTAAGATACCCACAATTAGAGACCAGCGATAAGTGGACAGATGCTCCCTACCTTCAAAGGTGTTGGGGTCCCAGTTTCGTCGATTCAAGGGAAAGAGGGTTGAATATGTTGGGAAGTTTTGTCGGTCACCCATCTGGTCAGAGGATATTTTCTCCAGCATCCAGGAGGATTCTCTTTTGTTTCTCTATCATGAAGAGACAACCCTAGGTGTTGTTGACAGTCACCCCAAGTAGGCTGGTGTGAAAACATCAATGACTCAACCACACCTAGGAGCCGGATGGGGTCCTCGGTAAAAGGGGGATATTTATTTTTCCAGTTATATTGGTCTGAAGAGGAGAAAGGTTAATACTGGTAGGCTTGCATTTTTCCCCCAAGGCCGTTGTCAATCATTGGCCCCTAGGGATGAGGGGGAGCATCATTCGAGTTCCAGGTTTTTCAATCATTCACTGCTGGTGAGTACCTTTAGCTGGGCTAGCTTCCTCCAGAGGAGGAGGGGCTGTGTGTGCTGCGGGGAAATTATCTGGAGGACGCTGGGCTGGCTTATCTTCCTCCAATAGTGGAGAGGTTGAGTCAGCAGCCGGGGAATCACTTAGAGGGTGTTGGTCTTTGGGGGACGTGGGCAGGAGATAAGGAGGGGGACGAGAGTCCAGTAGAGTCAAATCTTGTGACTCAGGGAGAACAGAGGTTGGAGGAGGAGGAGAAGCAGAGGGTTTGAGAGATCATGGGGGAAGGAGTAGGAGCGGGGGTAGGGGCAAGGAAATGCTTCACCCATGGAGGAGATTTGCAGAGGTCCTGCCAAGTTAAGATATATGGCTGTTGATCCGGATGGATATGTGGCCCTGGCTGAAAGACAATATCCTCTGACTTTTTAAATTAGTGGGAAGTAGAAAGATCCTTCTAGGGGCCATCCGAATCCAAAGGTGGGCCATTCTGAGGCACAGAGAGTCTGCCAGGTCCAGAATTTTACTGAAAAAGAAAGATTCTGTGCCCTTAAGGGTACTTTGGTCCAGTGATCAAGGGTGAGGGACAGAGGCATTGAAGTGCTCTGTCCCATAATGAAAGTTACACAAACAGTAAAAGCGATGACACACGACACAGACAAGACAAGAAAATAAAGACAGACAATGGAACTTCCAACACTGAGACCAGGACTAAGTATCTGGCCAAACCCGATGGGCTGGCGATACCGAATCTGAAACAAAATATCACTGAGTTGAGGAGACTATTGCTCCTCGATTTCTCGAGTACTCTGGTGCATCCCCCAGGGATGTGGCCTGTGGCTCTGTGACATGTATGTCAGCCACCATCGGAGAGAGGTCACACTCTTCATTGACAGCCATTTTGCCAAGCCCTAACCTGAAACCTGAAACCAGAAAGAGGCACCATACATACCCCAAGAGGAGCCTGTTGGGGTCTCTCGTTCGCCGCTGCCGGATCTCACTGGAACCTCCATATGTAAAGGTCAGACGAGCATCGGGTGAAGAGAACACCAAAAGACTGTCTCATGCAAAAGCAAAGGGTTTATTGGGGGTCCAGCATGCTGGGGCTCAGAGCTCACTTGAATAGAGCAGAGAGCCCTGAGAACAGCTTAAGCAGAGCTTATATACTTTGCTTGGAGAGGGCAGAGAGGGAACTTTATTGTTTGGTCTGGGCGAGTGAGCAGTTTGCGTGCAACCGGGTGAATGAGTACATTCTGCAGGTTGGCAGTTGGGGACAGCACATTCTGGGAACAAGATTAGCAAACAGTTCTCAAGATTTCAAAAGTGTTTTGTTAAGCATACAGAAAAACGGGAAGTGACATTTACCTATTTTACTAAATTTTCATTACCGAATATACTTTGCCAGATTTCCTAATGTCTCTATTGAAATCTGCTTTCCTACATATTTTCCCCATTTCATCATTGTGACTGACTCTTCACATGTGCTGACATTTACATTCACTCTATACCCGAAAACCCATAGCTAAAGAACTTTTGGTGCAAATCCTATACTCACTCTCCGTTCTAAACTTACCGACTATCGTCCTAATCCTACCGACTATTCTTTTTTTTAAATTTTTTTTCTTAAAGAAAGAGTTAGAGAGAGAGGGAGAGAGAGAGAGAATTTTTTAACATTTATTTTTTTTAGTACTTGGCAGACACAACATCTTTGTTTGTACGTGGTGCTGAGGATCGAACTCGGGCCGCACGCATGCTAGGCGAGCGCGCTACCACTTGAGCCACATCCCCAGCCCCCCGACTATCCCTTTATGACTGGAAGTTCTCTTTGACAATAAATAATCCAAAGTACAAGGTCCTATGCATTTGTATATTGATTTATCTGAGACATCTGTGCAGAAAATGAACCAATGCTAAATATTGCAATCAAGGGCCCAACGCCCTTCTGGGCTTCAAATATTACCTTTATTTCTGTTTTCGTGCTTATATTTCACCTATATATTCTTGAAAATATCGAAGGTTCGCCATACCATTATTCATCCAGCAGAATGATTCCTAACCCCAATCGAAACTGTTATTAACCCTAACCATACACTCTTCCCTCAATCTAACTTTACAGAAGAGCAGGGACAGAGTTGGTCTTACAATACAGGAATTTACGGTTTCTTCCAACTGCTGAGAAACTCAAAGGTCCATGCAAAAATGATCCCTGGAGAAGTTGTAGGCACATATGTACTAACTGAGAGAGCAAAAGTCATCTTCCATTGAAAACAACCTGGTCAGGATGAAGGGATGTGTCTGAATCAGCCTCTCTCTTCTTAATATGGAGAAGAAGGACCAAACTAGGCCAGTGTGGAGAGCACTTCCCGGGTGCCTATGGTTGATATACCATTCTAACTTGTGAAAGTGTCACAGGATGTAGGGGCAGCCTCCATTTTATGGGACACTTTGAAGCAACTGTTAGGACAATGTGGTTGCCAAGGCAGTGACCTCATTCAGATCTTAAAGGAAGTGACCTCACCTAACATCCTTTGTGATGGAACTCTCTGAACTTGGGATCCACGAAGCCATGCACCCAAATTCAGTCTCAGTCCCAGTCCCAGTCGCAGTGGTTTCAATTGTTCAGATTTACCAAGGACAGAGTCAGTCTTTGTTGGTACCTATGGAGGTGAGGATGCCCAAATGCCAGGAAAGCTCTGAAGAGTGGCCTTTCCTGAGAAAGCAGTTAGTGGATCACCGCTGGCTCCTGAGAACTTCACAGTGTTGACCAAGGAGACCAGATCTGAGACAGGACAGGCCATTTCGGGGTAACATAGTATGGCCCACCAATCAGAGGACACTATGGATAGTCACAGACTGACTTGGGGGAAGAAGGTGTCTTTGTGGATGTGGGTGTTGGTTTGTGGTTTTGTCTCATGTTCTGAGAATAGGTAATAAAGGCTGTTTTTTGGTTTGAAGTGAATTGTTTCTAATAAGTCTTTTGAAAAGGCGAGTGTTTCTAAGTCTGTGTATCCCACTGTGTCCGTGGTTCTAGACATTAGAAAAGAGAATGCATCAATGGATGTCTCCTGTCTAGTAGAAATCTTCCCAACATTCATCCTGCCAATTTATGAATGGACTGCGGCTTGCCTTATGAATGGGCAACACCTACTATCTTCCTAAGATTCTATTTTGTTCCTGAATCCACTCCACTCTCCAGAATAGGCTCATGGTTATGTGTCCAATATATATACCACCTCCAAGCTCTGTGACATGGCCATGTACTGGAGAGCTAAAGGGAATGGCGAGCATCTCAGAAAACTCAGATATCAGTGTGACCAGGAAAGTCTCAGTGGAGAAATCCTGCTTTGGGCCATTTGCTTACCTATTGTTCTGTTGCCCTGAATTTCAGGAAGCTTTTTGCCTCAGACCACCCCTTTGTGAAGCCTGAAGAAATGAGTTGTCAAATGCAAATGAATGGGCATCACCTGTGGCTCTTTGCTTGATTGCTTTGGAAAGGGATGTGTCTGAATCAGCCTCATGACCCTATGTGAGGCTGTGGCTTAGATTCTTAGCACCTGATGGATCTAAAGAAAGATACCATGTGTGCATCCAAAACCAAAATGGCCAAATGAGCAGTCATTGTAGATTAAGTCTTTTGCTTTCCTCTGTTAGGTTCCTGAAATCCATCAAGTGAGAATAGGGATAATTTGGGTCAAATGAGTTCTTCAAACCCTGCAGAGACTAGCCCAGAGGTGCTTGGTTTTTCTCATGGCTCCAAATCACATAAAGAATCTATACCTGAAAGTAAGTAGGCCCCAAATTGGAGATGCAGAGCAGTATTAAGTGCAGGCCTATTTAATCACTCTTGGTTCTCAGGAAGGGTGTCCAGGCCACCCTGACTTTAGGCAAATGAGGGGCAAGGGAACTTATTTGGATACTTTCTTTGTCTGCACCCCTCATGGAAATTTCCAGCCAGAGGTTATGATAAGTGTCTATATGGAGGATGTTGAGGGCCATGTGGGAGTGTTTTGGTTTTAATTCTGGTCATTTGTGTGGCGGTTGAAAGAGATGACTTAGTTCACCTGGGCTTGAACTCTGGTGTTATTCCCCTTAGAGACTGAATTCTGGAACTGTCCTCAGAGAAGTATTGCCATGAATTGTGTTGGGATTTTAGGAGGCAACACATGAGAGTCACCCTGAAATCTGAGATCTAGGCCAAGGTGGCTTCCACAGAGCACTGGGAATCTCAGCCAGGATTTCACGTGATTTTATTCTGAAAGTCTTGGCAGCCATAATTGAGAGTCAAAACACACATGGACCTCACATTTTAGACCTCAATGGGCCTGGATTCATGTGAAATATTGGCCACTCTTTGGGAAGCCTTGCCTGTGAGAGTTCTCCAGAGATTTCTTTGAAATGAGCTTCCTCACCATTTAATGTTTCCTAAATAAATTGAAACCCACAGTGCCTCCAACTTCATCTTTGAAAAATAGCTATGTACATACCATGGATTTTTTGAAATTTCCATGACCAGGTGGCAATGGAGAAACTTTGGATGACTTGTTGCTGATCATGAGTGTACCAGACTGTGCTTGGATTTACTTGGTTTCATGAAAACAGTGTAGAAAAGAGATCCCTGTAAGTTGGAGACTGCTGAGTAGTGGGCCTAGAGCAGTGGTGTGCAGGTATGTGATAAAACATCTGTGGTGGTACCATGTGGATCTGCCCTTGGATTCCAAATGGCTTGAGACTGACATGGTGATGTCAGCAGACCCTTATATATAAAAGCATCTTGTTATATGGAGAGGTTTCAGGGCAATGTTCAGAATCAGATTGCTATGGACAAGCGGGCAAGCTATGTGGGGTAGAAGCCTGGTTGGTGCATTTTCCTGCAGACCTTGACCCACCACACGTGACAGAACTCCCTCCATAACTGGTACCTGTTGAACTCCTTGTATTTCCTGAAGCAAATACCAAATTCACCATGCAGAAGCAAGAAACACCTCGAAAAGTGGAAGATGATCAAATGGCTTCACAGTCCACATGGGGAGACACTTAGACCCCAGTGGCCACAGTTTACCTACAAAGAGAGAATTCAGCACTGCTTCCTCATGTTCATTGGAAAATAAAAAAAAAAAATATCCTCCAGGTCACAGAGATCAGACCCAGCTTTTTTGGTCTCACTAGAAAGGATGCTAAAATTCCTGACAACAACATATATTTCAAGTGCCCAACCTCAGAGGCAGTTTCTCAAGTGTCTTTAGGCCCAATGAGCTCCATGTTTGTGAAATGTTTACCCTGTCCCTTACTTTTGGAAACTCCTCTACCACATCCAATATTGTGAACTCCTGAATATTTTCCATTTCAGATATGTATTCACAGATTTCCTAACTCTTCTTCTCTAATCGTGTCTTATTTGGGGCAAAGGTAATGTAAAGGCAATGTTCTGGATGAGAGTGGGAATATTTTTGTGTAGCACATATTTGCATACACATTGGATTGATTTTCCTATTTTCCATTCGAATTACTGAATTCCTGACACTAACCCATACCCTAATAGACTCTGACTACTAATCCTAAAATGATGGACAAAAATAACCAAACAGAATGGAAATGAAAGCAGTTCAGAGAAGGCATGGTGTATAGTTGGACTTTCCTTTTGCATGATAAAGTGTAGGTTTTATAAATCTAGTCAATTTTTAATTGAAATAGATCTCCATGTGTTTTTAAAGTTAACAAATATGTGAATTCCTGTCTCCCTTTCTCTGTAGCCTGTTCAGCACATGTATTTTTATATGCAAATATAGAAACATAACTGGTATCACACGTACATCCTTGTGAGTTTGGCTGTCTTGGGAGATACAAATCATGGGAAAAGATCAGTCCTCCTAAACGCTGTTGGAACTTAAAATTCAACCTATTGGTGAACTTCCTAGTTGAACAATATTATACATAAATCCATGTTCAGTAAAATGATTATTTTTGGATCTGTGGATGATATATGTTTCATAGTGAATTTCGATTGGCATGCATATTGATACATTTTAGTGTCTGTGTGTGTGTGTATGTGTGTGTGTGTGTATATATATATATATATATATACATAAATGCACACACACACACATATCTATATATATATATATATATATATATACACTCTCAAGATTTTTCAAAATATGAAATATATGTTTCTTATTATACACTCCCTAAATTCATTCGTGTTCATATATGTAAATTTATAGTCAACATTTCACAAGATTATTCTCATAAAAATTCATCCACTTGAAATACGTATTTGTTTCCTACTACTGAAAACTAACTTCAGTGAATAGTGCATACAAATCATAATATTTCTACAGTAACTGACCCAGTTTAGCATCAATTCAAGTAGATTCCTATGGGATATGATGTGTATTTTGACGTTCATTTTCATTCAACACTGGTGCATTACTATTTTTTCAGTTTTTGCACATCATAGGATATATATTTCATCCACAAGTTAGGAAATTTATAGGCTTTTTTTATACTTACCATCAAATCCTGCTTCAGAACATATGAATTCCTCTATATTTCTTGACTCATCTTTTTATGAGATTTCTTTCCAAACACATTATTTTCCATTTCCATAATAACTTTTGAAGCTAAACTCACACACCCTTCATGATAAAACATAACCCTAATATTACCATTAGATGTATAACTCGTTGGAATGAATGATTGTATATCAATATAAGATTTCTTATGTATTTTCAGATATCAATTCAATCCATGATTTAAAGTGGAAACAGTATATTATTTATTCACAGTATTGTCAATTCATGCATTTCTCCTACATTCATAGACACAGGGTACAACTCTGTGTACCCCCAATACTAAGTTATATCTCTTCAAAATATTGCTCCAAGAAATGTTAGAAGAAACACTCATGTCACCTGATCTACATATACATTTTATCACAGTAATATTCTGATCACAAAATGCAAAGGTCACACTTCTGATTGTAGCAAATCCTAGATGGAAAGTGATCCTGGTTTACTAAAAACATCCATGTCCAGGTTGCCTAATGCTCTCCAATGTCAATCATATTGGTGACTACATATTTGTTTCTTCCTAAGATTATATATTGAAACTCAACCTTATTGATAATGTCTAATCCTATCATTCACTTTATATTTTGCCTGGTTTCATAATGTGTGTATTGATATCTGATTTCCTACATAATTTTCCCAGTTCATCATTGTGACTGACTCTCCACATGTGCTGAAATTTACATTCACTCTCTAACCGAAAACCTAGGGCTATTGAACTTTTGGTCCAAATCCTATACTCACTCTTTTTCCGAAACAGACTGACTATCTTCCTAATCCTAACAACTATCCCTTTTTGACTGGATGAACTCTTCTACATTCAATCATCCAGGGTACAAGGTGATATGCCATTGTATATTGATTTATCTGAGACATCTGTGCGAACGAAATTCAATGCTAAGTATTCCAATCAAGGACCCAATGCCCTTCTGGGCTTAAAATCTTACCTAGATTTCTGTTTTCATACTTATATTTCACATCTATATTCTTATAAATATCCCAGGTTCCCAATACCATTATTCATCCAGCAGAATGATTCCTAACTCAAATCGAACATGTTATTAACCCTAATCATACATTGTTCCCTCAATCTAACTTTATAGAAGAACAGGGACAGAGTTGGTCTTAATATAGAGGAATATAGGGGATCTTCCACCCGCTGAGAACCTCAAAGGTCCATGCAGAAATTATCCCTGGGGAAGATGAAGGCAGCTATAAAGGACCTGAGAGGGCAAAAGTTATCTTGTAAGGCAAACAACCTGGTTAGGATGAAGGGATGTGTGTGAATCAGGCTCTCTCTTCTTAATGTAGAGAAGATGGACCAAACCAGTTCTGTGTGAGAGCTGTTCCTGGGTGCCTATGGTTGATATACCATTCTAAGTTGTGAAAGTGTCACAGAAAGTAGGGGCAGCCTCCATCTCATGGGACCCTTTGAAGGAACTGTTAGGACAAAGTGGTTGCCAAACCAGTGACCTCATTCAGTTCCGAACGGAAGTGACCTATCTCACTTCCTTGGTCTTGGAACACTCTGAACTTGGAATCCCGGAAGCCAGGCACACAGAACCAGTCCCAGACCCAGACCCAGTCCCAGTGGGCTCACTTGTTTGGTTTTACCAAGGACAGAATCAGTCTTTCTTGGTACCTACTGATTTGAGAATGGCCAAATGCCAGGAGAGCTTTGGAGAGTGGCCTTCCCTGAGAAAGAAGGTAGTGGCTCAAAGCTGGCTCCTGACAACTTCAAAGAGTTGGCCAAAAATTCCAGCTCTGAAACAGTACAGGGCATTTTGGGGGAACATAGTATGGTACAACAGTCAGAGGAAATTCCGAGAGTCAAAGACCTACTTGAGGGAAGAAATTCCTATGTTGTTGTGGGTGTGAGTTTGTTGTTTTGTCTCATGTTCTGAGAATTGGTAGGAAAGGCAGTTTGTTTGATTTGAAGTGGACTGTTTCTAGTAAGTCGTTTGACAAGGCAAGTGTTTCTATGTCTATGTATCCCACTGTGTTTGTAGTTGTAGACATTAGAAAACATAATGCATCAATGAATGTGTCCTGTCTAGTATAATGCTTCCCAAAATTCATACTGCCCGATTCATGATTGGACTGCAGCTTTCCTTATGGATGGGTAGCAATGACTAACTTCCTAATTTCCTGTTTTATTCCTGAATTCTGGCCACTCTCCGGAATAGGCTCATGGTTTTCTGTCCAAGATATGTACCACCTCCAAGCTCTGTGACATGGCCATGTACTGGAGAGCTGAAGGAAATGGGAGCATCTCAGGAAACTCAGATATCAGTGTGAACAGTAAAGTCTATGTGGAGAAACCCTGCTTTGGGAATTTTGCTTACCTATGGTTCTGGTGCTGTGATTATCTAGAAGGTCTTTGCCTTAGGCCACCCCTTTGTGAATCCTGAAGAAAAGAGTTTTCAAATGGAAATGAATAGGCATCACCTGTGGCTCTTTGTTTTATTGCTTTGTAAAGAGATGTGTCTTAATCAGCATATTTTCCCAGTGTGATTATTTGGAGAAGTAGATCAGTATTAATGGCAGGCCTATTTGATCATTCCTGGTTAACAGGAAGGGTTTCCAGGCCACCCTGACTTTAGGCAAATTAGAGGCAAGGGAGATTATTTTGGGCACTGTCTTGGTATGCACCCCTCATGGAAACCTCAACCCAGGGGTTATGATGAGTGTCTATATAAAAGAAGATGAGGGCCATGTGGGAGTGTTTTGGTATTAATTGTGGTCAGTTGTGTGGCAGTAGGAAGAGATTCCTGGGTCAACCTGGGCTTGAACTATGGTGTGATTCCCCTTAGAGACTGAGTTTTGGAACTGAACTCAGAGAAGTATTACCATGAATTCTGTTGGGATATTAGAAGGCCACGCATGAGAATTGCCCTTGGAGACTGAGATTTAGGCCCAGGATGGCTTTCCACAGAGCACTGAAAATCTCAGCTAGGATATCACATGATTTTATTCTGAAAAACTTGGCAGCCATACTTGAGAGTCAAATCACACATGGAACTCACATTGTAGACCTCAATGGGCCAGGCTTCATTTGACCTTTTGGCCACTCTTTGGGAAGACTTGCCTGTGAGAGTTCTCCTGAGCTTTCATTGAAATGAGCTTCCTCACCATTTAATGGTTCCTGAATGAATTGAAACCCACAGTGACACCAACTTCATCCTTGAAAAATGGCTAGATAAATACCATGGAATATTTGAAATTCCCAAGAGCAGGTGGCACTGGAGAATCTTTCGATGTTCTGTTGCTGATCATGAGTGTACCAGACAGTGCCTTGATTTACTGGGCTTCATGAAAATGGTGTAGAACAAAGGTGCCAGTACGTTGGAACCTGCTTAGTAGTGGGCCTAGAGCAGTGGTTTGCAGGTGTATGATAAAACATCTGTGATGGGGCCACATGGATCTGCCATTGGCTTCCAAATGCCTTGTGACTGACATGGTGCAGCCAGTAGACCCTTATATGTTAAGGCATGTTGTTACATTGAGAAGTTTTAGGGCAATGTTCAGAATTGGGTTGCTGCAGACAAGGAGGCAAGCTTTGTTGAATAGAAGCCTGGTTGGGGCATTCTCCTGCACACCCTGACCCACCACACGTGAGAGTACTCCCTCCAGCACTGTGTCCCCGTTGAACTCATGGTATTTACTGATGCCAATACCAAACTCCCAGTGCAGCAGTAAGAATCACCAGGAAAAGTGGAGGATGACCAAATGGCTTCTCAGTCCACACGAGGAGACACTTAGCTCCCAGTGGCCACAGTTTACCTACAATGAGGGAATTCAGAACTGCTGCCTCATGTTCACTAGAAAATAAGAAGCGATGTCCTTCAGGTCACATATATGCAGATCCAGCTTTGATTGTCTCACTACAAAGGAAGCTGAAGCTCTTGACAACAACATATATTACAAGGGCCCAACCTCAAAGGCAGTTTCTCAAAGAGTCATTAGGCCAGCAGAACTCCATATTTGTGGAGTATTTACCCTATCCCATACTTTTGGAAATTCCTCTACCGCCTCCAAGGCTGTGAACTCCTGAGCATTTTCATTTCCACATATGTATTCACAAATTTTCTAACTCTTCTCCACTAATTGTGTCTTAATTGGGGCGAAGGTTATGTCAAGGCATTGTTCTGGATGAGAGTGGGATGATTTTTGTGTAGCACATATTTGCATACACATTAGATTAATTTTCATATTTTCCATTTGAAATACTGAATCCCTGACATTAACCCATAACCTACTAGACTCTGACTACTAATCCTAATATGATGGAGAACAAGAAACCTAACAGAATAGAAATACAGGCCGTTCATAGGAGGCATGGTGTATACTTGGACTTCCCTTCTGCTTTATCAAGGGTATGTGTTATAAATCTAGTCAACTTTTCATTGTAATAGTTCTCAATGAGTTTTTAAAGTTAACACATATGTAAATTTCTGTCTCCCATTCTCTGTAGCCTATTCATCACATGTATTTTTTATGCATATTTAGAATCCTACCTGGTATCACAAGTACATTTTTGTAAGCTCACTGATTTTGAAAGATACATGTTTTGATAAGATATCAATCCCCCTAAATCATGATGGAACTGAAAATTAAACCTATTGGTGAATTTCCTAGATGAACAACATTATATATAAATCGATGTTCAGTAAAATGAATATTTTTGGATATGTGGATGATATGTATTACACGGTGAATTTCGATTAGCATATAGATTGCTACATTATAATGTCTGTCTATCTATCTATCTATCTATATATATATATATATATATATATATATATATATATATATATATACTGTCCAGATTTTTCAAAATGTGAAATATATGTTTCTTATTATACACTCCCTAAATTCACTCATGTTTCTATATGTGGTTTATAATCAACTTTTCACAAGATAATTCTCAGAAATATTCATCTGCCTGAAATACGTAATTATTTCCTAGTACTGAAAACTAACTTCAGTGAATGGAGCTTACAAATCCTAATATTGTTACAGTAACTGAATCAGTTAAACATCAATGCAAGTAGAATCCTACGGGACATGATGTGTATTTTGAAGTTCATTTTTATTCAATATTGGTACATTATTATTTTTTCAGTTTATGGACATCATAGGATATATGATTTCATCCACAAGTTCAAAAATTTATAGGCATTTGTTTCACTTTTAATCACGTCCTGCTTCAGAACACATGTATTCCTCTAAGTTTCTTGACTGGTCTTTTCATGAGATTTCATACCAAACACATTAATTTTGATTTCCATAATCACTTTGGAAGCAAAACTCACATACCATTCATATTAATTATCACTCTGATATTACCATTAGATGTATTACTGGTTTGAATGAATGATTGTATGTCAATATAAGATTTCTTATATCTTTTCAGATATCAATTCTATCCATTATTTAAAGTGGAACCAGTTATATTATTTATTCACACTATGGTCTATTCATGCATTATCTCTATATTCATAGACACAGTGTACACCCCTTTGTACCCCCAATACTAATTTATACGTCTTCAAAATATTGCTCCCTGAAATGGTGGAAGTGGACTCATGTCACCTGATCTTCATATACATTTAATCACAGAAATATTCTGGACACAAAATGCAAAGGTCACACTTATGATTGTATAAAAGCCCAAATGGAAAGAATACATGGATTACTAAAAACATCCATGTCCAGGTTCCCTAATGCTCTCAAATGTCAATCCTATTGGTGACTACACATGTGTTTCTTCTTAAAATTATATATTCAAACTCAACCCAATGGAAAATGTCTAATCCTATCCCTCACTTTATAATTTGCCTGATTTCATAATGTCTCTATTGCTATCTGCTTTCCTACATATATTCCCCAGTTCATCATTGTGACTGACTCTTCACATGTGCTGACATTTACATTCACACCCTAATAAATAACCTATTGCTAAAGAACTTTTGTTCCAAATCCTATACTCACTCTTCTTCCTAAACATACTAACTATCTTCTTAATCCTACAGAGTATCCCTTTTTGACTGGATGTTCTCTTCTACATTCAATCATTCAAGGTACAAGGTCTTATGCTATTGTATATTGATTTATCTGAGACATCGGTGCAGAATGTAATTCAACGCTAAGTATCACAATTAAGGGCCCAATGCCCTTCTGGGCTTCAAATCTTACTTAGATTTCTTTTTTCATACATATATTTCATCTCTATATTCTTAAAATAATCACAAGTTTCCAATACCATTATTCATGCAGCAGAATAATTCCTAACCCAAATGGAACATGTTATTAACACTAACCATACACTGTTTGTGTTAATAACATGTTTACAGAAGAGCAGGGACAGTGTTGATCTTACAATACAGGAATGTAGTGGATCTTCCATCTGCTGAGAACCTCAAAGCTCCATGCAGATATGATCCCTGGAGAAGATGTAGGCAGGTATGAAGGACCTGAGAGAGCAAAAGTTATCTTCCATTGCAAACAACCTGGTCAGGATGAAGGGATGTTTCTGAATCAGCCTCTCTCATCTTAATGTAGAGAAGATGGACCAAACCAAGACTGTGTGGAGAGCTGTTCCTGGTTCCCTATGGTTGATATACCATTCTAACTTGTGAAAGTGTCAAAGGAAGTAGGAGCAGCCTCCATCTCATGGGACCGTTGGAAGAAACTCTTAGGACAAAGTGGTTGCCGAGGCAGTGATCTCATTCAGTTCCTGAAGGAAATGACCTCAAAGCACTTCCTTATTGATGGAACTCTCTGAACATGGGATCCAGGACGCCAGGCACCCAGATCCAGTCCCAGTCCCAGTCCCAGTGGTCTCACTTGTTTGGATTTACCAAGGACAGAATCAGTCTTTCTTGGTTCCTACTAAGGTGAGGAAGCCAAATGCCTGGAAAGCTTGGAAGAGGGGTTTTTCCTGGAAAAGCAGGTAGTGGCTCACTCCTGGCTCCTGACAACTTCACAGAGTTGGCCAAGGAGACCAGATCTGAGACAGGACAGGACATTTCGGGGGAACATAGTATGGCCCACCAGTCAGAGGATACTCCGGATAGTCTCATACCTATTTGGGGGAAGAAGGTGTCATTGTCGGTGTGGGTGTGGGTTTGTGGTTTTGTCTCATGTTCTGAGAATAGGAAGAAAAGTCAGTTTGTTTGGTTTGGAGTGAACTGTTTTTAGTAAGTCGTTAAACAAGGCAAGTGTTTCTGGGTCTGTGTATCACGCTGTGTCCGTGTTGTAGACATTAGAAAAGAGAATGCATCAATGGATATGTCCTGTCTAGTAGAAAGCTTCCCAGCATTCATCCTGCCCATTTTATGAATGGACTGTTGATTGCCTTATTAATGGGCAATACCTGCTACCTTCTTAAGTTGCTGTTTTCCTCCAGAATTCTGGACACTCTCCAGAATAGGCTCATGGTTTTGTGTCTAAGTTATGTACCACACCCAAGCTCTGTGACAAGGCAATGTTCTGGATAGCTGAAGGAAATGACGAGCATCTGAGAAAACTCAGATATCAGTTGACCAGGAAAGTCTCAGTGGAGAAACCCTGCTTTGGGCCATTTGCTTACCTATTGTTCTGTTGCCCTGAGAGTCAGGAAGTCTTTGTCTCACACCACCCCTTTGTGAATCCTGAAGAAAATAGTTTTCAAATGGAAATAAATAGGCTTCACCTTTGGCCCTTTACTTAATTGATTTGGAAAGAGTTGTGTCTGAATCAGCCTCTTGGCCCAGTGTGATTCTTTGACTTAGATTCTCAGCACCTGATGGATCTAAAGAAAGATCCCATGTGTGCATCCAAATCAAAAATGGCAAAAAGAGCTGTAATTGTGGACGAAGTCTTCTGCCTTCCTCTGTAAGGTTCCTGAATTCCATCAAGTGAGAATAGGGATCATTTGGGTCAGATGAGTTCGTCAAAGCCCTTCTGAGGCTATCCCGTAGGTGCTTAGGTTTTCTCATCACTCCAATTCACATAAAGTATCTTTAAGCGACACTCAATAGGCCTCAAATGGGAAAAGTGTAGCAGTATGATAGGCAGGCCTTTTTGATCACTCCTGGTACAAAGGAAGGGTGTCCTGGCCACCCTGAATTTAGGCAAATGAGGAGCAACGGAGCTTATTTTGGACACTGTCTTGGGCTGCGTCCCTCATGGACACCTCCAGCCAGAGGTTATGATGAGTGTCAATATGGAAGAAGATGAGGACCATGTGGGAGAATTTCGGTTTTATTGTGGTCATTTGTGTGGCAGTTGGAAGAGATGACTGGGTCCACCTGGGCTTGAACTCTGGTGTGATTCCCCTTAGAGACTGAGTTCTGGAACTCACCTCAGAGAAGTATTGCTATGAATTGTGTTGGGATTTGAGGAAGCCACGCATGAGAGTCATCCTTGGAAACTGAGATGAAGGCCCAGGGTAGCTTTCCAAAGGGCACTCTGATCTCAACCAGGATATCACATGATTTTATTCTGAAAGACTTGGAAGCCATTGTTGAGAGTCAAAACAGACAATGACATCACATTTTAGACCTCAATGGCCCTGGCTTCATGTGACCTTTTGGCCACTCTTTGCGAAGCCTTGCCTGTGAGAATTCTCCAGAACTTACATTGAAATGAGTTTCCTCAACATTTAATGGTTCCTGAATGAATTGAAAGCCACAGTGCATCCAACTTCATCCGTGAAAAATGGCTAGATAAATACCATGAAAATTTTCAATTTCCCATGACCAGGTGGCACTGGAGAACCATTGGATATTCTGTTGCTGATCATGAGTGTACCAGACAGTGCCTTGATTGATTGGGTTTCATGAAAATAAGTTGGAGCCTGCTGAGTAGTTGTCCTAGAGTAGTGGTTGGCAGGTGTGTGAAAAAACATCTGTGGTGGGGCCATGTGGATCTGCCATTGGCTTCCAAATGGCTTGTGACTGACATGGTGCAATCAGCAGACCCTGCTATGCAAAGTCATCTTGTTATATGGTGATGTTTCAGGGCAATGTTTACAATCAGGTTGCTATGTTTAAGGGGGCAAGTTATGTGGGATAGAAGCCTGGTTGGTGCATTCTCCTGCATACCCTAACGCACCACGCCTGAGAGAACTCGCTCCAGCACTGTGTCCCAGTTGAACTCCTTGGATTCCATGAAGCAATTACTAAACTCCCAATGCAACAGCAATAAACACATATAGAATCCTACCTGGTACCACACCTACATTCTTGTGAGGTGAACGACTTGGCAGATACAAATTGTGAGAGAAGATCACTCCTCCTAAACGCTGTTGGAACTGAAAATATAACCAATGGGTGAGCTTCCTAGTTTTACAACATTATATATAAATCCATGTTCAGTAAAATGAATATTTTTAGATCTGTGAATGATATATATTTCATGATGAATTTCAAATAGCATATATATTGCTAGTTTTTAATGTGTGTGTATGTATATATATGTGTGTTTGTATGTATATATGTGTGTGTGTGTGTGTGTGTGTGTGTGTGTGTATATATATATATATATATATATATACATACACACATTCTCCAGATTTTTCAAAATATGAAATATTTGTATCTTAATATACACTACCTTAATTCATTCATATTCATGTATGTGGATTTATGATCATCTTTTCTAAATATTATTCTCAGAAATATTCATCCACCTGAAATACTTTTTTGTTTTTAGTACTGAAAACTAACTTCAGTGAATGTTGCATACAAATCCTAATATATCTAGAGTAACTGACCCAGTTTAACCTCAATGCAAGAAGATTCATATGGAACATGATGTTTATTTTGATGTTCATTTTAATTCAACACTGGTACATTACTATTTCTTCAGTTTATGCACATCATAGGATATATATTTCATCAAAAAGATCACAAAATTATAGGCATTTTTTCACTTTCAATCACTTCCTACTTTAGAACACATGTATTCTTCCATATTTCTTGACTGGTCTTCTCAAGATTCTTTTTTACAAACACATTATTTTCGATTTTTATAATCACATTGAAGCAAAACTCACACACCCTTCATGATAAACCATAACCCTAATATTAACATTGATGTATAACTTGTTGGAATGAATGATTGTATATCACTATACGATTTTTTATATTTTCAGATATCAATTCAATCCACCATTTAAAGTGGAACCAGTTATATTACTAATTCACAGTTGGTCTATTCATGCATTATCTCTATATTCATAGACACCGGGTACACCTGTTTGTACCCCAAATACTAATTTATAAGTCTTCAAAATATTGCTCTCAAAAATGGTGGAAGAAATACTTATGTCACCCGATCTATATATACATGTTATCACAGTAATATTCTGGACACAAAATTCAAAGGTCAAACTTATATTTGTACCAATGCCTAAATGGAAAGTGAACATGGATTACTAAAAACATCAATGTCCAATTTGCCTATTGCTCTCAAATATCAATCCTATTGATGACTACATATTCGTTTCTTCCTAAGATTATATATTCAAACTCAACCCTGTTGAAAATGTCTAATCCTATCACTGACTTTATACTTTTCCTGATTTTGTAATGTCTGTATTGATATCTGCATTCCAACATATTTTCTCCAATTCATCATTGTGACTGACTCTTCACTTGTGTTGACATTTACATTCACTCTGTAACTGAAACCCTATTGCTAAAGAACTTTTGTTCCAAATTTTATACTCACTCTTCTTCCTAAACCTACCGACAATCTTCCTAATTTTACCGACTATCACTTTTGAATGGATGTTCTCATCTACATTCAATCATCCAAGTAAATGTAGGGCGAGTGTCAGAGGATGAGACCACCAAGAGACTATCTCATGCAACAGAAAGGGTTTATTTGGGGTCCAGAATGCTGGGGCTTAGAGCTCACTTGAATAGAGCAGAGAGCCCTGAGAACATCTTAAGCAGAACTTATATAATTTTCTTGGAGAGGGCAGGGAGGGAAGTTTATTGATGGGTCAGGGCGAGTTAGCGGTTTGTGTGTAAACGCGTGAGGGAGTACATTCAGCAGTTTGGCACTTGGGGACAGCACATTCTGGGAACAAGATTAGGAAACATTTCTCAACATTTCAACAGTGTTTTGTTAAGCATACAGAAAAACAGGAAGTGACAAGTACATATTTTATTAACATTTCATTCCCCACTTCTTCTTCTGGCTACTTTTTATCATAAAAGTGATTGTTGGGGGGTGTCACATTTTATGTATGCTAGTGGGGTATTAACATAAGTTTAACTTGTCCAATTTGAGCTTGGAGAAAAGAAATTACATGGTTGAGAAACAGGGTTTTATAGTAAGCAATAAAATGAGGATTATTATTGGACCGGCCAGGGTTGATTAAAACGTAGTTAACCAGGGGGACTGTGTAAACCAAGACTCAAACCACCAATTTTGGGTCTCTATCTCTCTTTGATGCTCTTCAAGGCATCTTTTTAATTTACTCATAGGGTTTGTTACAACTCCAGTATGGTCGACATAAAAAAAAAAAAAAACATTCTTTCCTCAATGCAGCACAAAGGCTCCCTTCTCTCATGAAATGGAGGTCCAAACCTCGACTTTTCTGTAAAACAACTTCAAAGAGAGAGGTAAAAGATTCCTGCAAAGTTGTGATGGAATTTTCTAATATCTTTAAGTTTTGATCTATTGCTTCTTCTAATTGGGTCATTTGTTGTGTCCCATGGACCAGGGCAGTGGTTCCTGTGCGAACCCAGGCAGCAACTCCTATTCATAATAGAATGGCTAAGGTGAGAGATATATATTCCCAACTGAACCGGGTTGTATGCCCCTCTATTTGATCTTCCAATGAACCTGCGTCATAATTGAGCACTCTGGGAAACATCTGCACCATTACACAATTAATCACTTCTGTTGACCATTTCATAAAAACATAAACAACGTTTAAGTATATAGAATTATATTGTTGTAGGGACGGACAAGGCAAGGCACCTAAGATAGCACCAAAGACAAGGAAACAGTCATATTTGGTTGCAACCAGATTCAGAGGGCAATGCTTCTGTTGTAATCAATTAATCCCCTGAAACCCAAGTTTAGGTAGTTTCAGAATTTTGTACCCAACATGTAAGGGAAGGGGCTCTGAAGTTCACAGTCTGCAGAAGTTCACAAAGAGCAGTTTTTGTTTCTGATTTTTCCTCAGTTCTGGGCAAGTTAAATTTTCAAGGACACCTGGGTGGGGGAGAGCTTTTTTTTCCCTTTTTTTCCCCCTGCCAGCTGTTTCCATGGAGCCCAGTTTGTAACTTATTCATCTTAGCAATGTAGCCATCTCTATGAAGCCCCAGCTAAAGGACAGAAGCCTTGATCACATATGTTGTGAAAAACTAGTAAGGGTATGTCTAGCTCAGGAGTGCTGATTTTTTTCAGCCAGTTGCCAGGTAGACCAGGGCAACACAAAAAGAGGAAGCTTATCTACACTGAACTCTTTTATAGGGACTCTTTTGCTGAAAGTCCTAAAGTTAGCCATGGTGAAAACTTCTGGATAAGGTCAGTTAAGACTTTCCTGTGGGCCTGGTACAGAGGGGAAAGACGGGGAATGCAGGGCTGAGAGCAGCTTTTTGGATCTGAGAATGAGGAAGGAGAGATGTAAAAAAATAATGGAAAAGGGTTTTGAGATCTTCCTAGCAACAAAAACATGAGTAGTAGAACGGGTAGAACAGAGCGGGAGATGGGAGTGAGTATCCCAAAAAGACTGCAAGGGACTTTAAATTCTTAGTAACCTGTTTTCAGTGATGGCAAAGCAACTTTAAAGGCCATTTTCATTACATCTTGGATAGGGGTCTGAGGGCTCTTCTCCGCTGGTTTGAGCTTTGGGTTAGCTGGTAAGAGGACCTGGTGGGACCCAGTGTGGGCACTGACAGGAGAAGAGAGGAGTGAGTGAGTGGAGGGTTACCTCAGTACCTGCTACCTCAGCAAGGGGGCAATGGTCTGAGAAACGGTGGAGGTTTGGGTTTTTAATATAGTAATTGGAGGGGAGAAATCAAGTTGATGAGGTTGGAGTGACAACAGAGAGTCTAGAGCAGAAGGCTGAGGGTGAGCATGTATTGGAGAAGCATAGTTCACGATGTGAGCAAAGGAGAGAAAAGGCCTCCACATAGAGGAATCTCCTTTCACCCTTTTGAGCACTTGCAGAAGTTAAAAAGGTCACACAGAATTTGAGGATCTAGAGACCCCTCTGGGGGCCATCGGTTTTGGTTGTTTAATTGGTAATATGGCCAATGCTGTGTAGAGAATTTCATGAGTAGTTTGGGTTCCATGTGGCAGTCCCTGCATGCTCACATCCCCATGACTTACAGAAGATGTCGGCGTTCCCCGCACACAGCCTTGACTGTTTGTGGCTTTGATAGTACACTGGGCAAACATAGTAATCTAGGCTAGCCAACCAGCATCTGGCTCGCGTGTCCCTACATCAATAATGTTTCTTTCCATTATCTATGGTATGGAAGGAATTTAATGGAATTTTAGTGGGATCCTCTTCATTAGGGATATCCCAATCGGGAAGACCTATACGCAGCTGACAAATGTCTGGCTGGAGAGATGGCCACCAGGTCCCTAAGCGGGCTGTATGCAAGATAGACCATACTTCCGTTCCAGTAGGATTTGTGATCAGCCATCGCTGCTGAACAGGCTTATGAGGGTTAGGACTACTGGTGGTCAAGGGGAGAGTCTATAGCCTTATCCACACAGCGAATCCACAATTTGAAAGGGTTTCCAGTCATTTCCAGTTTCCAGCCAGAGTCTGGACAGGGCACAGGCTTGAGATGAGAGGTAGGGATCCAGGAAGTGATTTTGACTACCTTTACCCTGTAGGTGTTATAAGTAGCACCTGGTATGGTCCTTTTCAGCGGAGTTCCAGGGATGACACCAGATGTCGTCTTACATAGACGAAGTCTCTACTTGATATCGCTGTAGAGTCCCCTCATCCACAGGTTGGTAGGCAGTGGCCATCTGTTTTCACAGGTATCCCTGAGTTCTTTCAAGAGCTTTAAGTCTGTTAAGCAAGGGGGTGTGGAAGGAATCGTTAGGTCTTAGAGTTGGGGTAGGTCCCTTACTGGAGGAGGGACACCATAGAGAATTTCACAGGGTGTGAGGTTACACAAAGAAATAGATTGAGTATTTCTTGCATAAAACAGTACATAAAGCAGGAGCATAGTCCAATCTTTTATGCCGGTCTCTAAGTTTAATTTCGTTATGGTCTCTTTAATGGTTCTATTCATTCTTTCTACCTGTCCTGAACTCGGGGGTCTGTAAACACAATGTAACTTCCAATTAATCCCCAGGGTCCTTGCTAACCTCTGAGTTACCTGGGCCACGAACGCCGGTCCATTATCAGACCCTATTACTTTAGGCAGGCCGTACCTTGGAAAAATATCTTCCGGGATCTTCTTGACCACCATTTGCACTGTTTCATTTTTTTTTTTCTTTTCTTTTTTTTTTGGGGGGGGGGAGGCTTCAATCCATCCTGAAAATGTATCTACAAAGACTAGGAGATATTTAAGTCCATTCCTTGCTGGCTTAATTTCAGTAAAGTCCACTTCCCAGAATTGTCCTGGTCTGGTTCCTCGTAGGTGCTTTCCTGCAGGAAGCTTGGAAGGGTAAGAATTAACCAATTGATGGACCCAACAGGCTTTTGTTATCCATTCAGTTGTTTCCTTTCACTGTGAGTTGGTTAATGGAAAACTCTGTTCTTGATCCTTCAGAAATGAATGCAGTTTCTTTGAACCAAGATGAGTGATTTGATGTACATTTTCTACTGACATAGTTAGAGCCGTGATTATAGGAGTTTTTACTGAAGGATTTAGAAATGCCACTTGGGGGCCTTCAGGGTAAAAAGTTATTTTGGCCCAGTGCTTTGTGAGCAGATCTCTGCCAATCAATGGGGCCGTGCATTCTGGGATTACTAGGAATGAGTGATGGATTTTTCCTTTTCCCCTGGTCCATGGTCCTCTTAGTTGTCCAAGCCCGATATTTACTGCCATTAGCCCCTTGAATTAGAGACCTTTTATTTGATAGAGGTTCCAATGGGGCCTTAAAGGCAGAATATCTTGCCCCTGTATCCACTTCAAAGTATACTGGGGTCCCCTCCACTTCAAAAGTTACCCTGAGCTCGGGGAGAGGATCTGAGCCCCGACTTTCTTAGTAATCCTACAGAGTCAGAATGTCCAGCTGGCCTGGCTGTCTCTTTCTAGGGCACTCTTTAGCCCAGTGTCCTTTTTTTTAGAGTAGGCACATTGAATTGAGGCCAGGGGTGGCCTCTTGTGTGGGCCCCGGTGTCCCTTCCTGTCTCCATGTTTCTTAATTTCTGGTCTATTTGTTGTTGTGACCAGGATCTTAGTCAATGCCTTAGTCTGTCTTTTGTTTCTTTTATCCTCCCTTTGCTCCCTAGTCTTCCTCAGTTTCTCTCTTATAGTATACCTTCTTGGCTTCTCTGACTAAACCTCTCAAAGTCATATCTTGTAATCCATCTAAGCATTGTAACTGTCTTTTAATATCCAGAACAGCTTGCCCAATAAAGGCCACCATGACAGATGCCTTTTGATTCTCTCCCTGAGGATCGAAAGGATTAAATCTCCCATATGCCTCCATAATTCTCTGTAGGAACATGGAGGGACATTCATCAGTCCCTTGAATAATCTCTTTTGCCTTGGCCAAAATAGTTGGTCGCCTAGCGGCCACTAAGATACCCACTATTAGAGCCCGGCAATAAGAGGAAGGATGCTCATTACCTTCACAGGTTTTGGGGTCCCAGTTGGGTCGGTGCAAGGGAAAGGCGGCTTTGCATATGTTGGGAAGTTTTGTCGGTCACCCATCTGGTCCGAGAATATTTTTTTCTAGAATCCAGGAAGATTCTCTTTTGTTCCTCTGTCATTAAGAGAGTCCCTAGGAGTTGTTGGCAGTCATCCCAAGTAGGCTGGTGTGAAAACATCAATGACTCAATCACACCTGAGACCCAGGTGGGGTCCTCGGTAAAAGGGGGATTGTTATTTTTCCAGTTATTTAGGTCTGAAGAGGAGAAAGGTAAATACCGGTAGGCTTGCATTTTTCCCCCATGGTTGTCATCAATCATTGTTCCTTAGAAATGGAGAGGGAGCATCACGTGAGTTCCAGGGATTTCAATCATTCAACGCCGGCAAATTCCTTTAGCCGTGCCAGCAACCTCCAGGAAAGGAGGGGCTGTGTTTTCCGCAGGGGAGTTATCTGGAGTGCGCTGGGCTCGCTTAGCTTCCTCCAATGGCGGAGAGGCTGAGACAGCAGCAGGGGAATTACTTAGAGGGTGTTGGGGGTTGGGGGACGAGGGCAGGGAATAAGTAGTAGGACGAGAGTCCAGTAGAGTAAAATCTTGTGACTCAGGGAGAACAGAGGTTGAAGGAGGAGGAGAAGCAGAAGGTTTGAGAGAGCATGACGGAAAGAGTAGGAGCGGGGGCAGGGGCAAGGAAAAGCTTCACACATGGAGGAGGAGAATTGCAGAGGTCCTGCAAAGTTAAGATATATGTCTCTTGATCCTGATGTCTATGTGGCGCTGGCTGAAAGTCAATATCTCTGACTTTTTAAATTAGTGGGAAGTAGAAAGATCCTTCTAGGGGCCATCTGAATCCAAGGGTGGGCCATTCTGAGGCACAGAGAGTCTGCCAGGTCCAGCGTTTAACTGAAAAAGAAAGATTCTGAGCCCTTAAGCGGACTTTGGTGCAATGATCAAGGGTCAGCAAAAGAGGCATTGAAATGCTCTATCCCATAATGAAAGATAAACAATCAGTAAAAGCAATGACACACGACACAGACAAGACAATACAATAAAGACAGGCAATGGACGTCCAACACTGAGACCAGGACTGAGTAGCCGGCAAAACCCGATGGGCTGGCAATACCGAATCTGAAACAAAATATCACTGAGTCGAGGAGACTATTGTTCCTCGATTTCCCGAGTCCTCTGGGGAGTCCCCCAGTGACGTGGCCTGTGGCTCTATGACATGTCTCTCAGCCACCGTCGGAGAGAGCTCACACTCTTCATCAACAGCCATTTGCCAAGCCCTAACCTGAAACCTGAAACTTGAAAGAGGCACCTTACATACCCCGAGAGGAGCCCGTTGGGGTCTCTCATCTGCCGCTGCTGGATCTCAGTGGAACCTCCATATGTAAAGGTCGGGTGAGCGTCCGGGGAAGAAACCACCAAGAGACTGTCTCATGCAAAAGCAAAGGGTTTATTATGGGTCCAGCATGCTGGGGCTCAGAGTTCACTTGAATAGAGCAGAGAGCCCTGAGAACAGCTTAAGCAGAGCTTATATACTTTCCTTGGAGAGGGCAGGGCAGGATGTTTATTGATGTGTCCGGGCGAGTGAGCTGTTTGTGGGCAACCGGGTGAGGAATTACTTTCTGCAGTTTGGCAGCTGAGGACAGCACATTCTGGGAACAAGACTAGCAAACATTTCTCAAGATTTCAACAGTGTTTTATTAAGCATACAGAAAACAGGAAGTGATAAGTACCTATTTTATTAACCTTTCACTACGGACTACACTTTGCCAGATTTCCTAATGTCTCTATTGATATCTGCTTTTCTACATATTTTCCCCAGTTCATCATTGTGACTGACTCTTCACATGTGGTGACATTTACATTCACTCTATACCCGAAACCCTATAGCTAAAGAACTTTTGGTCCAAATCCTATGCTCACTCTCCTTTCTAAACCTACCGACTATCTTCCTAATCCTACTGATTATCCCTTTTTGACTGGAAGTTCTCTTTGACAATCAATCATCCAAAATACACGGACCTTTGCCATTGTATATTGATGTATCTGAGACATCTGTGCAGAAAATAAATCAAAGCTCAGTATCACAATCAAGGTCCCAATGCTCTTCTGGGCTTCAAATCTTACCTAGATTTCTGTTTTCATACTTAATTTTCACCTATATATTCTTGTAAATATCGCAGGTTTTCAATACCATTATTCATCCAGCAGAATGATTCCTAATGCAAATTGAACCTGTTATTAACCCTAACCATACACTGTTCCCTCAATCTAACTTTACAGAAGAGCAGGGACAGAGTAGGTCTTACAATACAGGAATGTAGGGGAACTTCCTATTGCTAAGAAACTCAAAGGTACATGCAAAAATGATCCCTGGAGAAGTTGTAGGCAGCTATGAAGGAACTGAGTGAGCAAAAGTTATCTTCTCTTGCAAACAACCTGGTCAGGATGAAGGGATATGTCTGAATCATCCTCTCTCTTCTTAATGTAGAGAAGAAGGACCAAACCAGGCTGTGTGGAGAGCTGTTCCCAGTTGCCTATGGTTAATATACCATTCTAACTTGTGAAACTGTCACAGAAAGTAGGGGCAGCCTTCATTTCAGGGGACCCTTGTAAGCAACTGTTAGGACAAAGTGGTTGCCAAGGATGTGAGCTCATTCAGTTCCTGAAGGAAGTGACCTCAGACCTCACCTCACATCCTTGGTGATAGAACTCTCTGAACTTGGGATCAAGGAAGCCAGGCACCCAAATCCCATTCCAGTCCCAGTAGCAGTGGTCCCACTTCTTTGGATTTACCAAGGACAGAATCAGTCTTTGTTGGTACCTACTGATATGAGGATGGCCAAAAGCCAGGAAAGCTCTGAAGAGTGGCCTTTCCTGAGAAAGCAGGTAGTGGATCACCGCTGCCTCCTGACAACTTTACAGAGTTGGCCAAGAAAACCAGATCTGAAACAGGGCAGGCAATTTCAGGGGAACATAGTATGGCCCAATAGTCAGAGGACACTCCGGATAGTCAGAGACCTACTTGGGGGAAGAAGGTGCTTTGTGGGTGTGGGTGTGTGTTTGTGCTTTTGTCTCATGTTCTCAGAATAGGTAGGAATGGCGGTTTGTTTGGTTTGGAGTGAACTGTTTCTAATAAGTGATTTGATAAGGCAAGTGTTTCTATGTCTGTGTATCCCATTGGGTCCGTGGTTGTAAACATTAGAAAAGAGAATGCATGAACAGATGTGTCCTGTCTGGTAGAAAGCTTCCCAGCATTCATCCAGCCGAATATATGAATGCACTGTGGCTTCCCTTATCGATGGGCAACACCTGCTATTTTCCTAAGGTCTGGTTTTATTTTTGAATTCTGGCCACTCTCCAGAATAGGCTCATGGTTTTGTGTCCAAGCGAAGTACCACCTTCAAGCTCTGTGACATGGCCATGTACTGGATAGCTGAAGGGAATGGCGAGCAACTAAGAAAACTCAGATATCAGTGTGACCAGTAAAGTCTCAGTGGAAAAACCGTGCTTTGGGCCTTTTGCTTACCTTTTGTTCTATTTCCCTGTATTTCAGGAATTTCTTTGCCTCAGGCCACCCCTTTGTGAAGCTGGAAGAAAACATTTTTCAAATGGAAATGAATGTGCCTCACCTGTGGCTCTTTGCCTAATTGCTTTAGAAAGGGGTGTGTCTGAATCAGCCTCTTGGCCCTGTGTGAGGCTTTGGCTTAGATTCTTAGCACCTGATCGATATAAAGAAAGATCCCATGTGTGAATCCAAAACCAAAATGCCCAAAAGAGGAGTCATTGAGCATAAAGTCTCTTGCCTTCCACTGTAAGGTTCCTGACCTCCATCAAGTGAGAATAAGGATCCTTTGGGTCAAATGATTTCTTCAAAGCCCTGCACATGCTAGCCCAGAGGTGCTTGTGTTTTCTCATGACTCCAATTCACATAAAGATTCTAAACCCCACTGTCAGTAGGCCTCAAATTGGAGATGCAGAGCAGTATTACGGCAGGCCTATTTGATCACTCCTGGGTCACAGGAAGGGTGTCCAGGCCACCCTGACATTAGGAAAATAAGGGGCAAGGAAGCCTATTTTGGACACTGTCTTGGGCTGTGTCCTTCATGGAAACTTCCAGGCAGAGGTTAAGATGAGTGTCTATATGCAATAAGATGAGGGTCATGTGGGAATGTTTTGGTTTAATTTTGGTCATTTGTGTTGGGGTTGAAAGAGATGAGTAGGTCAACCAGGACTTGAAATCTGGTCTGATTCCCTTTAGAGACTGAGTTATGGAACTGAACTCAGAGAAGTATTGGCATGAAATGTGTTGAGTTTTTAGGAGGCCACACATGAGACTCGCCCTTGGAAACTGAGACCTAGGCCGAGGTTGGCTTTCCACAGAGCACTGGGAATCTCACCCAGGATATCACAAGATTTTATTCTGAAAGACTTGGCAGCCATAGTCAAAACACACATAGACCTCACACTGTAGACCTCAATGGGCCTGGCTTCATGTGACCTTTTGGCGACTCTTTGGGAAGACTTGCCTGTGAGTGTCCTCCAGAGATTTCATTGAAATGAGCTTCCTCACAATTTAATGGTTCCTAAATGAATTGAAACCTACAGTGCCTACAACTTCCACCTTGAAAAATGGCTAGATAAATACCATGAAATTTTTGAAATTCCTATGACCAGGTGGCACTGGAGAACCTTTGTATGCCCTGTTGCTGATCATGAGTGTACCAGAAAGTGCCCTAATTGACTGAGTTTCATTAAATTGGTGTAGAACAGAGATGATAGTAAGTTGAATACTCCTCAATTGTAGGCGCAAGCTGTGGTGTGCATGTTTGTGATAAAACATCCGTGGTGGGGCCATGTGGATCTGCCATTGCTTCCAAATGGCATGTGACTGACGTGGTGCAGCCAGGAAATTCTTATATGTAAATGCATATTGGTATATGGAGCATTTTTAGGGCAATGTTCAGAATCAGGTTGCTATAAACAAGGGGACAATCTATGTGGGCTAGAAGCCTGGTTGGTGCATTCTCCTGCAGACCATGACCCACTACACATGACAGTACTCCCTCCAGCACTGTGTCCCAGTTCAACTCCTTGTATTTCGTGAAGAAAATACCAAACTCCCAGTGCAGCAGCAAGAAACACCACGAAAAGTGGAGAATGACCAAATGCCCTCACAGTCCACACGGGGAGACTCTTAGACCCCAGTGGTCACAGTTTACCTACATAGAGATAATTCAGTACTGTAGCCTAGTGTTCATTGGAAAATAAGAAACCACGTCCTCCAGGTCACATAGATGTAGACCCAGCTCTGATGGTCTCACTAGAAAGAAAGCTAAAGCTCCTGACAACAACATATATTTTGAGTTCCCAACCTCAGAGGCAGTTTCTCAAGAAGTCTTTAGGCCAGCAGAGCTCCAAGTTTGTGGAGTGTTTACCTTGTCCCTTACATTTGGAAACTCCTCTACCACATCCAAGGTTGTGAACTCTTTTGCATTTTCCATTCCAGATATATATTCACAGATTTTCTAACTCTTCTCCTGTAATTGTGTCTTATTTCGGGCGAAGGTAATGTGAAGCCATTGTTCTGGATGAGAGTGGGTAATTTATTGTGTAGCCCATATTTGCATACACATTGGATTCATTTTCCTTTTTTCCATTCAAAATACTGAATCCCTGACACTAACCCATACCCTACTAGACTCTGACTACTAATCCTACTATGATGGAGAATAATAACACAAACAGAATAGAAATACAAGCCGTTCAGAGGAGGCATGGTGTATAGTTGGACTTGCCTTTTGCATGATAAAGCGTAGGTGTTATATGTCTAGTCCATTTTTCATTGAAATAGTTCTCTATGTGTTTTTTTTCCTTTAATTTTTATTGTTGGTTGTTCAAAATTTACCTATTTCTTGACATATCATATTTCACACTTTGATTCAAGTGGGTTATGAACTCCCATTTTTACTCCGTATACAGGTTTCAGCATCACATCTGTTACACATCCACTGTTTTACGTATTGCAATAGTAGTGTCTGTTGTAGTCTGCTGTCTTTCCTATCCTCTACTATCCCCCATCCCCTCTTCTCCCATCTTCTCTCTCTACCCCATCTACTGTAATTCATTTCTCCCCCTTGGTTTTTTCCCCCCTTTTCCCTCACTTCCTCTTGTATGTAATTTTGTAAAACCATGAGGGTCTCCTTCCATTTCCATGCAATTTCCCTTCTCTTTCCTTTTCTCTTCTACCTGTCACCCCTGTTTAATCTTAATCTTCTTCTCATGCTCTTCCTCCCAAATCCGTTCTTAGTTACTCTCCTTATATCAAAGAAAACTATTGGCATTTGTTTTTTTAGGGATTGGCTAGCTTCACTTAGCATAATCTGTTCTAATGCCATCTATTTCCCTGCAAATTCTATGATTTTGACATTTTTTAATGCAGAGTATTACTCCATTGTGTATAAATGCCACATTTTTTTTTTCCATTCATCTATTGAAGGGCATCTAGGTTGGTTCCACACTCTTGCTATTTTGAATTGTGCTGTTATGAACATAAATGTAGCAGTGTCCCTGCAGCATGCACATTTTAGGTCTTAGGGAATAGACCGAGAAGGGGAATAGCTGGGTCAAATGGTGGTTCCATTCCTAGCTTCCAAGAAATCTCCATACTTCTTTCCAAATTGGCTGCACCAATTTGCAGTCCCACCAGCAATGTACAGGTGTACCCTTTTCCCCACATCCTCGCCAGCACTTGTTGTTTGACTTCATAATGGCTGCCAATCATACTGGAGTGAGATGGTATCTTAGGGAGGGTTTGTTTTCCATTTTTCTGACTGCAAGAGATGGTGAGCATTTTCTCATGTACTTATTGATTGATTGTATGTCCTCATCTGAGAAGTGTCTGTTCAGGTCCTTGGACCATTTGTTGATTGGGTTATTCGTCTTCTTATTGTTTAATTTTTTGAGTTCTTTGTATACTCTGGATATTAGGGCTCTATCTGAAGTGTGAGGAGTAAAGATTTGTTCCCAAGATGTAAACTACTTATTTACCTCTCTTATTGTTTCTTTTGATGAGAAAAAACTTTTTAGTTTGAGTAAGTCCCATTTGTTGATTCTAGGTATTAACTCTTGTGCTAATGGTGTCCTATTGAGGAATTTGGAGCCCAACCCCACAGTATGTAGATCATAGCCAACTTTTTCTTGTATCAGATGCCGTGTCTCTGATTTGATATCAAGCTCCTTGATCCATTTTGAGTTAACTTTTGTGCATGGCGAGAGAAATGGATTCAGTTTCATTTTGTTGCATATGAATTTCCAGTTTTCCCAGAACCATTTGTTGAAGATGCTATCCTTCCTCCATTGCATGCTTTCAGACCCGATTGGCATTGCATTTAACATATAGAGAACTTTTGGTTATATTGCCATTTTGATGATGTTAGTTCTGCCTATCCATGAACATAGTATATTTTTCCATCTTCTAAGATCTTCTTCTATTTCTCTCTTTAGGGTTCTGTAGTTTTCATTTTATAAGTCTTTCACCTTTTTTGTTAGGTTGATTCCCAAGTATTTTTTTTTGTGTGTGTGGATATTTTGAATGGAGTTGTTGTCCTCATTTCTATTTCAGAGGATTTGTTGCTGATATACAGGAATGCCTTTGATTTATGCATATTGATTTTATATCCTGCCACTTTGGTGAATTCATTTATTACCTCTAATAGTTTCTTTGTATACCTTGCTGGGTCTGCTAAGTATAGAATCATGTCATCTGCAAATAGTGATAATTTACGTTCTTCTTTTCCTATTTTTATGCCTTTGATTTCTTTAATCTGTCTAATTGCTCTGGCCAGTGTTTCGAGAACTATGTTGAACAGAAGTAGTGAGAGAGGGCATCCCTATCTTCTTCCAGATTTTAGAGGGAATACCTTCAATTTTTCTCCATTCAGAATGATGCTAGCCTGAGACTTAGCATAGATTGCTTTTACATTATTGAGGTATGTTCCTGTTATCCCTAGTTTTTCCAGAGTTTTGAACATAAAGGGATGCTGAACATTGTCAAATGCTTTTTCTGCATCTATCGAGATGATCAAATGGTTCTTATTTTTAAGTCTATTTATGTGATGAATAACATTTATTGATTTCTGTATAATGAAGCAGCCTTGCATCCCAGGGATGAATCCTACTTGATCATGGTGCACAATTTTTTTAATATGTTTTTTGTATCCGATTCGCCACAATTTTATTGAGGATTTTTGCATTTTTCCTGAAATAGCTTGAAAAGTATTGGTATTATTCCTCTTTAAAGGTTTTGTAAAACTCTGCTGTATACCCATCCGGTCCTGGGCTTTTCTTAGTTGGTAGTCTTTTGATGGTTTATTCTATTTCCTCAATTGTTATGGGTCTGTTTAGGTTGCCTATATCCTCCTGACTAAATCTGGGCAGATTATATGACTGAGAAATTTATCGATACCTTCACTATCTTCCATTTTATTGAAAAATAAGAATTCAAAATAATTTCGGATTATCTTCTGTATTTCTGAACTATCTGTTGTGATACTGAGTTCTCCCTCTTCTTTTCTTTGTTAGCTTGGCTAAGGGTCTGTCGTTTTGATTTATTTTTTTCAAAGAACCATCTTTTAGTTTTGTCAATTTTTTCAATTGTTTCTTTTGTTTCGATTTCATTAATTTCAGCTCTAATTTTAATTATTTCTTGCCTTCTACTTATTTTGCTGTTGTTTTGCTCTTCTTTTTCTAGGATTCTGAGATGAAGTATGAGATCATTTATTTGTCGTTTTTTTTTTTTCCTTTTTTTAAGGAATGAAATCTAAGCAATGAATTTTTTTCTTAGAACTGCTTTCAATGTGTCCCATAGATTCCGATATGTTATGTCTGTGTTTTCATTTATCTCTAAGAATTTTTTAATTTCCTCCTTGGTGTCTTCAGTAACCCATTGATCATTCAGTAACTTATTTTTCATTCTCCAAGTGATACATGATTTTTCCTTCTTTCTTTTATCGTTGATTTTCAGTTTCATTTCATTATGATCAGATAAGATGCCTGGTATTATATCTACTCCTTTATATTGTCTAAGAGTTGCTCTGTGACATAATATATGATTTATTTTTTGAGAAGTATCCATGTGCTGCTGAGAAAAAAGTGTATCTGCTTGACGTTGGGTGGTATATTCTATATATATCATAAGTCTGGGTTATTAATTGTGTTATTGAGTTCTATAGTTTCATTATTCAACTTTTGTTTGGAAGATCAGTCCAGTAGTGAGAGAGGTGTGTTTGAGTCTCCCATGAGTATTGTATGGTGGTCTATTAGACTCTTGAACTTGAGAAGAATTTGTTTAATGAACATAGCTGCACCAATGTTTGGGGCATATATATTTATGATTGTTATGTCTTGTTGGTGTATGGTTTCCTTGAGAAGTATGTAGTGTTGCTCTTTATCCCTTTTGATTAACTTTAGCTTGAAATCTATTTTATTTGATATGAGTATGGACACTTCTGCTTGTTTCCGAAGTCCATATGGGTGATATGATTTTTCCCAACTTTTCAGCTTCAGTCTATGTATATCTTTTCCTAACAAATGTGTCTCCAATAGGCAGCATACTGTTGGGTCTTGTTTTTTGATCCATTCTACTACCCTGTGTCTCTTAATTGGTGAGTTTAAGCCATTAACATTTAGGGTTATTATTGAGATATGGGTTGTTCTTCCAGCCATATTTGTATATTTATGTTACTAAACATGGTTTTTTTCCTCCTTGATTATTTTCCCCCCTTTATTGTCCTACCTCCCACTGTTGGTTTTCATTGTTATTTTCCATTTCCTCTTCCTGTAGTGTTTTGCCAAGGATGTTTTGAAGAAATCGTTTTCTAGCTGCAAATTCTTTTAACTTTTGTTATCGTGGAAAGTTTTAATTTCATCTTCTATCCTGAAGCTTAATTTCGCTAGATACACAATTCTTGGATGGAACCCATTTACTTTCAGTGTTTGAAAAATGTTATTGCAGGATCTTCTAGCTTTCAGAGTCTGTGTTGAAAGATCAGCTGTTATCCTGATTGGTTTACCACTAAATATAATCTGCTTCCTTTATCTTGTAGCTTTTAAAATTCTCTCCTTTTTCTGTATGTTGGGCATCTTCGTTATAATATGTCTAGGTGTGGGTCTCTTATAATTTTGCACATTTGGCATCCTGTAAGCTTCTAGGATTTGCGATTCTGTCTCATTCTACAAGTCTGGGAAGTTTTCTCTTTTATTTCATTGAATACATTACTCATTCTTTTTGTTTGGACCTCTATACCTTCCTGTATCCCAATGACTCTTAAGTTTGGTCTTTTTATGTTATCCCATATTTCTTGGATGTTCTGCTCATGGTTTCTTAAAAGTCTTCCTGAGCTGTCTGTGTTCTTTTCAAGTTGAAATAATTTGTCTTCATTGTCTGATGTTCTATCTTCTAAGTGTTCTACTCTGCTGTTAGTATTCTCAATTGAGTTTTTAAGTTGGTTTATTGATTCCTGCATTCCTAGGATATCTGTTTGTTTGATTTTATAATCTTTATCTCCCTGCATAGTTGATATTATGCTTCTTGGATTTTTTATGTAATTCATTATCAAGGTGATCTTTCATTGTCTGATTTTGCTCTCTAATGTCTTCCTTGAGACTCCAGATCATCTGAAGCATGTATATCCTGAGTTCTTTATCTGACATTCCATCTGCTGCAGATATTACCTCTTCTAAAGTTGACTTTACCTGCATTGCTTATGGTCCTTTCTTTCCTTGTCTTTTCATTCTGTTCATGTTTCTTTCTGCTTGGTGAAACTGTTGTGTTATTGAATTTTTCCCCTATATATTTTTATTGCTTGTATAGTTTCAAAGTCTCTCTCGCAGGCACGGGTGGTGGCTCTGCCCCTCCAACAATTGGAACAATGTGCCTACCACACCAGCAGGCTGCTGGGCCTGTTCTGTCAGTCGGTAGCTGGTCCGCCTACCTTGAAGGTGCGAGCAGCAGCTCCGCCCCTCTGCAGGCACTGGGCCTGTTCTGCCAGTGGGTCGCAAGTCGGGCTACTTTGCAGGCGTGGGCGGCAGCTTTGACCATCTGCAGGCCACTGGGTCTGTTTTGTCTGTCCCTTGCAGGTCTGTCTACCTTGCAGGCGCGTGTGGCTGCTCTGCTCCTCCCCCAACCGGGATGATGTGTCTACCATGCTGGCGGGCCATAGGCCTGGTCTGTCGGTGGTCGCAGGTCCACCTACCTTGCAGGCGCGGAGGGCGTCTCTGCCCCTCCGCAGATTGCTGGGCCTGTCCTGCTTCGGGTCACAGGTCTGCCTACCTTGCAGGCCCGGCGGCATTGCCCCTCCCCCAACCAGGGCGATGTGTCTTCCACGGTGGCGGGCCACTGGTCCTGTTCAGCCGGTGGGTCGCAGGTCCGCCTACCTTGAAGGAGCGATTGGCAGATCTGCCTCTCCCTCTCTCAATGTGTTTTTAAAGTTGACAAATATGTGAATTCCTGTCTCCCTTTCTCTGTAGCATATTCAGCACATATATTTTTATATGCACATATACAATCCTACCTGGTATCACACGTACATTTTTGTGAGGCTGCTGACTTGGCAGATACAAATTATGAGAAGAGATCACTCCTCCTAAACGCTGTTGGAACTGAAAATTTAAGCTATTGGTGAGCTTCCTAGTTGAACAATATTACACATAAATCCACGCTCAGTAAAATGAAGATTTTTGGATCTGTGGATGATATATATTTCATGAAGAATTTCAATTGGCATATGTATTGCTACTTTTTAATGTCTGTTGTGTGTGTGTGTGTGTATATATATATATATATATATATATATATATATATATATACACACACTCCATATATTTCAAAATATGAAATAGATGCGTCTTTTGTACAGTCCCAAAATTCATTCATGTTCATGTATGTGGAGTTATAATCAAATTTTCAGTAGATTATTCTCAGAAATATTCATCTACCTGAAATACATATTTGTTTCTTAGGTCTGAAAACTAACTTCAGTGAATGGTGCATTCAAATCCTAATATTTCTAAATTAACTGACTCAGTTTAACATCAATGCAAGAAGATTCCTATGGGACATGATGTTTATTTTGACGTTCATTTTTACTCAACACTGGCACATTACTACTCCTTCAGTTAATGCACATCATAGGATATATATTTCATCTACATGTTCGCAAATTTATAGGCATTTGTTTCACTTTCAGTCACTTCCTGCTTCAGAACACATGTATTTCTCCAGGTTTCTTGACTGGTCTTTTTATGAGACTTTTTTCCAAACAAATTATTTTCAATTTCCATAATCAATTTGAAGCAAAACTCACACACTCTTCATGATAAACCATAATCCTCATATTATCATTAGATGTAAAACGGGTTGGAATGAATGGTTGTATATCAATATAAGATTTCCTGTATATTTTTACATTTCAATTCAATCCATTATTTAAAGTTGGTCACCTTATCTACATATACATTGTATCACAGTAATATTCTGGACACAAAAAGCAAAAGTCACACTTATGATTGTACCAAAGCCTAAATGGAAACTGAACATGGATTACTAAAAACATCCAGGTCCAGGTTGCCTAATAGTCTCAAATATCAATCCTATTGGTGACTACGTATTTGTTTCTTCCTAAGATTATATATTCAACCTAAATGCAGTTAATAATGTCTAATCCTATCACTCACTTTATACTTTGCCTGATTTTCTAATGTCTCTATTGATGTCTGCTTTCCTAAATATTTTCCCCAGTTCACCATGTGAGTGACTCTTCACATGTGATGATATTTACTTTCACTCTCTAACCGAAACCCTATTGATAAAGAATTTTTGGTCCAAATCCTGTACTCACTCTTCTTCTGAAAGCTACTGACTATCTTCCTAATCTTACTGAGATTACCTGTTTGAGTGGAAGTTCTCTTTTCCATTCAATCATCCAAGGTACAAGGTCCTATGCCATTGATTATCGATTTATCTGAGACATATATGCGGAACATAATTCAAAGCTAAGTATCACAATCAACAGCTCAATGTCCTTCTGAGCTTCAAATCTTACCTAGATTTCTGTTTTCATACTTATATTTTATCTCTATGTTTTAATAAAGGTCACAGGTTCCCAATACCATTATTCATCTAGCAGAATGATTCCTAACCCAAATCAAACATGTTATTAAACCCTAAACATACACTGTTCCCACAATCTCACTTAACAAAAGACCAGGGACAGTGTTGGTCTTACAATACAGGAATGTAGGGGATCTCACATATGCTGAAAACCTAAAAGGTCCATGCAGATGTGAATACTGGAGAAGATATAAACAGCTATGAAGGACCTTAAAGAGCAAAACTCATCTTCCATTGCAAACAACCTGGTCAGGATGAAGGGTTGTATCTTAATGAGCCTCTCTGTTCTCAATGTAGAGAAAATGGACCATACCAGGCCTGTGTGAAGAGCTGTTCCTGGGTGCCTATGGTTGATTCACCATTCTAACTTGTGAAAGTGTCACAGGAAGCAGGGGCAGCCTCTATCTCATGAGACCCTTGGAAGCAACTGTTAGGACAAAGTGATTGCCAAGGCAGTGTCCTCATTCACTACCTGAAGTAAGTGATCTCACCTCTCTTCCTTGGTGATGGAACTCTCTGAACTTGTGATGCAGAAGCCAGGCAACCAGAGCCAGTCCCAGTCCCAGTCCAAGTCCCAGTGAGGTCACTTGTTTGGATTTACCAAGGACAGAGTCAGTGTTTCCTGGAACCTACTGATGTGAGGATGGCCAAATGCCAGAAGAGCTTTGTAGAGGGGCCTTTCTTGAGAAAAAGGTACTTGCCCACTTCTGGCTCCTGACAACGTCACAGATTTGGCCAAGGAGACCATATCTGAGACAGGACAGTCCATTTGGGGGAACATAGTATGGCCTACCAGTCAAACGACACTCAGGATAGTCACAGAATTACTTGGGGGAAGGAGGTGTCTTTGTGGGTGTGGGAGTGAGTTTGTGGTTTTTCTCATGTTCTGAGAATGAGTAGGAAAGGCAGTTTGTTGGGTTTGGAGTGGACTGTGTCTAGTAATTCCTTTGACAATGCGAGTTTCTATGTCTGTGTAACTCTCTGTGTCCGTGGTTGTATTCATTAGAAAAGAGAATTCATCTATGGATGTGTCCTGTCTAGTAGAAAGAATTCCAGCATTTATCCTGCCTAATTTATGAATGGACTGTGACTTCCCTTATCAATGGGCAACACGTACTATCTTTCTAAGTTCCTGTTTTCTTTCTGAATCTGGCCACTCTCCAGAGTAGGCTCATGGTTTTTTGTCCAAGTTATGTACCACCTCCAACCTCTGTGACATGGCCATGTATTCTATAGCTGAAAGGAAAGGGAGCATCTCAAAAAACTCAGATATCAGTGTGACAAGGAAAGTCTCAGTGGAGAAAACCTGCTTTGGGCCTTTTGCATCCCTATTCCTCTGTTGCCCTGAATGTCAGGAAGGTCTTTGCCTCAGGCCACCCCTTTGTGAATCCTGAAGAAAACAGTTTTCAAATGGAAATGAATGGGCATCACCTGTGGCTGTTTGCTAAAATGCTTTGAGAGATATGTGTGTGAATCAGCCTCTTGGCCGTGTGTGAGGCTGTGTCTTAGATATTCAGTGCCTAATGGATCTTAAGAAAGATCCGATGTGTGCATCCAAAAGGAAAATGACTAAAAAATCAGTCATTTTCGATGAAGTTTATTGCCTTTCTCTTTTAGGTTCCTGACCTCCATCAAGTGAATTTGGGGATCCTTTGAATTAATCGAGTTTTTCAAAGCCCTGCAGAGGCTAGCCCATAGGTGCTTGGGTTTTCTAATGAATCCAAATCACATAAAGAATCTATACCTGACAGTCAGTAGGCCTCAAATTGGAGAAGCAGAGCAGTATTAGTGGCAGGCCTATTAAATCACTCCTTGTTTACAGGAAGGGTGTCCAGGTCACACTGACTTTAGGCAAATGAGGGCAAGGGAGATTATTTCAGACTCTGTCTTGTGCTTTACCCCTCATGGAAACCTCCAGCCAGAGGTAATGATGAGTGTCTATATGGAAGAAGATGAGGGCAATGTGGGAGTGTTTTGGATTTAATTGTGGTCATTTATTTGGCTGTTGGAAGAGAAGACTGGGTCCACCTGGGCTTTAACTCGGGTTTGATTCATCTTAGAGACTGAGTGCTGGAACTGACCTCAGAGAAGTATTGACATGAATTGTGTTGGGATTATACGAGGCCACGCATTAGAGTTGCCCTTGGAAACTGAGATCTAGGCCCAGGGTGGCTTTCCACAAAGCACTGAGAATGTCAGCCAGCATATAACCTGATTTTATTCTGAAAGACTTGGCAGGCATATTTGAGAGTCAAAACACCCATGAACCTAACATTGTAGACCTCAGTGGGCCTGGCCTCATGTGACCTTTAGGCCACTCTTTGGGAAGCCTTGCCTGTGAGAGTTCTCCAGATCTTTCATTGAAATGAGCTTCCACAACATTTAATGGTTCATGAATGAATTGAAACCCACTGTGGCTCCAAATTCATCTTTGAAAAATGGCTAGATAAATACCATGAAATTTTTAAAATTCCCATGACCAGGTGGCACTGGAGAACAGTTAGATCTCCTGATGCTCATCATAAGTGTACCAGACTGGGCCTTGATTTACTGGGTTTCATGAAAATGGCATAGAACAGAGATGCCAGTAAGTTGGAACCTTCTGAGTAGTGCGCCTTGACCAGGTGTGGGCAGGTGTGTGACAAAACATCGGTGGTGGGGCCATGTGGATCTGACATTGGCTTCCAAATAGCATGTGATTGACTTGCAGCAGCCAGCAGACCCATTTATGTAAAGGCACTTTGTTATATAGAGAGGTTTCAGGGCAATGTTCAGAATTAGGTTGCAATGGAAAAGGGGGCATTGTAGCAAGCAATGAGTGATAGAAGCCTGGATGGTGCATTCTCCTGCAGACTCTAACCCACCACAAGTGACAGAACTCCCTGCAGCACTGTGTCCCAGTTGAACTCCTTGTTTTTTGTGAAGCAAATATCAAACTCACTGTGCAGCAGCAAGAAACACCACGAAAAGTGGAGGATGACCAAATGGCTTCACAGCGACACGGGGAGACACTAAGCCCCCAGTGGCCACAGTTTACCTACAAAGAGAGAATTCAGCACTGCTGCCTCATGTTCATTGGAAAATAAGAAAACATGTCGTCCAGGTCACATAGATGCAGACCCATCTTTGATGGTCTCACTAAAAATAAAGCTAAAACTTCTGACAACACCTTATATTTCAAGTGCCCAATCTCACATGAAGTTTCTCAAACAGTCTTTAGGCCAGAAGAGCTCCATGTTGGTGTTGTGTTTACCATATCCCTTGCTTTTGGAAACTCCTCTACCATCTCGAAGTTTGTGAACTCCTGAGCATTTTCCATTCCAGACATGTATTCACAAATTTTCTAACTCTTCTCCTCTAATTGTGTCTTACTTGGAGCGAAGGTAATGTCAAGGCATTGTTCTGGATCAGAGTGGGAAGTTTTGGGTTGCACATATTTGCACACACATTGGATACAATTTCCAATTTTCCATTCAAAATACAGAATCCCTGACACTATCCCATACCCTACTAGACTCTGACTACTAATCCTAATATGATGGAGAAAAATAACACAAACAGAATATAAATACAAGCAGTTCAAAGGAGGCATGATGTATATTTGGACTTGCCTTTTGCATGATAAAGTTTATGTGTTATTAATCTAGTCAATTTTTAATTAAATAGTTCTCCATGTGTTTTTAAAGTTCAAAATATGTGTATTACTGTCTCCCTTTCTCTGTAGCCTATTCAACATATGTATTTTTATATGCACATACCGAAAGCTACCTGGTATCACACCTACATTTTTGTGAGGTGGCTTCCTCACCAAATACAAATTGTGAGAAGAGATCACTCCTCCTAAACGCTTTTGGAACTGAAAATTCAACCTATGGGTGAACTTCCTAGTTGAACAAAATTATAAGTCTATTCTTTGGTTGGCAGCTAAAATCCCTGACAAAATATGTTGATTAATTGTATTTTGGGATTCAAGTATGGTGGAAGTTTGTTGGACAACTTGATTAATGGTGATTAATGGTGGCAGCAGTTTGTACTTGATTGGCCATAGCCACTCCAGCCGTAAACGCTGCAGCAGCAGATACCACCACGGCTGTCACTATAGCCGCTGTGATTCCAAAATCTCTGCGGACTCTAAGTAGCTCAACAATAGGGAATTTATCAGGATCCGCAGTGACCGGGATTGGGACAAAAGTTGGAATTTTCATAATCACTGCTACAGTCCAGGAACCATTCCAACACTCAGATAAGAGACAGGTAGTATGAGAACAATCCAGCATCCCCGACGAGGTGGCCTCAGCCAAAAGGAATAAGAAGGGGGATTGGACACAGACCATTGCAGGAGGCAATGTGGCATTATACAACAGAGAGTTGAATGAAACAGATGTAAGTCTATTACCTTGTTCACTTTCCCTAACAGTACCAGAAATATTAGCCAGCCAACTTTTGGCTCCTAGCAACTGAGCCAGTGCAGAAATATCGGCTGAAGCCCCCTTTTCATTGGAAATCAGCCATTGAAACCAGGACCAACCTACTCCTGTAGAGGAGCTGGCACTATTGTTAAAGTTATAAACATACCTCTTAAGAGAGGTGGAAAGGGAGAAACCTTTAGCAACTTGATGTTTCTCCCAAGAATGATCCTGACAAGGCGTAAATGTTGGGGGGAAACCAAGATTAGGGGAACAGTAAGGAGAGGCCTTGAAATGAGTGGCATTATAAATACTACTAGAAAAAGGAGGCACTGGGATTAGTACCTCGGAGATAATAGCCAAGGTAGTTATGTTAAGAGCAGAGCTGCTGTTTGCGGGGGTCTCTGAGCCTGATTGCTTCCCCGAAGCTACCTTGCTCAATACAGCACTGATAATGCTTCCTGAGACCTGATTGGACCACAATGGGTCCTCCCAGTTAGTCAAATTTTTGGTCTTAAGGCTAATGCAATTAGCGTTTCTAAGGCTGAAACAAAAAACTCCTGTGAGATTAACTTGAGATTGATTAAAAATTCTCTCCATGTCCCCTCTAGGAGAGGCACAGGGAGCAGACATCTCACATGAGGTTGAAAAAAGAGTGGGGAGGACACTAGAATTACCATGAACCGGCATCGGCATTGGCCAGGCCCGTGCCACTGCCCACCACCGCATTGGTGTCGCCTGTGCCATCGGCACCAGCACCAGAGCCAGAGCACTTAGCAGAATGAAGATCTTCATCACAGGATTGTTGTGGTATCTCTTGTTGCTGGTCAGTTGATGTCGAGACTCTTCTTGTCAAGCATTCAGGGACCCACAACGGTTCCGTACGATCCTGGGGAAAAACACATACAGATCCTCGTGCCCATGTCAGCACGGGGTCAGGGCCGTTCCATTGGCCCGTAAGAACATCCTTCCACTTAACATAGCCAATCACAGAGGGCTGAGGGGACACATGTCTATCGGCCGCAGAGCGACCATGAATATCCAAATTAAAAAAATTAATGGTAAATAGAGCTAAGGACAGGCGTTCTTTAGGAGTGTGTTCAGCTCCTATTCCCCCTTTTTGTTTTTGTAAAGTTTCCTTTAAGGTGCGATGAGCACGCTCAACAATGCCTTGTCCTTGAGGATTATAAGGCAAACCATGAGTAAGTTGCACTCCCATAGTAGAACAAAAAGCTGTAAATTGTCTGCCAGTATAAGCAGTTCCATTATAAGTCTTAAGGGATGCAGGTGCACCCCATGCTGCCCATGCCTCTAAACAGTGAGTAATGACATTACGTGCCTTTTCTCCCGATAAAGCAGAAGCATGGATAATTCCAGAGCACGTATCAATGGAAACATGCACATACTTAAGGTTACCAAAGTCAGGTATATGTGTCACATCCATTTGCCAAACAATCAATGGCTTTAATCCCCGTGGGTTTACTCCATAATTAGGGGGATGAAGAAATGTGACACAATGGGGACATTGCAATACTATCTGCCGAGCATCCGCTCTTGAAATGGAAAAACGCCTGTGCAGCGTTAATGCATTAACATGGAAGTTTTGGTGAAACAACTTAGCCCCCTCTAAGGAGGAAGCCAAGCATATCAATTGACCTCTAGTGGCTAAGTCCGCACAGGCATTACATTGGGATAACGGACCAGGAAGGGAGGTGTGAGCCCTGATATGCATTGGATAAAAAGAAGCAGTGCGGTTAGAGATAAGCTGTTGAAGCTGAGTAAAGTAAACAGACACATTGTGGGCATCACTAATAGTTCCCACGGCCTCCAGGACTTTTAGTGCTTGTACCACATAGCTGGAGTCCGAAATAAGATTAAAAGGAAAAGAACACTGTTTAAAAACTTCAATAACAATTTGTAGTTCTACCCATTCTGGATTTCCAGGAGCAAATTGATGCTGGATAGGGGGAGAGTCATTAATTATGTAGGCTCCCATTCCAGACTTGGAACCATCAGTAAAAATGTTACCAGCCCCCGTGTTTGGGCATGGAAAGCTCTCCTCGAAACACCCCCACCGTACGGCGGCGGGTCTGGAGGATCATTTTTTTTTTCTTCTGAGCTCCTGTTTATTTTTGTTCCCTTCTCCCATAGTTAGACTTCCTAGCTGCCGAGACAGTCTCCAGAGCTCCTCCTCCTCATCGTCCTCCTCTTCTGACCCACTTTTGCATGGGAGTGTGCGCAGTGTACTGAGATCTGGATACAAGCGTTTCCTCCCCCGTTTCTCGCTCTGCACATTCCCTTCCTCCTGAAATATTTCACTCTGTGACAGAGACAATCGCCTCCTCCCCTGTTTCTCGCTCCGCACACTGCCATCCTCCTGAAATACGTCACTGCCTGCCGGAGATAATTGTTTCCTCCCCTGTTTCTCGCTCTGCACACTCCCACCATCCTGAAATACCTCACTGCCTGCCATTTCTGATCTTTCTTCATGCAATTGCTCTAAAACTTCTTGTCCTTTAGTAAGTGCTTCCTGACATCTGCCATCTGCGAGGCAACTACGGATCATCTTCCAAAGGGGTATCACCCCACCATCTAATATGCCCTGCTCAGAAGCAAAGTCAAGATCTGTGCCTAACTTATGCCAGCTAGGTAGAGTGAGGCTACCCGAGAACGCGAACCATGGTGCAACAATATCTGTCTTCTGTAAAAATCTCTGTAAAGTACTACGTTTCACTTCTAGGCCCTTGGAACGTAACAGGTTATCTAGGGCCAGGAGAAGCGGACTTGAAGATACGGCACCCATGACACAACAAAAGACACACAAAAAACAAAAGTGAAAGTAAGAGCGAAAGTACACAGTGCAGCTGCAATAAGATGTAATGCTCTCTCTGGCTTTACAGAGGAGCTGCCGCTTTGATAGCGGGTCCCAATTACCTAGGACTAATCTCCGCTTTGATAGCGGGTCCCAATTACCTAGGACTAATCTCCGCTTTGATAGCGGGTCCCAATTACCTAGGACTAATCTCCGCTTTGATAGCGGGTCCCAATTATCTGGGACTGATCTCCGCTTTGATAGCGGGTCCTACTTACCTGGGACTAACTGATTCACCACCCCTGACTGCTGAAAGTTCTGGTTCCCGGGTTTTCAGCACCACTTGTCGCGAACCCTTGCCCGCAAGAAAGACGCAACTCAGGAATCTTCTTTCAGCAGTTTATTCAGGCCTTGATTAAAGTATCTTTTTGTGACCCCCCTCTCTACTGGCGAGCGCCCAAGCACAGCCTAATAAAGTCTCCCACGTACCAATCTTAAGCCGCTGCGTGGATCTTTCTTATAGGGTGGCAAGGGATAGCGTGCCAACTCTCCACAAAAGAATTTGTTTATCACAGGCCACAGTGGAAGCCGGCGCCATCTTCTAATGGCGGCCACAATCTACAACAATGGCTTACCACAATAGGACATATATTTCATCAACAATTTCGTAATTTTATAGGCATTTGTTTCACTTTCAATCGCTTCCTGCTTCAGAACACATGTATTCCTCCAGGTTTCTTGTCTGGTGTTTTCATGAGACTTCTTTCCAAACAAATTATTTTCGATTTCCATAATCAATTTGAAGCAAAACTCACACACTTTTCATGATAAACCAAAATCCTCATATTTCCATTAAATGTATAATGGGTTGGAATGAATGATTGTATATTAATATAAGATTTCTTATATATTTTCACATTTATTTCAATCTATTGTTTCAAGTTGAAACCAGTTTTATTATTTATTCACAGTATGGTCTATTCATGTATTTCCTCTGTATTCATAGACACAGGGTGCACCTTTTTGTAGCCCCAATACAAATTTATACGTCTTCAAAATATTGCTTCCAGAAATAGTGGAAGAAATACTCATGTCACCTGATCTACATATACATTTCATCACAATAATATTCTGGACACAAAATTCAAAGGTCACACTTATGATTCTACCAAATCCTAAATAGAAAGTGAACATGGATTACTAAAATCATCCATGTCCAGGGTGCCTTATGCTCTCAAATGTCAATCCTATTGGTGACTGCATATTTGTTTCTTTCTAAGATTATATGCTCAACCTCAACCCTGTTGAAAATATCTAATCCTATCACTCACTTTATACTTTGCCTGATTTCCTAATGTCTCTATTGATATCTGCATTCCTACATATTTTCCCCACTTCATCATTGTTGGAGACCCTCCACATGTGCTGTTATTGAAATTCACTCTCTAACCGAATCCCTATTGCTAAATAACTTTTGGTCCAAATCCTATACTCATTGTTCTTCTGATACTTACCGACTATCCTCCTGATCCTACTGACTATCTCTGTTTGAGGGGATGTTCTCTTCTACAATCAATCATCCAAGGTACAAGTTCCTATGCCATTGTATATCAATTTATCGGACATATCTGTGCAGAACGTAATTCAAGCTAAGTAATCCAATCAAGGACCCAATGACTTTCTGGACTTCAAATCTTACCTGGATTTCTGTTTTCATACTTATATTTCACCTATATATTCTTGTAAGTATCGCAGTTACCCAATACCATTATACATCCCGTAGAATGATTCCTAACCCAAATCGAACTGGTTATTAAGCCTAACCATACACTGTTCCCTCAATGTAACATTACAGAAGCCCTGGAGCACAGTTGGTCTTACAATGCAGGGATGGAGGGGATCTTCCACCTACTTAGAACCTCAATGGTCCATGCAGAAATTATCCCTGGAAAACATGTAGGCAGGTATGAAGAACCTGAGACAGCAAAGGTCATCTTCCATGGCAAACAGCCTGGTCAGGATGAAGGGTTCTGTCTGAATCAGCCTCTCTCTTCTTAATGTAGAGAAGATGGACCAAACCAAGCCTGTGTGGAGAGCTGTTCCTGGGTGACTATGGTTGATATACCATTCTAACTTGTAAAAATGTCACAGGAATTGGGGCAGCATCCATCTCATGGGACCCTTGGAAGCAACTGTTAGGGCAAAGTAGTTGCCAAGGCAGTGACCTCATTCAGTTCCTGAAAAAAGTGACCTCACCTCACTTCCTTTGTAGTGGAACTCTCTTAACTTGGGAACCAGGAAGCTAGGCCCCCAGAGCCAGTGCCAGTCCCAGTTGGCACACTTGATTGGATTTACCAAGGACAGAGTCAGTCTTTATTTGTACCAACTGATGTGAGGATGGCCAAATGCCAGGAAAGCTATGAAGACAGGTGTTTCCTGAGAAAGCAGGCAGTTGTTCTGGCAAAGACACCAAATCTGAGAAAGTACAGGCCATTTCGGGGGAACATAGTATGGCCCACCAGTCAGAGGAAACTCCGCATAATCAAAGACCTACTTCTGGGAAGGAGGTGCTTTGTGGGTGTGGGTGTGAGTTTGTGGTTTTGTCACATGTTCTGAGAATAGGTAGGAATAGTGGATTGTTTGTTTTTGAGTGGATTGTTTCTAGAAGGTCGTTTGACATGGCGAGGGTTTCTAAAAGTGTATACCACAGTGTCCGTGGTTGTTGACATTTGAAAAGAGAATGCATCAATGGAAGTGTCCTGTCTAGTAGAAAGCTTCCCAGCATTCATCCTGTGCAATTGATGAATGGACTGCAGCTTGCCGTATGAATGGACAACACCTACTATCTTCCTAAGCTCCAGTTTTCTTCCTGAATTCTGGCCACTCTCCAGAATAGTCTCATGATTTGGTGTCCAAGATATGTACCGCCTCCAAGATTTGTTACATAGCCATGTACTGGATAGCTGAAGGCAATGGGAGCATCTCAGAAAACTCAGATATCAGTGTGACCAGTAAAGTCTCAGTGGAGAAACCCTGCTTTGGGCCTTTTGCTAACCTATTGTTCTGTTGCCCTGAATGTCAGGAATTTCTTTGCCTCAGGCAACCCCTTTGTAAATCCTGAAGAAAGCAGTTTTCAAATGAAAATGAATGGGCATCACCTGTGGCTGTTTGCTTAATTGCTTAAAAAGGGATGTGTCTGAATCAGCCCCTTGGCCCTATGTGAGGCTGGGGCTTAGATTCTCGGCACCTGATGGATCTACAGAAAGATCCCATCTGTGAATCCAAAACCAAAATGGCCAAAAGAGCAGTCAATGTGGATGAAGTCTCTTGCCTTCCTCTGTAGGTCCTGACCTCTATCAAGTGAGAATAGATATCATTTGGGTCAAATGAGTTCTTCAAAGCCCTGTAGAGGCTAATGCATAGGTGCTTGGATTTTCTCATGACTCCAATTCACACAAAGGAATTTATACTCAACAATCAGTAAGAGTCAAAATGGAGAAGCAGAGCAGTATTAAGGGCAGGCCTATTTGATCACTCCTGGTTCACAGGAAGGGTGTCCAGGCCAACCTGACTTTAGGCAATTGAGGGGTAAGTGAGCTTATTTTGGACACTGTCTTGGGCTGCACCCCTCATGGAAACCTGCAGCAAGAGGTTATGATGAGTTTCTCTATGGCAGAAGATGAGGGTCATGTGGGAGTGTTTTGGTTTCAATTGTGGTCATTTGTGTGGCAGTGGAATAGGCCACTAATGAGATTCGCCCTTGTAAACTGAGATCTAGCCAACTCCTTGGGAAAAATTGCCTGTGAGAGTTCTCCAGAGCTTTTATTGAAATGAGCTTCCTCACCATTTAATGGTTCCTGAATGAATTGAAACCCACAGTGCTTCCAACTTCATCATTGAAAAGTGGCTACATAAATACCATGAAATTTTTGCCATTCCAATGACCAGGTGGCACTGGAGAACGTTTCATGTCCTTTTGCTCATCATGAGTGTACCAGATAGTGCCTTGATTGTCTGGGTTTCATGAAAATGATGTAGAATAGAAATGCCAATAACTTGTAGCCTACTTAATAGTGGGTCTAGAGCGGTGGTGTGCAGGTGTGTGATAAAACATCTCTTGTGGGGCCATGTGGATCTGCCATTGCTTCGAAAGGGCTTGAGACTGACATGGTGCATCCAGCAGAAACTTATAGGTCTGAAACCTCTCCATGTAAAGGCATCTTTTTATATGCAGATTTTCAGGGCAATGTTCAGAATCAGGTTGCTATGGTCAAGGGGGCAATCTATGTGGGATAGAATCCTGGTTGGTGAATTCTCCTGCAGACTCTGACCCACCACACATGACAGAACTCCCTTCAGCACTTGGTCTCAGTTGAACTCGTTTTATTTAGTGAAACAAATACCAAACTCCCAGTGCAGCGGCAAGAAACACCATGAAAAGTGGAGGATAATCAAATGGCTTCACAGTCCACACAGGAGACACATAGCCTTAAGTGGCCACAGTTTACCTACAAAGAGTGAATTTAGTACTGCCGCCTTATGTCTTTTGGAAAATAAGAAACCATGTCCTCCAGGTTACATAGATGCAGACGCAGCTTTGATGCTTTCACTAGAAATGAAGCTAAAGCTCCTGACAAAAACATATATTTCAAGGATCTTCTAGCTTTCAGAGTCTGTGTTGAAATATCAGCTGTTATCCTGATTGGTTTACCCCTAAATGTAATCTGCTTCCTTTCTCTTGTAGCTTTTAAAATTCTCTCTTTATTCTGTATGTTGGGTATCTTCATTATAATGTGTCTAGGTGTGGATCTCTTATGATTTTGCACATTCGGCGTCCTGTTGGCTTCTAGGACTTGGGAGTCTGTCTCATTCTTCAAGTCTGGGAAGTTTTCTCATATTATTTCATTGATTACATTGCTCATTCTTTTGGTTTGGACCTCTATACCTTCCTGTATCCCAATGACTCAAAAGTTTGGTCTCTTTATGTTATCCCATATTTCTCGGATGTTCTGTTCATGGTTTCTTAACAGTCTTGCTGAGCTGTCTATGTTCTTTTCAAGTTGAAATACTTTGTCTTCATTGTCTGATGTTCTATCTTCTAAGTGTTCTACTCTGATGGTAGTATTCTCAATTGAGTTTTTAAGTTAGTTTATTGCTTCCTGCATTTCTAGGATTTCTGTTTGTTATTTTTTACAACTTCTATCTCCCTGTATAATTGATCTTTTGCTTCTTGGATTTGTTTGTGTAATTCATTGTCGAAGTGATCTTTCATTGTCTGATTTTGCTGTCTAATGTCTTCCTGGAGACTCCAGATCATCTGAAGCATGTATATCCTGAGTTCTTTATCTGACATTCCATCTGCTGCAGCTATTAACTCTTCTAAATTTGTGTTGACCTGCATTGCTTGTGGTCCTTTTTTCTTTGTCTTTTCATACGGCTCGCGTTTCTTTCTGCTTGGTGAAACTGTTGTGATTTTGAAATTTTCCCCCTATATATTTATATTGCTCTTGTATATTTGAAAAATCTTCCTTGCAGGGGCGGGGGGTGGCTGTGCTGCTCCTCCAATTGGGGTGATCTATCTACCACGCTGATGGGCCGCTGGACCTGTTCTCCTGTTCGGTCTCAGGTCTGCCTACCATGCAGGCGTGGGAGGCGGCTCTGCTCTGCCCCTCCTCCAATTGGTGTTACGTGTCTACCACACCCGTGGACCCCTGGGGTGTTCTGCCGATCGGTCGCAGGTCTGCCTACCTTGGAGTCGCGGGCGGCGGCTCTGCTCTGCCCCTACTCCAATTGGGGTGACGTGACTACAACGCCAGCGGGTGGGTGGGCCTGTTCTGTGGTCGGTCACAGGTCTGCCTACCTTGAGGGCATGTGCGATGGATCTGCTCTGCCCCTACTCCAAATGGGTGAAGTGTCTGCCATGGTGGCAGGCCACTGGGCCTCTTCTGCTGGTCAGGTGCAAATTTTGTCTACCTTGAGGGCGCGGGTGGTGGCTCTGCTCTGCCGCTACTCCAATTGGGGTGTCGTGACTACCAAGCCGGTAGGTTGCTGGGCCTGTTCCGGGCACGTGCAAAGATTCTGCTCTGCCCCTACTCCTATTGGGATGACATGACTACCATGCCGGTGGGCCACTTGGATTGTACTAGGCGCGGGAGAAGGCTCTGCTCTGCAACTACTCCAAATGAGGTGACGTTACTACCACGCCTGCTGGTCACTGGGCCTGTTCTGGGCACCTGCGGTGGCTCTGCTCTTCCTCTATTCCAACTGGGGTGAAGTGATTATCATGCAGGTGTGTCGCTGGGCCTGTTCCGAGCATGGGCAGTGGCTCTGCTCTGCCCCTCTGGCTTGATGAAAAAGTGAGAGAGACTCGGGTGTTTGTGACTCACTTTCTTTACCAGGAGACAAACTGTTTCTGTCACCGCTGGTATCAATGAAGTTATCTCCTCTGCTGCTTTCTGATGACATCAGATCTCTGCCATGTTGGTATCCCATGCAAAAGGCAGCATTTCGTTCCCTTTGCTGGGTGACCAATGCAATGGGTGAGTCCTGACTTGCCCTCACAAGCCCCGTCTCAATCCTGTTGCCACTGCCTATGAAGGCTCGGTTGATATTTACCTCCACATTATTCAGCAAGACCCGGACCGGGAAGCACTTTCCACGGGTTCTTTAGCCCTGAGCAAGATCAGTTCGGGGAGGCCAAATTTGGCCGCTCTGGGCTCAGTGTATGTTCTAATAGGAGCAGGCTCCAAGACGCAGTTTCTGCGGGTTCTTTAGCACTGAGCCTGAGTAATTTGTCTGCGAGACAAAGGTGAATGGCATCCTGAAATTACCTGTTCTATAGCTGAATGAGCTGCGATCAGTCGAAAACAGGGATGGTGACGTCAGCTCTTCAAGATGGTGGACGCTGGCTTCCTCTGTGGTCTGACCGGTATGGAGAACGGAATTGGACCGCATCCATCCCCTTCTCAATCCCAGAATTCAGCACTGAGCACAGTAATTGCATAGCTGGCAGGAGCCCATAGAATCCGCACCACTGTATATTTGCGATGCTATCTCGTCGTTTCCCAGTGCGCGCCACAGACTCTAGCTACAGGGCAATTTGCTGAATAAGCAGCATGACCCTCCGTGCGGACAAATCACTCGCGTTTGAGCCCCCGTAGCTGATCCTCGTGAGATGGATATATGTCCACTAGGTTGTGGAGCACCCCAAATTTGCTGGAAATTCCTAACAAGATAGGTTTTAGCCGTTCTAACTCGTAATTCTCCCGCACAGTGACGCGGTACATGGGGATAATGCACTCCATTCGCCGCCATCATGTGATCCCCCAAAGTTATTTTCAGTACTAGGAAAAAAATATGTATTTCAGGTGGAGGAATATTTCTGAGAATAATCTTGTGAAAAGTTGATTATAAATCCACATACATGAATATGAATGAATTTAGGGAGGGTATAAAAAAATATACTAAATATTTTTAAAAATCTGGAGAGTGAATATATATATATATATATATATATATATATATATATATATATATATATATATACACACAGACACACACACACACACAGAGACATTAAAAAGTAGCATTATGTATGTGAATTGAAATTCACCATGAAATATATATCATCCACAGATCCAAAAATATTAATTTTAATGTACATGGATTTATGTTGTTCAACTAAGAAGCTCACACATATGTTGAATTTTCAGTTCCAACAGCATTAAGTAGGAGTGATCTCTTCTCACAATTTGTATCTGCCAAGCCAGCCACCTCACCAAATGTACGACTGATACCAGGTAGAATTCTATATGTGCTTATAAAAATACATGTGATGAATAGGCTACAGAGAAAGGGAGACAGTTATTCACATATTTGTTAACTTTTAAAACACATGGAGAACTATTTCAATTAAAATTGGCTTGATTTATAACACCTACCATTTATCATATGAAAGGCAAGTCCAATTATACACCATGCCTCCTGTGAAACTCTTGTATTTGTATTCTCTTTGGGTTATTATTCTCCATCAAATTAGGATAAGAAGTCAAAGTCTAGTAGGGTATGTGTTAGTGTCAGGGATTCAGTATTTCGAATGGAAAATTGGAAAATGTATCCAATGTGTATGCAAATATGTGCTACACAAATATCTTCCCACTCTCATTCAGAACAATGCCTTGACATTACCTTCGCCCTACATAAGACACAAATAGAGGAGAAGATTTAGAAAATCTGTGAATACATATGTGGAATGGAAAATGCTCAGAAGTTCACAAATTTGGAAGTGGTAGAGGAGTTTCCAAAAGGGACAGGGTAATCACTCCAAAAACATGAAGTTCTGCCAGCTTAACATCTGAAGAAACTGCCTCTGAGGTTGGGCAATGAAATATATGCTGTTGTCAGAAGCATTAGCTTCATATGTAGTGAGACCATCAAATCTGGTTCTGCATCTATGTGACCTGGAGGACATGGTTTCTTATTTTCCAATGAACATGAGGCAGCAGTGCTGAATTTTCTAGTTGTAGGTACACTGTGGCCACTGGTGTCTCCCCTTGTGGACTGTAAATTCATTTGGTCATCCTCCACTTTCGTGGTGTTTCTTGCTGCTGCACTGGGAGTTTGGTATTGCTTCATTAAATACAAGGGTTCAACTGGGACACAGTGCTGAAGTGAGTTCTGTCAAGTGTGGTGGGTCGGGTTCTGCAGGAGAATGCACCAACCAGGCTTCTATCCCACATAGCTTGCCCCATTGACCATAGCAACCTGATTCTGAACATTGCCCTGAAACCTCTCCATATAACAATATGCTTTTACATATAAGGTTCTACTGACTGCAAAATGTCAGTCACAATCCATTTGGAAGCCAATGTCAGATCCACATGCCCCCACCACAGATGTTTTATCACACACCTGCCAACCACTGGTCTAGTACAACTACTCAGCATGATCCAACTTACTGGAATCTCTGTTCTACACCATTTTCATAAAACCCAGTCAATCAGGGCACTGTCCTGTATACTCATGATCAGCAACAGGACATCCAAATGTTCTCCAGTGCTACCCGGTCATGGGAATTTCAAAAATTTCATGTTATTGATCTAGCCAATTTTCAAGGATGAAGTTGGAGGCATTGTGGATTTCAATTCACTCAGAAACCATTAAATGGTGAGGAAGCTCATTTCAATGAAAACTCTGGAGAATTCTTACAGGCAAGGCTTCCAAAAGTGCCCCAAAGTCAGATTAAGCCAGGCCCATTGAGGTCTACAATGTATGGTCCATGTGTGTTTTGACACTCAAATATGGCTGCCAAGTCTTTAAGAATAATATCATGTGATATCCTGGCTGAGATTCCCTGTCCTCTGTGGAAAGTCAACTTGGGCTTAGATGTCAATTTCCAAAGGCAACTCTCATGCATGGCCATTTAAAATTCCAACACAATTCCTGGCAATAATTCTCTGAGATCAGTAAAGAACTCAGTCTCTAAGGGGCATCACACCAGAGTGCAAGCCTAGTTTGACCCAGTGATCTCTTCCAACCGCCAGACAAATGTCCACAATTAAAACCAAAACACTCTCACATGGCCCTCATCTTCTTCCATGTAGACACTCATCATATCCTCTGGCTGGAGGTTTCCATTAGTGACGCAGCCCACGACAGTGTCCAAAATAAGCTCCCTGCCCCTCATTTGCCTAAAGTCAGGGTAGCCTGGACTCTCTTCCTGTGAACCAGGAGTGATCAAATAGGCCTGCCTTTAATATTGCTTGGCTTCTCCAACTTGAGGCCTTCTAGCTTTGGGGTTTAGATTCTTTAAGTGAATTGGAGTCATGAAAATCAAGCCCCTATGGCCTAGCCTCTGCAGGGCTTTGAAGAACACATTTGACCCAAAGAATCCCTATTCTCACTTGATGGATATCAGGAACCTACCAGAGGAAGGCAAGAGAGTTCATCAAAAATATATGATCTTTTTGCCATTTTGGTTTTGGATGCACACATGGGATCTATCTTTAGATCCATCAGGTGCTGAGAATCTAAGCCACAGCCTCACACAGGGCCAACAGGCTGATTCAGACATATCCCAATCCTAAGCAATTAAGCAAAGAGCCACAGGTGATGCCCATTCATTTCCATTTGAAAACTCTTTTTTTCAGGCTTCACAAAGTGGTGGCTTGAGGCAAAAAACTTCCTGACATTCAACAGAACAATAGGTAAGCAAAAGGACCAAAGCAGGGTTTCTCCACTGAGACTTTCCTGGTCAACAGATATCTGAGATTTCTGAGATGCTAGCCATTTCCTTCAGCTATCCATTACATAGCCATGTCACAGATCTTGGAGGTGGTACAAATCTTGGACACAAAACCATGATACTATTCTGGAGAGTGGCCAGAATTGAGAGAGAAAACAGGAAATTAGGAATCTTGTAGGTGTTGCCCATCCATAAGGCAAGCCAGAGTCCACTCATGAATTGGGCAGGAATAATGCTGGGAAGCTTTCTACTAGACAGGACACATCCATTGATGCATTGTCTTTTCTAATATCTACAACAATGGACTCAGTGGGATACACACACATAGAAACACTCGCCTTGTCAAAGGACTTAATAGAAATATTCCACTCCATACCAAATAAACCGCCTTTCCTACCTATTCTCAGAACATGAGACAAAACCACAAACTCACACCCATACCCACAAAGGCACCTCCTTCCCCCTAGTAGGTCTGTGACTCCCCGGAGTGTCCTCTGACTGGTGGGCCATACTATGTTCCCCGGAAATGACCTCTTCTGTCTCAGATCATGTCTGCTTGGCAAACTCTGTGAAGTTCTCAAGAGTCAGCGGTGAGACACTACCTGCTTTCTCAGGAAAAGCCCCTCTTCACAGGTTTCCTGGCATTTGGCCATCCTCACATCTGTAGGTACCAAGAAAGACTGACTCTGTCCTTGGTAATTCCAAACATGTGAGACCACTGGGACTAGAACAGGGACTGTCTCTGGGTGCCTGGCTTCCTGGATCCCAAGTTCAGAGAGTTCCCTCACCAAGGAAGTGAGGTGAGATCACTTCCTTCAGGATCTGAATGATGTCACTGCCTTGGCAACCACTTTGTCCTAACAGTTGCTTCCAAAAGTACCATGAGGTGGAGGCTGCCCCGATTTTCATGGGACACTTTCTCTAGTTAGAATGCTGTATCAACCATAAGCTCCCGGGAACAGCTTCCACACAGGACTGGTTTGGTCCATGTTCTATACATTAAGAAGAGAGAGACTGATTCAGACACAACCCTTCATCCTTACCAGAATGATTGCCATGGAAGATAACTTTTGCTTTCTGAGGTACTTCATAGCTGCCTTCATCTTCACCAGGGATCATTTCTGCATGAACATTTGAGTTTCTCAGCAGGTGAAGATCCCCTGGATTCCTGTAGTTTAATACCCACACAGTTCCTGCTCTCCTGCAAAGTTAGTGTATGGTTAGGTTTAATAATATTTTCGATTTGGGTTAGGAATCATTCTGCAGGATGAATAATGGGATTGGGAACCTGCGATATTTATAAGAATATATAGGTGAAATATATGTATGAAAACGGGAATCTAAGAAAGATTTGAAGCCCAGAAGGGCATTGGGCCCTTGGTTTGGATACTTAGTGTTGAATTATGTTCTGTACAATTGTCTCAGTTAAATCGAAATACAATGGCATAGGACCTAGTACCTTGGATGATTGAATGTAGAAGAGAACATCCAGTCAAAAAGGGATAGTCGGTAGGATTAGGAAGATAGTCAGTAGTTTTAGGAAGAAGAGTGAGTATATGATTTGGAATAAAAAGCTTCTTTAGCAATAGGGTTTCGTTTAGAGAGTGAATGAAAATGTAAGCACATGTGAAGAGTCAGCCAAAATGATGAACTGGGGAAAATATGTAGGAAAGCATGTGTCAATAGAGACATTACGAAATCAGGCAATGTATAAAGTGAGTGATAGGATTAGACATTTTCAACAGGCTTGAGTTTGAATATATAATCATAGGAAAAAACAAATATGTCGTCACAAATGGGAATGACATTTGAGAGCATTAGGCAGCCTGGACATGGATGCTATTAGTTATCATCATTCACTTTCCTTTTAGGCTTTGGTACAATCATAAGTGTGACATTTTATTTTTTTTTTTGTTCAGAATATTACTATGATAAAATGTATATGTAGATTAGGTGACATGAGTATTTCTTTCACCATTTCTGGGAGCAATAATTTGAAGATGTATACATTAGTATTAGGGGCACAAAGAGGTGTAACCTGTTTCTATGAATATAGAGATAATGCATGAATAGACCATACTATGAATAAATAACATAACTGATTCCTCTTTAAATAATGGATTGAATTTATATGTGAAAATATATAAGAAATCTTATATTGATATACAATCATTCATTCCAACCAGTTATATATCTAATGGTAATATTAGGATTATGGTTTATGATGAATGGTGTTTGAGTTTTGCTTTATAAGTGATGATGTTAAACAAAAATAATGTGTTTGGAAAGAAGTCTCATGAAAAGACTAGTCAAGAAACATGGAGGAATGCATGTGTTCTGAATCAGGAAGTGATTGATCGTGAAACAAATTCCTATTAATTTTCTAATTTGTGACTGAAATATATATCCTATGATGTGCATAAACTGAAGACATAGTAACGTACAAGTGTTGAAGAAAAATGAAAGTCAAAATACACATCATGTCCCCTAGGAATCTACTTGCATTCATTTTAAACTGGCTAAGTAACTGTAGAAATATTAGGGTTTGTATGCACCATTCACTGAATTTAGTTTTCAGTACTAGGAAACAATATGTATTGCAGGTGGATGATTATTTCTGAGAATAATCTTGTGGAAAGTTGATTATAAATCCACAGATATGAATATGAATGAATTTAGGGAGTGTATAATAAGACACATATATTTCATATTTTATATTTTGAAAAATCTGGAGAGTGTATATATATATATATATATATATATATATATATATATATATATATATATATATATACACACACACACACACACACACACACACGCACATGCACAGATATTAAAAAGTAGCAATACAGGAGATCCATTATGAAGGCAGGCATGGAGAAATCAAGTCTATGATCTCTTCAGCTGCACGGGCATAGGGAGTCGTAAACTGTCTAAATGCTGTTTGCTCAGAATCACTAGGCAATGTTGACCTGTTGTGAATCTGGGGCGAACAGTCTGGGCCCCTCAGAACACACACAGAGCCCGGATTGGCTGCATTCAAGCTTAGATTCGTCTGGTTTTTGTGACTCAGCACTAACATTCCCGCTGAAATAACTGGTCGGTCTTTCTGAATTGACAGAGTTAAAAGACAACTGAGCCTTCATAGGCAGTGGCCACAGGATTGAAATGGGGCTTGGGAGATATAGTCAGGACCCACCTGTTGCATTGGTCACCCAGCAAAGGGAACGAATGGTCACCATTTTAATGGGATACGACCATGGCAGAGAACTGACATTACAGGCGGAGGAGATAACTTCATTGAAACCAACGCAACAAGTGTGTAATCCCATTGCCATCTCTCTCAAAACAATGGGGAAACCTCAAGGGCCCTTCCCAGCTCTGCCGTAATGGCCCCTCCCAGGTCTCCCAGGAGCGCGATAGCCAGACCTAGGGAATCAGGATTGGCTCGGGACTCGCGGCGTGGAATTCCCGGCTACCACTCCCACCAGTGCTGACAATTGAGGTCTCTTACACCACCTACCGGGGGCATGGCTCCCGGAGGACAAGAAAATTCGCTGGGGGTTCTCAGGCCAAAGCTCTACAAACTTAGGGTCTGAGGGAGGCAAACAGGGAGAGTGTGCCCAGGCGTTCATTAAAACAGGGCTACCAGGAGCAGAGGCCTGGCGTGTAACCAGTATTGTGGTGAGCGTCAAAGGTGAGCGGGGCCTGGCTTGAGGAAGCACAAGAGAAGGCCCTAAGCACTCAGGATTGGAGACCCGCCCAGTCTGGGAGGAAGAGCTGCTGCACAGTGATTGGTTCCCGCTAATTGAGAGGAGAATCTTGGCCCAGTGCACACAGCTCCACCTACTGGAAGAGAAGTAAATTGAACTCTAGGACTGCATGTATTAATATTATTATTTTATTTGTATTCTTTTCTTTTTCTTTGATTTTCATTTTTGTTGTTGTTCTTTAACTTTTTTAATGTTTTTATTTTTTTTAATTTTTTATTTTATTATTATTATTATTATTTTAAATTTTAATTTTCATTTTTAAATTATCATTATTACTTAAAATTTTCTTTATTTTCTATTTTTTTCTTTTGTCTTTTCATTTCTTTTCAATTTTGTTATACCCCCTTCCTTGAATTCTACCTGCCTACTCTCATTCTCCTTAGTGACTTCTTCCCTTCCCTTTTAATATCTTTCCTTCCAAGCATCAAATTAATTTATAAGAGTAAGCAGTAACTCAGTAGTCAAACAGAACAAGAAGTAACATGAGAAGCATAAAAAAGCAAGGAAGAAAAAAAGTGCAAACAATGAAGGACAGCCTAAATATTCAAGAGCATCTAGAGTCATCAGAAAAATGGTCATATAAAGAACTCAAGGAATACCTTAGACAGATGGAATGGAACCTTAAAGAGGATACGAGACAACAAAAACAGTGAAAGAACGCATTGAAAATGAATTACATAAACAGATAAAATAAGAAATTAAGCATCTTTATCAGGAGATAGAGATTATTAGAAAAATCAAACAATAATTCTAGAAATGAAGGAAATGATAAACCAAATTAAAAACTCAATTGAGAGTATCACTAACAGAGTGGAGCAAGTAGAAGACAGAATGTCAGATAATGAAGACAAAATATATCATCTTGAAAAAAAACTCTAGCCAAGAAAGAAATGCTGTAAAAAATTATGAGAAAACATCCAAGAGATATGGGATAACATAAAAAAAAAAACTTATGAGTCATCCGGAAAGAGGAAGGTACAGAGATTCAAACCAAGGGAATGAGTAACCTGCTGAATGAAATAATTAGAGAAAACTTTCCAGAAATAAAAATGGAAACAGATAAACAAATTGTAGATGCTTACAGGACACTGAGCACACAAAATCACAGTAGACCCATGCCAAGACACATTGTTATGAAGATATCCAATATACAAAACAAAGAGAAAATATTAAAAGCTACCAGAGAAAGGAGGCAGATTACAATCAGGGGTAAACCAAAAAGGTTAACAATGGATTTTTTTATCACAGATGCTGGAAGTGAGAAGATCCTGCAACAACGTACTTCAAACACTGAAAGACAATGGATGCCAACCAAGAATTATGTATCCAGCAAAATTAAGCTTAATGTAAGACAACGAAATAAAAATATTTCATGATAAACAAAAGCTAAAAGAATTTGCAGCCAGAAAACCAGCATTGGAAAGCATCTGGAGCAAAACACTACACAAGGAAGAAATGAAAATCAACAACGAAAACCATCAGTGGGAAGTGCCTCAGTAATGACAGAGGGCGGGGAAAAGCTAATCATGGAGAAACAATCTAATTTAAAAAAAAAGATATAGGCAAACATGGGTGGCAGTACAAACCATATATCAATAGTAACTCTAAACGTTAATGGCTTAAACTCTCCAATAAAGTGACATAGGCTTGTAACTTGAATTAAAAAAAAAAAAAAATCGAACAATATGTTGCCTCCAGGGGACACATCTGAATGGAAAAGACATACACAAGCTGATGGTGAAAGATTGGGAAAATTTATACCATGCACACAGACCTTGTAAGCAAGCAGGGGTGGCCATCCTCCTATCGAATAAAATCGACCTCAAGACTAATTTAATCAAAAGGGATAAGGAAGGACATTATATACTGTTAACAGAAACCATTCACCGACAAGACATAACAATTATCAATATTCATGCAGCAAATAATGGTGCTGCGACGTTCATAAAACAAATTCTCCTCAAGTTCAAGAATCAAATAGACCACAATACAATAATTATGGGTGACTTCAACTCACCTCTCTCACCTTTGGACAGATCCTCCAAACAAAAGTTGAATAAAGGAACTATAGAACTCAATATCACAATCAATACCCTAGACTTAACTGACATATATACAATGTATCAACCATCATCAAGTGGATATACTTTTTTCTCAGCAGCACATGGATCCTTCTCAAAAATAGACCATATGTTATGCCATAGGGCAACCCTCAGTAAATATAAAGGGGAGGAGATAATACCATGAATTTTTTGTGATCATAATGGAATGAAACTGGAAACCAATGATAAAAGAAAAAAGAAAAAATCATACATCACCTGCAAAATGAACAATATGTTACTGAATGATCAATGGGCAACCCTCAGTAAATATAAAGGGGAGGAGATAATACCATGAATTTTTTGTGATCATAATGGAATGAAACTGGAAACCAATGATAAAAGAAAAAAGAAAAAATCATACATCACCTGCAAAATGAACAATATGTTACTGAATGATCAATGGGTTACAGAAGACATAAAGGAGGAAATAAAAAAATTCTTCGAGATAAATGAAAATACAGACACAACATATCAGATTCTATGGGACACAATGAAAGAAGTTTTAAGAGGTAAATTCATTGCCTGGAGGTCATTCCTCAAAAAAAGAAAAAAAAAACAACAAATAAATGAGCTCACACTTTATCTCAAAGCCCTAGAAAAGGAAGAGCAAAACAACAGCAAATGTAGCAGAAGGCAAGAAATAATTAAAATCAGAGCGAAATTGAAACAAAAGAAACTATTGAAAAAATTAACAAAACTAAAAGATGGTTCTTCGAAAAGATAAATAAGATCGACAGACCCTTAGCCGTGCTAACGAAGAGAAGAAGAGAGAGAACTGAAATTACTAACATACGGGATGAAAAAGGCAATATCACAACAGATGCAACATAAATACAGAAGAAAATTAGAAATTATTTGGAAAACTGTATTCCAATAAAATAGAAAATAGTGAAGACATCGATAAATTTCTTAAGTCATATGATTTGCCCAGACTGAGTCATAAAGGAACACACAATTTAAACAGACCAATATCAATGGATGAAGTAGAAGAAGCAATCAAAAGACTACCAACCAAGAAAAGCCCAGGACCGGATGGGTATACAGCAGAGTTTTACAAAACCTTTAAAGAAGAATTAATACCAATACTTTTCAAGTTATTCAGGAAATAGAAAAACTGGGAGCTCTGCCAAATTCATTCTATGAGGCCAACATCACCCTGATTCTGAAACCAGACAAAGACACCTCAAAGAAAGAAAACTACAGACCAATATCTCTGATGAACCTAGATGCAAGAATCCTAATTAAAATTCTGGTGAATTGAATAGAAAGGCACATCAATAAAATTGTGCACCATGATCAACTAGGATTCATCCCTGGGATGCAAGGCTGGTTCAATATACGGAAATCAATAAATGTTATTCACAACATCATTGGACTTAAAGATAAGAACCATATGATCATCTCGATAGATGCAGAAAAACCATTCAACAAAGTAGAGCATTCCTTTATGTTCAAAACATTTTAAAAACTAGGGATAACAGGAACTTACCTCGACATTGTAAAAGCTATCTATGTTAAGCCTCAGGCTAGCATCATTCTGAATGGAGAAAAGTTGAAGGCATTCCCTTTAAAATCTGGAACAAGACAGGGATGTCCTCTATCACCACTTCTATTCAATATATTTCTCGAAAAAACTGGCCAGAGCAATTAGAGAGATGAAAGACATTAAAGGCATAAAAATAGGAAAAGAAGAACTTAAATTATCACTATTTGCAGATGACATGATTCTATACATAGAAGACCCAAAAGGGTCTACAGAAAAAACTACTAGAACTAATAAATGAATGCAGCAATGTGGCAGGATACAAAATCAACATGCATAAATCAAAGGCATTTCTGTATATTAGCGACAAAACTTCTGAAACAAAAATGAGTCCAAACACTGCATTCCCAATTTCCTCAAAATAATTAAATACTTGGGAATCAACCTAACAAAAGAGGTGAAAGATTTATATAATGCAAACTACAGAACCCTAAAAAGAGAAATAGAATAAGATCTTAGAAGATGGAAAAATATACCCCGTTCATGGATAGCCAGAACTAACATCATCAATATGGCGATATTACCAAAAGTTCTCTATAGGTTTAATGCAATGCCAATCAAAATCCCAAAGGAATTTTTTGTAGAAATAGATAAAGCAATCATAAAATTCAAATGGAAAATTAAAAGACCCAGAATAGCAAAAGCAATTCTAAGCAGGAAGTGTGAATCAGGCAGTATAGCAATACCAGATTTCAAACTATATTACAGAGCAATCATAATAAAAACAGCATGGTACTTGTACGAAAACAGGTGGGTGGACCAATGGTACAGAATGGACGACACAGAGACTAATCCAAAAAGCTACAACTATCTTATATTTGATAAAGGAGCTAATGGCCTGCAATGGAGGAAGGATAGCATCTTCATTAAATGGTGTTTGGTAAACTGAAAATCCATATGCAACAAAATGAAACTGAATCCCCTCCTCTCGCCATGCACAAAAGTTAACTCAAAGTGGATCAAGGAGCTAGATTCAAATCAGAGTCTCTGCGTCTGATAGAAGAAAAAGTTGGCTCCGATCTACATATTGTGTGGTCAGGCTCCGAATTCCTTAATAGGACACCCATAAAACAAGAGTTAATAACAAGAATCAAGAAATGGGACTTACTTAAACTGAATTTTTTTTTTCTCAGAAAGAGAAACAATAAGAGAGGTAAATATGGAGCCTACATCATGGGAACAAATTTTTAGTCCTCACCCTTCACATGGAGCCCTAATATCTAGAGTATACAAAGTATACAAATAACTCAGAAAATTATACAATAAGATAACCAATAACCCAATGGGCCAAGGACCTGAACAGAAACTTCTCGGAGGAGGACATAGAATCAATTAACAAGTACATGAAAAAATGCTCTCCATTTCTAGCAGTAAGAGAAATGCAAATAAAAACCACCCTAAAATACCATCTCAATCCAGTGAGATTGGCAGCCATTATGAAGTCAAACAACAACAAGTGCTGGCGAGGATGTGGGGAAAAGGGTACTCTTGTACATTGCTGGTGGGACTGAAACTGGTGCAGCGAATTTGGAAAGCAGTATGGAGACTCCTGTGAAAGCTTGGAATGGAAGCACCATTTGACCCAGCTATTGCCCTTCTTGGACTATTCCCTGAAGACCTTAAAAGAGCGTACTACAGGGATACTGCCACATCAATTTTCATAGCAGCACAATTCACAATTGCTACACTGTGGAACCAACCCAGATGCCCTTCAATAGATGAATGAATAAAAAAATGTGACTTTTATATACTATGGAGGATTACTCAGCACTAAAATATGCCAAAATAATGGAATTTGCAGGGAAATGCATGGCACTAGAGCAGATTATTCTTAGTGAATCTAGCCAATCCCTAAAAAACAAATACCAAATGTCTTCTTTGATATAATGAGAGCAACTAAGAACAGAGCAGGGAGGAAGAGCATGAAGAAAAGATTAACATTAAGCAGAAACATGAGGTGGGAGGGAAAGGGAGAGAAGAGGGAAATTGCATGGTAATGGAGAGAGACACTTATTGTTACACAAAATTACATATAAGAGGTTGTGGGAAAATAAACAAGGAGAGAAATGAATTACAGTAGGTATGGTAGAGAGAAAAGATGGGAAGAGAAGGGAGGGGGTATAGTAGAATATAGGAAAGGTAGCAGAATACAACAGTAACTAATAGGGCATTATGTAAAAATGTGGATGTGTAACTGATGTGATTCTGCAATCTGTATTTGGAGTAAAAATGGGAGTTCATACCCCACTTGAATCTAATGTATGAAATATGATATGTCAAGAGCTTTGTAATGTTTTGAGCAACCAATAAAAAAAAGTAGCGATATATATGCCAATAGAAATTCATCATGAAATATATATAATCCACAGATTGAAAAATATTAATTTTACTGAACATGAAATTATGTATAATGTTATTCAACTAGGATGCTCACCCATAGGTTAAATTTTCAGTTCCAACAGCGTTTAGGAGGAGTGATCTCTTCTCTCAATTTGCATCTGCCAATTCAGCCACCTCACAAGTGTGTACGAGTGATATCAGGTAGGATTCTATATGTGCATATAAAAATACATGTGCTGAATAGGCTACAGAGAAAGGGAGACAGGGATTCATATATTTGTTAATTTTAAAAACACATGTAGAACTATTTCAACAAAAAATTGACTAGATTTATAACACCTACAAAATATAATGCAAAAGGCAATTCCAACTATACACCATGCCTCCTTTGAACTGCTTGTGTTTCTTTTCTTTTTGGGTTATTTTTCACCATCATATTAGGATCATTAGTCAGAGTCTAGTAGGGTATGGGTTAGTGTCAGGGATTCAGTATTTCAAATGGAAAATTGAAAAATGAATCCAAAGTGTATGTAAATATGTGCTACACAAAAATCTTCTCACTCATATCCAGAACAATGCCTTGACATTACCTTCACCCAAGTAAGACACAATTATAGTAGAAAAGTGTGAAAATCTATGAATACATATATGGAATGGAATATCCTCGGGAGTTCACAACCTTGGAGGTGGTAGAGGCGTTTCCAAAAGTAAAGGACAGGGTAAACACTCCACAAACAAAGAGCTCTGCTGGCCTAAGACTTCTTGGAATACTGCCTCTGAGGTTGGGCACTTGAAATATATGTTGTTGTCATGAGCTTTGGCTTCCTTTGTAGTGAGATCATAAAAGCTGGGTCTGCTTCTATGTGACCTGGAAGACATGATTTCTTATTTTCCAATGAACATGAGGCAGCAGTGCTCAATTTTCTCTTTGTAGGTAAACTATGTCCACTGGAGGCTAAGTGTCTCCCGGTGGGGACTGTGAAGACATTTGATCATCCTCCACTTTTCGTGGTGTTTCTTGCTGCTACACTGGGAATTTGGTACTTGCTTCACACAATATAAGAAGTTCATCTGGGATACAGTGCTGGAGCGTGTTCTGTCACGTGGGGTGGGTTAGCGTCTGCAGGAGAATGTACCAACCAGTCTTCTATCCCACATTGCTTGTCCCAATAACCATAGCAACCTGATTATGAACATTGCCCTGAAACCTCTCCACATAACAAGATGCCTTTACCTACAAGGGAATGGGGGCTGCGCCATATCAGTCACAAGCCATTTGTAAGCCGATAGCCGATCCACATGGCCCCACCTTGATGTTTCATCACATACCTGCCCACCACTACTCTAGGCCCACTACTCACCAGGCTCCAAATTCCTGGCATCTCGTATTCTACACCATTTTCATGAAACCCAGTCAAACAAGGCACTGTCTGGTATACACATGATCAGCAACAGGACATCCAAAGTTTCTGCAGTGCCACCTGGTCATGGGAATTTCAAAACTTTTATGGTATTTATCTAGCAATTTTTCAAGGATGAAGTTACAGGCACTGTGGGTTTCAATTCATTCAGGAACCGTTAAGTGTTGAGAAAGCTCATTTCAATGAATGCTCTGGAGAACTTTAAAGTCAAGGCTTCTCAAAGAGTTGCCAACAGGTAACATGAAGCCAGGCCAATTGACGTCTACAATGTGAGGTCCATGTGTGTTTTGAATCTCACCTATGGCTACCAAGTCTTTCAGAATAAAATCATGTGATATCCTGGCTGAGATACCCAGGCCTCTGTGGAAACCCACCCTGGGCCAAGATCTCAGTTTCCAAGAGTGAGTCTCATGCGTGGCCTCCTAAAATCCCAACACAATTCATGGCAATACTTCTCTGAGGTCAGTTCCAGAACTCAGTCTCTAAGGGTAAATCATACCAGATTTCAAGCCCAGGTGGACCCAGTCATCCCTTCCAACTGCCACAAAAATGACCAAAATTAAAATGAAATCACTCCCACAGGGCCATAATCTTTTTCCTTGTAGACACTCATCATAACCTCTAGCTGGAGGTTTCAATGAGCACAAGGTAGTGTCCAAAATAAGCTCACTAGCCCCTCATTTGCCTAAAAACATGGTGGCCTGAACACTATTCCTGTGAACCAGGAGTGATCAAATATTCCTGCTGTTAAAGTGTTCCGCTTCTCCAATTTGAGGCCTACTGGCTGAAGCCTATAAATTCTTGATGTGATTTGGAGTCATGAGAAAACCCAAGCACATGTGGGCTAGCCTCTGCAGGGATTTCAAAGACTCATTTGACCCTAAGGATCCCTATTCTCACTTGATGGAGGTCAGGAACCTAAAACAAGAAGGCAAAAATATTCATCCACAATGACTTCTCTTTTGGTCATTTTGGTTTTGGAACCACATGGGATCTTTCTTTAGATCCATCAGGTGCTGAGAATCTAAGCCACAACCTCATTCAAGGACAAGAGGCTGATTCAGACACATTCCATTCCAAAGCAATTAAGCAAAGAGCCACAGGTGATGTCCATTCATTTCCATATGAAAACAGTCTGCTTAATGCTACACAACTGGGTGGCCTGAGGCAAAGACTTTCCTGATATTCAGGATAATAGAAACAGAAGTAAGCAAATGGCCCAAAGAAGGGTTTCTCCACTGAGACATTACTGGTCACACTGATATCTGAGTTTTCTGAGATGCTCCCATTCCCTTAAGCTATCCAGTACATGGCCATGTCACAGAGCCCTGTGGTGTTACATATCTGGGACTCAAAACCATGAGCCTATTCTGGAGAGTGGCTGGAAAACACGAAGAAAACAGGAACTTAAGAAGATAGTAGATGTTGCCCATCCATAAGGCAAGCTGCAGTCCATTCATCAATTGGGCAGTAAGAATGTGGGGAAGCTTTCAACTAGGGACAACGCTTCCATTGATGCATTCTCTTTTCTAATGTCTACAACAATGGATACACTGGGATACACAGACATAGAAACACTCACCATGTCAAAGGACTTACTAGAAATAGTCCACTCCAAACCAAATAAACCACCTTTCCTAGCTATTCTCAGAACATCAGAAAAAACCACAAACTCACACCTACAACAGCAAAGGCGATTCTTTCACCCAAGTAGGTCTGTGATTATCCGAAGTGTCTTCTGACTGGTGGGCCATATTATGTTCCCCCCAAAATGGCCTGTCCTATTTCAGACCTGGTCTCCTTGGCCAATTCTGTGAAGTTGTCAGGAGCCAGTGGTTCGCCACTACCTACTTTCTCAGGAAAGGCCCCTCTTCCGAGCTCTGCTGGAATTTGGCCATCCTCACATCAGTAGGTACCAAGAAAGACTGACTATGTCTTTGGGAAAAACAAATAAGTTAGCCCACTGGGACTCGGAGTGAGACTGACTCTGGGTGCCTGGCTTCTGGGATCCCAAGTTCAGAGAATTCCATCACCAAGGAAGTGAAGTGAGGTCACTTCTTTCAGGAACTGAATATGGTCACTGCCTTGGTAACCACTTTGTCCTAACAGTTGCTTCCAAGGTTCCTATGAGATGGAGGCTGCCCGAACATCCTGTGACACATTCAGAAGTTAGAATGGTATATCAACCATAGGCACCCAGGAACAGCTCTCCACACAGGCCTGCATAGGTCCATCTTCTCTACTTTAAGAAGGCAGAGGCTGATTCAGACACATCAATTCTTCCTGACCAGGTTGTTTGCCATGGAAGATGACTATTGCTCTCTCAGGTCCTACATAGCTGCCTACATATTCTCCAAGGATCCTTTCTCCATGGATCTTTTAGGTTCTCAGCAGGTGGAAGATAATCTACATTCCTATATTGTAAGACCCACTCTGTCCCTGCTCTTCTGTAAGTTGTATTGAAGGAAGAGTGTATGGTTAGGGTTAATAATAGGTTTGATTTGGGTTACGAATCATTCTGCAGGATGAATAATGGCATTGGCAACCTGTGGTATTTACAAGAGTATATATGTGAAATATAACTATGAAAGCAGAAATCTAGGTAAGATTTGAAGACCAGAAGGGCATTGGGGACTTGAGTGGGATACTTTGCTTTGAGTTATGTGCTGCACAGATGTCTCAAATAAATCAATATACACTGGCATCAAACCTTGTACTTTGGATGATTGAATGTTGAAGAGAAAATCCAGTCAAAAAGCGATAATCGGTAGGATTAGGAAGGTAGTCGGTAGGTTTAGAAAGAAGAGTGAGTATAGGATTTGGACCAAAAGTTCTTTAGCAATAGGGTTTTGGGTAGAGAGTGTATGTAAATGTCAGTACATGTGAAGAGTCAGTCACAATGATGAACTGGGGAAAACATGTAGGAAAGCAGATATCAATAGAGACATTAGGAAATCAAGCAAAGTATAAAGTGTGTGATAGGGTTAGACATTTTCAACAGGTTTGAGGTTGAATATATAATATTAGGAAGAAACAAATATGTAGTCACCAATAGGATTGATATTTGAGAGCATTAGGCAACCTGGACATGGATGTTTTTAGTAATCCATGCTCACTTTCTATTTAGGCTTTGGTACAATTGTAAGTGTGACCTTTGCTTTTGGTGTCCAGAATATTTCTGTGATAAAATGTGTATGTAGATCAGGTGACATGAGTATTTCTTCCACCATTTCTTGGAGCAATATTTTGAAGACTTATAAATTAGTATGGTCGTACAAAGAGGTGTACCCTATTTCTATGAATATACACATAATGCATGAATAGACCATACTGTGAATAAATAATATAACTGGATCCACTGTAAATAATGGATTGAATAGATATCTGAAAATATATAAGAAATGTTATATTGATATACAATCATTCATTCCAACCAGTTATATATCTAATGATCATCTTAGGGTTATGGTTTATCATGAAGGGTTTGTGAGTTTTGTTTCAAAATTGATTATGGAAATCAAAAATAATATATTTGGAAAAAAGTCTCATGAATAGACCAGTAAAGAAACATAGAGGAATACATGTGTTCTGGAGCAGGAAGTGATTGAAAGTGAAACAAATGCCTATAAATTTGCCAACTAGTGAATCAAATATATATTCTATGATGTACATAAACTGAAGAAATAGTAATGTACCAGTGTGGAATAAAAATTAACGTCAAAATACACATCATGTTCCATAGTAACCTACATGCATTGATGTTAAACTGGGTTAGTTAATGTAGACATATTAGGATTTGTATGCACCTTTCACTGAAGTTAGTTTTCAGTACTAGGAAACAAATATGTATTTTGGGTGGATGAATATTTCTAAGAATAATCTTGTGAAAAGTTGATTATTAATCCACATACATGAACATGAATGAATTTAGGGATTGTATATAAGACACATATATTTCATATTTTTAAAAATCTGGAGAGTATAAATATATATATATATATATATATATATATATATATATATACACACACACACACACACACACACACACACACACACACACACACAAACATAGACATTAATAAGTAGCAATATATATGCCAATCGAAATTCATCATGAAATATATATCATAAAGATGCAAAAACATTCATTTTACTGATCATGGGTTTATGTATTATGTTGTTCTACTGGGAAGCTCACCCATACGTTGAATTTTCAGTTCCAACAGGGTTTTGGAGGAGTGATCACTTCTCACACTTTGTATCTGCTATGTCATGTAATTCACAAGAATGTACGTGTGATACCATGCAGGATTCTATTTGTGCATATAAAAATACATGTGCTGAATAGGCTCCAGAGAATGGGAGACAGTAATTCACATATTTGTTACCTTTGAAAACACATCGAGAACTATTTCAATTAAAAATTGACTAGATTTATAACACCTACCCTTTATCATGCAAAAGGCAAGTCGAACTCTGAACTGCATGTACTTATATACTGTTTGGGTTATTTTTCTCCATCTTATTAGAATTAGTAGTCAGAGTCTAGTAGAATATGTGTTAGTGTCAGGGATTCAGAATTTCGAATGGAAAATAGGAAAATTAATCCAATGTGTATGCAAATATGTGCTACAACAAATCTTCCCACTCTCATCCAGAACCATGCCTTGACATTACTTTCACCCCAAGTAAGACACAATTAGAGAAGAAGAGTTACAAAATCTGTGATTACATTTCTGGAATGGAAAATGCTCAAGAGTGCACAAACTTCGAGGTGGTATAAGAGTTTCCAAAAATAAGGACAAAGTACACACTCCACAAACATGGAGCTCTGCTTGCCTAAAACTTTTTGAGAAACTGCCACTGAGGTTGGGCACTGAAATATAGGTTGTTGTCACGAGTTAAGCTTCCTTTGTAGTGAGAACCTCAAAGCTGGGTCTGCATCTATGTGACCAGGAGGACAAAGTTTCTTATTTTACAATGAACACGAGGCAGCAGTGCTGAATTCTCTCTTTGTAGGTAAACTGTGGCCACTGGGCGCTTAGTGTCTCCCCGTGTGGACTGTGAAGCCATATGGTCATCCTCCATTTCGTGGTGTTTCTTCCTGCTGCACTGGGAGTTTGGTATTTGCTTCACGAAATACAAGGAGTTCAACTGGGACAAAGTGCAAGAGGGAGTTCTGTCACGTGTGGTGGGTCAGGGTCTGCAGGATGATACAAGAACCAGGCTTCTATCCCACATAGCTTGACCCCTTGACCATAGCAACCTGATTCTGAACAATGTCCTGAAATATCTCCATATAACAAGTTGCCTTTACACGGAAGGTTCTGCTGGCTGCGCCATATCAGTCACAAGCCATTTGGAAGCCAATGGCAGATCCAAATGGCCCCACACATATGTTTTATCACATACCTGCCCAACACTGCTCTAGGCCCACTACTCAACAGAGTCCAACTTACTGACATCTCTGTTCTACACCATTTACATGAAACCCAGTAAAACAAGACACTGTCTGGAACATTCACGATGAGCAACATGTCCTCCAAAGGTTCTCCAGTGCCACCTGGTGATGGGAATTTCAAAAATTTCATGGTATTTATCTAGCCATTTTTCAAGGATGAAGTTGGAGGCACTGTGAGTTTCAATTCATTCAGGAACCATTAGATGGTTAGGAAGCTCATTTCAATGAAAGCTCTGGAGAACACTCACAGGTAAGGCTTCCCAAAGAGTGGTGAAAAGATCACATGATGTTTAGCTCATTTAGCTCTACAATGTGAGGTCCATATGAGTTTTGACTCTCAATGATGGGTGCCAAGTCTTTCAGAATAAAATCATGTGGTATCCTGGCTGAGAGGCCCAGTGCTCTGTGGAAAGCCACCCTGGGCATAGAACTCAGTTTCCAAGGGCGACAGTCATGCCTGGCTTTCTGAAACCTCAACACTATTCATGGCAATACTTCTCTGAGTTCAGTTGCAGAACTCAGTCTCTAAGGGAATCACACCAGAGTTCAAGCACATGTGGACCAAGTCATCTCTTCTAACCGCCACCCAAATGACCACAATTTAAATTAAAAGACTCCAACACACATAATAACCTCTGGCTAGAGTTTTCCATGAGGGGGACAGCTCAAGTCCGTGTCCCAAATAAGCTCTCTTGCACCTAAATTGCCTAATTCAGGGTGGCATGGACACCCTTCTTGTGAACCAGGAGAGATCAAATAGGCCTCCCATTAATACTGCTCCACTTCTTCAATTTGAGGTCAACTGACTGTGGGGTTTGGATTCTTTATGTGAATTGGAGTCTTGAGAAAACCCAAGCAACCATGGGCTAGCCTCTGCAGAGCTCTGAAGATCTCATTTTACCCAAAGGATCCCTATTCTGACTTGATGGAGTTCAGGAAAGTTACAGAGGAAGGCGAGAGACTTCATCCACAAGGACTGCTCTTTGGCCATTTTGGTTTTGGATGTACACATGGGATCTTTCTTTATATCCATCAGAAGGTGAAAAACTAAGCCACAGCCTCACACAGGGCAAATAGGCTGATTCAGACACATCCTCTGCAAAACAATTAAGCAAGGAACCACAGGTAATACCCATTCATTTCCATTTGAAAACTGTTTTCTTCAGGCTTCACAAAGTGGTGGCCTGCGGAAAAGACCTTCCTGACATTCAGGGCAACAGAAGAAAAGGTAAGCAAAAGGCCCCAAGCATGGTTTCTCCACTGAGACTTTACTGATCACACTGATATCTGAGTTTTCTGAGATGCTCGCCATTCCCTTTAGCTATCTAGCACATGGTCATTTCACAGAGCTTCGTGGTTGTACATATCTTAAACACAAAACCATGAGCCTATTCTGGAGAGTGGCCAGAATTCAGGAAGAAAACAGGATCTTAGGAAGATAGTAGGTGTTGTCCATCAATAAGGCAAGCTGCAGTCCATTAATTAATTGGGAAGGATGAATGCTGGGAAGCTTTCTACCTGACAGGACATATTCATTGATGCATTCTCTCTTCTAATGTCTACAACCATGGGCGCAGTGGGATACACTGACATAGAAACACTCGCGTTGTCAAACGACTTACTAGAAACCGTTCACTCCAAACAAAACAAACCTTCTTTCATACCTATTCTCAGAACATGACACAAAAACCACAAACTCACACCCACATCACAAAGGCACCTCCTTCCCCCATGTAGGTCTGTGACTATCCGGAGAGTCCTCTGACTGGTGGGCCATACTATGTTCCCAGAAATGGCCTGTTCTGTCTCAAATCTGGTCTTCTTGGCCAACTCTGTGAAGTTTTCAGGATCAAGTGGTGAGTCAATGCCTACTTTCTCAGGAAAGCCCCCTCTCCATAGCTTTTCTTGCATTTGGCCATCCTCACATCAGTAGGTCCCAAGAAAGACTGAGTCTGTCCTTGGTAAATCAAAATAAGTTTGACAACTGGGACTGGGACCGGGACTGGCTCTGGGTGCCAGGCTTCCTGGATTCCAAGTTCAGAGAGTTCTATCACCATAGAAGTTAGGTGAGGTCACTTCCTTTAGGAAATGAATTTGGTCACTGCCTTGGCAACAACTTTGTCCTAACAGTTGCTTCTAAGGTTCCCATGAGAAGGAGGCTGCCCCTACTTTCTGTGACACTTTCACAAGTTAGAATGGTATGTCAACCATTGGCATGCAGGAGAAGCTCTCAACACATCCCTGCTTTGGTCCATCTTCTCTACATTAAGAAGAGAGTGGCTGATTCAGACACATCCCTTCATCATGAGCAGGTTGTTTGCCATGGAAGACTTTTGCTCTCTCAGGTCCTTCATAGTTGACTACATCTTCTCCAGGGATCATTTCTTCATGGACCTTTGAGGTTCTCAGCAGGTGGAAGATCCTCTATATTGCTGTATTTTAAGACCAACTCTGTCCCCGCTCTTCTGTAAAATTAGATTGAGAGAACAGTGTACGGTTAGGGTTAATAACAGGTTCAATTTGGGTGAGAAAAGAAACTACATGGTTGAGCAAACAGGGTCCTACAGTTAACAATAATATGAGAATTATTAATGGACCAGCCTGGGTGGATAAAAGCGTAGTTAACCAGGTGGACTATGTGAACCAAGACTCAAACCTCCCTTTGGGGGCCTCTGTCTTTCTTTGACCCTCTTCAAGTCGTTTTCTTAATTTACTCATAGATTCTTTTACAACTCCAGTATTGTCGGCATAAAAACATCATTCTTTCCTCAATGCAAGCAAAAAGGCACCCTTCTCTCATGAAGAAGAGGGCCAACACTCGCCTGCTCTGTAAACAACTTCAGAGAGAGAGAGGTTAAAATTCCTGTAAAGCTGTGATGCGGTTTTTAATGTCTTTAAGCTTTGGTCTATTTCTGCTTCTAATTGTGTCTTTGGTGTGTCTCATGGACTAGGGCATTTGTTCCTGTGCCCACCCCTTTAGCAACTATTATTCCTAATAGGATGGCTAAAGTGAGGGATACAGGTTCCTGGTGGAACCGGGTTGTATGCCCCCCCTATTTGATCTTTAAATGAACCTGCATCCTGATTGAGCACTCTCGAAAACATCTGCATCATTACATAATTAATCGCATCTATTGACCATTTTATGAAAACATAAATAATGTTAAAGTGTATAGAATTATACTGTTGTAGGGATGGACAAGGAAAGGCACCTAAGATAGCACCAAAGACAGGAAAGCAGTTTTATTTGGTCGCATCCGTATTTAGAGGGCATTGCTTCTGTTGTAATCAATTAATCCACTGAACCAAAAGTTTTGGTAGTTTTAGTATTTGTACCCAACATGTAAGGGAAGGGGCTCAGAAGTTCACAGTCTGCAGAAATTTACACAAATCAGTTTTTGTTTCTGTTTTTTTCCTCTGTTCTGTGCACGTTAACTTTTCAAGGACACCTTGGAACGGGAGAGCTTTTTTGTCTCTTTTTTTTCCTCCTTGCCAGCTGTCACCATGGAGCCCAGTTGGTAACTTTTTTATCTTAGAAATGTAGCCATCTCTGTGAAGCCCCAGCTCAAGGCCAGAGTCCTTGTTCACATATTTTGTGAAAAACTGGTAAGGCGATGTCTAGCTTAGGGGTGGTGATTTTTCCAGCCAGTGGCCAAGTAGAACAGGGCAACACGAAGAGTGGAAGTTTATCTCCATTGAACTTTTTCAGAGGGACTCTTTTGCTGAAAGACCTAAAGTAAGCCTTGGTGAAGACTTCTGGAGAAGGTCATTTAAGACATTTCTGTGGACCTGGTACAGAGGGGGATGACAGGGAAGGCGATGCTGAGAGCAGCTCTGTGGATCTGAGAATGAGGAAGGAGAGATGCCAAAGAATAATGGGAAAGCGGTTTGGGATTTTCATAGAACAAAAACTTGAGCAGTAGAACAGGTAGAGCAGAGGGGAAGACGGGAGTGAGTATTCCAAAAAGCCTGTGAGGGACTTTAAATTCTTAGAACCTGTTTTCAGTGATGACAAATCAACTTTAAAGGTCATTTTCATTACATCTTGGATAGGGGTCTGAGGGCTCTTCTCAGCTGGTTTGAGCTTTGGCTAAGCTTGGTAGAGGACTTGGTGGGACCTAGTGCAGACACTGACAGGAAAAGAGAGGAGTGAGTGGGTGGAGGGGTACCTCGGTACCTGCTTCCTCAGCAAGGGGGCAATGTTCTGAGATCCAGCGGAGGTTTGGGTTTTTGATCTAGTAATTGGAGGGGAGAAATCAGGTTGCTGAGGTGGGAGTGAAAGCAGAGAGTCTAGAGCAGAAGGCTGAGTGTGAGGAACTATTGGGGAAGCATAGTACAGGATGTGAGCGAAGGAGGAAAAAGGATTCCACATAGGGGAATTTCCCCCTTTTGATCACTTGCCAAAGTTAAAAATGTCATGCAGAATTTGAAGATCTAGAGAACCCTCTGGGCGCCATAGTTTTTGGTTGTCTAATTGGTAATATGGCCAATGCTGTGTACTGAATTTGATGAGGAGTTTGGGTTCCACCAGGCAGCCCCTGTATGCTCACATCCCCATGACTTACACAAGAAGTCGGCTTTTCCCCCACAAAGCCATGGCTGTTTGTCGCTTTGATAGTCTGCCGGGCATACATAGTAATATAGGCTAGCCAACCTGCATCTGGCTCGCGTGTCCCTGCATCCATAATGTTTGTTTCAATTATCTATGGTATGGAAGGGATTTAATGAAATTTTAGTGAGATCCTCTTCATCAGGTATATCTCAAAAGGAAAGACCTCTACCGAGCTGAAAATTGTCTGGGTGGAGAGATAGCCACCACATCCCTAAGGGGGCCGTTAAGGTCTCTTTAATGGTTCTATTTATTTTTTCTACCTGTCCTGAGTTCTGGGATATATAAGCATAATGTAACTTCCAATTAATCCACAGGGTCCTGGTTAACACCTCACTTACCTGGGCCATGAACACCAGTCCATTATCAGTCCATTAGGCAGATCGTATCTTGGAAAAATATCTTTCAGGATCTTCTTGAAAACCATTTGGGCCGTTTTTTTTTTTTTTTTTTTTTTTTTTTTTTTTGTGTGTGTGTGTGTGTGTGTGTGTAAGGCTTCAATCTATCCTGAAAATGTATCTACAAAGACTAGGAGATATTTAAGTCCATACCTTGCTGGCTTAATTTCATTAATGTCCACTTCCCAGAATTGTCCTGGTCTGGTTCCTCGTAGGTGCTTTCCTCTAGGAAACTTGGAAGGGTAAGCATTACCCAATTGACGGATCCGACAGGCTTTTGTTACCCGTTCAGTTATTTCCTTTCGCTGTGAGTTGGTTAGTGGAGAACTCTGTTCTTAATCCTACAGTAATGCCTGCAGTTTCTTTGAACCAAGGTGAGTGAGTTGATGTGCATTTTTAACGTAGTGTAGGGCTTGCTGTAATTGCAGGCTGAGCTCAGTGAAGTTGAGGTGTTCAGTGTCAGTGTCCTTAGATGTTATCAAAAACTTCCTGGTACTCAGGGTTCCATTGGAATTGGGCATCTTCCTTTAACAGCTGTATAAAGGAGCAGCTAAGAACGCAAACCCAGGTATCCATAACCTGCAAAAGCCAGCAGTCCCAAGAAATTCTCTGAGATGTCTGCTGTAAGTTGGGGGTGGTATCTACACAATGCTTTGTTTTCTGGGCTCAGTGAGCCATCGTTTACTGCCCCTAAGGGAATAGCCCAGGAAGATTACTTCATGCTAGCAAATTTGGGCCTTTTTGGCCGAAACTCTATACCCGAGTTGAGCAAGCTCATATAATAGTGCTTGGGTCCCAGACTCACTGTTTTCCTTGGTGTTGGCTGCCAGTAGCAGGTCATCCACGTATTGAAGCTGGGTAACTTCAGGGTGCGTAGTTCTGAAGTTGTTGAGATCTCTGTGGAGGGCTTCATCAAAGAGAGTGGGGGAGTTTTTGAATCCCTGTGGGAGTCTAGTCCAAGTTAGTTGACCAGACGTTTTGGTTTCTGGGTCTACCCACCCGAAAGCAAACAGCAACTGACTATCTTTATGCAGAGGCAAGCAAAAGAAAGCATCTTTTAAGTTCAGAACAGTATATAATTTCCGCTCAGGGTTCAGAGTGCTAAGCAGATTGTACGGATTAGGTACCGTGGGGTGAATGTCCTGCACTCTTTTGTTGATCTCTCTTAGCTCTTTAATGGGGCGATAGTCCCCGGTTCCTGGCTTTTTTTTTTTTTTTCTAGTAGCAGGGGAGTGTTCCAGGCCGATTGACAGGGCCTTAGGACTCCTAAGGCCAGATATTTCTGAATATGGGGCCTTATCCCACCTTTAGTTTTTTTGCTTAGAGGATATTATTTGACATTGATTGGGGAGACTGAGGTTTTTAACTCCACTGTTATTGGAGGTTGTTTCACGGCCAGACCTAACACCGCAGTTTTTGCCCAGGCATCTGGGTAATCTGTTATCCATTTTTGGGGTAGCTTGCCTGTTTGATCAGTCTTGGGGGGTGTGAAGAGTGGACGTTCATCTTCTACTAATATAGTTAAAGCGGTGACTATAGGAGTTTTACTGAAGGATTTACAAATTTCATTTGGGGGCCTTCAGGGTTAAAAGTTATTTTGGCCCAGAGCTTGGTGAGCAGATCTCTGCCCATCAATGGGTGCAGGCATTCTGGTCTTACTAGGAAGGAGTGATGGATTTTTTCTTTCCCCAGGTCCATGGTCCTCTTAGTTGTCTAAGCCCGATATTTACTGTCATCAGCCCTTTGAACTAGAGACCTTTTATTTGATAGAGGGCCCAATGGGGCCTTAAGGGCTGAGTATACTGCTCCTGTATTCACTTCAAAGTTTACTGGAGTCCCCTCCACTTCAAAAGTTACCCTGAGCTAGGGGAAGGGATCTGAGCCCCGACTTTCTTAGTCATCCTCCAGAGTCAGAATGGCCAGCTGGCGTGGCTGTCTCTTTATAGGGAACTCTATGGCCCAGTATCCTTTTTCTTTAGAGTAGGCACACTGATCTGAGGCCAGGGGTGGCCTCTGGCATGGGCCCTTCCTGTCACCCTGTGTCTTAATTTCTGGCCTCTTTCTTGTTGTGATCAGGACCTTAGTCAATGCCTTAGTCTGTCTTTTGCTTCTCTCATCCTCCGTTTGCTCCCTTTCTTTCTCCCTGTTTCTCTCTTATAGTATACTTTCTTGGATTCTTTGACTAAATCTCTCTTTTAAATTTTTTTTTAATATCCATGGCAGCTTGCTCAATTAAGGCCATCATGACAGATGCCTTTTAATCCGCTGCCTGAGGATCGAAAGAAGTATATCTCTTGTATGCCTCCATGATTCTCTCTAGAAACATAAAGGGAGATTCATCAGGCCTTTGAATAATTTCTCTTACCATGGCCAAATTAGTTGGTCACCCAGCGGTCCCTTGGAGACCCGCTGTTAGAGCCTGGCAATAATTGAACAGATGCTCCCTATCTTCCAACGTGTTGGGGTCCCTGTTGAATAGGTTTAAGGAGAAGCCAGCTTTCATTATGTTGGGAAGTTGTGTTGGTCGCCCATCAGGTCTGAGGATATTTTTTCTACATTCCAGGAGATTTTTCTCTCATTGCTCTGTCATGAAGAGAGTCGCTAGGTGGTGTTGGTAGTCACCCCAAGTAGGCAGGTGTGAAAACGTTGGTGAGTTCTCTGAGTTCTTTTAGCCGGGCCAGCTTCCTCCAGGGAAGGAGGGGCTGTCTGTGCTGCGGGACAGTCATCTTGATGGCACTGGGCCAGCCTAGCTTCCTCGAATGGTGGAGAGGCTGAGTCAGCAGAAGGGGAATCACTTAGAGGGTGTTGGGGGTTGGGAGACGAGGGCAGATGATAAGGAGGGGGAGGAGAGTGCAGTAGAGTCTTGAGACTCAAGGAGAAAAGAGGGTGGAGGAGGAGGAGCAGAGAGTTTGAGAGATAGAATTGTGGGCGAAGGAGTAGGAGCAGGTGCAGGGACAAGGAAAGGCTTGACCCATGGAGGAGGAGATTTGTAGAGGTACTGACAAGTTAAGATATATGGCTGTTGATCTGGATGTCTATGTGGCCCCTGCTGAAAGACAATATCTCGGACTTTTCAAATAAGTGCGAAGTACAAAGATCCTTCTAGGAGCCATCCGACTGCAATGGTGGGTCATTCTGTGACACAGAATCTGCCAGGTCTGGCGTTTTACTGAAAAAGAAAGATTCTGAGCCCTTAAGCAGAATTTGGTCCAGTGATCAAGGGTCAGGGACAGAGGCATTGAAATGATCTGTCCCATAATAAAATATACACAGACAGTGAAAGCAACGACACACAACACAGACAAGACAAGACAATAAAGACAGGCAATGGACGTCCAATACTGAGACCAGGACTGACTAGTCGGCAAAACCTGAAGGGCTGGCAATACCGAATCAGAAACAAAATATCACTGAGTCGAGGAGACTATTGTTCCTCGATTTCCCAAGTCTATCTCCCAGGGACATGGTCTGTGGCTCTGTGGCATGTGTGTCAGCCACCATGGGAGAGAGCTCACGCTCTTTACCAATAGCCATTTTGCCATACCCTAACCTGAAGCTTGAAACCAGAAAGATGGGTCTTATTTACCCCCAGAGGAGCCCGTTGGGGGTATTTTGTCTGCAGCTGCCGGATCTCGCTAGGGCCACCAGATGTAAAGGTTGGGCGAGCATCTGTGGCAGAGACCACCAAGAGACAGTCTCATGCAACAGCAAAGGGTTTATTGGGAGTCCGGCATGAAGGGCTCAGAGATCACTTGAAGAGAGCAGAGAGCCCTGAGAACAGCTTAAGAAATGCTTATATATTTTCCTTGGAGAGGGCAGGGAGAGAAATTTATTGATGGGTAATGGCAAGTGGGCAGTTTGCGTGCAACTGGTTGACGCAGTACATTCTGCAGTTTGGCAGTTGGGGACAGCACGTTCTGGGAACAAGAATAGTAAACAGTTCTCAAGATTACAACGGTGTTTTGTTAAGCATACAGAAAAACAGGAAGTGACAAGTATCTATTTTATTAACCTTTCAATATAAGTATGAAAACAGAAATCTAGGTAAGACTTGAAGTCCAGAAGTTCATTTGGCCCTTGATTGGTATACTTAGCATTGAATTACGTTCTGTAGAGATGTCGCAGAAATATGGATATACAATGTCATAGGACCTTGTACCTTCTCGGAGGTCAGTTCCAAAACACAGTCTCTAAGCAGAATCACACCAAAGTGCAAGCCAAGTTGGACCCAGTTATCTCTTCCAACTTCCACACAAATGACCGCAGTTAAAACCAAAACACTCTCACATGACACTCATCTTCTTCCATATAGACACTCATCATAACTTCTGGCAGGAGGATTCCATGAGAGGCGCAGCACAAGACAGTGTCCCAAATAAGCTCCCTTTCCCCTCATTTACCAAAAGTCAGGGTGGCCTGGACACCCTTCCTGTGATCCAGGAGTGATCAAATATGCCTGCCGTTAACACAGCTCTGTTCTCCAATTTGAGGCCTACTGACTGTCGGTTTAGATTCTTTATTTGAATTGGATTCATAAGAAAACCCAAGAACCTATGGGCTAGCATCTGCAGGGCTTTGAATAACTCATTTGACCCATTGGATCCCTATTCTCACTTGAGGGAGGTAAAGAACCTTACGGAGGAATGCGAGAGACTTCATCCACAATGACTGATTTTTGGTCATTTTGATTTGGATCCACACATGGGATCTTTCTTATGATCCATCAGGTGCTAAGAATCTAAGCTCTAGGCTCACACAGGGCCAAGGGGCTGATTCACACACATCCCTTTCCAAAGCAATTAAGCAAACAGCCACAGGTGATGCCCACTCATTTCCGATTGAAAACTGTTTTCTTCTGGAATCTCGAAGGCATGGCCTGAGGCAAAGACCTTCCTGACATTCAGGGCAACAGAACAATAGGTAATCAAAAGGCCAATTGCAGGGTTTCTCCACTGAGACTATCCTGGTCACACTGGTATCTGAGTTTTCTGAGATTCTTGCCAATTCCTTCAGCTATCCAGTACATGTCCATGTCACAGTGCTTGGAGGTGCTACATATCGTGGACACAAAAGCATGAGTCTATTCTGGAGAGTGGCCAGAATTCAGGAAGAAAACAGGAACTTAGGAAGATAGCCGGTGTTGCCCATTGATAAGGCAAGCCCTAGAGCATTCATTAGTTGGGCAGGATGAATGCTGGGAAGCTTTCTAATAGACAGGAAACATCCATTGATGCATTCTCTTTTCTAACGTCTACAACCACGGACACAGTGGGTTACACAGACATAGAAACACTCGCCTTGTCCAACAACTTACTAGAAACAGTTCACTCCAAACCAAACAAACCGACTTTCCTACCTATTCTCTGAACATGAGACAAAACCACAAGCACACATCCACATCCACAAAGGCACCTCCTTCCCCCAAGTAGGTCTCTCACTCTCCGGAGTGTCCTCTGACTGCTGGGCCATACTGTGTTCCCCCGATATGGCCTGTCCTGTCTCAGATCTGGTCTCCTTGTCCAACTCTGTGAAGTGGTCAGGAGCCAGCTGTGAGCCACTACCTGCTTTTTCAAAAAAGGCCCCTCTTCAGAGTTTTCCTGGCATTTGGCCATCCTCACATCAGTAGGTACCAAGAAAGAATGACTCTGTCCTTGCTAAATCGAAGCAAGTTAGACCACTGGGACTGGGACGGGGATTGGCTCTCTGTGCCTGGCTTCCTGGATCCCAAGTTCAGAGAGTTCCATTACCAAGGAAGTGAGGTGAGGTCGCATCCTTCAGGAACTGAATGAGGTCACTGCCTTGGCAACCACTTTGTCCAAACAGTTGCTTCCAAGCGTACCATGAGAAGGAGGCTGACCCTACTTTCTGTGGCACTTTCACAAATTAGAATGGTATATAAACCATAGGCACCAAGGAACAGCTCTCCACTCAGGCCTGGTTTGGTCCATCTTCTCTATATTAGGAAGAGAGCCTTTAGTCCCGGGAGCATTGCAGTGAACCTCCGCACTAAAACTATTAGCAAGCACCTGATGGAGGAGGCCTCCATAGGTAAGTGGCGCCTTTATAACATCTGATATCCGGTTAAGGGAGATCTCTTCTGATGAGAGAGATGTGGCCTCGGGAGACTCACATATACTCCTGTCCAGGACAGTAACAAGAATCATTCTGTCCTCTGTTCTGTTCTGTAGGAAATTCCTCTGGAAGTGTAGAGAGGTGCCCACGGGCACGCACGCGCTCATACCCTGGAGCTTTAGCAAGATCTTGCACTGTACCACTGTTTTTCTGTTTAGGCGCCGGGTTTCTGTTTTTCTTTGTGTGTGTGTGTGTGTGTGTGTGTGTGTGTGTGTGTTTTGTTCTGCGTTCTATTTTTGTTTGTTTGTTTGTTTGCTTTTGTTCATTTTGTTGTGTGATTTCAGTGGTAAAAACTTAAGGATATTGGACGTGAAAATGGGTAATAAAGAGAGTAAACCTGACACCCGTTTGAACTGTGTTTTAAGGAACTGCTATGAACTTTACCCCCCTTTGTTAAGCAGGATGATAGAAGCCCCTAGCTGGCTGCCTGGAGCCCACCCATTGCAGAGGGCAATGCCTGCTGGGGACCTAAGAACTGAGTATCTCCCAGGTTAACAAGTGAAACTCCTTTAAAACCCCTTGTCCCTCCAGATCAAGAGAGTCACAAAATTTGGCAGAGTCCCCTGTGTTTCTCCTTTGTTAGCAAAGCAATTAACCTCCCCTTTTCTTTTTCTCAGAACCCATTCCTCATTATTTAATTGGTATAAATTGGCTTCTAGGTCAGGAACCGAACTTTAAGTTACAAATTTGGTATCCGCCCTCCGCCCCAGAACTTTTTGAGAGCTGTCTACTGAAATGTTAGGAGATGTAGCTTGCTTGGGGTGGAACTGAACCAGAGGAGGTAATCCTGTAAGTAAAAGGAGGGACTGAGGGACCCCCAGCAGCTGCCAAAGCCCTGTTGATTCAGGGAATACCCTCCTTCCTTCCGTGCACTGTAAGAATTACGCCACCTCTGTCTTGTTAAAAAAGAGAAAAAGAAAAAGGAGACACTAAATTCATTAAAGTCACCATATAGACACTTTATTTTACATTTCAGGTTGCCCCTCTGTTAAAACATCTGGTCCCCCCATGGTGCCACTGGTGTAGTAGATTTTTATGGTGCCACTGGTGTAGTAGATTTTTCTCTTATCTGCTCTGGTTTAAAGGATTCTGTCTGGCAACCATAGTCTCTACCTCCTTTCTGTCTGTCTTGTGTCTTTGTTTCTGGTCCTTTAAGACATGTGCAATAATGTGTTGATATTATAAAATTTTTCTTGGGAATGATCTTAGCTGAATGTGTGTCTAAATGATGATGTTTTATCATAACAAACTGGTATCTGAATGGGTTTTTGAAGCATTGCACAATCTTGCAGTTAAAAGTCGGGTTTAGGTAATTGTTTAGTTTAAGATTTCAGGTAATTCATGCCAGAGAACTTAAATACTTAGGATGGAAAACTGAAGAACTCTACTTCCAATTGGCAAGTAACTTCCGAATCATTCAGTCTTTTTTTTTTTTTTTAACCAATTTTGATTTCGGTAGCCAGGGAAAATGTCACTGTGTGTACCAGTGCATTAATTTGGACAAGGATAGTAAACCATAGTATGGTATCTGTTGACAAAATAAGATGTAAAGACATAAAATTTTGTGAATTATATCTTAAACTTGTATCATAATTTTCAACACCCGAACCTGAAAATTATGGTTAAAATGCCTTAGGCCTGAGGTGTCTGCTCAGAATAGCAGTTTTTTCCTGCTCCTTCCAGACCTCAGCCATGACTTATGTTGAAATGCAAATGAAAGAAGCCTGCAAGCTTAGTAGGAGACTGATTTGATGCCTAACGGAAAAAAAAATTAAATTGTATGGTATTTACTAATTACTGGCCAGTCGTTTTTTCTAGGACTCTTATTTTTTTCCTTAGATTCTGTATTTTCTTTTTGAGCTCATGATTCTGAGCATGCAGACCTAGGTTAATGTTTTTCTGATCAGTTCTATCTTTGACCAACTGTGGACTTTTTGAAACATTGCAATAAAAATTTAACCTGTGAAAAACTACAAGGCCTTTACTATTATTATGTGTGTACAATTTTGTTATGTGTTGTCTGTCTATATATACATATGTTCGTATATCATATATATGATACACAAATTAACATATATAAGGAGCGCTCATAAAAAAAGCGCTCATAAAAACAAATTTTAAAAAGTGGATCCAAAGATCTTTAGTTCACGTGGTTTAAATGTTTCAATTTAAATTGGATAAACAGATAAAAATAAATGTTTTTAAATTTAAGCTTACAAATTTTTCTAGGTGTTCAAAAATCTAATAAAATATTAATATCTACAAAACGTCTAATGTGCCTTGGTTCTAGGACATTTTCTTCAACATAAAAATGGTTTACACTGTTCAATACATTTCTCTAATATTTTGATAAATAAGTAAAGTAAATTTGATATGGGATTACTCATTCGTGAGTACTTTTGTTAGATATCTGATTCGTTTACTAAGGTCTGTATGAGTTTTTACTAAACTCTATATAAGATTTTAAAAATCAGTCATGTGTTAATGAGACAAAAATTTTTTGAAACATAAGTTTACCCATAACATTGTGTTTATTAAGTTTTATTTTTTCTAGAGCAAGGAACCATAAAAATTAAACAACTTATTAAATCAGAACTGTTATTTTAGAGCACTGTACTGCCATTTCTTTAAAAGGTAAACTTGGTTAATGTAGAAACATCAATGTAATTGTGATGCTCTTAATGTTTTCATATCTTACAGGTATGCAAGTCTGTAAGGTAGAAACTTTAAAAGAGCATTATATCAAGCTGGTGTTCTGAAGTTGTATGGTAAAAAAAATATATTGGAGATTTATTTACCTGTTATCAATAAGATATGTAAAGTTTCATGTTACTTTTTACATTGTGGAACAATTTAAATGTATTTTTAAGTTAATGAGAGCCTAATCTATGTAAAAGTTGAAAACTTTCAGGCTTTCTTTAATTCATGTTTTAAATGTGATATCATATGGTGTTAGCTAATGTTCATGAGACCGCAATTTATGTAAACTTTGTCAAATGATATTTAAAAATAAAGATCAGCTTTAGAACTAAAATACTTAAGATTTATAAAGAGCCCTGCCTTACCTGAGATAAGGCTGTGTGTCCCATCTTACTATATGTGAGAATGACTACGAAACCAGTAGGTCAGATAATATTTCTTTAAAGTTATGTTAAAAACCTAAAAAATGTCAAGATTCCTAGGATCTAAAAGAGGGGATATAAAGTAATACTCAGCCAAAAAATTTAGGGTAGCTATTACACGAACTAAGTATTTTTACTTTTGTTAATTTTATTTTGAAATTTTCTTATAAGTGATCTAAAGATTCCCTGTTAGTTGCTTTAAGAACACAACATGGGTTTATTCAAGATAATAAGTCATCACCTACAATACAGACAGAATAATACAGATCCCAATTAATTAAAAGATAATTATAAAGTTATAGACATTAAAGTCCAGTACTCTTAATATAAGGCTGTTAAAATTTATTTGCTGGATGTTTAAGATTAGGATTTAAAATTAAAGTTAAATGAAAAGGGCCAAGAAAACCAATATTTTGGCTCTTACCCTCTGAGTCAATCTGAATCCAGGGAACAGGGGACTTCTCTAAAGAGCTTTGCAACTCTGAGCCACATAACCTCCTGATCAGGGAGATTAATGAGACCACTGGAGAACAGAAAGCCAATCAGTGCATTTGCTACGAGAGTCATCAGAGAAAGGAGATATCCCTGATGCTTCTGAGGGAAGCCAAATGGTAAAGCAAGACCTGGACCCACCTAGCGCAAATGGCACTAGCAGAATTGAAAATCTGCTCTCGTGTTTCCAGAATTGACTCCCATAAAGCTCAGCTGACTGTTAACAATAGATAGAAACAAAAGTCCGTTTGACTGCTTCATCTTAAACACTTTGGAAAGACAGTTAAGACCAAAATACAGCCATTCCTGGGCATTTTAAATAATAATAATATAATAAAAAAAAATAATAATAATAATAATATTTTAAGGTATGCACTTTATTTTAGCCTCCCAAAATAAGTAAGACTGGAGGCTACAAAGAAGGATTCTCAGACAGGAATGCCTGATACTTATAAAAAGAGACTATCAAGAAGAGCTGCCACAGGCAGAAATTTCTAATTTAAGGCCTGCAGATATTCCTAACCTACACAGGTAGGCTTGGTGTTTGCTAGTACGATTATCCAGCCCTGAGTAACAGAATTAAAGGTTTCTCTATTAGACATAGAGGTCATACAAAAAAAAGGATTTTACAAGATCAGATGACATTAAATTGTTAAACTGTATCTTACGGGGAGGGACAACTGTAACACTAAAAGTTAAATATTAATTTGATAGTCCTGATAACTGGGGATATTAAAGACTGGTGAGGGAACTTCCATACAGTGACATGTTCCAGCTGCTGCAACATTTATTCAGTACTCATGGTTTTTGTTTCTCTCATAGAAGAACCCATCCCCAGATGACTTTACAACCTGTTCTTCCCCAACCAGACTTCAATCCGAAACTGACTTCTAAAAGGCAAGTCATGTCCCCCAACTGACTTATGAAAGGCAACTCATGTCCCTCACGCCCACTCACTTCACCCTGTCTCAGGTCAGAAGAAGAAATAATGATTGACGCCACTCTTCTTACAACAATGAAGAGAAAGATAAATAGACTATCAATATAAGTAATTAATTAAGTCAGGTAAAATCAGGGAGATCGGTTTTGGGTGAGTTCTAAAAATTTGGAGAATCTTACCTGAGGGATTAAAATTTCCTCAGTGCTCTTCCCCTAATCTATTAAAGATTTGAAAGGGACACAGAGAAAAGGGGGAAATGTCAGACCCAACCTGATCTTTTATTAAAATTGGGAGCCATCTTGCCACAAAGCAATGAAAAGATAATTTTGGCTTTACCATAAATTACTGCAAGTTCTGAACTTGCTTGAAATGCCTGCCCGTGCCTTGAACTCATGCATGCCCGGCTCTCTGACCAGATAGCAGCCCTCTCTGAAACTTTAGTGACACATCATAAATATTTGCCTTCTCTGGCCAGACAACATCCCTCTCTGAGGCTCTAATGGTCCTCTGAATTCTGATGTAGGGACAGCAAAAAAAATCTAAACTACCATTAGTGTGATGCTTGTCAGAGTTCTGTTATCTGTAACACCCCTTTTGTGTAACTTTCTGGGCTATAAAGCTGGGCTGTAGGAAAGCTGGGGTTGCTGTCTTGTTCTGGCTGTTTTGGGAGGGGAGGCAGCATGAAAGGTGGAAATAATAAGATTAATTTAATTTGATTTTAATTAGAGTCAGTGGTCTTTTCTTGTGTCCTGGTCTAACAGTTAACACTCCAAAAACATGGAGCTCTGCCGGCCTAAAGACTTCTTGAGGAACTTCCTCTGAGGTTGGGCACTTGAAACATATGTTGTTGTAAGGAGCTTTAGCTTCCTTTCTAGTGAGACCATCAAAGCTGGGTTTGAATCTATGTGACCTGGAGGACATGGTTTCTTGTATTCTAATGAACATAAGGCAGCAGTGCTGAATTTTCTCTTTTTAGGTAAACTGTGGCCACTGGGTGCTAAGTGTCTTCCCGTGTGGACTGTGAAGCCATTTGTTCATCCTCCACTTTTCGTGGTGTTTCTTGCTGCTGCACTGGAGGTTGGTATTTGCTGCATTAAATACAATGAGTTCAACTGGGACCCAGTTTTGGAAGGAGTTCAGTCACTTGTGGTGTGTCAGGGTCTGCAGGAGAATGCAACAACCAGGTTATATCTCACAGAGCTTGCCCCCTTGTCCATAGAAATCTGACTCTGAACTTTGCCCTGGAACCTCTCCATGTAAGAAGATGCCTTTACATAGAAGGGTCTGCTGGATGCACAATGTCAGTCACAAGCCATTTGGAAGGCAATGGCAAATCCTCATGGCCACACCACAGATATATTATCACACACCTGCCCACCACTGCAATAGGCCCACTACTCAGCAGGCTCCAACTTACTGGCATCTTTGTTCTACACCATTTTCATGAAACCAGGTCAATCTTGGCATTCTCTGGTACACTCATGATCAGCAACAAGACATCCAAAGGTTCTCCAGTGCCACCTGATTATTGGAATTTCAAAAATTTCATTGTATTTATCTAGCTTTTTTTCATGGATGAAGTTGGAGACACTGTGGGTTTCAGTTCATTCAGGAACCATTAAATGGTGAGGAAGCTCATTTCAATGAAAGCTCTGGAGAACTCTCACAGGCAAGTCTTCCCATAGAGTCTTCAAAAGGTCACATGAAGCCAGGCCCATTGAGGTCTTCAATGTGACGTCCATGGGTGTTCTGACTCTCAACTATGGCTGCCAAATCTTTCAGAATAAAATCATATGATATCCTAGCTGAGATTCCAAGGCTCTGTGGAAAGCCACTCTGTCCTTGATCTCAGTTTCCAAGGGCAAATCCCATGCGTGGCCTCCTAAAATCTGAACACAGTTCATGGCAATATTTCTCTGAGATCAGTTCCAGAACTCAGACTCTAAGGGGAATCACACCAGAGTTCAAGCCCAGGTAGACGCAGTCATCACTTCCAACCACCACACAAATGACCACAATTAAAACCAAAGCACTCCCACAAGGCCCTCATCTTCTTCCATATAGACACTCATCATAACCTGTGGCTTGAGGTTTCCATGAGGGGATCAGTCCAAGAAGGATCCTTAGATCCAAACCTTCCCCGGGACCTTTTTAACTACTGGCAGCGTCTGAAAAAGTGGAGGAAGATTCCCTGCATTGAAGGTTTTAGCCTTCCCACACAGCACCTTGTCTCTGCTCCTCCTGCCCTCCCGCTCAGGTCCTCCTTGCTTGCAATCCCCTCTCTTCCCCTACTTCTACTTCTGACTTCACAGATTCTTCCTCATTCGACCCAGCAGATGAACCCCCACCTTATCCCCAGCCCCATCTGCCCCTTCTCTTCTGCTATACCCTCCTCATCCTCTGCCTGATTCCATGGATCCTCAGCCTTCCATTTTATCCCCCTCCCCTCCGTCCTCTTCTGCCTGCTCTACCTCCTCCTCTTCCAAAGAGACACTCCCTTCCCCTTCCTCTCTTTCCTGTCCGCCGCCTGCCTCTTTCAGTCCTCCTGTTACCAGGTCTAAAGGACTCCTTCCCACCCCTAAGACAATCGCACCCCTTCGTGAGGTAGCTGGTCCCGAGGGTGTCATCAGAGTCCACGTGCTCTTCTCCAGGTCAGACATTACTCAGCTAGAGAGGAAGTTAGGCTCAATCACCACTAAACCCACCACTTACATACGGGAGTTTCAATGGGTCCTGCAAGCATATAGCCTCACTCTTCATGACATATACATGCTCTTGGCCAATACACATCTCCCCGAGGAAAGGCAATGGGTCTGGGAGCTAGCCCAAGCCCATGCTGATGAAAATCATAGGACCAATCCTAACCACCCCACGGGCCCTCATGCTGTCCCAGAGCAGGATCCCCTATGGGATTACAACACCACTGAAGGCTTACAGACTCATGACCTTTTTACATCCTGCCTCTTGGCGGGCCTGAAAAAGGCCACCTGCAAGGCTGTTAACTTTAAAAAGGTGCAGGAGGTCATTCAAAGGAAGGAGGAAACACCTTCAGAATTCCTGGATAGACTTACCAAGGCCCTTCAACAGTGCACATAACTCGACCCAGAAACCCCTGATGGCCGTCATGTCTTAATGACATATGTTCTGGCCCCAATATACTCTGACATTAAAGCCAAGCTTAAAAAGCTTGAACAGGGCCCTGCTACTCCTCAGACCAAAATCCTCGCTGTCGCTTTAAAGGTTTTTCATGGTAGAGAGGATGAAAGTGATTGCCGTAGGCAGAGAGCTGAAAATGCCAAATTCCAAATGTTGGCCCAGGTCATTCAGAGAAGGCCATCACCAAGCCGTCCCAATGTGACACCCCCTGGAGCTTTCTTCAAATGTGGTAAGGATTGTCCATCGCCGAGAACACCGTAAAACCCCTGCCCAACATGCCATCAAAGGAGACACTGGGGGGCAGACTGCCCAACAACCCGGAAGGGAGGTTGGTCAGCCACCCGGCAACCCCAGCCTCTCCTGGGCTTGGCAGAGGAGGATTGATGGAGCCCTGGGCCTTCCCTCCAAACTATTACCATCAAGAATCAAGAGCCTAGGGTCACCTTCCTGGTGGATGGACGCTTCATTACCTTCCTCTTGGATATTGGTGCCACTTTTTCAGTCTTGAGGGAGTATTGGGGTCCTACCACACCCTCAAAAACTCCTATTGTCGTGGTAGGAGGTAAACGTATTTTCCCTCAAAATCCCTTTTGTCCTTCACTCACTCCTTCCTCGTTATGAGCCATTGCCCCATTCCCCTTCTGGAAAGGGACATACTCTCACTATTAAAAGTCACCATTCACATATCACCCCACACCTCTCCTACCTCTCATTTCCTCATGATGTTCCTAGGGGCAGATACACCTCCTTCATGCACTCTCCCACGACTATCTAAACCAGTTAACCCTGAGTTTTGGGACACAACTACACCCTTTATGGCTAAATGCAGTCCTATTCATATTGTCTTACGGGACCCTTCAAGATATATTAGTCAACCATGATATCCACTCACAACCACAGCCTTCCTCGGATTAGAAGCCATCATCCAGGATTTATTATGAAAGGGGTATCTTGGGCTACACACTCTCCTTTCAACACCCCCATTCTGGCAGTAAAGAAACCTAACGTGTCCTACAGGCTGGTTCTAGACCTTCCCCTTGTCAACTCCTCTGTGGTCCCCATCCACCCGCTAGTGTCCAACCCTTACACCCTTTTCTCTCAGATTCCTGCCACTATTACCCACTTCTTGGTCCTAAATTTAAAACATGCGTTCTTTTCAATTCCCTTGTTCTCAGAATCTCAGTATATCTTTGCTTTTACTTGCACTGACTCTCACACCCGCCATTCTCATCAGCTTACCTGGACTGTCCTCCCACAGGGATTCAGGGATAGCCCCCATCTCTTTGGCCAAGTTCTTGCCCAGGACCTCACATCCTTTCACCCGACCTGTCCTGACTCTACTCTCCTTCAATATGTCGATAACCTTCTTCTATGTAGTCCCTCTGGGAACACTCTCAATCCCACACTGCTCAGCTTCTTAATTTCCTAGCAGACAAGGGAAATAGGGAGTCTCCCCACAAGGCCCAGGTTTCCCAGTCTTCTGTCACCTATCTTGGTTTTTGCCTTACACCCAGAAAAAAGGAAATAACACTGGATAGGAGGCAACTCCTCTCTTATCTTCCAGTGCCCCATACAAAAGCCAAAATACTATCATTCCTAGGACTAGCAGGTTATTTTAGGGCCTGGATCCCAAATTATTCTCTTCTTTACAAATCCTGTATGACCTAGCAAAGGGACCCCCTAGTGAATCTCTTGCCTCCTCTCCAAACTACAACTTGCGCAGGCTTCAGCAACTTGTCTTAAAGGCACCTGCCCTTCACCTTCCTGATCTTTCAAGACCATTTCATGTATATGTCCCTGAAAATGGGAGGCAAGAACTTGGGGTCTTAGGTCAAAACTATGGGCCTACATTTGCACCTGTGGCATATTTGTCCAAGCAACTTGACCCTACCATCCGTGAGTGGGCCCCTTGCTTAAGAGCTCTGGCTGCTGGACACATTTTACACAAAGAAGCCTCTAAGCTTACTTTTGGGGCCCCTTTAACTATCCACTCCCCACATCACTTGAAGGATCTTTTAGCTTATAAGGGCTTTCAAACCCTTCCTCCATCCAGATTTCTATCGCTCCTCACTTCCTTTCTGGAAAACCCTAATATTACTTTCCTTCCCTGCTCTGCACAAAACCCTGCCTCACTGCTCCCAATGACTCCCACGTCTAACACACCAACTCATAATTGGTTGGAAACCTTAGATGATTTCCTCCCCTGTCATTCTTCCATTTCTGAGTGACTACTAGCCAAGCCTGACATTATCTGGTTTACTGATGGCAGTTCCTTTAGGCAGAACGGCACTCATTACTTTGGATACGCTGTAGTAACAGCCACTGAAATTATAGAGGCCAAAGCTCTGCCTTCAGGAACTACCAACCAGCAGTCTGAACTTATAGTAGCCACTCGTGCCAGCCTTCTAGCACAAGGCAAATTCCTCACCCTTTATACTGATTCAAAATATGTCTTCCATATCTTATCCCATCCTGCAATATAAAAGGAGCGAGGCCTACTTACCACCAAAGGTAATGTGATCACTAATTCGGCTCTTATAACAAATCTGATAGAGGCCTCCCACTTACCCACCCAGGTGGGAGTTGTCCATTGTAGGTCTAATCAGAAGGACTTCTCTCTTATCACTGAGGGCAATGCCAAAGCTGACCAGGTGGCACAAATGGCTGCTACCACTTCCAATGATGGACCCCCTGGGGGACATATAATGGCCACTTTAGACAGCTCATCTGAAGCCCCTACTTCTTCCAGTAAGAACAAGGATCTCTTCAAGTTCCTTCATAATCTATTCCTTTCCAATTCTCAGTCTTTGACCCTCTTTTTACAGAGCTTCTTCTCGCTCACCCTCTCTGACAAAGCCATGCTACAGAATATAGCCTCTAATTGTCAGATCTGTCAGTGGACCAACACTTATACTCCTTTAAGGCCCAAACCTTTCCCTTCCCACCAAGCCCGGGGACACATTCCCACTGCTGACTGGCAGGTAGACTTCACCAACATGCTCACAGTATGGCGCACTAAATACCTCCTTGTCTTTGTGGACACTTTCTCTGGTTGAATTGAGGCATTTCCCACTTCCAATAAAACGGCTTCCACTGTAGCTTTAATCTTACTGACAGACATCATCCCCAGGTTTGGTATGCCCACTTCTCTACAATATGACAATGGCCCTGAGTTTATTTCTAGGATCACACAAAAGGTCTCTCAAGCCCTCTCCTTCAAGTGGCATTCCCACTGTCCATATTACCCCCAAGCTTCAGGGAAAGTGGAAAGGGTAAATCGTACTCTAAAGGAAGTCCTTACCAAATTGACAATGGAATTAAACTTAGACTGGGTCAAACTCCTTCCCTTGGATTTGCTTCGAATCAGAGCTCTCCCTAAAAACCATCTTTACTGTCTCCCTTTGAGATAATGTATGGAAGACCTCTTATACCCCCTGGGTTGGTCATTTCACAAGGATCTCTCACCCGAGATTTGTCTTTGCCTCTTTTATATCATCTCTGCTCGGAAATCTGGAAATATCAGGACTGGCTTCATCCGGACCCAGTGTCCTCTCCAAACACTCCTCCCATAACACCTGGGAGTCTAGTCTATTATAATACCCCAGAGGAGAAAGGGACTCTTGCCCCAAAATGGAAATGCCCCTATCCTGTCATTCTCTGTACCCCCACTGCCGCCAAACTCTCCTTACCAGACAACCGTCTCACTCCCTGGATTCACATTTCTAGGTTGAAGCCATATCACCAGGAGGTCCCACCTGCTGACGACAGGACCACCCAGAGGAACTCCAAGAATCACCTCCTGAACCTCCCCTTAACTCCTGCTCTCCACACTCATCTCACCCATTTAAGTTGCAGCTCACACGGTGTTCCATGCAGCCCAATTCCTCTTAAAAAAGTCACAATGAGCTCTCCCAACACCCTAATCTTCTGTAACTGCTTGTTTTTTTGTGCTCTGCTTATTTTCTGTACTCTATCGGGACTGGTCTTTACCCACCTCTCCTACCATGTATTTATTCACTCTTCAGGAACGGTACTCAGAACATGGCATGCAGAAGGTCCGTGCAGTGGATGCAACTACTTGCTTCATCCACAATTGCACCTCTATTTCCCTAAAATTGTCACCTTCAAGGACCTTCGTCCCTGGTAGCTGGAACTGGCCTTTCATTTGCTTCCTTTTTGATCAAACAAAAGACTATTGTCATTGGTGGCCTGAGATATATAATGGGTGCCCCTATTGGTCATGCAGGTTCCATGATGAACATGGTAGCTATTCTTACCACTCACTTGGTTACCCAAAAGGGTGGACATCTAGTTACCTAAAGTGGCATAAAGGCTCTTCATCTGATAACAATGGATGGTATACTTTAGATATACCTGACCCCAAGGCCAAACGTTGGGGCTATGTTGAGTTTGCTGTCTATGCTTGGACAACCTCAGCCAGACCCACAATGTGGATGACTGTTGGCAGCACCCTGATTATGCCACCTAAGGCAACCATCCAGGTAGTCGAACACATTAAGGAGTCAGAATCAAAACTTCGAGATCTTATCCATAGCTCATCCAAAAAGGATTCAGACCCTTCAACCCCCTCAGGTCCCCCTGACACATGGTTCAATTTGTTACACCAAACTCTTCAATTATTAAAATCCACCCCTCTTTCTGTACCTCCTTCTCAGTGCTTTCTCTGTGCTTCAATTAGTCGTCCACTTCTAGCAGCGGTCCCATTAGTGGCAGGAAATATTTCAGCAAAAACCTACAATTTCTCTAAGAAAGGACAACCCCTACATGTGACACGTATCCCACTGTGGGAAAGTTATTCCACCAATGCTTTATTTGCTTTCATCTGTTTCCACCTGCCAATAATGAATCCTTTACCAATTTGTTCCTTGAGCTTAAGCACCCAATCGAGCCCTGCGTTTATGCAACCTGGAAATTTCCTCTGGTGTAATGGGTCTTTAAGTACCTCAACGATCAATGTCTCTGGCACCTGTTTCTTGGTTACTGTAGTTCCTCAGCTGTCTTTGTATACTCCCACCGAATTCCGACTGTTGGCCCTACCTTCCCGAACCTGTAGGGCAGTCTTTCTGCCGGTTCTTGTAGGCCTCACTTTAAAAACCTCAGTGGCGGGTCTCGGACTCTCTGGTGGAGCTATAGGTCATGTTCTATGGGCATCCAATGACCTGCAACAAAAACTGCAGGAAGCACTCGATACCACTGCTGAGTCTCTGGGCTCCTCGCAGCGCCAGGTTACTTCATTGGCACACGTGGCTTTACAGAACCAAAGGGCAATTGATCTTCTCACTGCAGAAAAAGGGGGTACATGCCTATTCCTCAGAGAGGAATGTTGCTATTATGTTAATGAATCTGGGCTGATAGAAAAAAATGTTGTTAAATTGCAGGAATTATCGACCAAATTGCTCAAACCTAGCTCCTCCAATCCCATAACAGGGTTCTTCCAATCCTATCTTGCCATGTACTTACTACCTATATTGGGGCCCCTTATTGGGATGCTCCCTTTTTGTGCTCTCTTGCCATGCATAATGAAGTTCCTTCAAACCCAACTGCAAAAAATTTTTAATCAAAATTTCAACCAGCTTTTGCTTAGGCACTACCTGCCTCTGATGACCGATGAACCCCTAACATCTCCAAGAGAACAGTTCACTCAGTGATGAAGCTCACTACCAGGCACGATGGAATGCAACATACATCAGACAGCGGGAGGCAACGAGCTTGGAGAACCTCCTAATCTGCCATCCTGGATTCATGAGTCTTTATGACATTCTAAGCTTCCTCATGGCCCTTGGCATCTTCTATGTCAGTCCCCCAACATGGAACTTCTGCCAAAAATTGACCTTTGCTTTAATTTTTATCTTCATTCTGTTTTCATTCGCTCTGATCTTCTTCAGATGCTGGTGACGCCATGTCCAGGCAACGCTTCCAGTATTTCCTTGAGTCTCTGTTACAGGACCAGTGGCTGATACCAACAATCTCCTCCATCCAGGACTGGTTTCATGCCATCGACAACTTGTGGCATCAGGAAACTTTCATAGACTTTACCCCTACTGAAGTAGCTATCTATACCACTGGGTTTTATTTCTGGCTGCCATGATATCCCAAGACCTGCCCCCCGAGCATTCGTCCACTTCCCTTTCTAGGCCCCACAGCACCCCTACACAGCAGGAATCAGCCAGAAATGACAAACAACACCCCAATTTCTAAAAAAACAAAAAGGGAGGAATGTTAGGAAAAGTATAAATGGCAGCCATACCCCAGAGAAAAACCCCAACATGGCGCCTAAGGACTTCTTCTTCCTACCTTCTTCTTTTCTGCAGTGGCGTGAAAAGTCCCCGCCCTTGTTAACAATGCAGCCAGCGCCAATTTCAAATCTCGCTGGTGGGGAACCTTAGCCCCAATGAGAACTAATTCCTGGGCTCCGGAGCTGATATCTGAAAAAACTTATTCTCAGAACATGAGACCAAACCACAAACCCACAACCACACCCACAAAGGCACCTCCTTCCCCCAAGTAGGTCTGTGACTATTCGGAGTGTTCTCTGACTGCTGGGCCATACTATGTTCCTCCGAAATGGCCTGTCCTCTCTCAGATCTGGTCTCCTTGGCCAACTCTGTGAAGTTGACAGGAACCAGCGGTGAGCCACTACCTTCTTTCTCAGGAAAGGCCCCTCTTCAGAGCTCTTCTGGCATTTGGACATCTTCAAATCAGTAGGTACCAAGAAAGACTGACCCTGTCCTTGGTAAATCCAAACAAGTGAGACAACTGGGACTGGGACTGGGACTGGCTCGGGGTGCCTGGATTCCTGGATCCCAAGTTCAGAGAGTTCCAACACCAAGGAAGTGAGTTGAGGTCACTTCCTTCAGGAACTGAATGAGGTCACTGCCTTGGCAACCACTTTGTTTTAACAGTTGCTTCTTATGGTCCCTTTAGATGGTGGCTGCCCCTACTTCCTGTGACCCTTTCATAAGTTAGAATGAGATATAATCCATAGGCTCTCAGGAACAGCTCTCCATAAGGCCTGGTTTGGTCCGTCTCCTCTACATTAAGAAGACAGAGGCTGATTCAGACACCAAACTTCATCCTACCAGGTTGTTTTCCATGGAAGATGACTTTTGCTCTCTCAGGTCCTTCATAGCTGCCTACATCTTCTCCAGGGATCATTTCTGCACATACCTTTGAGGTTCTCATCAGGTGGAAGATCCCATACATTCCTGAATTGTAAGACCAACACTGTCACTGCTTTTCTGTAAAGTTAGATTGAGGGAAGAGTGTATGGTTAGTGTTAATAACATATTCAATTTTGGTTAGGAACCATTCTGCTCGATGAACAATGGTATTGGGAACCTGCGATATTTATAAGAATATAGAGGTGAAATATATGAACGAAAAGAGAAATCTAAGTAAGAATTGAAGCCCAGAAGGTCATTGGGTCCTTGATTGGGATACTTAGCATTGAATTACGTTCTGCACAGATGTCTCAGATAAATCGATATACAATGGCATAGGACCTTGTACCTTGGATGATTGAATGTAGAAGAGAACATCCAGTCAAAAAGGGATAGTCGGTAGGATTAGGAAGACAGTAGGTAGGTTTAGGAAGAAGAGTGAATATAGGATTTTGACCAAAGTTTTTTAGCAATAGGGTTTCGGTTAGAGAGTGAATGTTAGTGATAGCACATGTGAAGATTCAGTCACAATGATGAACTGGGGAAAATATGTAGGAAAGCAGATATCAATAGACACATTACAAAATCATTCAAAGTGTAAAGTGAGTGACAGCTTTAGACATATTCAACAGGGTTGAGTTTGAATATATAATCTTTGGAAGAAACAAATATGTAGTCACCAATAGGATTTTCATTTGAGATCATTAGGCAACCTGGACATGGATATTTTTAGTAATCCATGTTCACTTTCCATTTAGGTATGGTACAATCATAAGTGTGAACTTTGCTTTTTGCTGTTCAGAATATTACTGTGATAAAATGTATATGTAGATCAGGTTACATGTATTTGTTCCACCATTTCTGGGAGCAATATTTTGAAGACGTATAAATTAGTATTGGGGGTACAAAGAGGTGTACCCTGTGTCTATGAATATAGAGATAATACATGAATAGACCATACTGTGAATAAATAATATAACTGGTTCCACTTTAAATAATGGATTGAATTGATATCTGTAACTAAGTAAGAAATCTTATATTGATATACAATCATTCTTTCCAACCACTTATACATTTAATGGTAATATTAGGGTTATGGTTTATCATGACGGGTGTTTTGCTTCAAATATGATAATGGAAATCGAAAATAATGTGTTTGTAAAGAAGTCTCATGAAAAGAGCAGTCAAGAAACATGGAGGAATACATGTGTACTGAAGCAGGAAGTGATTTGAAGTTAAACAAATGAGTATAAATTTGCTAAATTGTGGATGAAATATGTATCCTATGATGTGCATAAACTGAAGAAATAGTAATGTTCCAGTGTTGAATAAAAATGAACGTCAAAATGCACATCATGTCCCATAGGAATCTACTTGCATTGATGTTAAACTCGGGTCAGTTACTGTAGAAATATTATGATTTGGCTTTTTTTTTTGGTGTTATAATACAATTTATTTTAGTACTAGCATGCCACAGAATGTAGAGGAAGGAAAAATGGATTTTTAGTTATAGCACTAATGATCTAACATTTAATGACTATTTTGGGGAGTCTAGAAATTACATAAGGCTATGTAACATATTGTTTTTTATTTAACATTCAACAAAGCTTGGAATTTTGGTAATATTTCTACTTTTTTATTTTTTGTTTTTCAGTTGTTGATGGACCTTCATTTTGTTTATTTTTATGTGGTGCTGAGAATAGAACCCAGTGCCTCACACATGCTAGACAATCATGTTACCACTGAGCCATAAACCCAGCCCCTCCACTTTTTTCTTAACATCGAATATGCCTCTCCCTCTTCTTTACTCACTTTCTTCCTCATTTTCCCCCTTCTCTCTCTTCCTTTTTCATTTTCCATCCATATCAATTTTTCTCTCATGTCATTACAAACAGTATCTTGCTATGAAATTTAAATTTAAGACTGTTTTTTATAGTCATTCTTTTTTCTTGAGAAAACGTTAAAATTATAATCACCTGATAGATACATCACTATACATTTATTATATATATATGTATCTATATTCATGCATATGCATTACATATATTATATATGTATATATACATTTATATTTAAAAGTACTTTGATTAGCCTGTTAGATATAATATAGACCATATCTTTCTTAATTCTCAAGTCTTCCAGAATTAACATCTTACAGTGAAAATCAATTAAACATATTTAAGTAAACAGGTTTCTTTCTTATTTATCTATACTGATAATTTAAGGTTTTATATCACATTAAGCGATAATATGGCATAATATATCTTATGAATTAGAGAAAAATTTTTTAAAAAACCTATTATTTAAGGACCATATGCACTGACATTTTAAATGGCTTTCTCGTGATTTCAATTTCTATCAATTGTGTATTAGTGCCAAATATTTATTTTAGTACTTTTCATATTCATAATTGATATAAAGTCAATTGTTTAATTCTTCTTGTAAGTAGTTACTTATTACAGCAGGGACATTATTAATAATTCTAAATCTTTATAAGAAAAATTGTGCAAAGATATTTTCATGCAAAATTAAGAATAATTGCATGCTCTGAATGTTTGATTGTTAATACATATAACAAAAAGCTTTTGATGAGTCTCTTCCCCAGTAAAACATAAAATGCAAAGATATAGTTGGGTATGTATGTCCAAATAAAGATAAGGAGAAATACACATTATTAGCTAGAAACAATTAAATAAAAGAAGAAAAGAAAAATCCAACACATTGTACGAACTTGTCAGATGAGTTAGTATTCTGGAAGAATAGCCTAAGTCTAGACCTGGTCCATGACAAAATATTAACTAAAAAAATGAAATATGAAAAATATAGGAAATGCTATGAATTTTTCATGAAGGTAGGTGAATTATCCTTTAATCTCAATTTATGTGCATTTTCAAAAGCCAAATTTCTGGTAAAATAAATTTGTGATAGTTACAACTACACAAAACAAAGTTTCTGCTAAGAAAAATGAATGCATCTCAACACTTTTTTAGCTGATTTCTTCCCACTGAATTTTAAACCTTTATTTATTTATTTATTTTTATTGGTTGTTCAAAACATTACAAAGTTCATGATATATCATCTTTGATACATTTTTCTCAATTGGATTATGAACTCCCATTTTTTTCCCCAAATAAGAATTGCAGAAATACATTGGTTACACATTCACATTTTTACATAATGGCATATTAGTGACTGTTGTATTCTTCTACATTTCCTATCCCCTACTATCCCCCTCTCCTCCCCTCCCATCTTCCCTCTCTACCTCATGTGCTGTTGTTTAATTCTCTCCATTATTTCCCTCCCATTTCCCCTCACAACCTATTATGTGTAATTTTGTGTATCATTGAGGGTTTCCTACCATTTCCATATGCTTTCTGTTCTCTCTCCCTTTCTCTCCCCTCACTCATTTTGTATAATGTTAATCTTTTCCTCATGCTCTTCCTCCCTTTCTGTTCTTAGTTGCTCTCTTTATATCAAAGAAGACATTTGGCATTTGTTTTTTAAGGATTGGCTAGCTTCGCTTAGCATATTCTGCTCTAATGCCATACATTTCCCTGCAAATTCTATGATTTTGTAATTTTTTAGTGCTGCGTAATACTCCATTGTGTGTAGATTCCACATTTTTTTATCCATTCATCTATTGAAGGGCATCTAAGTTGGTTCCACAGTCTAGCTATTGTGAATTGTGCCGCTATGATCATTGATGTGGCAGTATCCCAATAGTACGCTGTTTTAAGATGCTCAGAGAATAGTCCAAGAAGGGTGATATCTTTGTCAAATGGTGGATCCATTCCCAGCTTTCCCAGGAATCTCCATACTGTTTTCCAAATTGGCTGCACCAATTTACAGTCCCACCAGCAGTGTACAAGTGTCCCCTTTTCCCCACATCCTCGCCAACACTTACTGTTGTTTGACTTCCTAATGGCTGCCGATCTTACTGGAGTGAGATGGTATCCTAGGGTGGTTTTGATTTGCATTTCTCTGACTGCTAGAGATTGTGAGCATTTTTTCATGTACTTGTTGATTGATTGTATGTCCTCCTCTGTGAAGTGTCTGTTCAGGTCCTTGGCTCATTTGTTGATTGGGTTATTTGTTATCTTATTTTTTAATTTTTTGAGTTCTTTGTATATTTTGGATATTAGGGCTTTATCTGAAGTGTGAGGGGTAAAAATTTGTTCCCAGGATGTAGGTTCTCTATTTACCTCTCTTATTGTTTTTCTTGCTGAGAAAAAAAAAAACTTTTTAGTTTAAGTGAGTCCCATTAATTTATTCTTGTTATTAACTCTTGGGCTATGGGTGTCCTATTAAGGAATTTGGAGCCCGACCCCACAGTATGTAGATCGTAGCCAACTTTTTCTTCTATCAGATGCAGTGTCTCTGATTTGATATGTAGCTCCTTGATCCACTTTGAGTTAACTTCCTTGCTTGGCGAGAGAAACGGATTCAGTGTCATTTTGTTGCATATCGATTTTCAATTTTTCTAGCACCATTTGTTGAAGATGCTATCCTTCGTATATTGCAGGTTTTTAGCCCCTTTTATCAAATATAAGAAAGTTGTAATTTTGTGGATTGGTTTCTGTGTCCTCTATTCTGTTCCATTGGTCCACCTGCCTGTTTTGGTACCAGTACCATGCTGTTTTTGTTACTATTGCTTTGTAGTACAGTTTGAACTCTGGTATCGCTATACCTCCAGATTCAAACTTCCTGCTTAGAATTGCTGTTGCTATTCTGGGTCTTTTGTTTTTGCATATGAATTTCATGATTGCTTTATCATTTCTACAAGAAATGTCGTTGGGATTTTGATTGGCATCAATTTAAACCTGTAGAGAATTTGCGTAATATCGCCATTTTGATGATGTTATTTCTGCCTATCTATGAATTGGGTATATTTTTCCATATTCTAAGATCTCTTCTATCTCTTTAGGGTTCTGTAGTTTTCATTTATAAATCTTTCACCTCTTTTGTTAGGTTGTTTCCCAACTATTTAATTGTTTTTCCAATTATCTTATTTTCTTTGAGGATATTTTGAATGGAGTGGTTTTCCTCATTTCCATTTCAGAAGTTTTGCTGCTGATATACAGCAGTGCCTTTGATTTATGCGAGTTGATTGTATATCCTGCCACTTTGCTGAATTCATTTATTAACTCTAGCAGTTCCTCTGTAGACCCTTTGGGGTCTGTTAAATATATTATCATGTCATCCGCAAATAGCGATAATTTAAGTTCTACTTTTCCTAGTTTTATGCCTTTAATTTCTTTTGTCTGTCTAATTGATATGTCTAGTATTTCAAGAACTAAATTAAATAGAAGTGGTGATAGAGGGCATCCCTCTTGTTCCAGATTTTCGAGGGAATGCCTTCAGCTTTTCTCAATTTAGGATGATGCCAGCCTGAGGTTTATCATATATAGCTTTTGCAATCTTGAGGTAAGTTCCTGTTATCCCTAGTTTTTCTAGTGTTTTCAACATAAAGGGATGTTGAACTTTGTCGAATGTTTTTTCTGAATCTATCGAGATGATCATATGGTTGTTGTCTTTAAGTCTATTGATGTGGTGAATAGCATTTATTGATTTCCGTATAATGAACCAGCCTTGAATCCCAGGGATGAATCCTACATGATCATGGTGCATAATTTTTTTGATATGCTTTTGTATTCGATTCACCAAGATTTTATTGAGAATTTTTGCATCCAAGTTTATTAGAGATATTGGTCTGTAGCTTTCTTTCTTTGAAGTGTCTTTGTCTGGTTTTGGGATCAGGGTGATATTGGCCTCATAGAATGAATTTGGAAGAGTTTCTTCTTTTTCTATTTTTTGAAATAGCTTGAAAAGTATTGGTATTAATTCCTTTTTGAAGGTTATGTAGATCTCTGCTCTATACCCATCCAGTCCATGGCTTTTTTTTGTTTGTAGTATTTTGATGGCTTCTTCAATTTCTTCCTTTGTTATTGTTCTGTTTAAATTGTGTCTGTCTTCCTGACTCAATCTGGGCAGATCGCATGACTTAAGAAGTTTATTGATATCTTCACTATCATCTATTTTATTGGAACATAGGTTTTCCATACACTTTCTAATTATCTTCTTATTTCTGTAGTGTCTGTTGTGATATTGCCTTTTTCATCCCGTATGTTAGTAATTTGAGTTCTCTCTTTTCTTCTCTTCCTTAGCACGGCTAAGGGTCTATAAATCTTATTTATTTTTTCAAAGAACCAACTTTATTTTTATCAATATTTTCAATGTTTTTTTTTGTTTCAATTTACTTGATTTCTGCTCTAATTTTAATTATTTCTTGTCTTCTACTACATTTGCTGTTGTTTTGCTCTTCCATTTCTAGGTTTTTGAGGTGTAGTGTGAGTTCATTTATTTGCTTTTTTTTTCTTTTTTTTTTTTTGAGGAAAGAACTCCAAGAAATGAATTTCCCTCTTAAAACTGCTTTCATTGTGTCCCATAGATTCCAGTGTGTTGTGTCTGTATTGTCATTTGTCTCTATGAATTTTTTTATCTCCTCCTTTATGTCTTCTGTAAACGTTTTATCATTCAGTAGCATGTTGTTCATTTTCCATGTGATGTAGGATTTTTCCTTCCTTCTTTTATCATTGATTTCCAGATTCATTCCATTATGATCAGATATGGTGCATGGTATTATCTCCACGACTTTATATTTACTAATAATTGCCCTATGGCATAATATATGGTCTACCTTTGAGTAGGATCCATGTGCTACTGAGAAGAACGTGTATCCATTTTTTGATGGTTGATATATTCTATATATGTCGGTGAAGTCTAGGTTACTGATTTTGCTGTTGAATTCTATAGTTTCTTTATTCAGTTTTTGTCTAGAGGATCTGTCTAATGGCTAGAGCGGTGTGTTGAAGTCACCCATAATTATTGTGTTGTAGTTTATTTGACTCTTGAACTTGAGGCGAGTTTGTTTTATGAGTTTTGCAGCTCAATTGTTTGGTGCATACAAATTGATAATGGTTATGCATTGTTGGTGCAAGGTTCCTTTTAACAGTATGTAGTGTCCTTCTTTATCCCTTTTGATTAACGTAGGGTTGAAGTTGATTTTATTCGATATGAGTATGGCCACTCCTGCTTGCTTCCGAGGGTCATGTGAGTGGTATGATTTTTCCCAAACTTTTAATTTCAGCCTCTGTATGTCTTTACCTATCATTTGAGTCTCCTGAAGGCAGCATATTGTTGGATTTTTTTCTTTTTTGATCAAGGTTACTAGCTTATGTCTCTTGATTGGTGAGTTTAGGCCATTAACATTTAAGGTTACAATTGAAATATGATTTGTACTTCCAGTCATGTTTATTTATTTATTTATTTATTTATTTTGGTTAGTTTTTACTTTTTGGTTATTTTCCTCTCCCTTTACTGAGATACCTCCCGCTGCTAGTTTCAGGCATTACTTTTCAAATCCTCTTCTTGTAGTATTTTGCTCAAAATGCTTTGCACTGCTGGTGTTCTGGCTGTGAATTCTTTTAGCTTTTGTTTATCGTGAAAGACTTAAATTTCATTGTCAAATCTGAAGCTTAATTTTGCTGGATACAGTATTCTTGGTTGGAATCCATTATTTTTGAGCGTTTGAAATACTTTTTTCCAGGATCTTCTTGCTTTCAAAGTTTGTGATAAAAAATCAGTCGTTAACTTTATTGGTTTACCCCTGAATGTAATCTGCCTACTTTCTCTCATAGCTTTTAATATTCTCTCTTTGTTCTGTATGTCCTTGTTCTGGCTATCTTCATAATTATTTGTCTTGGAGTTGGTCTATTATGGTTATGAATGCTTGGGGTCCTGTAGGCTTCCAGGATTTGGCAATTCATTCCATCTTTCATCTCTGGGAAATTTTCCAGAAATATTTCATTTAATATGTTGTCCATTCCTTTGGTTTGAATCTCTGTGCCTTCTTCTATCCAGATGACACTCAAATTTGTTTTTTTTATCACATCCCATATCTCTTGAATAGATTGCTCATGGGATTTAAGCATCTTTTCTGTGTTTACTCTATTCTTTTCAAGTTGATAAACTTTGTCTTCATTATCTGATGTTCTAACTTCTAATTGATCTAGTCTATTTGTAATATTCTTGGTTTGAGTTTTTAATTTGGTTTAGAGTTTTCTGCATTTCTAGGATTACTGTTTGATATTTCTTTTTAAGATCTCTATCTCCTGGTAAAGCTCGTTCTTTGCCATTTGAATTTGTTTGTTTATTTGATTTTCAAAATATACTTTTATTGCTTGGACTTGCTGCCTCATGTCTTCTCTAATATTCCTTTCCATCTGAGTTAGGTATGCCTTGAGTTTTTTCCCTATCCCTATTTCTGATGCTTCTCGGTCTTCCTGTAGAATTTTTTTCCCTTGTTTTTTCATGATGTTCACATTACTTTTCAGCTCTATTGATTGCTGTGTTTCTGCTCTCTTCAATAGATTTTTTTTGGTTTTGTATATCTCTGTTGTCTCTCTTTTGTGTTTGTAGACTATGCCTGCAAAAGTGGATTCCGCTTGGAAGGAATTCCCACAGCTGAGCTCCAGTGATGTCACCTGTCTGCTATGGCGGGCCCCAGGCTCCTTGCCGGGGTGTTTGAATGGGGGGGTGGGACTTGACTGTCTCTGGTTGGTTTCACCTCCTGGTCGCTGGCGGGCAGGCGGTCTCCAGCCATCCAGTCGTGCAATCAGTGAATGGGCTGTCACCGGCGGACAGGTGATCTCTAGCTGCCCAATTGCGCAGGCAGCCAGCGGGTGATTGGTTGCTGGTGGGCAGGCGTTCTCCAGCCGCCTAGTCAAGCGGGTCTGTCCTCTAGTCCCCTGGTTTCCTCTGCGAGTCCTGATTTCCCCTGCTACACCAGATTTCCCCTGAGTGATGCCTCTTGGCAGATCAAACTGTACTCTTTGCCTGCCGTTTCTTGGGTGTGGAGGGTGTCTATTGGGAACCCTGGCACTCTATTGTTTTGAATTTTTCAGCTTGCCCCACCCATTGCGCTGGCTAGACAAGTTTCGTTTTCACTGGTGATGGGAGGGGAAGTTGAAGGTCAGGTGCCACTAGTTTTCCCCCCGTCTTTGTGAAGGCTTTCTCTGGTAATCCCTCCCCCGGAAAGCCTAAGAGAGAAATTTTGCAAATTACCTGCTGTATGGGAGATAAGCTGAGTAAAACACACCTGTTTTGTTGTTGCAATCTGTCGGAGAGTGACGGTGGATACTTCAGCTCTCCAAGATGGTGGCCGTTGGTTTCCTCGATGGAGTTTCGGTTGTGGGGGATAGAACTGTAGCGCTTTCTTCCCCATCTGAAATCCCGAGCTCAGCCCCGGGCTCAATGGCGGGTGAGCCAGTCGGATTCCACAGAATTTGCAGCAACGTTTCTCCCTGCATGCTGGTCGCTTCTCGGTGGAGGCCCGCCGTCTGTAACCATGGCACGGGCCGCACGGATCAGTCACCCCAGATCTTTGGTCGCATAGTTGGCTCTTGTTTGAGACTCAATTACCGGACCTTGGTGGTGGAAATCATTCTTCTAGGTTCCAGGCACACCCATTTTTCTGTAAGATCCTAACAAGATACTTTTTCGTCATTCTAACTCCTTATTCACATATGAAGTGGCGCAGTACAAAGGGTGTGATGCACTCTATTCATGGCCATCTTGCAATGTCAAAATATTAGGATTTCTATGCACCATTTACTGAAGATAGTTTTCAGTACTAGTAAACCAAAATGTATTTCGGGTGGATGAATATTTCTGAGAATAATCTTTTGAAAAGTAGATTATAAATCCACATACATGAATATGAATGAAATTTGGGAGTGCATAATAAGACACATATATTTCATATTTTGAAAAATCTGGAGGATATATATATATATATATATATATATATATATATATATATATATATACACAGACACACACAGAGAGACATTAAAAAGTAGCATTATATATGCCAATCGAAATTCATCATGAAATACATATCATCCACAGATTCAAAAATATTCATTTTACTGAACATGGATTTATGTATAATGCTATTCAAATAGGAGGATCACCCATAGGTTGAATTCTCAGTTCCAACAGCTTTTAGAAGGAGTGATATCTTCTCAGTTCCAACAGCTTTTAGAAGGAGTTATATCTTCTCACAATTTCTATATGCCAAGTCAGCCACCTCACCAAAAATATACGTGTGATACCAGGTATGATTCTATATGTGCATATAAAATTACATGTGCTAAACAGGCTACAGAGAAAGGGAGACAGGAATTCACATATTTGTTAACTTTAAAAAAACATGGAGAATTCTTTCAACCAAATAATTGACTAGATTCATAACTCCTACCCTATATAATGCAAAAGGCAAGTCCAACTATACACGATGCCTCCTCTGAACTGCTTGTATTTCAATTCTGTTTGGGTTATTATTCTCCATCATATTATGATTAGTAGTCAGAGTTTAGTAGCGTAGGGGTTAGTGTGAGGGATTCACTATTTTGACTGGAAAATTGTAAAATGAATCCAATGTGTATGCAAATATGTGCTACAAAAAATTGTTCCCACTGTCATCCAGAACAATGGCTTGACATTACCTACTCCCCAAGTAAGACAAAATTAGAGGAGAAGAGTTAGAAAATCTGTGAATACATATCTGAAATGGAATATGCTAAGGAGTTTCCAAAAGTAAGGGACAGGGTAAACACTCCACACACTGGAGCTCTTCTGGCCTAAAGACTTCTTGTGGAACTGCCTCTGAGGTTGGGCACTTGAAACATATGTTGTTGTGAAGTGCTTTAGCTTCGTTTCTAGTGAGACCAATAAAGGTGGGTCTGCATCTATGTGATCTGGAGGACATTGTTTCTTATTTTCCACTGAACATGAGCAGCAGTGTTGAATTTGCTATTTGTAGCTAAACTGTGGCCACTGGTTCTAAGTGTCTCCCCGTGTGGACTGTGAAGCCATTTTGTGATCCTAAAATTTTCATGGTGTTTCTTGCGGCTTCACTGGGAGTTTGGTATTTGCTTCACAAAATACAAAGAGGTCAACTGGGACACAGTGCTGGAGGGAGTTCTGTCACTTGTGGTGGGTCAGTTTCTCTAGGACAATGCACGAACCATGCTTCTATCCCACATAGCTTGCCCCATTGACCATAGCAACTTGATTCTGAAACTTGCCCTGAGACTTCTCAATATTACAAGATGCCTTTACATAGAAGGGACTGCTTGCTGCACCATTTCAGTCACAAGACACTTGGAAGCTACTGGCAGATCCACATGGCCCCACCACAAATGTTTTATCACACACCTGCCCACTACTGCTCTAGGCCCAGTACTCAGCAGCCTCCAATTTATTGGCATCTCTGTTCTACACCATTTTCATGAAACCCAGTCAATCAAGGCACTGTCTGGTATACTCATGATCAGCAACAGGACATCCAAAGGTTCTCCAGTGCCACCTGGTCATGGGAATTTCAAAAATTTCTTGGTATTTATCTAGCCATTTTTGAAAGATGGAGTTGGATGCACTGTGCGTTTCAAATCAATCCAGAACCAATAAATTTTGAGGAAGCTCATGTCAATAAAAGACAATGGAGAATTCTCACAGGCAAGGCTTCCCAAAGAGTGGCTAAATGGTCACGTGAATCCAGGCCCATTGATGTCTACAATGTAAGGTCCATGTGTGTTTTGACTCTCAACTATGGCTGCCAAGTCTTTCAGAATAAAATCATGTGATATCTTGGCTGTGATTCCCAGTGCTTTGTGGAAATACAACCTGGGCATACATCTCAGTTTCCAAGGGCGACTCTCATGCGTAGTCTCTTAACATCCCAACACAATTCATGGCAATACTTCTCTGAGGTCAGTTCCAGAACTCAGTCTCTTAGGGGAATCACACCAGAGATCATGTCAAGGTGGACCCAGTCATCTCTTCCAACCACCACACAAATGACCACAATTAAAACCAACACACTCCCACATGGTCCTCATGATATTTCATATAAACACTCTTCATAACCTCTGTTTGGATGTTTCGATGAGGGGCGCAGACCAAGACAGTCTCCAAAATAATCTCCCTTGCCCCTAATTTGCCTAAAATCAGGGTGGCTTGGACACCCTTCCTGTGAACCAGGTGTGATCACATAGGCCTGCTGTTAATACTTCTCTGCTTCTCCAATTTGAGGACTACTGTGGGGTTTAGATTCTTTGTCTGAATTGGAGACATGAGGAAACCCAAGCACCTATGGGCTAGCCTCTGCAGGGCTTTGAAGAAATTATTTGACCCAAAGCATTCCTATTCTAACTTGATGTAGGTCTGGAACCTCACAAAAGAAGGGGAGAGACTTCATACAGAATGACTGCTCTTTTGGCTATTTTGGTTTTGGATGCACACATGGAATCTTTCTTTAGATCCATCAGGAGCTGAGAATCTAAGCCTAAGCCTCACACAGGGCCAAAAGGCTGATTCAGACACATCCTTTCCAAAGGAATTAAGCAAAAATCTTCAGGTGATGCCCATTCATTTCCATGTGAAAACAGTTTTTTTCAGGCATCAAAAAGGGGTGGCCTGAGGCAAAGACCTTTCAGACATTGAGGGCAGCAGAACAATTGATAATTAAAAGCCCCAAAGGTTTTCTCCACTGAGACTATCCTGATCACACTGGTATCAGAGTTTTCTGAGATGCTCGCCATTCCCTTCAGCTATCCAGTACATGATGATGTCACAGGGCTTGGAAGTGGTACATATATTGGACACAAAACCATGAGCCTATTCTGGAGAGTGGCCAGAATTCAGGAAGAAAGCAGAAACTTTGAAAGATAGCAAGTGTTGCCCATTGATAAGGCAAGCTGAAATCCATTCATAAATTGGGCAGGATGAATGCTGGGAAGCTTTCAACTAGACAGGACATATCAATTGATACATTCTCTTTTCTAATGTCTACAACCATGGACACCGTGGGATACACAGACATAGAAACACTCGCCTTGTCAAACGACTTACTCGAAACAGTCTACACCAAACCAAACATACCGACTTTCCTACCTATTCTGAGAACATGAGACAAATCCACAAACTCACACCCACACCCACAAAGGCACCTCCTTCCCCAAAGTAGGTCTGTGACTATCCAGAGTTTCTCTTATTGTGGGCCATATTTTCTTCCCCCAAAATGGCCTGTCCTGTCTCAGATCTGGTCTCTTTGGTCAACATTGTGAAGTACTGAGGAGCCAGCGGTGATCCAATACCTGCTTTCTCAGTAAAGGCGACTTTTCAGAGCTTTCTGGCATTTGGCCATCCTCACATCAGTATGTACCAAGAAAGACTAAATCTGTCCTTGGTAAATCCAAGAAATTGAGACCCCTGGGAGTGGGACTGGGAGTGGATTTGGGTGACTGGCTTCCTGGATCCCAAGTTCAGAGAGTTCTGTCACTAAGGATGTTAGGTGAGGTCACTTCCTTCAGGAATTGAATAAGGTCACTGCCTTGGCAACCACGTTGTCCTAACAGTTGTTTCAAAGGGTCCCATGAAATTGAGGCTGCCCCTACTTTCTGTGACACTTTCACAACTTAGAATGGTATATCAACCATAGGCACCCGGGAACAGCTCTCAACACAGGCCTGGTTTGGTCCTTCTTCTCTAAATTAAGAAGTCAGAGGCTGATTCAGACACATTCCTTCATCCTGACCAGGTTTTTTACAATGGAAGATGACTTTTGCTCTCTCAGTTCCTACATAGCTGCCTACAACTTCTGCAGGGATCATTTTTGCATGGACCTTTGAGTTTCTCAGTAGTTGGAATGAATCCTACATTTTTGTATTGTAAGACCATCTCTGTCCCTGCTCTTCTGTAAAGTTAGATTGAGGCAACAGTGAATAGTTAGGGTTAATAACAGGTTTGATTTGGGTTAGGAATCATTCAGCTGGATGAAAAATGGTATTGATAACCTGCGATAATTACAAGAATATATAGGTAAAATATAAGTATGAAAACAGAAATCTAGGTAAGATTTAAAACCCAGAAGTGTATTAGGACCTTGATTGTGATACTTAGCTTTGATATATTTTCTGCACAGATGTCTCAGGTACATCGATATACAATTGCATTGGACCTTGTGCCTTGGATGATTGATTGTCAAAGATAACATCCAGTCAAAAAGTGATAGTCGGTAAGATTAAGAAGATAGTCGGTAGTTTAGAAAGGATAGTGAGTATAGAATTTGCGCCAAAAGTTCTTTAGCTATAGCTTTTCGGGTATAGAGTAAATGTAAATGTCAGCACATGTGAAGAGTCAGTCACAAAGATGAACTGGGAAAAGTATGTAGGAAAATAGATATCAATAGAGACATTAGGAAATCTGGCAAATTATAGTCGTTAGTGAAAAGTTAGTAAAATAGGTAGTTGTCTCTTCATGTTTTTCTGTATACTTAACTTCCCTCCCTGCCCTCCCTAAGGAAAGTATATAAGCCCTGTTTAAGCTGTTCTCAGGACTCTCTGCTATATTTAAGTGAGCTCTGAGCCCCAGCATGCTGGACCCCCAATAAACCCTTTGCTTTTGCATGAGACAGTCTCTTGGAGGTCTCTTCGCCTGACACTCGTCCGACCTTTACATATGGAGGTTCCACCGAGTTCTGGGAGCAGCGGACGAGAGACCCCAACAGGCTCTTCTCGGGATTCGTAAAGCACCTCTTTCTGGTGTCAGGTTTCAGGTTAGGTCTTGGCAAAATCGCTGTCAATAAAGAGCGTGAGCTCTCTCTCACGGTGGCTGACAGATGTGTCACAGAGCCACAGGCAACCACCCTGAGGGACACCCCAGAGGACTCTGAAAATCGAGTAACAATAGTCTCCTTAACTCAGTGATATTTTGTTTCAGATTCGGTATTGCCAGCCCATCAGGTATTGCCGGCTACTCAGTCCTCGTCTCAGTGTTGGACGTCCATTGCCTGTCTTTATTGTCTTGTCTTATCTGTGTCATGTGTCGTTGCTTTTACTGTTTGTGCATTTTTCATTATGGGAAAGAGCACTTCAATGCCTCTGTCCCTGACCCTTGATCACTGGACCAAATTCCGCTTAAGGGCTCAGAATCTTTCTTTTTCAGTAAACCGCTGGACCTGGCAGACTCTCTGTGCCTCAGAATGGCCCACCTTTGGATTCGGATGGCCCTTAGAAGAATTTATCTACTTCTCAGTAATTTAAAAATCAGAGATATTGTCTTTCAGGAAGGGCCACATAGCCATCTAGATCCAAAGCCATATATCTTAACCCGGCATTACCTCTGCAAATCTCCTCCATGGGTGAAGCCTTTCTTTGCCCCTGCCCCCGCTCCTAATCTTTCCCCCACGATCTCTCAAACCCTCTGCTCCTCCTCCTCCTCCACCCTCTTTTCTGCCTAAGTCACAAGATTTAACTCTACTGGACTCTCATCCCTCTCCTTATCCCTTGCCCTGGTCTCCCAACCCCCAACACCCTCTAAGTGATTCCCCTGCTGCTGACTCAGCCTCTCCGCCATTGGAGGAAGCTAAGCCAGCCCAGCACCCTGCAGAAAACTCCCCCGTGGCACACACAGCCCCTCCTCCCCTGGAGGAACCTGGCCCGGCTAAAGGAACTCACCGGCAATGAATGATTGAAAACCCTGGAACTCCCGTGATGCTCCCCCTCCGTCCCTATGTGCCAATGATTGATGATGGTCATGGGGAAAAAATGCAACCTTACCAGTATTGGCCTTTCTCCTCTTCAGACCTATATAACTGGAAAAATAACAATCCCCCTTTTACCGAGGACCCCACTCGTCTCTCAGGTGTGGTTGATTCATAGATGTTTTCACACCAGCCTACTTGGAATAACTGCCAACAACACCTAGGGACTCTCTTCATGACAGAGGAACAAAAGAGAATCCTCCTGGAAGCTAGAAAATAATATCCTCAGACCAGGTGGGTGACTGACACAACTTCCCAACATATTCAACCCGGCTTTCCCTAGAATCGACGAAACAGGGACCCCAATACCTTTGAAGGTAGGGAGCATCTGTTCACTTATCTCCGGGCTCTAATAGCGGGTATCTTAGTGGCTGCTAGGCGACCAACTAATTTGGCCAAGGTAATAGAGTTTATTCAAGGGCCTGACGTATCTTCCTCTATGTTTCTAGGGAGAATTATGGAGGCATATAGGAGATATACTCCTTTTGATACTCAGGCAGAGGCTCAAAAGGCATCTGTCATGATGGCCTTTATTGGGCAAGCTGGATATTTAAAGAAATTTAAAACACTTAGATGGATTACAAGATATGACTTTGAGAGATTTAGTCAGCGAAGCCAAAAAGGTATACTATACGAGAGAAACTGAAGAAGATAAGGAAGCAAAGGAAGGATAAAAGAAACAAAAGACAGACTAAGGAATTGATTAAGGTCCTGGTCACAACAACAAATAGGCCAGAAATAAGAAACATGGAGACAGGAAGGGATACCTGGGCCCAAACTAGAGGCCACCCCTGGCCTCAGATCAATGTGCCTACTGTAAAGAAAAAGGACACTGGGCCAAAGAGAGCCCTAGAAAGAGACAGCCACGCCAGCCAGCCATTCTGACTCTGGAGGATGACTAAGAAAGTTGGGGATCAGATCCCCTCCCCGAGCTCAGGTTAACTTTTGAAGTGGAGGGCACCCCAGTAAACATTGAAGTGGATACAGGGGCAATATACTCAGCCATTAAGGCCCCATTTTGCCCTCTATCAAATAAAAGGTCTCTAATTCAAGGGGCTAATTGCAGTAAATATCGGGCTTGGACAACTAAGAGGACCTGGGACCAGGGGAAAGGAAAAATCCATCACTTCTTCCTAGTAATTCCAGAATGCCCGGCCCCATTGATGGGCAGAGTTCTGCTCAGCAAGCTCCAGGCCAAAATAACTTTTAACCCTGAAGGCCCCCAAGTGGAATTTCTAAATCCTTCAGTAAAAACTCCTATATTCACAGCTCTAACTATGTCAGTAGATAATGTACACCAAATCACTCACCTTAGTTCAAAGAAACTACATTCATTCATGAAGGATCAAGAACAGAGTTTTCCACTAACCGACTCACAGTTAAAGGAAATAACTGAATGGTTAACAAAAGCCTGTCAGGTCCATCAATTGGTTAATTCTTATCCTTCCAAGCTTCCTGCAGGAAAGCACCTATGAGGAACCAGACAAGGACAATTCTGGGAAGTGTACTTTACTGAAATAAAGCCAGCAAGTTATGGACTTAAATATCTCCTAGTCTTTGTAGATACATTTTCAGATGGATTGAAGCCTTTCCCACCAAAAAAAAAAGAAAAGGAAAAAAAGAAAAAAGAAGAAACAGTGCAAATTGTGGTGAAGAAGATCCTGGGAGATATTTTTCCAAGATACGGCCTGCCTAAAGTAATAGGGTGTGATAATGGACCCGCATTCATAACCCACATAAGTCAGGGGTTAGCCAGGACCTTGGGGATTTATTGAAAGTTACATTGTGCTTATAGACCCCCGAGTTCAGGACAGGCAGAATGAATGAATAGAACCATTAAAGAGACCATAACGAAATTAAGCTTAGTGACCGGCATAAAATATTGGACTATGCTACTGCCTTATGAACTGTTTCATGCAAGAAATACTCCCTCTGTTTCTTTGTGTAACCTAACCCCCTATGAAATTTTCTATGGTGCCCCTCCTCCAGTAAGGGACCTAACTCCAACTCTAAGACCTAACGATCCCTTTCACACCCCCTTGCTTGACAGACTTAAAGCTCTTGAAAGAACTCAGGATACCTGTGAAAACAGATGGCCACTGCCTAACAACAACGAGAGGACTCCAAATCAACATCAAGTAAGATACTTCTTCTATGTAAGACGACATCAGGTGTCATCCCTGGAACCCCGCTTGAAAGGACCATACCAGGTGCTACTTATAACACCTACAGCGGTAAAGATAGACAGAATCATTTCCTGGATCCATACCTCTCATCTCAAGCCTGCGGCCTGTTGAGACTCTGGCTGGAAACTGGAAAAGACTGGTAACCCTTTCAAATTGTGTATTCCTCATATTATTGCTAACTATAAACTCTGTTTGCTCAACCATGTAATTTCTTTTCTCCAATCTCAAATTGGACAAGTTAAACTTATGTTAATACCCCACTAGCAGACATAAAATATGACACCCCCCAATGATCACTTTTATGACTAAAAGTAGCCAGAAGAAGAAGTGGGGAATGAAAGGTTAATAAAATAGGCACTTGTCACTTCCTGTTTTTCTGTACGCTTAACAAAACACTGTTGAAATCTTGAGAAATGTTTCCTAATCTTGTTCCCAGAATGTGCTGTCCCCAACGGCCAAACTACAGAATGCACTCCCTCACCCGGTTGCACGCAAACTGCCCACTCGCCCTGATCCATTAATAAAATTCCCTCCCTGCCCTCTTCAAGGAAAGTATATAAGATCTGCTTAAGCTGTTCTCAGCGCTCTCTGCTCTATTCAAGTGAGGTATGAGCACCAGCACGCTGGACCCCCAATAAACCCTTTGCTGTTGCATGAGATAGATTCTGGGTGGTCTCTTCCTCCGACGCTCACCTGACATTTACTTGGATGATTGAATGTAGAAAAAGACATCCATTGAAAACGGGATAGTCAGTAAGATTAGGAATATAGTTGGTAGGTTTAGGGAGAAGAGTGAATATTGGATTTGGAAAAAAAGTCCTTTAGCAATAGGGTTTCATATAGAGAGTGAATGTAAATGTCAGCACATGTGAAGAGTCAGTCACAATGATGAACTGGAGAAAACATGTAGGAAAGCAGATATCAATAGAGACATTATGAAATCAGGCAAAGCATAAAGTTAGTGATAGGATTACACATTCAACAGGGTTGACTTTAATTATATAATCTTAGGAAAAAAGAAATATGTAGTCATCAATAGGATTGACATTTGAGAGCATTAGGCAAGTGGACATGGATGATTTTAGTAATGCAGGTTCACTTTCCATTTAGGTTTTGGTACAATCATAAGTGTGACCTTTGCATTTTGTGTTCAGAATATTACTGTGATACAATGTATATGTAGATCAGGTGACATGAGTATTTCTCGTAACCATTTCTGGGAGCAATATTTTGAAGACGTATAAATTAGTATTGGGGGTACAAAAAGTTGTACCCTGTGTCTATGAATATAGAGGTTTCCTGGCCTAAAGACATTTTGAGAAACTGATCTGAGGCTGGGCACTTGAAATATATGTTGTTGTCAGTAGCTTTAGCTTCCTTTGTAGTGAGACCATCAAAGCTAGATATGCATCTATGTGACCTGAAGGACATGTGTTCTTATTTTCCAATGAACATGGTGCAGCAGTGATGAATTCTCTTTTTGTAGGTAAACAATGGCCATTGGGGCTAAGCCTCTCCCCGTGTGGACTGTGAAGCCCTTTGGTCATACTCCACTTTTAATGGTCTTTCTTGCTGCTACAATGGGAGTTTGGCATTGGCTTCACAAAATACAAGGAGTTCAAATGGGTCGCAGTGCTGCACGGCATTCTGTCACATGTGGTTGGTCAGTGTCTGCTGGAGAACGCACCAACCAGGCTTCTATCCCACATAGCTTGCGCCCTTGTCCATAGCAACCTGATTCTGAACATTGCCCAGAAACGTCTCCATATACCAAGATGCCTTTTTATATAATTGTCTGCTGGCTGCACCATGTCAGTCACAGGACATTTGGAAGCCAATGGCAGATCTCCATGGCCACAGCACAGATGTATTATCACACACTTGCTAACCACTACTCTAGGCTCACTACTCAGAAGGCTCCAAATTACTGGCATCTCTGTTCTACAGCATTTTCATGAAACCCAGTCAATCAAGGCACTGTCTGGTATACTCCTGATCAGCAATAGGACATGGAAATGTTTTCCAGTGCCACCTGGTCAAGGGAATGTCCAAAATTTCATGGTATTTATCTCGCCATTTTTCAAGGATGAATTTGGAGCCACTGTGAGTTTCCCATTCATCCAGGAACCATAAAATTTTGAGGAAGCCCATTTGAATGAAACCTCTGGAGAACTCTCACAGGCAAGGCTTCCCAAAGAGGGGGCAAAAGGTCACATGAAGCCAGGCCCATTGAGGTCTTCAATGTGAGATCCATGTGTGTTTTGTCTCTTAATTATGGCTGCCAACTCTTTAAAAATAAAATCATGTAATATCCTGGATGAGATTCCCATGGCAATGTGGGAAGCCATCCTGGGCCTAGAACTCAGTTTCCTAGGGCGACTCTCATACGTGGCCTCCTAAAATCCCAACATGACTTCATGGCAATACTTCTCTGAGTTCGGTTCCAGAACTCAGTCTTATGGGGAATCACACCAGTGTTCAAGCCCAGGTGGACCCAGTCATCTCTTCCAACCACCAACAAATGACCACAATTAAAACCAAAACCCTCTAAAATGGCCTTCAGCTTCTTCCATATAGACACTCAACATAAATTATATAACTGGTTCCAACTTTAAATAATGGATTGAATTGTTATCTGAAAATATACAGAAAATCTTATATTGATATACAATCATTCATTCCAACCAGTTATACATCTAATGGTAATTTTAGGGTTATGGTTTATCATGAAGAGTGTGGGAGTTTTGCTTCAAATTTTTATGGAAATCGAAAATAATGTGTTTGGAAAGAAGTCTCATGAGAAGAACAGTCAAGAAACCTGGAGGAATACATGTGTTCTGAAGCAGGAAATGATTGAAAGTGAAACAAATGCCTATTAATTTGTGAACCTGTGGATGAAATATATATCCTATGGTGTGCATAAACTGAAGAAATAGTAATGTACCAGTGTTAAATAAAATGAACTTCAAAATACACATCATGTCCCATAGGAATCTATTTGCATTGATGTTAAACTGGGTCAGCTACTGTAGAAATATTAGGATTTTATGCACCATTCACTGAAGTTACTTTTCAGTACTAGAAAACAAATATGTATTTCAGGTGGATGTATATTTCTGAGAATAATCTTGTGAAAAGTTGATTATGAATCCACATACATGAACATGAATGAATTTAGGTAGTGTATATAGGACACATATATTTTATATTTTGAAAAATTTGGAGAGTATATATATATATATATACACACACAAAAAACACAAACACAGACAATAAAACATAGCAATATATATGCCAATCGAAATTCTTCATGAAATATATATCATCCACTGATGCAAAAATATTTATTTTACTTAACACGGATTTATGTATAATGTTTTTCTACTAGGAGGCTCCCCCATACGTTGAATTTTCAGTTCCAACAGCGTTTAGGAGAAGTGATCTCTTCTCACAATTTGAATCTGCTAAGTCAGCCACCTCACAAGAATATACGTGTGATACCATGTAGGATTCTATATGTGCATATAAAATACATGTGGTGAATAGGCTACAGAGAAAGGGAGCCAGGTATTCACATATTTTTTAACTTTAAAAACACATGGAGAATTATTTCAATTAAAAATTAGCTAAATTTATAACACCTACCCTATATCATGCAAAAGGCAACTCCAACTATACACCATGCCTCCTCTGAACTGCTTGTATTTCTATTCTATTTGGGTTATTTTCCTCCATCATATTAGTATTAGTAGTCATAGTCAATAGGATATGGGTTAGTGCCAGGGGTCCCGGCCAGCAGGACATATCAACGTGGGCATTGAACATAGTTGGGGAGGAATGAAGGGACAAGAGACAGGAGAGATGACAGCCAGACAGGAGTTCTGATCAAGCTGCAAACTTTTATTGTTCTCACAGGGTGTTTATATGCTGCCGATGGGAAAACTCTCTTATCGGCAGTTGCTGGATGTCTTCACAGGGTTAGATAACCTCAGGATATTTCAGGAAGACAGATGGCGACAGGATGTCTCAGGGAGATAGATGGTTGTGGGATATCTCCCAGGCAGGATGTCTCCCAGGGGGCTGTTTCTTGTAAGTGTCAGGCTATTCTTTGAAGGAGAACTTCCTTCTAGGCCCTGACATCTCCCCATTTCTTATATAAAATATTTGACCTACCTTACCGGCCATGTTTTTAGGGGGGGTTAGAAGCTCTGTTTGTCTAGGAGGCCTTAGAATATCTCCTGATCTGAGCAAGCATCTTTACTAGCAGATTTCGTGGTGGCCTTGGCATGTTTTTGGAGGAGATGGCCTTGAAGGGGAAGCATGCCAACCGCCATGCACCAGAGCGTGTCACTCAGAGGTCTTGTGTTTGGGGATCCGTGGATCCATCCTTTTGCAGTCCTTCCTGCACCCTCCGATATTATGGCCTAACGTCCTCACTCCATGGGTGCGTCTTCCCCCAAGCCGAAGGGCCCATGGAGACGAACCCTTATGGCAAGGGCAGAAGATGGTTTGTCAGAGCTTTTACTTATAGTTTTATGTAAGAAAGAGAGATCTGTGGGGATGTAAACTTAAGAAATAAGCCTGTGAGAAGGGTAGAACATCCTTTTAAAAGTTGACAGCGTGGTCTTCCATCTCCAGATGATGATAGTGGATCTGTATGGGCTTAGAGGCCATAATATTAATGTGTTCTTTAATAAATTGTACCACACTGTTTATAATGCAGGGTCCTATGGTCACCATTAAACGTAAACCCAACAAAGGGCCTAATAGGGGAAGAAGGTAGGGTAGAAATCCATTAAGCTTAGTCCAGAGGGGATTTTCAAATAGTTCTCTTCATCTCTTTTCTAGATCTTCTTGAAGCTGCTTAAATTTAGTGCATACTATGACTGATTTATTGGCATAAAAGCAGCATCGTTCCCCTAAGGCCAATCAAATATCTCCCTGGTTAGCAGTCAGCAAATCTAAGCCTCGTCTGTTTTGAAGGAACACTTTTGCCAGGAAGTCTATTTGGTCCTACAAATCTTTAATGGTTTCTGATAGAGTTTGTACATCATTTTAAGTTGTTGAGACATGCGATGGTAAGGGTGTATAGCCGTGCCAAAGCCAGTGTACCTGTGCCCACAGCAGCTGTTATTCCAAGGCTGGCAATAAGTGGTAAGGCCTGTATCACCCGCCTCTGTCTTTTGACTAAGGTGTCTAGGCTAGAGGTTCGTCTCCTGGGACAATAGTTATATCAGGGAGTAATAAGGCAAGAACACAGTCACTGGTCCAATTCGCTGGAAGCCTGGGGAAGGCCACATTTCCTCCACACATAACAACTGTGCCATTGGGGGGACAAAGTGATGGGATGGGTGAGGAATAATTTTGTACTGTTGAGCAATTTCCAAAGGAAGTAATTCCAAAATCCATATCATAGGTATTATTCTGCATCGCACCTAAAAGACATAATGTAAAAGTGCCTATAGGCTATTTTTTAAAGGGAAATCCGGGTTGGCATGTATTATCATTGTCCATAGTAGAATTATTTGGAACTGCCATAGGAATGCTTGCCCCTGTTGTCATGCAGAGCCAGCAATTACCAGCAAGGGTGGGGTTGGAATTACTAAGGAAGGAGAAGGTAGTTTGCAAAATATCTAATGTATTGGTATCTAAACCTGGGAACTGGGATTTCGGCTACATTAAGGGATGATATGTGATCTCAGGGATTTGGGGTTTCAAAAGTTTGATTATCTGAGGATGCTTGACAGAATAAGTGGGTCCTCTACCATCAGAGACCCCTGTAGGGGCCTTAATGGGCCAGTCGGAAGGTTTTCCGACAGTGCCTTGGCACCCAGCTGACTGTAGCTTGGTGTATTTGCCTTCTCCTCCCCGGTCAAAGAGAACGGGGGTATAATGAATAGTGGTCCCCCCTGCTTCATGAGTTTTAATTAGGGAGGCTTCAAAAAATCATTTTCCCTGCTTGTTAACACAAATTGAGGCCGACACATAACAAGAGACATGCATCGCCTGGGTATGCGTACGGGTTGCAGAACAATTTTGGAGAGCTTTACTTGTACTAGGGGGAATAATCTTTGGCTTGTTAACACATACCCATTTAGGCTGATGAACTCCTCTGAGTTTATGGTCAACCTCGGCACGGAGGTAAGCCACCTTAGTCATGCAGTCAGCAGTCTGGGTCCAACTAGTGGAAGCCTGAGTCCAAGATCCTCCCTTGCATTCACGGGGGCAGGGGGGCAAAAAGGTACTCCATGATGTTGGAAGGTGGAGGGCCAAGGCCTCCGTGCACAAACCTGTTCAGCATAAGTTCCTTAAGCAGGATCCTCACACAGATTGTTGGATGGATCTGAAAAAGAGGAAAAATTGTACTCATGGGGAGGGCCTCCGTCCCCGGTTTGAGGTAAGTCATTAACCTGTTTAACCAGGTGTTCTGGTAACCATCTTGGGGCTGCTAGCTCTTGGTCCAAAACACAAGCTGAGCCTCGTTCCCAGATGAGGACAGGATCTGGGCGTTTCCATTTATTTGTAAGGGGATTTCGCCACATAACAGGTGGGTGATCAGAATTGGAAAAGGGATGCCAGTGTCTGTCTGCAGCCAAAAGGCCTTCACTGTCTAGGGTAAGAAAAAAAAAGGGCAAATAATGCATGGTTAAGGCAATGCCTGTGAGTGGTAAATACAAGGGCGGAAGCCTTAAGGCGGGATAGCCAAGTCTTTAAGGTAAGGTGGAACGTTCCACAATGCCTCGGCCCTGAGGTTTGTATTGAATTCCAGTAGTATGACAAAATTGCAAGGTAGCACAAAACTGTTTAAAATTGGCACTGGTATATGGAGGACAATTATCTGTTTTAATATGTATTGGTTTACCCATTATGGAAAAGGCTGAAACAAGATGAGAAAGGACATCTTTGGTAGCCTCTCCAGAATGTGGTGATGCAAAAATAAAGCTGCTGAAGGTATCGATAGAAACGTGTATATATTTGGTTTATCCAAATTCAGGAAAATGAGTAACATCCATTTGCCAAACCTGATTTGGCAGTAATCCTCAGGGGTTAACTCCCAAGTGTTGAATTGGGAGAGAGAGAGCACAAGCAGGGCATTCTTTTACTATTTCTCGTGCCTGTTGCCTGGTAATTTTACAAAGTAATCAAAGGCTCTGGGAATTTAGTTGGTGAAGATTGTTTAGCTCCATGGCCTTTTGAATGGAGCCACCAAAAATTGGAAAGATGGTAGGAGTTGCTGCATCAGCTTAAGCATTACCTGTGTTAGAGGACCGGAAAGATCAGAGTGTGCCCTGATGTGTCCTAAGAAAAATGGGTGTTGTTTGGCCTGAATTAGCTGCTGAAGCTGGTGAAACAGAAAGGCCGCATTGGAAGAAGCTTTAATGGCGGGTGAAATCTCCAGCAGGGGCACAGAATGAGCAATGTAGGCACTGTCTGTATGAATATTAACAGGATTATCACAAAATGTTATAAAAACTTGTGTTATGGCAAACAATTCCACACACTGTGCTTAATGATAGACAGTATCAAAGGTGGTAGGCTGGTTATTTACAACAAAGACCGCACAGCCATTACTGGAACCCTCTGTAAAGACAGTAAGGGCTTGAGGACTGGGAGCCTTTTGAGTAATTTTTGGGAAAAATGAGTGGATGTATCTGCACAAAATGTAAAAGGGTGTCATTGGGGACATGGTTATCAATTGTTCCCAAATGGCCTGATTGGGCAATACCCCATTCATCCCCTCTCTGTAGTAAAAATTGGGTTTGGTGATTAGTATATGGAATTAAAATATTATCAGGGTCTTTGCCAAAATGTTGTCGAGAAAGCAAACGACCTTTAATAATAATAGAAGCTACCTGAGCAAGATAAACGGTAATAAACTTGGAGGATGTGGTGGATAAATGGACCCAAAGCAAGGGGAAGCCTTTATTTTTAAAATATGGATATCCTGTCAAAATTTTTCTGAGGGTATATGAGGAGCGTGTAAAAGAACCAGAACCAGAGGAAGGTTATAAGAAATTTGTGCAACAAACTGTTTGGCAATGGCTTCTGTGACTTGGTTTAATGCCTGTCATGCCTCGGGAGTAAGCTTTTGAGGGGAAGAGGGGTAGGAATCACCTCTCAAAATATCATTAAGGGGCAAAAGTACACAAGTGGGTAATTTTAAATATGTTCTTAGCCATTGAATATCTCCCAGTAATTTTTGAGAATCATTAAGGGTGTGAAGATGGTCCACACGTAGTTGTATTTTAGGAATTTGGATCTGATTATCTTGAAGTTTAAGGCCCAAATAGGAATAAGGGTCCTGTGTTTAAACCTTATCAGGAGCTATCTGTAGTCTCAAGGTAGTGAGTGTTTTCTAAAGGTCCAAGTAACAATTATTAAGGTCATGGTAATTAGGTGCAGCAATTAAAGAATCATCCATATTATGTAAAACATAAAATTGTGGTCATCACTCTCTCACAGGGTCTACTGCTTGAACAGCTTATTTTTAGCAAAGACTAGAGCTGTTGGCCATACCTTGGGGAAGAACCTTCCATTGAAATCTCTGCATAGGGCCGTGGAAATTAATGCAAGGGAGACTAAAGGCAAAATAGGGTCTATCCTCGGGATGTAAAGGAATGGTAAAAAAGCAAACTTTTAAGTCAATAACCATTTTACAATAGTTTTTGGGAATAGCCACTGGTGTGGAAATTCCAGGCAGTAGTGCTCCCATCAGGCACATAACTTTATTAATGGCACACAAATATTGTAAAAGACGCCACTTGCCTGATTTTTTCTTGATAACAATAGGAGTATTCCATGGTGAGGTTGAGGGCTCTACATGGCCGGCTGCCAGCTGTTCCTGCACTAACATGGAGGCAGCCTCCAATTTTTCTGGGGGGTAAGGGGCCACTGATCCACCCACACAAGAGTCTGAGTCTCCAAAATAATTTTATCTGCATGGGGAACAGGAGGGTCTGGAACTGACACTAAAAATCAGAATACCCAAGTCCATATGTATTTGTTTTTTTTATGGGTTTTATAGTCCCCACCAGTCCTTGTCTCAGTCTCACAAGGCCTGTACCAGGGACAAAATTCATACAAAGCATTTGATGAGTCACCATGGAATTGGGACTGGCAAGAATAACTTCCATTTGACTCAAAATATCTCGGCCCCATAGGTTAACAGGGAGGTCAGGAACAATGAAAAGAGTGACAGTCACCTTATTACCCTCTTTATCAGTCCAGCTAAAAGCCCTAGAACTGACATGGAAATTTTTTTACTCTTAACCCTTTTAGATCATTCAAGGATGGGGTGATGGGCCAACCTGATGGCCAGTATTTGTGAGAAATAATTGTGGCATCAGCTCCAGTATCTAGAATTCCTTGGAATTCCTTTCCTTCAATAAGTAAGGTAAGGGTGGGTCTATTGTGAGAAATGGGCTGAACCCAATATACATCAGAGGAGCCGAGGGAGGCTGTCCCCCGTTGTAGGTTTGGGCAGTGGAAGTGCCTCCTGAATCCAAGGGAAGGAATGTTAATTGTGCAAGTCTTGTTCCTGCTGGGATGGCCGGAACTCCATTAATAGCTGTTGCCAGTATTTTTATTTCTCCAGTGAAATCATTATCATTAATGCCAGGGAAGACCTGAACACCATTTAACGTAGCAGAGGCTTTTCCAAGAATAAGGGCACTCGTGTGAGATGAAGGGGGACCCATAACTCTAGGGGGTATTATCTGGTGCCCTTGCATTGAGTCTAATATTGTATCGGTGGTAGCACAGAGGTCCAATCCTGCGCTGCCTGGGGTGGCTAGTTGGAGGGAGGCAATTGTGGGGAAGAATTTTGTGGTAGGTTTGGAGTTTGGGAGGGAACAAACCTTATTGCCCCTGGTTTTGTCCTGGGGGAGGTCGTGGCCAGGGGCTGGCCCCGCAGGGAGTTTCCTGAGAAGCAGGAAGAAATAGACTGTCTGAGGCCATTTGTCTTAGATCTACACTTACTGGCCCAGTGATGACATTTTCCACATCTAAAACAAAGGGTAGCTGGGGGCGATTTATCCCCAGTTTGAGGAGACGATATTCCTAGGCTTTGTTTGCCTTTCGGACACTTGCGTGCAAAATGGCCAGGTTGTTTACAAGTAAAGCAAGTACATGAGCCAGGATTGTGAAAGGCCTTGGTAAAGGGGGCACGTAGGGCGAGACCCATGGCATGGGCTGCACCCACCCCTGCACAGAGTCTAATAAAGTCAGAAAGTTTCCCTTTTTCCTTATGTGGTCGAAGAACATCCTGACATGCCGGGTTGGCGTTTTCAAAGGCAAGATGTTTTACAAAAGTTCTTTCGCTTTCGCTTGGTCCAAGCAAGCAATCTGCAGCTAGGTTAAGCCGGGGAACAAAGTTTCTATAAGGGTCGTTGGGTCCTTGTCAAATTTTTGCCAAAGAAGTGGTAGCCGAGCCCGTTTGAGGGAGGCATCTCCAAGCATGTAAGCCAGCCATCTGAATCTGCGCCAAAAGTCCAGCAGGGAAACGTGCCTATTTAGTTTTAGTGTCAAATGGCTCATAGCCCACTAGCTTAACATAAGTTCAGGATTTATAGGAGGCCTTAGTTAATTTTTTTTTTGAGCAGTTTCCTGACAGTGCTCCTTGAAATCTGCATTCCATAACAGGAAATCTCCAGCACTGAGGGTAGGTCGGTCTAAAAATTTCCAATCATTGGGAGTAAGCCATTGTGTGCTGTGGCTTTCTAATAAAGTCAACGTGTAGGGCACAGTGGGGCCATTGTAAGCACAAGTCTTTTTATGTTTTTCAAGAAAACGCAGGCTTAATTTTTTGTAGACACTCTGGGTTCCTTCCTGCCTAGGGGTGAACTCTTCATCCTCTGAGTCCTGATCTCCTTGATCCATTTCCCCCGCTTCCTCCTCTTGATCCTCCTCTAATTCTTTGACCTCAGCCTTTGCAGGCATATCTATCTGACTGTGGGTGACTGGGAAAGCGAGAACAGGCTGATGGAGTGGCTTAGCCTTTGTATTAGACCACCGTGGGCCAGCTTTCATTGACTCCATGCCTAAGGCTAATGAACAGAGCTCAGAGTCAAGGGATCTTAATTCTTTTAAAAGTTTGATCTGTTCCCGTCTATGTTGGAGAGACTCTCACAAGGGAGCCAGGCTAGGCAAGGGAAGTGGGGAAAAAATATCTGGGTGGCATTTTGCTCCTGAAGGGCTGGAGCACAAAAGGCAGGAGGGATATAGGAGGTAGGTAGATGTGTAAGTCCTATAGGCTGTGGTAGGGTCCTGAGAGGTGGCGCATCTTCTGAATGGTAGCTTGCTGCTTCCTTCTCCAAGGTAGCCTCCGTCCCAGGGGTCAATGTGTCTCTGGGATTTAAAACTCGATAAAGGCGTCTGGTAACCATTAGAGCCTTATTCATTAGGGTGGTATTTTGAGGGGGACCAGGAAGGTTCCAGGACCCTGGGGAGACTGAGAAGGGTCAATGTCTATACTAACTGATGGGCATGCCTTGGGGAGACGAGAGGTGTTTTGCATAGTCTCTTCTCCAATCCTGACAAGTTGTAAGGTACCATTGTCAAAGGGTGAACTTTTAAGAATTTCATTAATTAAGTTCCAGTAAGAAAATGTGGGAACTGGCACTTTTTCTGGGCCAAAGGTTTAATAATAATGTTTTAAAGAGTCTCTTACTCTAAGCCATCTTTTACCATCAATGGTCACTTCAAGGTGAAACCATGGACACAATTCTCCTATGTATTAGAAAAAAAATTTAAGTCCTTTTTCTTAACACACACCCCCATGTCTTGAAGGACTCCTTGAGGCCTGACAAAAACAAATCATGTGGCGAAACTGCTTGTCCCATGGTGGGTCACTCACCGTGCGTCATCCCCACTCTCCTCCTGGATCTGTCTCTTGGTGGTGTCTGCTGAGGCAATCCCAAGCTCCACTTGATGAAGTCTTCCAGGAGGACGGGGTTCCCAATGAGTCAAAGGCTCGAGCCCCAGTCAGTGGGTGCCAGTAGTCCCTGCTGGAAAGACACATCAACAGGGGCAGCGAACCTAGATGCGGAGGAATGAAGGGACAAGAGACACGAGAGATGACAGCATGACAGGAGTTCTGATCAAGCTGCAAACTTTTATTTTTCACACAGGGGCATTTATATGCTGGAGATGGGAAAGCTCTCTTATCCGAAGTTTCTGGATGTCTTCACAAGGTGAGATAAACTCAGGATGTTTCAGGAAGACAGATGGCAACAGGATGTCTCAGGGACACAGTTGGCTACAGGATGTCTCCCAGACAGGATGTCTCCATGGGGGCTGTTTCTTGTAAGTGTCAGGCTATTCTTTAAGGTGAATTCCTTCTACCCCTGACAGTCAGGGATTCAGTATTTCGAATGGAAAATTTGAAAAAGAATCCAATGTGTATTCAAAACAATGCTTTGACATTACCTTCATCCCAAGTAAGACACAATTAGAGGAGAAGAGTTAGAAAATCTGTGAATAAACATCTGGAATAGAAAATGCTCAGGAGTTCACAACATTGGAGGTGGTATAGGAGTTTCCAAAAGTAAGGGACAGGGTAAAAACTCCACAAACATGGAGCTCTGCTGGCCTAAAGATTTCTTGAGAAACTTCATCTGAGGTTGTTTTTAGGAGCTTTAGCTTCCTTTGTAATGAGACGATCAAAGCTGGGTCAGAATCTATGTGACCTAGAGGACATTGTTTCTTATTTTCCAATGAACATGAGGTAGCAGTGCTGAATTCTCTCTTTGTAGGTAAACTGTGGCCACTGGTGGCTAAGTGTCTCCCAGTGTGGAATGTGAAGCCATTGGTCATCCTCCAATTTTTGTGGTGTTTCTTGCAGCTGCACTGGGAGTTTGATATTTGCTTCACGAAATACAAGAAGTTCAACTGGGACACAGTGATGGAGGGAGTTCTGTCACGTGTGGTGGGTAAGGGTCTGCAGGAGAATGCACCAACAAGGCTTCTATCCCACATAGCTTGCCCCCTTGACCATAGCAATCTGATTGTAAACATTGCCCTGAATCCTCTCCATATAACAAGATGCCTTTACATACAAGGGTCTGTGGCTTGTAGCATGTCAGTCACAAACCATTTGGAAGCGAAGGGCAGAAGCAGATGACCCGACCACAGATGTTTTAACACACACCTGCACACCACTGCTCTAGGCCGACGACTCAGCAGGCTCCAAATTACTGGCATCTCTGTTCTACACCATTTTCATGAAATCCAGTCAATCAAGGCACTGTCTGGAACACTGATGGTCATCAATAGGACATCCAAAGGTTCTCCATGGCCACCTGGTCATGGGAATGTCAAAAATTTAAAGGTGTTTATCTAGCCATTTTTCAAGGGTGAACTTGGAGGCACTGTGGGTTTCAATTCATTCAGGAATGATTAAATGTAGAGGAAGCTCATTTCATTGAAAGCTCTGGAGAACTATCACACGCAAGGCTTCCCAAAGACAGGCCAAAAGGTCCCATGAAGCCAGACCTACTGAGGTCTAAAATTTGAGGTCCATGTGTGTTTTGACTTGCAACTATGGCTGCCAAGTCTTTAAGAATAAAATCATGTGATATCCTTCCCGAGATTCCCAGTGCTCTGTGGAAAGCCAACCTGGGCCCAGATCTCACTTTCCAAGGGCGACTCTCATGTGTGGCCTCCTAAAATCCCAACACAATACAAGGCAATACTTCTTTGAGGTAAGTTCCAGAACTCAGTCTCTAAGGAGAATCACACCAGTGTTCAAGCCCAGGTGGACCCAGTCATCTATTCCAAGCGCCACAAAAATGACCGCAATTAAAGTCAAGACACTCCCACATGGCCCTCATTTTCTTCCATATAGACACTCATCATAACCTCTGGCTGGAGGTTTCCATGAGGGGCACAGCCCAAGACAGTGTCCAAAATAAGCTCCCTTGCATCCATTTGCCTAAAGTCAGTGTGGCTGGGACATCCTTCCTGTGAACCAGGAGTGTTCAAAGAGGCCTGCCGTTAATATTGCTCTTTTTCTCGAATTTGAGGCCTACTGACTGTGGTGTTTAGATTCTTTATGTTAATTGGAGTCATGAGAAAACCCAAGAACCTATGGTCTAGTGTCTGCAGGGCTTTGAAGAACTCATTTGACGCAAAGGATCTGTATTCTCAATGATGGAAGTCAGAAACCTTACAGAGGAAGGTGAGAGACTTCGTCCAAAATTACTGCTCTTTTGGCTTTTTGATTTGGATGCACACATGGGATTTTTCATTAGATCCATCAGGTGCTGAGAATCTAAGCCACAGCCTCACACAGGGCCAAGAGGCTAATTCAGACATATCCCTTTCCAAAGCAATTAAGAAAGAGCCACAGGTAATGTCCATACATTTCCATTTGAAAACTGTTTTCTTCAGGCTTCAAAAAGGCATAGCCTGAGGCAAAGACCTTCCTGACATTCAGGGCAACAGAAGGATATGTAAGCAAAAGGCCCAAAGCGGGGTTTCTCCACTGAGACTTTCCTGGTCACACTGATATCTGAGTTTTCTGAGATGCTCATCATTTCCTTCAGCTCTCTAGTGCATGGCCGTATCACACAGCATGGAGGTGGTACATATCTTGGACACAATACCATGAGCGTATTCTGGAGATTGCCCATAAATCAGGTAGAGAACAGGAACTTAAGAAGATATTAGGTGTTGCCCATCCATTAGGCAAGCCGCAGACCATTCATAAATTGGGCAGAATGAATGCTGGGAAGATTTCTACTAGAAAGGACACATGTATTTATGCATTCTCTTTTCTATTGTCTACAATCATGGACACAGTGGGATACACAGATATAGAAAGACTAGCCTTGTCAAACGACTTACTAGAATCGGTTCACACTAAACCAAACAAACCGACTTTCTTACCTATTCTCAGAACATGAGACAAAACCACAAACAAATACCCACACCCACACCCACACAGACCCCCAAGTACGTCTGTGACAATATGGAGTGTCCTTTGATAGTGGGCCATAATAAATTCCCTCATAATGGGCTGTCCTGTCTCAGATCTAGTCTCTGTGGCAAACTTTGTGAAGCTGTAAGGAGCCAGTGGTGAGCCACTATCTGCTTTCTCAGGAAAGGCCCCTCTTCAGACCTTCCTGGCATTTGGCCATCCTCACATAAGTAGGTACCAAGAAAGACTGACTCTGTCTTTGGTAAATCCGAAAAATTTTGACCACTGGGACTGGGACTGGGACTGGCTCTGGATGCCTGGCTACCTGGATCCCAAGTTCAGAGAATGCCATCACCAAGGAAGTGAGGTGAGGTCACTTCCTTCAGGAACTGAATGAGGTCCCTACCTTGGCAACCACTTTGTCCTAACAGTTGCTTCCAAGGGTCCCATGAGATGGAGGCTGCACCTACTTACTCTGACATTTTCACAAGTTAGAATGGTATACAACCATAGGCACCCAGGAACAGCTCTCCACACAGCCCTGGTTTGCTGCATCTTCTTTACATTAAGAAGAGAGAGGCTGATTCCGACACAACCCTTCATCCTGACCAGGTTGTTTGCCATGGAAGATGACTTTTGCTCTCTGAGGTCCTTAATAGCTGCCTACATCTTCTCCAGGGATCATTTCTTTAATGACCTTTGAGGTTCTCAGCAGGTGAAAGATCCCTTAATTTCTGTCTTGTAAGACCAACTCTGTCCCTGCTCTTCTGTAAAGTTAGATTGAGGGAAGAGTGTATGGTTAGGGTTAATAACATGTTCAATCTGTGTTAGGAACTATTCTGCTGGATGAATAATGTTATTGGGAATCTACAATATTTATAAGAATATGTAGGTGAAATATATGTATGAAAACAGAAATCTAAGATTTGAAGCCCTGAAGGGCATTGGGCCCTTCATTGGGATACTTAGTGTTGACTTACTTTCTGCACAGATGTCTCAGATAAATCCATATTCATTGGCATAGGACCTTGTACATTGGATGATTGAATGTGGAAGAGAACATCGAGTCAAAATGGGATAGTAGGTAAGATTAGGAAGATAGTTGGTAGGTTTTGGAAGGAGAGTGAGTATAGGATTTGGAAAAAAAAACTTCTTTAGCAATAGGGTTTCTGTTAGAGGGTGAAGGTAAATGTCAGCACATATGAAGATTCAGTCACAACGATGAACTTTGGAAAATATGTAGGAAATCAGATAATAACAGAGACATTACAAAATCAGGGAAAGTATAAAGTGAGTGATAGGATTAGACATTTTGAACAGGGTTGAGTTTGACTATATAATCTTAGGAAGAAACAAATATGTAGTCACCAATAGGATTGACATTTGAGAGTATTAGGCAATGTGGACATGGATGTTTTTAGTAATCCCTGTTCACTTTTCTTTTAGGCTTTGGTACAATCATAAGTGTGACCTTTGCATTTTGTGTCCAGAATATTACTGTGATAAAATGTATATGTAGATCGTGTGACATGAGTATTTCTTCCAGCATTTCTGGGAGCAATATTTCGAAGTCCTATAAATTAGTATTGGTGGTACAAAGAGGTATACACTGTGTCTATGAATATAGAGATAGTGCATGAATAGACCACATTGTGAATAAATAATATAACTGGTCCCACTTTAAATAATAGATTGAATTGATATCTGAAAATATATAAGAAATCTTATATCGATATACCATCATTCATTCCAACCAGCAATACATCTAATGGTAATATTAGGGTTATGGTTTATCACGAAGTGTCTTTGAGTTTTGCTTCAAAAGTGATCATGGAAATCGAAAATAATGTGTTTGGAAAGAAGTCTCATGAAAAGACCCATCAAAAACATGGAGGAACACACGTGTTCTGTAGAATAAAGTGATTGAAAGTGAACAAAATGCCTATAAATTTGCAAAGTTTTGGATGAAATAAATTTGCTATGCTGAGCATAAACTGAAGAAATAGTAATGTACCAGTGTTGAATAAAATAAATGTCAAAATGCACAACATGTCCCATAGGAATCTACTTGCATTGATGTTAAACTGGTTCAGTTACTGTGGAAATATTAGGATTTGTATGCACCATTCACTGAAGATAGTTTTCAGTACTAGGAAACAAATATGTATTTCAGGTGAATGAATAATTTTGAGAATACTCTTGTGAAATTTTGATTATAAATATACATACTTGAATATGAATGAGTTTAGGGAGTGTATAACAAGATATATATTTCATATTTTGAAAAATCTGGAGAGTGTGTGTATATATATATATATATACATACACAAACACACAGACATTAAAAATAGCATAATATATTCCAATTGAAATTCACCATGAAATATATGTCATCTACAGATCCAAATTTATTTATTTTATTGAATATTGATTTATGTATAATGTTGTTCAACAAGGAAGCTCACTCATAGATTGAATTTTCAGTTCCAACAGCGTTTAGGAGGAGTGATCTGTTACAATTTGTATCTGCCAAGTCAGTCACCCCACAAGAATGTACGTGTGGTATCAGGTAAGATTCTATAATTGCATGTAAAAATATATGTGCTGAATAGGCTACAGAGAAAGGGATGCCTTGACATTACAATCACCGAGACTAAGGCACAATTAGAGGAGAAGAGTTAGAAAATCTGTGAATAAATATCTGGAATGGAATGTGCTCAGGAGTTCACAACCTTGAAGACGGTAGAGGAGATTTCAAAAGTAAGGGACAGAGAAAACATTCCACAAACATGGAGCTCTGGTTCCCTAAATCCTTCTTGAGAAACTGACTCTGAGTTTGGGCACTTGAAATATATGTTGTTGTCGGGAGATTTAGCTTCCATTGTAGTGAGACAATCAAAGCTGTGTCTGCATCTATGTTACCTGGAGGACATGGTTTCTTATTTTCCACTGAATATGTGGCAGCAGTGCTGAATTCTCTTTTGTAGGTAAACTGTGGCAACTGGGGGATAAGTGTATCCACATGTGGACTGTGAGGCCATTTGGTCATCCTCCACTTTTCGTGGTGTTTCTTGCTGCTGCACTGGGATTTTGGTATTTGCTTCATGATATACAAAGAATTCAACAGTTACCCGGTGCGTGAGTGAGTTCAGTCACTTTTGGTAGGTCAGGGTCTGCAGGAGAATGCACCAACCAGGCTTATATCCCACATGACTTTCCCCCTTGACCATAGCAACCTGATTCTAAACATTGCCCTGAATCCTGTCCATATGACAAGATGCCTTTACATACAAGGGTCTGCTGGCTGCACCATGTCAGTCACAAGCCATTTGGAAGCCAATGGAAGATCCACATGGCCCCACCACAGTTGTTTTATTACACACCTGCCCACCACTGCTGTAGGCCCACTCCTCAGCAGGCTCCAACTTCCTGGTATCTCTGTTCTGAACCATTTTCATGAAAACCAGTCAATCAAAGCACTGTCTTGTAATCTCATGATCAGCCACAGGATATCCAAAGATTCTCCAGTGCCACCTGGTCATGGGAAGTTTCAAAATTTCTTGGTATTTATCTAGCCATTTTTCAAGGTTGAAGTTGGAGGCACTGTGTGTTTCATTTCATTCTGGAACTATTACATGGTTAGGAAGCTCATTTCAATGAAATCTCTGGAGAAGTCTCACAGGCAAGGCTTCCCAAACAGTGGCCAAATGATCACATAAATCCAGGCCCATTAGGATCTACATTGTGACATCCATGTGTGTTTTGACTCTCATATATGGCTGCCAAGTCTTTCAGAATAAAATCATGTGGTAACCTGGCTGAGATTCCCAGTGCTCTGTGAACAGCCACCCTGGGCCTAGATCTCATTTTCCAAGGGTGACTCTCATGTGAATCCTCCTAAAATCCCAACACCATTCATGGCAATACTTCTCTGAGCTGAGGTCCACAACTCAGTCTCTAAGGGGAATCACAACAGAGTTCAAGCCAAGGTGGACCCAGTCATCTATTCCAACGGCCACACATGACCACAATTAAAACCAAAACACTCCCACATGGCCCTCATCTTCTTCCATATGGACACTCATCATTACCTCTGGCTTGAGGTTTCCATGAGGGGCACAGCCCAAGACAGTGTCCAAAATAACCTCCATTGCCCCTCATTTGCCTAAAGTCAGGGTGGCCTGGACATTCGTCCGGGGAACCAGGAGTGAGCAAATAGGCCTGCTGTTAATATTGCTTTGCTCCTTCATTTTGAGGCCTACTGACTGTCAGGTATAGATTCTTTATGTGATTTGGATTCTGGAGAAAACCCAAGCACCTATGGGATAGCCTCTAAAGGGCTTTGAAGAACTCATTTGATCCAAAGGTTCCTATTCTCACTTGAAGGAGGAAAGGAACCTTACAGGGGAAGGCGAGAGACTTCTTCCATAATGACTGCTCTTTTGGCCAATTTAGTTTTGGATGCAAACATGGGATTTTCTTTACATCCATCATGTGCTGAGAATCTAAGCCAAAGCCTAACACAGGACCTAGAGCCTGATTCAGACATATCCCTTTCCAATACAATTAAGCAAAGAGTCACAGGTGATCCCCATTGATTTCCATTTGAAAACTGTTTTCTTTAGGCTTCCCAAAGGGGTGGCCAGAGGCAAAAAGCTTCCTGACATTGAGGGCAACAGAACAATAGGTACCAAAGCAGTATTTCTCCACTGAGACTTTCCTGATCACACTGATATCTAAGTTTTCTGAGATGCTTGCCATTCCCTTCAGCTATCCAGTACATGGCCATGTCACAGAGCTTGGTGGTGGTACACATCTTGGACACAAAACCATGAGCCTATTCTGGAAAGTGGCCAGAAATCATAAAGAAAACAGGAACTTAGGAAGATATCAGGGGTTGCCCATCGATAATGCAAGCCACAGTACATTCATAAATGGGAAGTATGAATCTGGGGAAGCTTTCTACTAGACAGGACACATCCATTGAAGCATTCTCTTTTCTAATGTCTACAACCACGGACTCAGTGGGATACACAGACCTAGAAACACTTGCCTTTTCAAACGACTTACTAGAATCAATTAACTCCAAACCAAACAAACTGCCTTTCTTACCTATTCTCAGAACATGAGACAAAACCACAAACCCACATCCTCACCCACAAATGCACCTCCTTCCCCCAAGTAGGTCTGTGACTATCCGGAGTGTCCTCTGACTGGTGGGCCATACTATGTTTCCATGAAATGGCCTGTTCTGTCTCAGATCTGTTCTCCTTGTCCAACTCTGTGATGTTGACAGGAGCCAGTGGTGAGCCACAACCTGGTTTCTCAGGAAAGGGCCCTCTTCAGAGCTTTACTCGCATTTGGCCATCCTCAAATCAGTAGGTACCAAGAAAGACTGACTCTGTCCTTGGTAAATCCAAACAAGTGAGATCACTGGGACTGGGACTGGGACTGGCTCTGGGTGCCTGGCTTCCTGGACCACATGTTCAGAGATTTCGAACACCAAGGAAATGACGTGAGGTCACTTCCTTCAGAAACTGAATGAAGTCACTGCCTTGGCAAACACATTGTCCTAATAGTTGCTTCCAAAGGCCACATTAGATGGAGGCTGCCCCTAGTTCCTGTGACACTTTCACAAGTTAGAATGGTATATCATCCATAGGCACTCCAGAACAGCTCTCCACACTGGCCTGTTTTGGTCCATCTTCTCTACACTAAGAAGAGAGAGGCAGATTCAGACACATCCCTTCATCCTGACCAGGTCGTTGGCCATGGAAGGTGACTCTTACTCTCTCAGGTCTTTCATAGCTGCCTACATCTTCTCCAGGGATAATTTCTGCATGGACATTTGAGGTTCTCAGCAGGTGGAAGATCCCCTAAATTCCTGTATTGTAAGACCAACTCTTTCCCTGCTCTTCTGTAAAGTTAGATTGAGGGAAGAGTGTATGGTTAGGGTTAATAACATGTTCTATTTGGGTTAGGAATTGTTCTGCTGTATGAATAATGTTATTGGGAACCTGCGATATTTATAAGACTATAGAGGTGAAATATAAGTATGAAAACAGAAATCTAGGAACGATTGGAAGCCCAGAAGGTCATTGGGCACTTGATTGGTATACATAGCTTTGAATTACATTCTGCACAGATGTTTCAGTTAAATAGATAATCATGGTAATAGGACCTTGTACATTGGATCATTGAATATAGAAGAGAACATTCACTCAAACTGGGATAGTTGGTAGGATAAGGAAGATAGTTGGTAAGTTTCAAAAGAAGACTGAGTAAAGCATTTGGACCAAAAGTTCTTTAGCAATAGGGATTCAGTGAGAGAGTGAATGTCAATGTCAGCACATGTGAAGAGTCATTCACAATGATGAACTGGAGAAAAGGTGTAGGAAAGCATTTATCAATAGAGACATTAGGAAATCAGGCAAAATTCAAAGTGTGTGATAGGAAAATACATTTTTAACAGGGTTGAGGTTGAATATATAATGTTAGGAAGAAACAAATATGCAGTCACCAATAGCAATGATATTTGAGAGTGTTAGGGAACAAGGACATGGATGATGTTAGTAATACATGGTCACATTCAATTTAGGCTTTGGTACAATCATAAGTGTGACCCTTGTATTTTGTGTCTGGAATATTACTGAGATAAATATATATGTATATCAGGTGAGTAGAAAATTCATGATAAAATATATATCATCTACAGATCCAAAAATATTCATTTTACTTAACATGGATATATAGGTGAAATATAAGTATAAAAACAGAAATCTAAGTAAGATTTGAAGCTCAGAAGTGCATTGGGAAATTGATTGGGATACATAGCATTGAATTACGTTCTGCATACATATCTCAGATAAATCGATAAACAATGGCATATGACATTGTACCTTAGATGATTGAATGTAGAAGAGAACATCCACTCAAAAAGGGATAGTAGATAGAATCAGGAAGATAGTCAGTATGCTTTGGAAGAAGAGTGAGTATAGGATTTGGACCAAAGTTCATTAGCAATAGGGTTTCGGTTAGAGAGTGAATGTCAATGTCAGCACATTTGAAGGGTCAGTCACAATGTTGAACTGGGGAAAATATGTAGGAAAGCAGATATCAATAGAGACATTAGGAAATCAGGCAAAGTATAAAGTGAGTAAAAAAAATAGACATTTTCAACAGTTTTGAGATTGAATATATAATCTTAGGAAGAAACAAATATGTAGTCACCAATAGGATTGACATTTGAGAGCATTAGGCAACCTGGACATGGATGTTTTTAGTAATCCATGTTCAGTTCCCTTTTAGGCTTTGGTACAATCATACGTGTGACTTTTGCATTTTGTGTCCTGAATATTACTATGATAACATGCATATGTAGAATCAGTTGACATGAGTATTTCTTCCACCATTTCTGGGAGCAATATTTTGAAGACGTATAAATTAGTATTGGGTGTACAAAGAGGTGTACCCTGTGTCTATCAATATAGAGGTAATGCATGAATAGACCATACTGTGACCAAATAATATAACTGGTTCCACTTTAAATAATGGATTGAATGGATACCTTTAACTAAGTAAGAAATCTTATATTGATATACAATCATTCTTTCCCACCACTTATACATGTAATGGTAATATTAGGGTTATGGTTTATCATGACGGGTGTGTGAGTTTTGCTTCAAATGTGATAATGGAAATCGAAAATAATGTGTTTGGAAAAAAGTCTCCTGAAAAGAGCAGTCAAGAAACATGGAGGAATACATGTGTTCTGTAGCAGGAAGTGATTGAAAGTAAAAAAATGCGTATAAATTATCTAAATTGTGGATGAAATATGCATCCTATTATGTGCATAAACTGGAGAAATAGTAATATACCAGTGTTGAATAAAAATGAACGTCAAAATACACATTATATCCCATACGAATATTCTTGCATTGATGTTAATCTGGGTCAGTTACTGTAGAAATATTAGAATTTTTTTTGGTGTTATAATACAATTTATTTTAGCACTAGCATGCCACAGAAGGTAGAGGGAAGAGCAATGGATTTTCAGTTATAGCATTAATTATCTAACATTAAATGACTACTTTGCGGAGTGTAGAAATTACATAAGGCTATATAACATTTTTTTTATTTAACATTCATAAAACCTTGGAATTATGGTAATATTTCTAGTTTTTTATTTTTTATTTTTTCAGTTTGTGATAGACCTTCATTTTATTTATTTGTATCTGGTGCTGAGAATATAACCCAGTGCCTCACAAATGGTAGACAAGCATGATACCACTGAGCCACAAACCCAGCCCCTCCACTTTTATCTTATCATCAAACACTCCTCTCCCTCTTCTTTTCTCACTTTCTTCCTCATTTTCTTCCTTCTTTCTCTTCCTTTTTCATTATCCCTCCATATGTATTTTTCTCTCATGTCATTACAAACAGTAGTATGCTATGAAATTTACATTTAAGACAGTTTTTTATAGTCATTCTTTTTTCTTGAGAAAATTTAAAAATTATAATCACCTGATAGATATATTACAATACATTAATTATACATATTATCTATATTCATGCATATGTATTACATATGTTATATATATATATATATGTATGTATATATATGTATATATATATATATATATATATATATATTTAAAAGTACTTTGATTAGCCTGTTTGAAATAATATAGACAAAATCTTTCTTAATTCTCAAGTCTTCCAGAATTAACATCTTACAGTGAAAATCAAATAAACATATTTAAGTAAAAGGGTATCATTCTTATTTATCAATACTGTGTCCATTATATTACTGTGATAAAATGTATATGTACATCAGGTGACATGAGTATTTCTTCCACCATTTTGGGGAGCAAAATTTTGAAAACTTATAAATTAGTACTGAGGATACAAATTGTTGTAACCTGTGTTGATGAATCTAGAGATGATGCATGAATAGACAATATTGTGAATAAATTATATAACTATTTCCAACTTTAAATAATGGATTGAATTGATATCTGAAAATATATAGCAAATCTTATATTGATATACATACATTCATTCCAACCAGTTATATATCTAATGGTAATATTAGGGTTACGGTTTATCATGAAGAGTGTGAGTTTTGCTTCAAAAATGATTATGGAATCGAAAATAATGTGTTTAGAAAGAAGTCTAGTGAATAGACCATAAAGAAACATGGAGTAATATATGTGTTCTCAAGGAGAAAGTGATTGAAATTGAGCCAAATGTCTATAAATTTGTGTACTTGTGGATGTAAGATATATCCTATGATTTCCATAAACTGAAGAAATAGTAATGTGCCAGTGTTGAATAAAAATGAACTTCAAAATACACATCATGTCCCATAGGAATCTACTTGCATTGATGTTAAACTGGGTCAGTTACTGTAGAAATATTAGGATTCATAAGCACCATTCATTGAAGTTAGTTTTCAGTACTAGGAAAGAAATATGTATTTCAGGTGGTTGAATATTTCTGAGAATAATCTTGTGAAAAGTTGATAATAAATCCACATACAGGAACATGAATGAATTTAGGGAGTGTTTAATAATACACATATGTTTCATGTTTTGAGAAAAAAAAAAAATATATATATATATATATATATATATATATATATATATATATATATATATCTCATGGAGAAATATTACAAAGAAAATTTGACAAGATTTATAACACATACCCTTGATTAAGCAGAAGGCAAATCAAAGTATACACCATGCCTCCTATGGAAGGCCTGTATTTCTTTTCGGTTAGGTTTCTTTTTATCCATCATATTAGGATTAGTTTTCAGATTCTAGTCGGGTATGTGTTAGTGTCAGGGATCAGTATTTAAAATGGAAAATAGGAAAATGAATCTAATGTGTATGCAAGTATGTGCTACACAAAAATCTTGCCACTCTCATCCAGAACAATTCCTTGACATTAACTTCACTCCAAGTTAGACCCAATTAGTGGTGAGGAGTTCGAAAACCTGTGATTACATATGTGGAACTGAAAATGCTCAGGAGTTCACAACATTCGATGTGTTAGAACAGTTTCCAAAAGTAAGGGAGAGGTTAAAAACTGCACAAACATGGAGCTCTGCTGGCCTAAAGACTTCTTGAGAAACTTCCTCTGAGGTTGGGCACATGAAATATATGTAGTTGTCAGAAGATTTAGCTTCTTTTGTAGTGACACCATCAAATCTGGATCTGCATCTATGTGACCTGGAGAAAATGGTTCCTTATTTTCTAATGAACATGAGGAAGGAGTTCTGAATTCTCCCTTTGTAGGTAAACTGTGGTCACTGGTAGTTAAGTGTCTCCCCTTGTGGTCTGTGAAACCATTTGGTCATCATCCTCCATTTTCGTGGTGTTTCTTACTGTGGCACTGGGAGTTTGGTATTGGCTTAATGAAATACAAGTAGTTCAACAAGGACACAGTGCTGGAGGGAGTTCTGTCACGTGTGGTTGGTCAGGGTCTCCAGGAGAATGTTCAAAACAGGGGTCTATCCCACATAGCTTTCCCCCTTGACTATAGCAACCGGATTCTGAACATTGCCCTCAAACCTCTCAATATAACAAGATGCCTATACATATAAGGATCTGTGGCCTGCACCATGTCAGTCACAAGTCTTTTGAAGCCAATGGCAGATCCACGTGGTAAAACCACAGGTATTTATTCAGAAACCTATAGTCCACTGCTCTACACCCACTACTCAGGAGGCTCCAACTCACTAGCATCTCTGTTCTACAACATTTTCATGAAACCCAGTCAATCAAGGCACTGTCTGGTACACTCATGATCAGCAATAGAACATCCAAAGGTTCTCCAGGGCCACCTGGTCATGAAAATTTCAAAAAAATTCATGGTATTTATCTAGCCATTTTTCAAGGATGAAGTTGGAGGCACTGTGGGTATCAATTCATTCAGGAACCATTACATGGTGAGGAAGCTGATTTCAATGAAAGCTCTGCAGAACACTTTAAGGCAAGGCTTCCCAAAGAGTGGCCAAAAGGTCACATGAAGCCAGGCCCATTGAGGTCTTGAATGTGAGGTTCATATGTGTTTTGACTCTCAATTATGGCTGCCAAGTCTTTCACAAAAAAATAATGTGATATCCTGGCTGAGATTCTCAGTGCTCTGTGGAAAGCCATCTTGGGCCTATATCTCAGTTTCCAAGGGCGATGCTCATGCGTGGCCTCCTGTTATCCCAACACAATTCATGGCAATACTTTTCTGAGGTCAGTTCCAGAACTCAGTCTCTAAGAGGAATCACAGCAGAGTTCAAGCCCATGTGGACCCAGTCATCTCTTTCAACCGCCACACAAATGACCACAATTAAAACCACAAGACTCCTACATGGCACTCATCTTCCATAAAGACACTCATCATAACATCTGGCTGGAGGTTGCCATGAGGGGCACAGCCAAAAACAGTGTCCAAAATAAGCTCCCTTGCCCTTCATTTGCCTAAAGTCAGGGTGGCTTTGACACCCTTGTTGTGAACCAGAAGTAATCTGTAAGTGTAAAAGAAATTGAAATTAATGTGTAAAATTTAAAGTTTAAAAGACTGGGTGTTGCAAAGTTTCTAAGCTGCAAGGTCTGAGTTAAAATGTAAAGGACCAGGTATTGTTACGTTCCTATGCTATACACAAAACCTGAAATTCCTGTAGCTTGTAGGACAATTCCCGGACTGCCCAGTAAATTTTCCCCTGACTGCCTGATTGTTTAATAACCTAGTACCCTTTGTGGCCTGGCACATAGGCATCACAGGGCCTAAACCAATCAGTTTCAATGTGTACCCCACTTTAGAACTGACCTATCACTCCTGCCAGACCTGTTCCCACCTAAGAATGAGCTAATCATCTTTGGAATTGTTGTTTGATTTTCCCGTGGTGTATGATGATTTTTTAAAAGAGACTGTGATGTATGTAAAGTCCCGCCCTCCCCAAAAAGTGTACTTAAGCACTGCTCAACTCCTGCTTGTGGCTCTGGGCTGCTCTCCCTTCTTGAGTGAGCACGGAGCCCCAGCATGATGGATTGGAACTCAATAAATGCTTTTTGCTGTTGCATGATCCACGGTCTCTTGGTGGTCTCTTCCTCCGACATTCGCTGAACCCTTAATTTTGGTGAGTTGGCCGGGAATCGTGCAGCACCGAACAAGGAGATCCCAACGGACCCCTCTGAGGGTAAGAAAGGCGCCTCTTTCCATTTTTCCTTGTGATCGCTCAGAGCTTTTTGTTCAGGTTTGGTTTTTCGGTTTTCGGTTTGGGTTGGCAGAGTGGCTGCCAGCAGAGCGTGTAAGTTCCCCCTGGCAGTGGTAGACAAACGTGTCCTAAAGCCACCGGCCACGTTCTTGCAAGGGACACCTTGAAGGACTCGGGGAGGGACAGATGTGAACTCATTAGGTGAGGAGATATGGAAGTGCCCTCATTAGGTGAGGAGGGACAGATGAGCCCTCATTAAGTGACTCTGTTGCAAACCCATCAGGTCTTGCTGGCTACTTTTTTCTCTCAGGTTGAATTCACTGTCTGTCTTTGTGGTGTAACTCATCAGGTTATGCCAGTTACTGGGTTCTAATCTGTACTTCTGAACTCGTGTTAAACGTTAACTGTGTGCCCGTGTTTGTGTTACGTTTGTTTTGTCCTTGTCTCTGTTTGAGTAACTCTCAATATGGGACAAAGCCATTCCATGCCTCTGTCCCTGAAGCCTTTCCTGGTCGCTGCCTCCAATCTGACCCCTTTGCCCACAATCCTATAACTCAAACCTTCTGCTCCTCCCCCTCTTCCCTCCATTCTCCCTGAGTCACAAGATTGTTGATCTTGGGGTTGTGAACAAACGGGAGCTGCATGATGGTCTTTGTGTGTCTTTTTGTCTGTGTTTCTGTTAAATGTGATGGCATTGTTTGGACCGATTCAGAGTCCCAAGTTCCAACCTGCCTTAGATGTGTGGAAATAACTTTAGCTAAAATTTAACCTAAAGCTTCTTCTGTGAGGGACCAAAAGTCAATAGAACCACCAGCTTTTCTGTTCTCACCTTTTACACCTCTCTTAGCTGTGTTTTAAAGAACTTTGATAAACTTTTCTTCTCTTTGTTAAGCGAGATTAGGGAAGCAGTGATTTCTTTTCTTCCCATAGTTGGCTTGAGCACGCCCACTGCAGAAGGAAATGCCTGGGGTCTAAGAACATTGATATCTCACTTAAACTTTTCTCAAAACCCTATCCTCATTATTAAATTTTTATTAATTGGCTTTGGGGATGGGAACCAAACCTTCAGTCATAAATTTTGACACACCAGTGGGGACTTTCAATGAACCACACTCTGCCCTCTTGGGGAAGCCTAGCACTCAAAACAATTGCAAGCAGAGGATGAATTTTTTGGAAGCTGACTACTGAAAAGGTGGGAGATATAGAATATGCCTGGTGCCTGGGGTCAAACCACCAGAAGGACTAATCCTGTAAGTAAATGGTGAGGCTAAGGGACTCCCAGGAGGTGCCAGAGCCATTTTGCTGTGGGGAACTCCCTTATTCCTTACCTGCACTTTAAGGATTGCTCCACCTCTGTTTACTTAACAAAAGGGACCAAGAATGCAGTAATATGTTGATATTTTAGATTGTTTCTTGGGGATGATCTTGGCTGAAATTGTATTTAAAAGATGATATTTTTAATTGTAACAATCTGGTATCTGAATGGGTTTCTAAAGCATTGCACTATCTTACAGATAAAAGTTGGGTTTAAACAAGAGTTTAGTTTGATTTAAGATAGCTGATGCTAGAAAACTTAAATACTTTGGATAAAAAAATAATTAAAGAGTTTTAATTTTGAACTAGGTAGCCTGAGAAAATTTCACTAGATATACCAGTGCATTAACTTGGGCAAAGATAATAAATTATGATATGATATCTGTTCCCTTCAATGTGTAAGATTTTTTTTAAAACGTGCTAAATTAAAACGTTGGTCTGGCTTAGTGAAATGACATTAATTAGCAACAGTCTTGGAAATTTTTAAAGCTTAATTTGGGATACAAATGGTAGTCTGTGGTTGTTTTTAAAATTTTTTTCAAGAAATTTAATGTAGCTTACTACTACTTTAGAAACTTCAGAACAAAGAAAGTGGCTTAATGATCCTAGAGAAACTTCTTATGATGGTGGCTTTAATATTATCAAAAAATGATCATATTTTCAGTTTTTTGTGGTGAGGCTAAGGGACTCAAGATTTTCTAGTGTAGAAAAACATAAAGATATAAAATTTTGAGAATTACATCTTAAACTTGCATCATAATTTTCAACATTCAAACCTGGAAATTATGACTTATCGCTAAAATGCCTTAGGCATGAGGTTTCTGCTCAGAACTCCAGCCTTTACAGTTTTCAAGTCCTCAGCCAGGACTTAAGTTGATAAGCCTGCAGCACTCAGCAGGAGACAGATAAAAAGGAGTAAAAGTGTCTTTTTACCTGAACTCAAACTAGATCCAAACAAAAAGTACATTATATGGTATTTACTAATTACTGGCCAGTCATCTTTTTTGGCACTCTTGCTTTTTCTTAGATTCTGTATTTTTTATTTTTTGAGCTCATGATCTTGATCCTGCAGATGGGTTAATGTTTTCTGATCAGTTCTATTTTTGATCAACTGTGGAGTTTTTAAACATTGCAATGGATATTTCACCTGAAAAAGGTACAAGGCCTTCACTATTGTGTTATGTGTTACACTTGTGTTACGTATTGTATGTTGGTATGTCTGTATGTGTGTATGTCCATATATCATGCAGTGATATGACAATTGACAGATGAGGAGCGCTCATAAAATATTTAAAAATTGATATAAATATCTTGGATTCACGTGATTCAAATGGTTCAATTCAAATTGGGTAAACAGATAAAAATAAAGATGTCTTTAGAATTAGGCCTATAAGTTTTCTAGGTGTACAAACAGGCCCTAATAAAATGTTGATGTCTACAAAATAATCTGCTTAAATTCAGAAATTTATAAGTATTGTTTCAAAATGTGAACAGAAAGAGGTTCACAGATGGAAAAGAGAAACTAAAAGTTTCTAGATATAGATTTAATAGAGGGAAAATATGTTTCTCGATAAGAGAGTCTATATGATTAAGTAATTAAAATGGTTTAAGTAAATAATAAAAAGGTTTGTGTAAGTTGGTTATATGTGTAAGTTTTGAGCAAGTAATCTTAAAAAATTAAACAGCTGGTTAAACAATACTGTTTTTATAAAATTATGCCAGGTTATTTCTTTAAAAAGCTAAACATGGTTAATACAAAAACATCAATGTAATTGTGGTGTTAATGTGTTCATATCTTCCAGGTATACAAGTGTGTAAGGTAGAAGCTTCAAAAGAGCATTGTATCATGCTGGTGTTCTAAGGTTGTATGGTAATTCTAGGCTTAAAATAAAAACATGTTGGAGATTTATGTGTATCATTTGTGTTGTATAATTGGACTTGTTATCAAAAAGATATGTACAGTTACATGTTACTTTTTACACTTAGATACAATTTAAAAGTATTTTTAAGTTAAGTAGAGCCTAATCTCTGTGAAGGTTTTATTGTAAAACACAAAGGCAATGCCCATTCATTTCCATGTGAAAACTGTTTTCTTCAGGCTTCAGGAAGGAGTAGCCTGAGGAAAAGACATTCCTGATAATCAGGGCAACATAACAATAGGTAATCAAAAGGCCCAAAGCAGGGTTTCTCCACTGAGACTTTACTGGTCACACTGATATCAGAGTTTTCTGAGATTCTTGCCATTCCCTTCAGCTATCCAGTACATGGCCATGTCACAGAGCTTGGAAGTGGTACATATCTTGTACACAAAACCATGAGCCTATTTTGGAGAGTGGCCAGAATTCAGGAAGGATACAGGAACGTAAGAAAATAGTAGGTGTTGCCCAATGATAAGGCAAGCCACAGTCCATTTATAAAATGGGCAGGATGAATGCTTGGAAGTTTTCTCTTTTACAGAACACACCCATTGAGGCATTCTCTTTTCTAATGTCTACAACCATGGACACAGTGGGATACACAGACATAGAAACACTCGCCTTGTCAAAGGACTAACTAGAAACAGTTCACTCCAAACCAAACAAACCCCCTTTCCTAACTATTCTCAGAACATGAGAAAAAAACCACAATCCCACTCAAACACCCACAAAGTCACCTCCTTCCCCCAAGTAGGTCTGAAACTATCCAGAGTGTCCTCTGACTGGAGGGCCATACTATGTTCCCCAGAAATGGCCAGTCCTGTCTCAGATCTGGTCTCCTGGGTCAACTCTGTGAAGTGGTCAGGAGACAGCAGTGAGCCTCTACCTTCTTTCTCCGTAAGGGCCCGTCTTCAGAACTTTCCTGGCATTTGGCCATCCTCACATCACTAGGTACCACAAAAGACTGACTCTGTCCTTGGTAAATCCAAACAAGTGAGACCACTGTGACTGGAGCTTGGACTGGGTCTGGATTCCTGGCTTCCTGGTACCCAAATTCGGAGAGTTCCATCAACAAGGATGTGAGGTGAGGTCACTTCCTTCAGGAACTGAATGTGGTCACTGCCTTTGCAACCACTTTGTCCTAAAATTTGCTTCCTAGGGTCTCATAATATGGAGGATGCACCTACTTCCTGTGACACTTTCACAAGTTCGAATGGTATAGAAACCATAGGCACCTGGGAACAGCTCTCCACACAGCCCTAGTTTGGTCAATCTTCCCTACATTAAGAAAAGAGAGGATGATTCAGACACATGCTTTCAACCTGACCGAGTTGTTTGCCATGGAAGATGACTTTTGCTCTCTCAGGCCTTTCATAGCTGCCTGCATCTTCTCCAGGGATCATATCTGCATGGAAATTTGAGGTTGTCAACAGGTGGAAGATCCCCTACACCCCTGTATTGTAAGACCAACTCTGTCCCTGCTCTTCTGTAAAGTTGGATTGAGGGAACAGTGTATAGTTAGGATTAATAACATGTTCTATTTGTGTTAGGAATCATTCTGCTGGATGAATAATGGTATTGGGAACCTGCAATATATATAAGAATATACAGGTAAAATATAATTATGAAAACTGAAATCTAGGTAAGATTTGAAGACCAGAAAGGCATTGGGCCCGTGATTGGGATACTTAGCTTTGAAGTATGTTCTGCACAGATGTCTCAGATAAATCAATATACAATGGTATAGGACCTTGTACCTTGGATGATTGATTGTTGAAGAGATCATCCAGTCAAAAAGGGATAATCGTAGGATTAGGTAAATAGTCGGTAGGTTTAGAAAAAAGAGTGAGTATAGTATTTGGACAAAAAGTTCTTTAGCAATAGGGTTTCGGATAAAGAGTGAATGTAAATGTCAGCACATGTGAAGAATCAGTCACTATGATGAACTGAGGAAAATATGTAGGAAAAGAGATATCAATAGAGACATTAGGAAATTAGACAAAATATAAAGTGAGTGATAGGATTAGACATTTTCAACATGGTTGAGGTTGAATATATAATCTTGGGAAGAAACAAATATGTACTCACCAATAGGATTGACATTTGAGAGAATTAGGCATCCAAGACATGGATGTTTTTAGTAATCCATGTTCACTTTCCATTTAGGCTTTGGGACAATCCTAAGTGTGACCTTTGCATTTTGTGTCCAGAATATTACTGTGATAAAATGTATATGTAGATCAGTTGACATGAGTATTTCTTCCACCATTTCTGGGAGCAAAATTTTGAAGATATACAAATTATTATTGGGGGTACACAGAGGTGTACCCTGTGTCTATCAACATAGAGATAATGCATGAATAGACCATACTGTGATTAAATAATATAACTGGTTCCACTTTAAATAATGGATTGAATTGATATTTGAAAGTATGCAAGAAATCTCATATCGATATACAATCATTCATTCCCACCAGTTTTACATCTAATGGTAATATTAGGGTTATGGTTTATCATGACGGGTGTGTGAGTTTTGCTTCAAAAATGATAATGGAAATCAAAAATAATGTCTTTGGAAAAAGTCTCATGAAAGGAGCAGTCAAGAAACGTGGAGGAATACATGTGTTCTGAAGCAGGAAGTGATTGAAAGTAAAACAAATGCATATAAATTTGCTAAATTGTGAATGAAAAATACATATTATGATGTGCATAAACTGGAGAAATAGTAATGTACCATTGTTGAATAAAAATGAACGTCAAAATACAATTATATCCCATGGGAATCTTCTTGCATTTATGTTAAACTGGGTAAGTTACTGTAGAAATATTAGAATTTTTTTGGTGTTATAATACAATTTATTTAAGCACTAGCATGCCACAGAATGTCGAGGAAAGAGCAATGGATTTTTAGTTATCGCACTAGTAATCTATCATTAAATGACTATTTTTGGGAGTCTAGAAATTACATAAGGCTATGCAACAATTTTTTTTTATTTAGCATTCATAAAAACTTGGAATTTTGGTAATATTTCTACTTTTATTTTAATTTTTTCAGTTGTTGATCGACCTCAGTTTATTTATTTATATGTTGTGATGAGAATATAACCCAGTGCCTCACACATGCTAGCCAAGCATGTTACCACTGAGCCAGTCACCCAGACCCTCCACTTTTATCTTATAATCAAACACTCCTCTCCCTCTTCTTTACTCACTTTCTTCCTCATTTTCCCCCTTCTCTCTCTTCCTTTTTCATTTTCCCTCCATAGGAGTTTTTCTCTCATGTCATTACAAACAGTAATATGCTATGAAATTTACATTTAAGAATGTTTTTTATAGTCATTCTTTTTTCTTGAGAAAATTTAATAATTATAATAACCTATAGATATATTACAATACATTTATTATACATATGTATCTATATTCATGCATATGTATTACATATGTTATATATATACATATATATTTAAAAGTACTTTGATTAGCCAGTTAGAAATAATATAGACCAAGTCTTTCTTAATTTTCAAGTCTTCCAGAATTAACATCTTACAGTGAAAATCAAATAAACATATTTAAGTAAACAGGTATCATTCTTATTTATCAATACTTATCATTTAAGTTTTTATATTACATTAAGCTCTAATATGGCATATTAACTCTTATGAATTAGAGAAATTTCATTTGAACAACCTATTATTTAAGGACCATATGCACTGACATTTTAAATGGCTTTCTCGTGATTTTAATTTCTATCAATTGCATATTTATTGCCAAATACTTATATTATTAATTTTCATATTCATGATTGATATAAAGTCAATTGTTTAATTCTTCTTGTAAGTAGTTACTTATTACAGTAGGGACAGTATTAATAATTCTACATCTTTATAAGAAAAATGGTACAAAGATATTTTCATGCAAAATTAAGAATAATTGCATGCTCTAAATGTTTGATTGTTGATACATATAATAAAGAGCTTTTGATGAGTCTCTTCCCCAGTAAAACATAAAATGCAAAGATGTAGTTGGGTATGTATTTCCAAATAAAGATAAGGAAAAATACACATTATCAGCTAGAAACTATCAAATAAAAGATGAAAAAAACAATCCAACACATTGTACGAACTTGTCAGAAGAGGTAGCCTAAGACTAGACCTGGTCCATGACAAAATATTCACGAAAAAAATGAAATATGAAAAATATAGGAAATGATATGAATTTTTCATGAAGGTAGGTGGATTATCCTTTAATCTCAATATATGTTCATTTTTAAAAGCCAGTTTTCTGGTAAAATAAATTTGTGATATTTACAACTACACAAAACAAACTTTCTGCTTATCAAAATGAATGCATCTCAACACTTTTTTAGCTGATTTCTTCCCACTCAATTTTAAACCTTTGTTTATTTATTTTTATTGGTTTTTCAAAACATTACAAAGCTCATGATATATCATCTTTCATACATTTGACTCAAATGGGTTATGAACTCCCAATTTTCCCCAAATACGAATTGCAGAATCACATCAGTTACACATTCACATTTTTACATAATGTCATGTTAGTGACTGTTGTCTTCTGGTACCTTTATTATCCCCTACTATCCCCCCTCCCCTCCCATCCTATCTTCCCTCTCTTCCTCATCTGCTATTCTTCACTTCTCTCTCTTGTTCCCGCCTTTCCCCTCACAAAGTCTTATATGTAATTTTATGTAACAATGAGGGTCTACTACCATTTCCATATGCTTTCCCTTCTCTCTCCCTTTCTCTCTCCCACTCATCTTTGTTTAATATTAATCTTTTCCTCATGCTCTTCCTCACTGTTCTATTCTTAGTGACTCTCTTTTTATCAAAGAAGACATTTGCCATTTTTTTTAAGGATTGGCCAGCTTCTCTTAGCATAATCTGCTTTAATGCCAATCATTTCCCTGCAAATTCTATGATTTTGTCATTTTTTAGTGCTGCATCCATCGTGTATAGATGCCACATTTTTTTTATCCATTCATCTATTGAATTGCATCTAGGTTGGTTCCACAGTCTAGCTATTGTGAATTGTGCCACTATGATCATTGATGTGGCAGTATCCCTTTAGTACACTCTTTTAAGATCCTCAGGGAATAGTCCGAGAAGGGCGATAGCTGGTTCAAATGGTGGATCCATTCCTAGCTTTCCCAGGAATTCCCATACTGCTTTCCATGTTGGCCTCACCAATTTGCAGTCCCACCAGCAGTGTACAAGTGTCCCCTTTTCCCCACATCCTCGTAAACACTTGTTGTTTGACTTCATAATGGCTGCCAATCATACTGGAGTGAGATGGTATCTTAGGGTGAGTTTGATTTGCATTTCTCTGACTGCTAGATGTGGTGAGCATTTTTTCATGTACTTGTTGATTGATTGTATGTCCTCCTCGGTGAAGTGTAATTTCAGGTCCTTGCCCCATTTGTTGATTAGGTTATTTGTTATCTTATTGATAGTTTTTTTTGAATTCTTTGTATATTCAGGATATTAGGGCTCTATCTGAAGTGTGAGGGGTAAAAATTTGTTCCCAGGATGTAGGCTCTCTATTCACCTCTCTTATTGTTTCTCTGGCAGAGAAAAAAAACTTTTTAGTTTAAGTAAGTCTCATTTTTTTATTCTTGTTAATAACTCTTGGGCTATGCGCGTCTTATTAAGAAATTTGGAGCCCGACCCCACAGTATGTAGATCGTAGCCAACTTTTTCTTCTATGAAATGCAGTGTCTCTGATTTTATATCTAGATCCTTGATCCATTTTGAGTTAAATTTTGTGCATGGCGAGAGAAGGGAATTCAGTTTCATTTTGTTGCATATGGATTTCCAATTTTCCCAGCACCATTTGTTGAAGATGCTACCCTTCCTCCATTGCATGCTTTTAGCCCCTTTATCAAATATAAGAAAGTTGTAATATTGTGGATTGGTTTCTGTGTCCTCTCTTCTGTACCACTGGTCCACCTGCTTTTATCGGTACCAGTACCATGCTGTTTTTGTTACTATTGCTTTGTAGTACAGTTTGAACTCTGGTATCGCTATACCTCCAGATTCACACTTCCTGCTTAGAGTTGCTTTTGCTATTCTGGGTCTTTTGTTTTTCCATATGAATTTCATGATTGATTTATCTATTTCTACAAGAAATGCCGTTGGGATTTTGATTGGCATTGCATTAAACCTGTAGAGAACTTTGTGTAATATTGCCATTTTTATGTTGTTAGATCTGCCTATTCATGAACAGGGCACATGTTTCCATCTTCTGAGATCTTCTTCTATCTCTCTCTTTAGAGTTCTGTAGTTTTCATTATATAAATCTTTCACCTCTTTTGTTAGGTTGATTCCCAAGTATCTTATTTTATTTGAGGATATTGTGAATAGAGTGGTTTTCCTCATTTCCATTTCAGAAGTTTTGTTGCTGTTATACAGGAATGCCTTTGATTTATGCGTGTTAATTATATATCCTGCCACATTTCTGAATTCATTTATTAACTCTAGCCATTTCTTTGTAGACCTTTTTGTGTCTGTTAAATATATTATCATGTCATCTGCAAATAGTGATACTTTAAATTCTTCTTTTCCAATTTTTATGCCTTTAATTTTTTTGGTCTGTTTAATTGCTCTGGCTAGTATTTCAAAACTAAATTGAATAGAAGTGGTGATAAAGGGCATCCCTGTCTTGTTCCAGATTTTAGAAGAAATGCCTTCAGTTTTTCTCCATTTAGGATGATGCTAGCCTGAGGTTTAGCATATATAGCTTTTACAATTTTGAGGTAAGTTCCTGTTATCCCTAGTATTTATAGTGTTTTGAACATAAAGGGATGCAGAGCTTTGTCAAGTGCTTTTTCTGCATCTATCGATATGATCATATGGTTCTTGTCTTTAATTCTATTGATGTGGTGAATGGCATTTATTGATTTTCGTATATTGAACCATCCTTGCATCACGGGGATGAATCCTTCTTGATGATGGTGCACAATTATTTTGATATGCTTTTGTATTTGATTCGTCAGGATTTTATTGAGAATTTTTGCATTCAAGTTCATTAGAGATATTGGTCTGTAGTATTCTTTCTTTGAAGTGTCTTTGTCTGGTTTCGGGATCAGGGTGATGTTGGCCTCATAGAATGAATTTGGAAGAGCTTCTTCTTTTTCTATTTCTTGAAAAAGCTTGAAAAAATATTGGTTTTAATTCTTCTTTGAAGGTTTTGTAGAAATCCGCTGTATACCCATCCGGTCCAGGGCTTTTTTTTGGTTGGTAGTCTTTTGATTGCCTCTTCTATTTCTTCCTTTGTTATTGGCCTGTTTAAATTGTTTGTGTCTTCCTGACTCAATCTGGGCAGATCGTATGACTTAAGAAATTTATCAATATCTTCACAATATTCTATTTTGTTGGAATATAGTGTTTCAAAATACTTTCTAATTATCTTCTGTATTTCTGTAGTGTCTGTTGTGATATTGCCTTTTTCATCCCATATGTTAGTAATTTGAATTCTCTTTCTTCTTCTTTTCCTTAGCATGGCTAAGGGCCTGTCAATCTTATTTATTTTTTCAAAGAACCAACTTTTAGTTTTATCAATTTTTTCAACTTTTTTTTGTTTCAATTTCATTGATTTCTGCTCTAAATTTAATTATTTCTTGTCTTCTACTACATTTGCTGTTGTTTTGCTCTTCCTTTTCTAGGTTTTTGAGGTGTAGTTTAAGTTCATTTATTTGTTGTATTTTTCTTTTTTTGAGGAAAGAACTCCAAGAAATGAATTTCCCTCTTAAAACTGCTTTCATTGTGTCCCATAGATTCCGGTATGTTGTGTCTGTATTGTCATTTGTCTCTAAGAATTTTTTTATCTCCTTCTTTATGTCTTCTGTAACCCATTGATCATTCAGTAGCTTGTTGTTCATTTTCCATGTGATGTAGGATTTTTCCTTCTTTCTTTTCTCATTGATTTCCAGTTTCATTCCATTATGATCATATATGGTGCACGGTATAATCTCCATGCCTTTATATTTACTAAGAATTGCCCTATGGCATTATATATGGTGTATCTCTGAGTAGTATCCATGTGCTGCTGAGAAGAACATGTATCCACTTGATGATGGTTGATATATTCTATATATGTCGGTTAAGTCTAGGTTATTGATTGTGCTGTTGAGTTCTATAGTTTCTTTATTCAGTTTTTGTCTAGAGGATCTCTCTAATGCCGAGAGTGTTATGTTGAAGTCACCCATAATTATTGTGTTGTAGTCTATTTGACTCTTGAACTTGAGGAGAGTTTGTTTTATGAACGTTGCACCTCCATTGCTTGGTGCATACAAATTGATAATTGTTTTTTTCTTGTTGGTGGATGATTCCTTTTAACAGAATATAGTGTCATTCTTTATCCCTTTTGATTAACTTAGGTTTGAAGTTGATTTTATTCCATATGAGTATGGCAAATCCTTCTTGCTTCCGAGGGCCGTGTGAGTGTTATGATTTTTCCCAACCTTTTACCTTCAGCCTGTGTATGTCTTTTCCTATCATATGAGTCTTCTGAACGCAGAATATTGTTGGATTTGTTTTTTTGATCCAGGTCACTAGCACATGTCTCTTGATTGGTGAAATTAGGCCATTAACATTTAAGGTTACAATTGAAATATGATTTGTACTTCCAGTCATGTTTATTTATTTATTATATTTTAGTTTGGATAGTTTTTACTTTTTTGGTTACTTTCCTCCCGCTTTACTGAGATACCTCCCACTGTTAGTTTTGGGCACTATTTTTTAACTCTTCTTCTTGTAGTATTTTGCACAAAATGCTTTGCAGTGCTGGTTTTCTGGCTGAGAATTGTTTTAGCTTTTGTTTATCATGAAAGACTTTAATTTCATTGTCAAATCTGAAGTTTAACTTTGCTTTATATGGTATTCTTGGTTGGAATTCTTTTTTTTTCAGCATTTGAATTACATTTTTCCAGGATCTTCTCACTTTCAACGAATGTGATGAAAAATCAGTTGTTAACCTAATTGGTTTACCCCTGAATGTAATCTGCCTCCTTTCTCTTGTAGCTTTTAATATTCTCTCCTTGTTCTGTATGTTGGCTATCTTCATAATTATATGTCTTGGAGTTGGTCTATTTTGGTTTTGAATGTTTGGGGTCCTGTAGGCTTCCAGGAATTGGCAATCCAATCCATCATTCATCTCTGGGAAGTTTTATAGAATTATTTCATTTAATATGTTGTCCATTCCTTTGGTTTGAATCTCTATGCCTTATTCTATCCTGATGACTCTTAAATTTGTTTTTTGTTTTTTTATGACATCCCATATGTTTTGAATAAATTCCTGGTGGGATTTAAGCATCTTTTCTATGTTTACTCAATTCTTTTCAAGTTGATAAACTTTGTCTTCATTATCTGATGTTCTGACTTCTACTTGATCTAGTCTATTTATAATATTCTCGTTTGAGTTTTTAATTTGGTTTATATTTTCCTGCATTTCTAGGATTACTGTTTAAAATTTTTCTAAAGATCTCTATCTCCTGGTAATGCTCATTCTTTGCCATTTGAATTTGTTTGTTTAATTCATTTTCAAAATATACTTTTATTGCTTGGACTTGCTGCCTCATGTCTTCTCTAATATTCCTTTCCATCTGAGTTCGGTATGCCTTGAGTTCTTTCCCTATCCCTGTTTCTGATGCTTCAAGGTCCTCCTGTAGAATTAAGTTGTCCTGCATTGTTTGTACTCCTTTTTTGCCCTTGTTTTTTCATGATGTTCACTTTACTTTCCAGCTCTATTTGATTGCTGTGTTTCTGCTTTATTCTTTAGATTTGTTTTGGTGTTGTATATCTCTGTTGTCTCTCCTTTGTGTTGGTAAACTATGCCTGCTAAAGTGGATTCCGCTTGGAAGTAATTCCGAAGGCCGAGCTCCAGTGATGTCACCTCTCTGCTTTGGCGGGCCCCAGGCTCCTTGCCGAGGTGTCCGAATTGGGGGGTGGGACTTGACTGTCTCTGGTTTTTTTCTGCTCTGGGTCACTGGCAGGCAGGCGGTCTCCAGCCGCCCAGTCACGCGGGCAGCAGGTGGGCTGTTGCCGTTGGGTTGGCAATCTCTAGCCACGCAGTCTCACGCTCGGTTGCCGTCGGGCGGGCATTCCTCAGCCCCCCAGTCACTCAGGCAGTGGGTGGAATGTCACGTGCAGGCCTGCGGTCTCCAGCCGCCCAGTCACAAGGGCCTGCCTTCTAGTCCTTTGGTTTCTCCTGCTTGTCCTGGTTTCTTTTTCTAGACCAGATTTCCCCTGAGTGATGGCTCTCGGCAGTTCAAACTGTACTCTGTGCCTGCCGTTTGTTGGGTGTGGAGGGTGTCTTTTGGGAACCCAGACACTCTATTGTTTTGATTTTTTCCGCTTGCCCCTCCCCCAGCACTGGCTATACACGTTTCGTTATCACCACTGATGGTAGGGGGAGTCGAAAGTCAGGTGTCTCTAGTTTTTCTTGCGTCTTTATGCAGGCTTGCTCTGATTAACCCTCCCCCGGAAAGCCTAGGAGACATTTTATGCGAATTCCCCGCTGTATGAGAGATGAGCTGAGTAACACACATCTGTTTTATTGTTGCAATCTATTGGAGAGGGGCGGTGGTTACTTCAGATCTCAAAGATGGTGGCCGCTGGTTTCCTTTTTGAGTTTCTTTTGTGGGGGATAGAACTATACCACTTTCTTCCCTGTCTGAATTCCCAAACTCAGCCCGGGGATCAGTGGGAGCTCAGCCGGCAGGATTCCACAGAATCCGCAGCAACATTTCTCCCTGCTTCAGGTCACTTCTCGGTGGTGCCCCGCCATCTGTATCACCAGGCCTGGCTGCATGATTCAATCAGCCCGGATCTCTGATTGCACAGTTGGCTATTGGGAACCCCGGCACTCTATTGTTTTGATTTTTTTTTTTCCGCTTGCCCCTCTCTCAGCGCTGGCTAGACAGGTTTTTTTCACCACTGATGGGAGGGGGAGTTGAAAGTCAGGTGCCTCTAGTTTTCCCCTGTCTTTATGCAGGCTCGCTCTGATAATCTCTCCCCCAGAAAGCCTAGGAGAGATTTGATGTAAATTCCCCGAAGTATGGGAAATGAGCTGAGTAACAGCACCTGTTTTATTGTTGCAATCTGTAGGGGAGTGGCTGTCGTTACTTCAGCTCACCAAGATGGTGGCCGTTGGTTTCCTTCGTGGAGTTTCTATTGTGGGGGTTAGAACTGTACCACTTCCTTCCCCATCTGAAACCCTGAACTCAGCCCAGGGCTCAGTGGGGACTCTACTGGCAGAATTCCACAGAATCTGCATCAACGTTTCTCCGTGATTATTGATCGCATCTCAGTGGTGCCCTGCTGTCTGTAGCCACTGGACGGGTCGCGCGGATCAGTCAGACAGGATCTCCGGTCGCAGAGTTGGCTCATGTTTGGGACTCATTTACCGGACCTCAGTGCTAGAAATCCTTCTTCTAGGTTTCAGTGCACCCCCATTTTGCTGTAAGTTTCTAACAAGATAGTTTTTTGTCGTTCTTAGTCGTTAGTCACCTGCGCAGTGGCGCGGTACAATGGGTATGATGCTCTCTATTCACGGCCCTCTTGCAATGTCAAAATATTATGATTTGTATGCACCATTCACTGAAGTAGGTTTTCAGTATTAGGAAACAATTATGTATTTCAGGTGGATGAATATTTCTGAGAATAATCTTGTGAAAAGTTCATTATAAATCCTCATACATGAATATAAATGATTTTAGGAAGTGTATAATAAGACACATATATTTCATATTTTGAAAAATCTGTAGAGTATATATATATATACACACACACACACACACACAAACACACACACACAGAGACATTAAAAAGAAGCAATATATATGCCAATCAAAATTCATCATTAAATATATAACATCCACTTATCCAAAAATATACATTTTACTGAAAATGGATTTATGCATAATGTTGGTCAACTAGGAAGCTCACCCATTGGTTAAATTTTCGGTTCCAACAGAGGTTAGGAGGAGTGATCTCTTCTCACAATTTTTATCTGCCATGTCAGCCACCTCAGAAGAATATACATGTGATACCAGGTAGGATTCTATTTGTGCATATAAAAATACATGTGCTTAATAGGCTACAGAAAAGGGAGAGAGGAATTCACATATTTGTTAATTTTAAAAACACATGGAGAACTATGTCAATAAACATTAAATATATATTTTAACTCCTACACAATATAATCCAAAAGGGATGTCCAACTACATATCATGCCTTCTCTGAATTGCTGGTGTTTGTATTCTGTTTGGGTTACTATTCTCCATCATATAAGTATTAGTAGTCAGAGTCTAGTAGGGTATGGGTTAGTGTCAGAGATTCAGTATTTCGAATGGAAAATAGGAAAGTAAACCCAATGTGTTTGCAAATATGTGCTACACAAAAATCTTCCCACTCACATTAAGAACAATCCCTTGATATTACCCTCGCTGGAAGAAATACACAATTAGAGGATAAGAGTTAGAAAATCTGTGAATACATACCCGGAATGGAATATGCTCAGGAGTTCACAACCTTGGAGGTGGTAGATGACTTTCCAAAAATAAAAGACAAGGTAAACACTCCACAAACATGGAGCTCTGCAGGCCTAAAGACTTCTTGAGATACTGCCTCTGAGTTGGGACACTTGAAATGTATGTTGTTGTCGGTAGCTTTAGCATCCTATGTAGTGAGAGCATCAAAACTGGGTCAACATCTATGTGACCTGGAGGACATGGTATCTTATTTTCCAATGAAAATGAGGCAGCAGTGCTGAATTCTCACTTTGTAGGTAAACTGTGGCAACTGGGGGATAAGTGTCTCTTCGTGTGGACTGTGAAGCCATTTGGTCATACTCTACTTTTCGTGGTGATTCTTGCTGCTGCACTGGGAGTTTGGCATTTGCTTCATGAAATACAAGGAGTTCAACTGGGACACAGTGCTGGAGGGAGTTCTGTCACATGTGGTGGGACAGAGTCTACAGGAGAATGCACCAACCAGGCTTATGTCCAACATAGCTTGCCCCCTTGACCATATCAACCTAATTCTGAACATTGCCCAGAAACCTATCCATATAACAAGATGCCTTTTCATATAAGGGTCTGCTGGCTGCATCATGTCAGTCACAAACCATTTGAAAGCCAACGGCCGATCCACATGAAACCACCAGAGATGTTTTATCTCACACCTACCCACCTTTGCTTTAGGCCCACTACTCAGCAGGTTCCAACTTACTGGCATCTCTGTTCTACACAATTTTTTTGTGAAACCCAGTCAATCAAGGCACTTTCTGGTACACTCATGATCAGCAACAGGATCTCCAATGGTTTTCCAGTGCCACCTGGTCATGGGAATTTCAAAAATTTCATGGTATTTATCGAGCCCATTTTTCAAGGATGAAGTTGTAGGCACTGAGGGTTTCATTTAATTCAGTAACCATTAAATGGTGAGGAAGCCCATTTCAATGAACGCTCTGGATAACTCTCACAGGCAAGGCTTCCCAAAGTGTTGCCAAATGGTCACATGAAGCCAGGCCCATTGAGGTCTACAATGTAAAATCCTTGCCTGTTTTGCCTCTCAACTATGGCTGCTAATTCTTTCAGAAAAAGATTATGTGATAACCTGGCTGAGATTCCCTGTGCTCTGTGGAAAGCCTTCCTGGGCACAGATCTCAGATTCCAATGGTGACTCTCATGCATGGCCTTCTAAAATCCCAACAAAACTCATGGCAATACTTCTCTGAGATCAGTTCCAGAACTCAGTCTCTAAGGGGAATCACACCAGAGTTCAAGACCAGGTGGAGCCAGTCATATTTTTCAACAACCACACTAATAACCACAATTAAAACCAGAACACTTCCACATGGCCATCATCTTCTTCCATATAGAAACTCATTTTAACCTCTGGATGGAGGTTTCCATGAGGGTCACAGCCCAAGACAGTGTCCAAAATAAGCTCCCTTGCCCCTCATTTGCTTAAAGTTGGGGTGGCCTGAACACCTTTCTGTGAACCATGACTGATCAAATAGGCCTGCCGTTAATACTGCTCTGCTTCTCCAATTTGAGGACTACTGACTGTGGGGTTTAGAATCTTCATGTGAATTGGAATCATTGGAATCACCTATGGGCTAGCCTCTGAAGGGCTTTGAAGAACTCATTTGACCCAAAGGCACCCTATTCTCACTTGATAGAGGTCAGGAACCTTACAGAGGTAGGGAGAGACTTCATCCACAAGGACTGCTCTTTTGGCCATTTTGGTTTTGGATGAACACGTGGAATGTATAAGGTGCTGATTATCTAACCACAGCCTCACACAGGGCCAAGAGGCTGTTTCAGAAACATCCATTTGCAATGAAATTAAGCAAAGAGCCACAGGTGATGCCCATTCATTTCCATTTGAAAACTGTTTTCTTCAGGCTTCACAAATGAGTGTCCTGAGGTAAAAACCTTCCTGAAATTCAGGGCAGCAGAACAATAGGTAAGCAAAAGCCCGAAAGAAGGGTTTCTCCACTGAGACTTTCCTGGTCCCACTGATATCTGAGTTTTCTTAGATGCTCGCCATTCCCTTCAGCTATCCAGTACATCACCATATCACAGAGCTTGGAGGTGGTACATATCTTGGACACAAAACCATGAGGCTATTCTGGAGAGTTTCCAGAATTCAGGAAGAAAACAGAAACTTAGTAAGAGAGCAGATGTTGCCCTTCAATAAGACAAGCTGCAGTCCATTTGTAAATTGGGCAGGATGAATGTTTGGAAGCTTTCTACTAGACAGGACACATCCATTGATGCATTCTCTTTTCTAATGTCTACAACCACGGACAGAGTGGGATGTACAGACATAGAAGCACTCGCCTTGTCAAACGACTTACTGGAAACAGTCCACACCAATCCAAACAAAGAGACTTTCCTTCCTATTCTCAGAACATGAGACAAAACCACAAACCCACACACACACACTCAAAGGCACCTCCTTTGCTCAAGTAAGTCTGTGACTATCCAGAGTGTCCTCGGAATGGTGGGCCATTGTATGTTCCCCCAAAATGGCCTGTCCTGTATCAGATCTAGTCTCCTTGGCCAACACTTTGAAGTTGTTAGGAGCCATGGGTGAGCCACTACCTGATTTCCCAGGAAAAGCTCCTCTTCAGAGCTTTCCTGTCATTTGGCCATCGTCACATCAGTAGGTACTAAGAAAGACTGACTCTGTTCTTGATAAATCAAAACAAGTGAGACCACTGGGACTGGGACTGTGACTGGCTCTTTGTGCCTGTCTTCCAGTATCAAACGTCCAGAGAGTTCCATCACCAAGGCAGTGAGGTGAGGTCATTTCCTTCAGGAACTGAATGAGGTCACTGACTTTGCAACCACTTTGTCCTAAAAGTTACTTCTAAAAGTCCCATGAGACGGAGGCTGTCCCTACTTCCTGTCACACTTTCACAGTTAGAATGGTATACCAACCATAGGTACCTGGGAACAGCTCTCCACACAGGCCTGGTTTGGTCCATCTTCTCTACATTAAGAAGGTAGAGGCTGATTGAGACACATCCCTTCATCCTGACCAGATAGTTTGCCATGGAAGATGTCTTTTGCTCTCTCAGGTCCTTCATAGCTTCCTTCATCATCTCAGGGGATCATTTCTGCATATACCTTTGATGTTCTCAGCAGGTGGAAGATCCCCTACATTCCTGTATTGTAAGATCAACTCTGTCCCTCCTCTTCTGTAAAGTTAGATTGAGGGAAAAGTGTATGTTTAGGGTTAATAACATGTTTGTTTTGCGTTAGGAATCTTTCTGCCGGATGAATAATGGTATTGGGAGCCTGTGATATTTACAAAAATATATAGGTAAAATATAAGTATAAAAACAGAAATCTAGATAAGATTGGAAGCCAGAAGGGAACTGGGCCCTTGAGTGGGATACTTAGGTTTGAATTATGTTCTGCACATGTGTCTCAGATAAATTGAAATACAATGGCATAGGACCTTATACCTTGGATAATTGATTGTCGAAGAGAACATCGAGTCAAAAAACTATAGTCAGTAGCATTAGGAAGATAGTCAGTAGGTTTAGAAAGAAGAGTGAGTATAGGATTTGGACCAAAAGTTCTTTAGCAATAGGGTTTCGGGTAGAGAGTGAATGTAAATGTCAGCATATGTGAAGTGTCAGTCACAATGATGAACTGGGGGAAATATGTATGAAAGCAGGTATCAATAAAGATATTACGAAATCAGGCAAAGTATGAAGTGAGTGATAGGATTAGACATTTTCAACATGTTTGAGGTGGAATATATAATCTTAGGAAGAAACAAATATGTAGTCACCAATTGGATTTACATTTGAGAGCATTAGGCAACCTGGACATGGTTCTTTTTAGTAATCCACGCTCCCTTGGCATTTAGGCTTTGATACAATCATGAGTGTGACCTTCGTTTTTTGTGTCCAGAATATTCCTGAGATGAAATCTATATATAGATAAGGTGACATGAGTATTTCTTCCACCATTTCTGGGAGCAATATTTTGAAGACGTATAAATTAGTATTGAAGGGACAAAGAGGAGTACACTGTATCTATGAATATAGAGATAATGCATTAATAGACAATACTGTGAATAAAAAACATAACTGGTTCCAACTTTAAATAATGGATTGAATTGAATCGTGAACATATAGAGGAAATCTTATATTGATATACAATTTTTCATTCCAACCAGTTATACATCTAATGTTAATATTAATGTTATGGTTCATCATGAAGAGTGTGTGAGTTTAGCTTCGAAATTGATTATGGAAATTGAAAATAATGTATTTGGAAAGAAGTCTCATGAAATGACGAGTCAAGTAACATGGAGGAATACATGTGTTCTGAAGCAAGAAGTGTTTGAAAGTGAAACAAATTCCTATATATTTGTGAACTTGTGGATGAAATACATATCCTATGATGTGCAAAAACTGAAGAAATAGTAATGTACCAGTGTTGGATTAAAATGAAGGTCAATATAGACATCATGTCCCATTGGAATCTACTGGCATTGATGTTAAACTGGGTCAGTTACTGTAGAAATATTAGGATTTGTAAACACCATTGATTGAAGTTAGTTTTCAGTACTGGGAAACAAATATGTATTTCAGGTGGATGAATATTTCTGAGAATTATCTTCTGAAAAGTTGATTATAAATCCATATACATGAACATGAATGAATTTACAGAGTGTGTATAAGACACATATATTTCATATTTTGAGAAATCTGGAGATATATATATATATATATATATATATATATATATATATATATATATATATATATTTTAAATAAACACAAATATACATTAAAAAGTATCAATAAATACATGCTAATCATAATTCATCATGTAATATACATCATCCACAGATGCAAAAATATTTATTATACTGAACATGGATTTATGTATAATATTGTTCTACTGGGAAGCTCACACATAGTTTGAATTTTCAGTTCCCACAGGGTTTAGGAGGACTGATCTCTTCTCACAATTTGTATCTGCCAATTCAGCCAACTCATGAAAATGTACGTGTGATACCAGGTAGGATTCTCTATGTGCATATAAAAATACATGTGCTGAGTAGGCTACAGGGAAAGGGAGACATATCAACATATTTGTGAACTTTAAAAACACATGGAGGACTATTTCAATTAAAAATTGAGTAGATTTATAACACCTACCCTTAATCATGCAAAAGGGAAGTCCAACTGTACACCATGTCTCCACTGAACTGCTTGTATTTTCATTCTGTTTGGGTATTATTCTCCATCATATTAGGATTAGTAGTCAGAGTATAGTAGGGTATGAGTTACTGTCAGGGATTCAGTATTTCAAATGGAAAATTGGAAAATGGATCAATGTGTATGCAAATTAGTGTTACACAAAAATTTTCCCACTCTCATTTAGAACAATAACTTTACATTATTTTCACCCCAAGTAAGACACAATTAGAGGAAAAGAGTTAGAAAATCTTTGAATTCATACCTGAAATGAAAACTGCTCCGGATTTCACAACCTTGGAGATGGTAGAGGAGTTTCCAAAAGTAAGGGACTATGTAAATACTCCACAAACATGAAGATTTGCCAGCCTAAAGACTCTGCAGAAACTGCCTCTGAGATGGACAGTTGAAATATATGCTGTTTTCAGGAGCTTTAGCTTTTTTTCTAGTAAGACCATCAAAGCTGTTTATGCATCTCTGTGACCTTGAGCACATGGTTTATAATTTTCCAATGAACATGAAGCAGCAGTGCTGAATTCTCTCTTTGTAGGTAAACTATGGCCACTGGGGTCTATGTTTCTTCCCATGTGGACTGTGAAGCCATTTCATCATCCTCCACTTTTTATAATGTCTCCTGCTGCACTCAGAGTTTTGTATTTGTTTCATGAAATACAAGGAGTTAAACTTGACCACAGTGCTAGAGGGAGTTCTGTCACATGTGGTGGGTCAGGGTCTGCAGGAGAATGCACCAACAGGGCTTGTATACCACATAGGTTGCCTCCATGACCATAGCAACCTGATTCTGAACATTGCCCTTAAACCTCTCCATATAACATGATGCGTTTACATACAATGTTCTGCTGGCTGCACCATGTCAGTCACAAGCCATTTGGAAGACAATGGCAGATCCACATGACCCCACCACAGATGTTTTATCACACACTTAATCACCTCTGCTCTAGGCCCACTATTCTGCAGGCTCCAAATTACTGGCATCTGTGTTCTACACCATATTCATGAAAACCAGTTAATCAAGGCACTGTCTGGTACACTCATGATCAGCAACAGGACATCCAAAGGTTCTTCAGTGCCACCTATTTATTGGAATTTTAAAAATTTCATGGTATTTATCTAGCCAATTTTCAAGGATAAAGTTGGAGGCACTGTTTATTTCAATTCATTCAGGAATTATTCAATGTTGAGGAAGATCATTTCAATGAAAGCTCTGGAGAACTCTCACAGGCAAGGCTTCCCAGAGCATGGCCAAAAGGTCACATGAAGCCACGCCCATTGAGGTCTACAATTGAGGTCCATGTGTGTTTTGACTATCAAATATGGCTGCCAAGTCTTTCAGAATTAAATCATGTGATATCCTGTCTGAGATTCCCAGTGCTCTGTGGAAAGCCACCGTGGGCATAGATCTCAGTTTCCAAGGGCGACTCTCATGCGTGGCCTCTTAAAATCCCCACACAATTTATGGCAATTCTTCCTTGATGTGTGTTCCAGAACTCAGTCTCTAAGGGGAATGACACCAGAGTTCAAGCCCAGGTGGATCCAGTCATCTCTTCCAACTGCCACAAGAATGACCACAATTAAAACCAAAATACACCCACATGGCCCTCATCTTCTTAAATATAGACATTCATCATAACCTCTGGCTGGAGGTTACCATGCGGAATGCATCCCAAGAGAGTGTCCAAAATAATGTTGCTTGCCCCTCATTTGCCTAAAGTCAGGGTGACATGGACACTCTTCCTGTGAACCAGGAGTGATCAAATAGGTCTGCCATTAATACTGCTCTCCTTCTCCAATTTCAGGCCTACTGACTCTCAGGTATAGATTCTTTATGTGATTTGGAGTCTTGAGAAAACACAAGCACCTCTGCAGGGCTTTGAAGAACTCATTTGACCTAAAGGATTCCTATTCACACTTGATGGAGGTAAAGAACCTAACAGAGGAATGCAAGAGACTCATCCACAATGACTAATTTTTTTGCCATTTTGGTTTTGATTGCACACATGGAATCTATCTTTAGATCTATCATGTGCTGAGAATCTAAGCCACAACCTCACAGAGGCCCAAGAGGCTGATTCGGACACATCCCGTTCCAAAGCAATTAAGCAAAGAGCAACATGTTATGCCCATTTATTTCCATTTGAAAACAGTTTTCTTCAGGCTTCACAAAGGGGTGGCCTGAGGCAAAGACCTTCTTGACATTCAGGGCAACATAACCATAAGTATGCAAATAAACCAAAGCAGGGTCTCTCCACTGAGAGTTTACTGGTCACACAGTTATTTGAGTTTTCTAAGATGTTCCCATTCCCTACAGCTATCAAGTACATGGCCATGTCACAGAGCTTGGAGGTGGTACATATCTTGGACTCAAAACCATGGGCCTATTCTTGAGATTTGCCGGAATTCAGGAAGAAAACAGGAACTTAGAAAGTTAGTAGGTGTTTCCCATGCATAAGGCGAGCCACAGTCCATTCCTAAATCGGGCAGGAAGAATGCTGGGAAGCATTTTACTAGACAGGACACATCCTTGATGCATTGTCTTTTCTAATGTCTACAACCACGGACAGAGTGGGAAACACAGACATAGAAGCACTCGCCTTGTCAAACGACTTACTAGAAACAGTCCACTCAAATCCAAACAAACCGCCTTTCCTACCTATTCTCAAAACATTAGACAAAAACACAAACTCACACCCACACCCACAAAGGCACCTCCTTAACTCAAGTAGGTCTGTGAATATCCAGAGTGTCCTCTGACTGGTGGACCATACTATATTCCCCTGAAATGGCCTGACCTGTGTCAGATCTGGTCTCCTTGGCTAACTCTGTGAAGGTGTCAGGAGCCAGAGGTGAGCCACTACCTGCTTTCTCAGAAACGGCTCCTCTTCAGAGCTTTCCTGGGATTTGGCCATCCTCACATCAGTAGTTACCAACAAAGACTGACTCTGTCTTTGGTAAATCCAAACAAGTGTGACCACTGGGACTGGTACTGAGACTGGCTATGGGTGACTGGCTTCATGAATCCCAAGTTCAGAGATTTTAATCACCAAGGAAGTGAGGTGAGGTCACTTCCTTCAGGAACTGAATGAGGTTACTGCCTTGGCAATCACTTTGTCCTACCAGTGGCTTCCAAGTGTCACATGAGAAGGAGGCTGCCCCTACTTCCTGTTACACTTTCACAAGTTAGAATGGTATATCAATAATAGGCGCCCTGGAACAGCTACCCACACAGGCTGGGTTTGGTCCATTTTCTCTACATTAAGAAGAGAGAGGCTGATTCAGACAGAACCCTTCATCCTGACCAGGTTGTTTGCCATTGAAGATGACTTTTGCTCTCTCAGGTCCTTTATAGCTGCCTTCATGTTCTTCAGGGATCATTTATGCATGTACCTTTGAGGTTTTCATCAGGTGAAATATCTCATACATTCCTGTGTTTTAAGACCAACTCTATCCCTGCTCTTCCGTAAAGTTAGATTGATGGAACAGTGAATGGTTAAGGTTAACAACATGTTTGATTTGGGTTAGAAATCATTCTGCTGGATGAATGATGGTATTTGGAACCTAAAATATTTAAAAGAATATAGAGGTGAAATATAATTATAAAAACAGAAATCTAGGTAAGATTCGAAGCCCAGAATGGCATTGGGAGCTTGACTGGGATAATTAGCATTGAATTACTTTCTGCACAGATGTCTAAAATAAATCTATAATCAATGGCATAGGATCTTCTACCTTGGATGATTGAATGTACAAGAGAACATCCAGTCAAACAGGGATAGTCGGTAGGATTAGGAAGATAGTCGGTAGGTATAGGAAGAAGAGTGAGTATAGTATTTGGAACAAAAGTTCTTTAGCAATAGGGTTTTGGTTAGAGAGTGAATATGTTTGTCAGCACATGTGAAGAGTCAATCACAATGATGAACTTGGGAAATATGTAGGAAAGCAGATATCAATAGAGACATTACAAAATCAGGCAAACTATAAAGTGATAGGATTAGACATTTTCAAAGGGTTCAGGTTGAATATATAATCTTAGGAAGAAACACATATGTAGTCAGGAATAGGATTGACATTTGAGAGAATTAGGCAATGTGGACATGGATGTTTTTAGTAATCCATGCTCACTTTCCATTTACGCTTTGGTACAATAATAAGTGTGACCTTTGCATTTGGTGTCCAGAATATTACTGTAATAAAATGTATATGTAGATCAGGTGAAATGAGTATTTCTTCCACCATTTCCGGGAGCAATATTGTGAAGACGAATAAATTAGTATTGGGGGTACAAAGAGGTGTACGCTGTGTCTATGAATATAGAGATAATGCATAAATAGATGATACTGGGAAAAAATATAACTGGTTCCACTTAAATAATGGACTGAATTGATATCTGAAAATATATAGGAAATCTTATATTGATATACAATCATTCATTCCAAAGAGTTATACATCTAATGGTAATCTTAGAGTTATGGTTTATAATGAAGGGTGTGTGAGTTTTGTTTCAAAAGTGATTACAGAAATAGAAAATAATGTGTTTGGAAAGAAGTCTCATGAGAAGACCAGTCAAGAAACATGGAGGAATACATGTGTTCTGAAGCAGAAAGTGATTGAAAGTGAAACAAATGCCTATAAACTTCCTAACTTGTGGAATAAATATATATCCTATTATGTGCATAAACTGAAGAAATAGTAATGTAACACTGTTGAATAAAAATGAACTTCAAAATACACATCATATTCCATAGGAATCTACTTGCATTGATGTAAAACTAGGTCAGTTACTGTAGAAGTGAAAATTGCAAAATAAATCCAATCTGGAATGGGAAATTCTCAGGAGTTCACAACCTTGGATGTGGTGGAGGAGTTTCACAAAGTAAGGGACATTGTAAACACAACCCAAACATGGAGCTCTGCTGGCCTAAAGACTTCTTGAGAAACTGGCTTTGAGGTTGGGCACTTAAATTTATATTGTTGTCCGGAGCTATAGCTTCTTTGTAGTGAGACCATCAAAGCTGGGTGTGCATCTATGTGACCTGGAGGACATGGTATCTTATTTAATAATGAACATATGGCAGCAGTACTGAATTCCCTGTTTGTAGGTAATCTGTGGCCACTGGGGGCAAAGTGTCTCCCCATGTGGACTGTGAAGCCGTTTGTTTATCCTCCATTTTCGTGGTGTTTCTTGCTGCTGCACTGGGAGTTTGGTATTTGCTTAACGAAATACAAGGAGTTCAACGGGGACAAGTGCTGGTGGCTACCCCTACTTCATGTGACACTTTTACAAAGTTAGAATGGTATATCAACCATAGGCACCCAGGAACAGCTCTCCACACAGGCCTTGTTTGGTCCTTCATATCTGCCTATATCTTCTCCAGGGGTCATATCTGCATGGACCTTTGAGGTTCTCAGCAGGTGGAAGATCCCCTATATTACTGTATTGTAAGACCAACTCTGTCCCGCTCTTCTGTAAAGTTAGATTGAGGGAACAGTGTATGGTTAGCATTAATAACTTGTTCAATTTGGGTTAGGAATTATTCTGAGGGATGAATAATGATATTGGGAATCTGCTATATTTATAAGAACATAGAATGAAATATATGTATGAAAACAGAAATCTAGGTAAGATTTGAAGCCTAGAAGGGAATTGGGCCCTTGATTGGGATACTTAGCATTGAATTACCTTCAGCAGAGTTTTCTTGGATAAATCAATATACAATGGCATAAGACTTTGTACCTTGGATGATTGAATTTAGAAGGGAACATCAACTCCAAAAGGGATAGTCGGTAAGATTAGGAAGATAATCGGTAGTTTTCGGAAGAAGTGTGAGTATAGAATTTGGAAAAAAAAATCTTTAGCAACAGGGTTTCGATTAGAGAGTGAATGCCAATGTCAGCACATGTGAAGAGTCAGTCACAAAGATGAACTAGGGAAAAAATGTAGGAAAGCAAATATCAAGGAAGACAATAGGAAATTAGGCAAAGTACAAAGTGAGTGTTAGGATTAGACATTTTCAACAGGATTGAGTTTGAATATATAATCTTAGGAAGAAACAAATATGTAGTCACCAAAGAATGACATTTGAGAGCATTAGGCAACCTGGACATGGATGTTTTTAGTAATCCGTGTTCACTTTCCATTTAGGCTTTGTAAAATCATAAGTGTGACCTTTGAAGTTTTGTCCAGAATATTACTGTGATAAAATGTATATGTAGATCAGGTGACATGAGTATTTCTTCAACCATTTCCGGGAGTAATATTGAGAAGACGTATAAATTAGTATTGGGGGTACAAAGAGGTGTACGCTGTGTCTGTGAATATAGAGAAAATGCATGAGTAGACCATACTGTGAATAAATAATATAACTGGTTCCACTTTAAATAATTCATTTAATTGATATCTGAAAATATACAGGAAATCTAATATTGATATACAATCATTCATTCCAACCAGTTATACATCTAATGGTAATATTAGGTTATGGTTTATCATGAAGGGTGTGTGAGATTTTCTTCAAAAGGATTATGGAAATCGAAAATAATGTGTTTGGAAAGAAGTCTCAAAAAATTCCAGTCAAGAAACCTGGATGAATACATGTGTTCTAAAGCAGGAAGGGATTTAAAGTGAACCAAATGCCTCTAAATTTGTGAACTTGTGGATGAAATATATATGCTATGATGGGCTAAACGTGAAGAAATAGTAATGTAGCAGTGTTGAATAGAAATGAAGTTCAAAATAGACATCTTGTCCCATAGTAATCTACTTGCATTGATGTTAAACTGGGTCAGTTAATGTAGAAATGTTAGGATTTGTATGAACCATTAACTGAAGTCAGATTTCAGTAATGGGAAACAAATATGTATTCCAGGTGGAGGAATATTTCTGAGAATAATCTTCTGAAAAGTTGATTAGAAATCCACATACATGAACATGAATGAATTTAGGGAGTGTATATAATACACATATATTTCATATTTTAAAAAACTTGGAGAGTCACACACACACACACACACATGCACAGACATTAAAAAGTAGCAATATATATGCCAATCGCATTTCATCATGAAATATATATAATCCACATATCGAAAAATATTCATTTTGCTTAACATGGATTCATGTATAATGTTGTTCTACTAGGAAGCTGACATAGGTTGAATTTTCAGTTCCAACAGCGTTTAGGAGGAATGATCTCTTCTCACAATTTTTATCTTCCAAGTCAGTATCCTCAAAAGAAATTATGTGTGATACCAGGTAGGATTCTATATGTGCGTATAAAAATACATGTGCTGAATAGGTTACAGAGAAAAGGAGACAGGAAGTCACATATTTGTTACCTTTAAAAATACATGTAGAACTATTTCAATTAAAAATTGACTATTTTTATAATACCTACCCTTTATCATGCAAAAGGCAAGACCTAGTATACACCATGCCTCCTCTGAACTGCTTGTATTTCTATACTCTTTGGGTTATTTTTCTTCACCATATTAGGATTAATCGTCAAAGTCTAGTACGGTATGGGTTAGTGTCAGGGATTCAGTATTTTGAATGGAAAATAGGAAAATGAATCCAATGTGTACGCAAACATATGCTACGCAAAAATCTTCCAACTCTCATCAAGAACAATGCCTTGTCATTACCTTCGACCCTAGTAAAACACAATTAGAGGAGAAGAGTTAGAAAATCTGTGAATTCATATGTGGAATAAAATATGCTCAGTAGTTCAAAAAATTGGAGGTGTTAAAGGAGTTTCCAAAAGTAAGGGAAAGGTTAAACAGTCCACACACATGGAGCTCTGCTGGCCTAAAGACTTCTTTAGAAAGTCTCTCTGAGGTTGGGCACTTGAAATATATTTTGTTGCAAGGAGCTTTAGCTTCATTTGTAGTGAGACCTTCAAAGATGGGTCCGCATCTATGTGACCTGGAGGACATGGTTTCTTATTTTCCAATGAACATGAGACCACAGTGCTGAATTCTCTCTTCCTAAGTAAACTGTGGACACTGGAACCTAAGTGTCTCCCCGTTTGAACTGTCAAGCCATTTGGTCATCCTCCACTTTTCGTGGGTTTCTTGCTGCTGCACTGGGAGTTTGGTATTTGCATCACGAAATACAAGGAGTTCAACTGGGACACAGTGCTGGAGAGAGTTCTGTCACGTGTGTATGGTCAGGGTCTGCAGGAGAATGCACCATCCAATCTTCTATCTCTCATAGTTTGCCCCCGTGTCCATAGCAACCTGATTCTGAACATTTACCTGAAACCAAACCATATAACAATTTGCCTTTACATATAAACGTCTGCTGGCTGCACCTTGTGAGTCAAAAGCCATTCTATATAAATGCCACATTTTTAATCCATTCATTTTTGAAGGGAATCTAGGTTGGTTCCACAGTCTTGCCATTGTGAATTGTGCTGCTATGAACATCGATTTATCAGTATCTCTGTAGCATGCTCTTTTTAGGTGTTTAGGGAATAGACCGTGAAGGGGAATAGGTCAAATGGTGGTTCCATTCCCAGCTTTCCAAGAAATCTCCATACTGCTTTCCAAATTGGCTGCACTAATTTGCAGTCCCACCAGCAATGTACAGGTGTGCCCTTTTCCCCAAATCCTCGACAGCACATGTTGTCGTTTGACTTCATAATGGCTGCCAATCTTACTGCAGTGAGATGGTATCTTAGGGTGGGTTTGTTTTGCTTTTCTCTGACTGCTAGAGATGGTGAGCATTTTTTCATGTACTTATTGATTGATTGTATGTCCTCCTCTGAGAAGTGTCTGTTCAGGTCATTGGCCCATTTGTTGATTGGGTTATTCATTTTCTTATTGTTTAATTTTTTTGACTTCTTTGTATACTCTTGATATTAGGGCTCTATCTGAAGTGTGAGGAGTAAAGATTTGTTCCAAGGATGTAGGCTCCCTATTTACCTCTCTTATTGTTTCTTTTGCTGAGAAAAATCTATTTAGTTTGCGTAAGTCCCATTTGTTGATTCTAGTGATTAACTCTTGTGCTATGGGTGTCCTATTGAGAAATTTGGAGCCCGACCCCACAGTATGTAGATTGTGGCAAAAGTTTTCTTCTACCAGATGCAGTGTCTCTGATTTGATATCAACCTCCTAGATCTATTTTGAGTTAACTCTTGTGCATGGCGAGAGGAGGGGATTCAGTTTCATTTTGTTACATATGGAATTCCAGTTTTCCCAGCACCATTTGTTGAAGATGCTATCCTTCCTCCACTGCATGCTTTTAGCCCCTTTATCAAATATAAGATAGTTGTAGTTTTGTGGATTGGTTTCTGTGTCCTCTATTCTGAACCACTGGTCCACCCACCTGTTTTGGCACCAGTACCATGCTATTTTTGTTACTATTGATCTGCAGTATAATTTGAGGTCTGGTATCGGTATACTGCCTGATTCACACTTCCTGCTTAGAGCTGTTTTTGCTATTCTGGGTCTTTTATTTTTCCATATGAATTTCATAATTGTTTTATCTATTTCTACAAGAAATGACCTTGGGATTTTAATTGGCATTGCATTAAACCTATAGAGAACTTTTGGTAATATTGTCATTTTGTTGATGTTAGTTATGCTTATCCATGAACAGGGTATATTTTTCCATCTTCTAAGATTTTCTTCTATTTCTCTCTTTAGGGTTCTGTAGTTTTCATTGTATAAATCTTTCACCTCTTTTGTTAGGTTGACTCCCAAGTATTTTATTTATTTTTTTGAGGATATTGTGAATGGAGTGATTGTCCTCATTTCCATTTCAGAGGATTTGTCGCTGATATACAAAAATGCCTTTGATTTATGCGTGGTGATTTAATATCCTGCCACTTTGCTGAATTCATTTATTACCTCTAATAGTTTCTTTGTAGACCCTTTTGGGTCTGCTAGGTATAGAATCATGTCTTTTGCAAATAGCGATAATTTGAGTTCTTCTCTTCCTATTTTTATGCCTTTAATTTCTTTAGCCTTTCTAATTGCTCTGGCCAGTGTTTCGAGAACTATGTTGAACAGAAGGGGTGAGAGAGGGCATCATTGTTTTCCTCCAGATTTTAGGGGGAATGCCTTCAATTGTTCTCCATTCAGAATGATGCTAGCCTGAGGCTTAGCATAGATTGCTTTTACAATATTGAGGTATGATCCTGTTATCCCTAGTTTTTCTAGAGTTTTGAACGTAAAGTGATGCTGTACCTTGTCGAATGCTTTTTCCGCATCTCTCGAGATGATCATATGGTTCTTATTTTTAAGTCTATTGATGTGATGAATAACATTTATTGATTTCTGTATATTGTACCAGCCTTGCATCCCAGGAATGAATCCTACTTGATCATGGTGCACATTTTTTTTTATATATATGATTTTGTGTCTGATTCGCCAGAATTTTTTTGAGGATTTTTGCATTTTTCCTGAAATAGCTTGAAAAGTATTGGTTTTTGTTTTTCTTTAAAGGTTTTTTAAAACTATGCTCTATACCCATCCGGTCCTGGGCTTTTCTTAGTTGGTAGTATTTTGATGGTTTCTTCTATTTCCTCAATTGATATTAGACTGTTTAGGTTGTCTATATCCTCCTGACTCAATCTGGGCATATCATATGACTTAAGAAATTTATCAATGCCTTCACTATATTCTATTTTATTGGAGTATATTAATTCAAAATAATTTCTGATTTTCTTCTGTATTTCTGAAGTGTCTCTTGTTATATTTCCTTTTTCATTTCATATGGTAGTAATTTGAGTTCTCTCTCTTCTTCTCTTTGTTAGCATGGCTAAGGGTCTGTCGATTTTATTTATTTTTTCAAAAAACCAATGTATTGTTTTGTCAATTTTTTCAATTGTTTCTTTTTTTTTGATTTCATTAATTTCTGCTCTGATTTTAATTATTTCTTGCCTTCTACTTCTTTTGCTGTTGTTTGCTCTTGTTTTTCTAAGATTTTGAGATGACGTATGAGATCATTTATTTGTTGGTTTTTTTCTTTTTCTAAGGAATGAACAAGAAGCAATGAATTTTCCTCTTAGAACTGCTTTCAATGTGTCTCATAGATTCCGATATATTGTGTCTGTGTTTTCATTTACCTCTAAGAATTTTTTAATTTCCTCTTTGATGTCTTCAATAACCCATTGATCATTCAGAAACCTATTGTTCATTCTCCAAGTGATGAATAATTTTTCCTTCCTCCTTATATCATTGATTTTTAGTTTCATTCCATTATGATCAGATAAAATGCATGGTATTATCTCTACTCCTTTTTATTGTCTAAGAGTTGCCCTGTGACATAATATATGATGTATTTTTGAGAAGGATCCATGTTCTGCTGAGAAAAAAGTGTAACTTCTTGATGATGGGTTGTACATTCTATATATGTCAATTAAGTCTAGGTTATTAATTGTGTTATTGAGTTCTATACTTTTCTTATTCAACTTTTGTTTGGAAGATCTGTCCAGTGGTGAGAGAGGTGTGTTCATGTCTCTCATGATTACTGTATTGTGGTCTATTAGACTCTTGAAATTGAGAAAAGTTTGTTTGATGAACAAAGCTGCACCATTGTTTGGGGCATATATATTTATGATTGTTACGTCTTGTTGGCATATGGTTTTCTTGAGTAGTATGTAGTGTCCTTCTTTATCCCTTTTGATTAACTTTGGCTTGAAATCTATTTTATTTGATATGAGTATGGACACTCCTGCTTGTTTCCACAGTTCATAAGAGTGATATGATTTTTCCAAGTATCACCTTGAGTCTATGTATGTCTTTTCCTGTAAAATGCGTCTCCTGTAGGCAGCATTTTGTTGGTTCTTGTTTTGTGATCCATTCTACTAGCCTGTGTCTCTTAATTGGTGAGTTTAAGCCATTAAGATTTTTGGTTATTATTTAGATATGGGTTGTTCTTCCAGCCATATTTGTTTATTTATGTTACTAAACATTGTTTGTTTTCCTCTTTGATTATTTTCCCCCCTTTAATGTCCTACCTTCCACTGTTGGTTTTCATTGATATTTTCCATTTCCACTTCCTGTAATGTTTTGCCGAGGATGTTTTGAAGAGATGGTTTTCTAGCTGCAAATTCTTTTCACTTTTGTTTGTTGTGGAAGGTTTTAATTTCATCTTCCATCTGAAGCTTAATTTCACTGGATACATGATTATTGGTTGGAACCCATTTTCTTTCAGTGTTTGAAATATGTTATTAAACGATCTTCTAGCTTTCAGAGTCTGTGTTGAAAGATCAGCTGTTATCCTGGTTGGTTTACCACTAACTATAATCTGCTTCCTTTCTCTTGTAGCTTTTAAAATTCTCTCCTTATTCTGTATGTTGGGTATCTTCATTATCATGTGTCTAGGTGTGGATCTCTTATGATATTGCATGTTCGGCGTCCTGTAGACTTTTAGGATTTGGGATTTTGTCTCATTCTTCAAGTCTATTAATTTTTCTCCTATTATTTCATTCAGTAGATTGCTCACTCCTTTGGTTTGGACCTCTATACTTTCCTGTATCCCAATGACTCTTATGTTTGGTCTCTTTATGTTATCCCATATTTCTTGCACTTTTGCTCATGGTTTCTTAACAGTCTTGCTGAGCTGTATATGTTCTTTTTGAGTTGAAATACTTTGTCTTCATTGTCTGATGTTCTATCTTCTAAGTATTCTGCTCTAATGGTAGTATTCTCAATTGAGTTTTTAAGATGGTTCATTACTTCCTGCATTTCTAAGATTTCGGTTTGTTTGTTTTTTATAACCTCTATCTCACTGTATAGTTGATCTTTGCTACTTGGATTTTTTTATGTAATTCATTGTCGAAGTGATCTTTTATTGTCTGATTTTCGCTGTCTAATGTCTTCCTTGAGATTCCAGATCACATGAAGCATGTATATCCTGAATTCTTTATCTGACATTCCATATGCTGCATCTATTACCTCTTCTAAAGTTGAGTTGACCTGCATTGCTTGTGGTCCTTTCTTTTCTTGTCTTTTCATACAGCTTGCGTTTCTTTCTGCTTGGTGAAACTGTTGTGTTTTTGAAATTTTCCCCCTATATATTTATATTGCTCTTGTATAGTGGAAAAGTCTCCATTGCAGGTGCGGTTGGCGGCTGTGATGCTCCTTCAATTGGGGTGATCTGTCTACCATTCTGACTGGCCCCTGGGCCTGTTCTGCCGGTCGGTCGTACGTCTGCCTACCTTGCAGGCATGGGTGTGCTCTGCCCCTACTCCAATTGGGGTGACGTGACTACCATGCCGGTGGGTCGCTGGGCCTGTTCCAGGCACAGGTGGCAGCTCTGCTCTGCACCTCTGGCTTGATGACTAAGTGAGAGAGACTCGGATGTTTGTGACTCACTTTCTTTACCAGGAGACCAACTATTTCTCTCGCCGCTGGTATAGATGAAGTTATCTCCTCTACCGCTTTGTGATCACATCAGATCTCTGCCATGTTGGTATCCCATGTGAATGGCAGCATTTCTTTCCCTTTGCCGGGTGACCAAAGCAACGACTGAGTCCTGACCGGCCCTCACAAGCCCGGTCTCAATCCTGTTGCCACTGTCTATGAAGGCTCAGTTGGCATTTACCTTTACAGTATTCAGCAGGACCCAGACCAAGAAACAGTTTCTGCATGTTCTTTAGCCCTGGGCCAGAGCAGTTCCGGGACCCGGAATTCAGCCGCTCCGGGCTCGGTGTATGTTCTGATAGGAGCAGGATCCAAGAAGCAATTTTCGTGGGTTCTTCAGCACTGACCCTGAGTAATTTGTCTGCATGATGAAGGCGAATAGCAGCCTGAAATTACCTATTCTGTATCTGAATGAGCTGTGATGAGTCGAAAACAGGGATGGTGACGTCAGCTCTCCAACATGGTGACCGCTATCTTCCTCTGTGTTCTCACCGGTGTGGAAAACCGAATTGGACCGCTTCCTTCCCCCGTTTCAAACCCAGAACTCAACACTGAGCACAGTGATTGCACAGCTGGCAGGAGCCCGCATAATCCACAGGGCTATATCTTTGCGTTGCTCTCTCGTCCTTTCCCAACGCGCATTGCAGACACTAGCTGTGGGGTGATTTGCTGAATAAGCAGCGTGACCATCCGTGAGGACAAATCGCTGGCGTTTGAGCCCCCGTAGCTGATCCTTGTGCAATGGAAATCCTTCCTGTAGGTTTTGGAGCACACCAATTTTCCTGGAAATTTCTAACAAGATAGATTTTAGCCGTTCTAACTTGTCCTTCTCCTGCAATGTGAGGCGGTACATGGGGGTAATGAACTCCCATCACCGCCATAATATGATCCCCTGAAGTTAGTTTTCAGTACTAGGAAACAAACATGTATTTCAGGTGGATGAATATTTCTGAGAATAATCTTCTCAAACGTTGATTATAAATCCAAATACATGAATATGAATGAATTTAGTTAGTGTATAATAAGACACATATATTTTATATTTTGAATAATCAGCAGAGTGAATATATATATATATATATATATATATATATATATATATATATATATAATATATATAATACACACACACACACACACACACACATACATACACACCTAAATACAGACATTACAAAGTAGCATTATGTATGCCAATCGAAATTCACCATGAAATATATATCATCCACAGATCCCAAAATATTGATTTTACTAAATATGGATTTAAGTTGTTCAACTAGGAAGCTCACCTATAGGTTGAATTTTCAGTTCCAACAGCATTTAGAAGAAGTGTTTTCTTCTAACAATTTGTATTTGCAAAGTCAGTTACCTCACAAATATGTACGTGTGATACCATGTAGTATTCTATATGTGCATATGAAAATGCATGTGCTGAATAGGCTACAGAGAAAGGGAGACAGGAATTCACATATTTGTTAACTTTAAAAACACATAGAGGACTATTTTAACTACAAATTGACAAGATTTATAACACCAACCCTTTATCATGCAAAAGGAAAGTACAACTATACACCATGCCTCTTCTGAACTGGTTGTATTTCTATTCTGTGTGGGTTATTTTACTCCATCATATTAGGATTAGTAGTCAGAGTCTAGTAGGTTATGGGTTAGTTTCAGGGATTCAGTATTTCGAATTGAAAATAGAAAAATAAATTCAATATTTATGCAAATATGTGCTTCAAAAAAATCTTCCCACTCTCATCCAGAACAATGCCTTGACATCACCTTCGCTTAAAGTAAGACACAATTAGAGGAGATGAGTTACAAAAATCTGTGAATACATATCTGGAATGGAATATGCTCAGGAGTTCATATCCTTGGAGGTGGTATAGGAGTTTCCAAAAGTAAGGGACAGGGTAAACACTGCACAAACATGGAGCTCTGCTGGCCTAAAGACTTTTGAGAAACTGCCTCTGAGTTTGGGCACTTGAAATATATGTTGTTGTCAGGAGATTTAGCTTCCGTCTAGTTAGACCATCATAACTGGGTCTGCATCTATGTGACCTGGAGGACATTGTTTCTTATTTCCCAATGAACATGAGGCAGCAGTGCTGAATTTTCTCTTTGTAGGTAAACTGTAGCCACTGCGCGCTAAGTGTCTCCTCATGTTTACTGTAAAGCCGTTTTTTCATCCTCCACTTTTTGTGGTGTTTCTTGCTGCTGCACTGGAAGTTTGGTATTTGTTTCTTGGAATACAAGGAGTTCCACTGGGACAAAGTGCTGCAGGGAATTCTGTCACATGTGGTGGGTCAGGGTCTGCAGGAGAATGCACCAAGCAAGCTTCTTTCCCACAGAGCTTGCCCCATTGACCATAGCAACCTGATTCAGAACATTGCCCTGAAACCTCTCCATATAACAAGATGCTTTTACATACAAGGGTCTGCTGGATGCACAATGTCAGTCACAAGCCATTTGGAAGCCAATGGCAGATAAACATGGCCTCACCACAGATGTTATATCAGACACCTCTCCACCACTGCTCTAGGCCAACTACTCAGCAGGCTCCAACTTACTGGCATCTCTGTTCTACACCATTTTCATGAAACCAAGTCAATCAAGGCACTGTCTGGTATACTCATGATCAGCAACAGGAATCCAAAGGTTCTGCAGTGCCACCTGGTCAAGGGAATTTCAAAAATTTGGTGGTATTTATCTAGCTATTTTTTAAGGATGAAGTTGGAGGCACTGTGGGTTTCCAATCATTCAGGAACCATTAAATGGCGAGGAAACTCATTTGAACAAAAGAAATGGAGAACTATCACAGGCAAAGCTTCCCAAAGTGTGGCCAAAAGGTCAGATGAAGCCAGGCTCATTGAGGTCTACAATGTGAGCTCCATGTGTGTTTTGACTCTCAACTATGGCTGCCAAGTCTTTAATAATAAAATCTTGTGATATCCTGGCTGAGATTACTTGTGCTCTGTGGAAAGCCACCCTGGGCCTAGATCTCAGTTTCCAAGGGCGAATCTCATGTGTGGCCTCCTAAAATCCCATCACAGTTCATGGCAATACTTCTCTGAAAACAGTTCCACAACTCAGTCTCTAAGGGAAATCACACCAGAGTTCAAGCCCAGGAGGAACCAGATATCTCTTCCAACCGCCACACAAATGACCACAATTAAAAACAAAAGACTCCCACATGGCACTCATCTTCTTCCATATAGACACTAATAATAACCTCTGGCTGGAGGTTTCCATGAGGGGCACAGACCAACACAGTGTTCAAAATAAGCACCCTTGCACCTCATTTGTCACAAGTCAGGGTTTCCTGTACACCCTTCCTTTGAACACAGAATGATCATAGAGCCCTGCCTTTAATACTGCTCCACAATTCCAATTTGAGGCTTACTGACTGTGGGATTTAGATTCTTTATGTGAACTGGAGTCATGCGTAATCACAAGCACCAATGGGCTAGACTCTGCAGGGCTTTGAAGTACTCATTTGATGCAAAGGATCCCTATTCTCACTTGATGGAGATCAGGAACCTTACAGAGGAAGGCGAGAGGCGTAGTTCACAATGAATGCTTTTTGGACATTTTGGATTTGGGTGCACACATGGGATGTTTCTTTAGGTCCGTTAGGTGCTAAGTATCTAAGCCACAGCCTCACACAGGGCCAAGTGGCCAATTCAGACACATCCCTTTCCAAACAATTAAGCAAAGAGCCCCAGGTGATGCCCATTCATTTCCATTTGAAAGCTGTTTTCTTCAGGCTTCACAAAGGCGTGGCCTAATCAAAGACCTTCCTGTTATTCAGTGCAACAGAAGAATAGGTATGCAAAAGGCCCAAAGCAGGGTTTCTCCACAGAGACTTTACTGGTCACATTGATATCTGAGTTTTCTGAGATGCTCCAATTCCCTTCAGCTATCCTGTACATGGCCATGTCCCAGAGCTTGGAGGTGGTACATATCTTGGACACATAACCATGAGCCTATTATGGTTAGTGGCCAGAATTCAGGCAGAAAACAGGAACTTAGGAAGACAGTAGGTGTTGCCCATCCAGAAGGCAAGCCAAGTCCATCTATAAATTGGGAAGGATGAATGCTGGGAAGCTTTCTACTAGACAGAAAACATCCATTGATGCATGCTCTTTCTAATGTCTTCATCCACGAACACATTGGGATACCCAGACATAGAAACACACTCTTTGTCAAACGACTTTCTAGAAACCATCCACTCCAAAATGAACAAACTGCCTTTTCTACCTATTCTCAGAAAATGAGAAAAGACCACAAACTCACACCCAACCCACAAAGGCACCTCCTTCCCCCAAGTAGGTCTGTGACTATCCGGAGTGTCCTCTGACTGGTGGGCCATACTATGTTCCCAGAAATGGCCTGTCCTGTCTCAGATCTGGACTCCTTGGCCAACTCTGTGAGGTTATTAGGAGCCAGCGGTGAGCCATTACATGGAGATGACTTTTTCTCTCTCACGTCCTTCATAGCTGCCTACATCTTCTCCAGGGATCATTTCTGTATGGACCTTTGAGGATCTTAGCAGGTGGAAGATCTGCTACATTCCTTTATTGAAAGACCAACTCTGTCCCTAATCTTCTGTAAAGTTAGATTGAGGGAACAGTGTATTGTTAGGATTAATAACATGTTCGATATGAGTTAGGAATCATTCTGCAGGAATGTTTGGGAACCTGCAATATTTACAAGAAAATATTCGTGAAATATTAGTATGAAAACAGAAATGTAGGTAAGATTTGAAGCCCAGAAGGGCATTGGGCCCTTGATTTGGATACGTAGATTTGAATTATTTTCTGCAGAGATGTCTCAGATAAATCGATGTACAATGGTATAGGACCTTGGACGTTGGATGATGGAATGTTTAAGAGAACTTCTAGTCAAAAAAGGATAGTTGGAATTATTAGAAAGATATTCAGTTTCAGAAAGAAGAGTGAGTATAGGTTTTGGACAAAAAGTTCTCTAGCAATAGGGTTTCGGGTAGAGAGTGTATGTAAATGTGAGCACATGTGAAGAGTCAGTCACAATGATGAACTGGGGAAAATATGTCGGAAGGCCGATATCAATAGAGACATTAAGAAATCAGGAAAAGTATAAAGTGAGTGATAGGATTAGATATTTTCAACAGGGTTGAGTTTGAATATATAATCTTAGGAAGAAAAAAATATGTTGTCACAAATAGGATTGACATTTGAGAACATTAGGCAACATGGATGTTTTTAGTAATCCATGCTCACTTTCAATTTAGGCTTTGGTACAATCATAAGTTTGACCTTTGCATTTTGTGTCTCGAATATTACTATGATAAAATGTATATGTAGATCGGGTGACATAAGTATTTCTTATACCATTTCTGGGAGCAATATTTTGAAGATGTATAAATTATTATTGGCGGTACAAAGATTTGTACCCTGTGTCTATGAATATAGAATTAATGCATGAATTGACAATACTGTGAATAAATAATATAACTGTTTCCACTTTAAATAATGGATTGAATTGATATGTGAAAATATACACAAAAACTTATATTGATATACAATCATTCATTCCAACCAGTTACACATCTAATTGTATAATTGCGTTATGTTTTATTATAAAGACTGTGTGAGATTTGCTTCAAACGTGATTATGGAAATCGAAAATAATGTGTTTGGAAAGAAGTCTCATTAAAAGACCAGTCAAGAAACCTGGAGGAATACATGTGTTCTGAAGCAGGAAGTGATTGAAAGTGAAACAAATGCCTATAAATTTGTGAATTTTTGGATGAAATATATATCCTATGATGTGCATAAACTGAAGAAATATTAACGAACCAGTGTTGAATAAAAATGAACATCAAAATACACACTATGTCCCATAGGAATCTAATTGCATTAATGTTAAACTGGGTCAATTACTGTAGAAATATTAGGATTTGTATGCACCATTCACTGAAGTTAGTTTTAAGTACTAGGAAACAAATATGTAGTTCAGGTGAATGAATATTTCTGAGAATAATCTTGTGAAATTTTTATTATAAATCCACATACATGAACATGAATGAATTTCGGTAGTGTATATAAGACACATATATTTCATATTTTGAAAAATCTTGAGAGTGTATATATATATATATATATATATATATATATATATATATATACCCAAAACACACACAGAGATATTAAAAAGTACCAATATATAAGCCAATCAATATTCATCATGAAATATATAACATCCACAGATGCAAAATTATTTATTGTACTGAGCATGGATTTATGTACAATGTTGTTCTCCTAGGAAGCTCACATATAGGTTGAATTTTCAGTTCCAACAGCGTTTAGGAGGAGTGATCTTTTCTCACAATTTGTATCTCCAAGTCAGCCAGGTCACAAAAATGTACGTGTGATACCAGGTAGGATTCTATATGTGCATATAAAAATGCATGTGCTGAATAGGCTACAGAGAAAGGGAGACAGGAATTCACGTATTTGTTAACTACAAAAACCCATGGTGAACTATTTTAATTAAAAATTGCCTAGATTTATAACACCTACACTTTATCATGCAAAAGGCAAATCCAACTATACACCATGCCTCCTCTGAACTGTTTGTATTTCAATTCTGTTTGCATTATTTCTCTCCACCATATTAGGATTAGTGGTCAGAGTCTAGTAGGGTATGGGTTAGTGTCAGGGATTCAGTATTTTGAATGTAAAATAGGAAAATGAATCAAATGTGTATGCAAATATGTGCTACACAAAATCTTCCTACTCTCATTCACAACAATACCTTGACACTATCTTTGCCCCAAGTAAGACAAAATAAAAGAAGAAGAGTTAGAAAATCTGTGAATACATATCAGGAATGGAACATGATTACGAGTTCACAATCTTGGAGGTGGTAGAGGAGTTTCCAAAAGTAAGGGACAGGGTAAATATTGCACAAATATGGAGATGTGCCAGCCTAAAGACTTCTGGAGAACCTGCCTCTGAGGTTGGCCACTTGAAGTATATGTTGTTGTCAGGACCTATGGCTTCCTTTCTAGTGAGACCACCAAAGCTGGGTCTCCATCTATGTGACCTGCAGAACATGGTTTCTTATTTTCCAAAGAAAGTGAGGCAGCAAGGCTGAATTCTCTCTTTGTAAGTAAACTCTTGCCACTGAAGGCTAAGTGTGGCCCCGTGTGGACTGTGAGGCCATTTGGTCATCCTCCACTTTTCATGGTGTTCTTGCTGCTGCACTGGGAGTTTGGTATTGGCTTCAGGAAATACAAGAAATTCAACTGGGTCACAGTGCTGGAGGGAGATCTGTCACGTGTTGTGCGTCAGGGTCTGCAGGAGAATGCACCAACCAGGCTTCTTTCCCACATAGCTTGCCCTCTTGATCATAGCAACCTGATTCTGAACATTGACCTGAAACCTCTCCATTAAACAAGATGCCTTTACATACAAGGGTCTGCTGGCTGCACCATGTCAGTTACAAGCCTTTTGGCAGATCCACATAATCCCAACAGAGAAGTTTTATCACAGACCTGCAAAACACTCCTCTAGGCCCACTACTCAACAGACTTTAACTTATTTGCATCACTGTTCTACACCATTTTCATGAAACCCAGTCAATCAAGGCACTGTCTGGTACACTCATGATCAGCAACAGGAAATCCAAAGTGTATCCAGTGTCACCTGGTGATGGGAATTTCAAATTTTTATGATGTTTATCTAGCCATTTTTCAAGGATGAGGTTGGAGACACTGTGGGATTTAATTCATTCTGGAAACATCAAATGGTGAGAAAGCCCATTTCAATGAAACATCTGGAGAACTCTCACAGGCAAGACTTCCCAAAGAGTGGCCAAAAGATCAAATGAAGCCAGGCCCATTGAGGTCTACAATGTGAGGTCCATGTGTGTTTTTACTCTCAACTATGGCTGTCAAGTCTTAAAGAATAAAATCATGTGATATTCTGGCTCAGATTCCCAGTGCTCTGTGGGAAGCCCCCTGGACCTAGATCTCAGTTTCCAAAGGCCACTACCATGTGTGGCCTCCAAAAATCCCAACACAATTCATGGCAATACATCTCTGCAGTAATTTCCAAACTCAGTCTCTAAGAAGACTCACACCAGAGTTCAAGCCAAGGTGGACCCAGTCATCTCTTCCATCAGCCAAACAAATGACCACAATTAAAACCAAAATACTCCCACATGGCTCTCAACTACTTCCACATAGACACTCATCATTACCTCTGGCTGAAAGTTTCCATGAGGGGCGCAGCTGAAGACAGTATCCAAAATATGCTCCCTACCCTCATTTGTCTAAAGTCAGGGTGGCTTGACAACCTATCTGTGAACAAGGAGTGATCAAATAGGCCTGCCATTAATACTGCTCTGCTTCTCCAATTTGAGCCTAATGTCTGTGGGGTTTAGATTCTTTATGTGAGTTAGAGTCATGAGAAAATCCAAGCACCTATGGGCTTGCCTCTGCAGGGCTTTGAAAATCTTTTTGAACCAAAGGATACCTATTCTCACTTGATGGAAATCAGGAACCTTACAGAGGAAGGCGAGAGACTTCATCCACAAGACTGCTCTTTTTCCATTTTGGTTTTGGATGCACACATGAGATCTTTCCTTAGATTCATCAGGTGGTGAGAATCTAAGTCACAGCCTCACACAGGGCCAAGAGGCTGATTCAGACACATCCCTTTCCATGGCAATTAAGCAAAGAGCCACAGGTGATGCTCATTATTTTCCATTAGAAAACTGTTTTCTTCACGCTTCACAAAGGAGTGGACTGAGGCAAAGACCTTCCAGACATTCAGGGCAACGGAACAATAGGTAAACAAAAGGCCCAAATCAGTGTTTCTCCACTGACACTTTACTGGTCACACTGATATCTGAGTTTACTGAGTTCCTCTCCATTCCCTTCATCTATCCAGTACAAGGCCATGTTACAGAGTTTGGAGGTGGTACATATCTTTTACACAAAACCATGAGCCTATTCTTGAGAGTGGCCAGAATTCAGGAAGAAAACAGGAACTTAGGAAGATAGCAGGTATTGCCCATTCATAAGGAAAGTCGTAGTCCATTCATAAATTTGGTAGGATGAATGCTGAGAAGCTTTCTACTAGACAGAACACATCCATTGATGCATTCTCTTTTCTAATGTCTATAACCACAGACACAGTGGGATACACAAACCCACAACCACACCCACAAAGGCAACTCTTTCCTCCAAGTTGGTCTGTGACTATCCAGAGTGTCCTCTGACTGGTGGGCCATACTATGTTCCCCAAAATTGCTTGTTCTGTCTCAAATCTGCTTTCCTTTGCCAACTCTTGAAGTAGTCAGGAGTCAGCAGTGAGCCAATACTTGCTTTATCAGGAAAGAACCATCTTCAGAGCTTCCCTGGCATTTGGCCATCCTCACATCAGTTGGTAAGTGCCGTAGCCCGGCTGGCTGGGCAAAATAACCGGGGGGGGGGGGGTGACGAACAACTTGTGTAGACTGATGCAGCAGGACTGGAAGCCGTTTATTGTTGAATAAGAGCGGTATTTATACATTTTACACAGCCTATCTAATTAGCATGAAATAGATACAGCAGTCAAACAATAAGGAATCTCCACACTTAATGGCTCGCTTTTGTTACTTCACAAACCACTCCCTCTGGCATTTTGCCAGGCGCCATCCAGACTTCTTTACAGGCTCTAACATTTCTCTGGCAAAATAACAGGTGCCAATCTGACTTGTTTACAGACGTTAACATTTCCCCCTTTTGTTTAATTTAAATAAGGACCATAGTGTTTTTTACAGAAACACCATAAATAACCTGCTAGAAACAGAAAGGGAGGATACAAAATGTTACAATACCAATCCAATTGATGGCTCCATGCAAGAAGCCCTTGGAAAACTTATACCAGCAATGACACCGTTAGCAAAGATACCGAGTTACAAGTTGTTGTAGATTACAGTCTGTTGTCTCAGTCCAGATAAAGCAGTGTCTCAATAGATTAACTCAGAGTTCAGGTAAATCACGGTCCAGGTAAGTTCTCCAGGCAGCTAGCTTAAGTTGTAGTAGCAGAAACAGCGATAGCTCCGAAGTCTCCTCGGGTTCTCAGCCGAAGTTTCCTCCAGTTCTCAGCAACATTGTAAATTCTTCCACCTTTGTTTTCACCGGCACTTGGACGAAGGCAGGAACTCCGGATGGCTAAAGAAAATCCTGTAGCATTTCACTAAGAAAACAACCTTCTGAACAATTTTAGTACATTATCTCAAGGTTTTTTACAATTGAAATAGGCCTTAATAGTACTCATTACTCATCAGCCTGCAGGTGTGGGAGACCCATTGTAGTTACTGGCCTTGGAAATGATCAAACTTCAGGGATGCCAGTGGCATCTTCTGCCAGCTATAGCATCCTGGGCAGCCCCAGATGGCCCCAGGGAGAGTCCTGGGCTCAAACTTCTTCTGGGCACAGGGAGCAAAAGCCTGCGAGACTGTGCCTCCAGGTCAGGTCTAGATTTGGGCTCACAGTGGTGATCCGCTCCCCCGGGCAGGGGGGCGGGGAAGAGCCCTCAACTGCCTCTTGGAAAATTCTTACTGCGCCATTATGCTTGGGCAGGTGGCAGCCTCCTTGTCATTTCACGCACCCTCCAGTATCGAAAAGTATTCAGTAATAGCCTTTTGCTGCAACTTTTTTCCTGATAATCCTTCTTCTTCTGAACTTTCTTTTTCTTTCTGACTAGAGTTTCTGGGCTTTTATCAACACATGCCCTAACTATTCTTGGTTCCACTGGGGTGCCTTTTTCTCTTATCAATTTACTTCTCACCCCTTCCATATTTTCATCACAAAGACAATACAACATTTCAAGACAAAACAAGACACAAACATACTGCATCAATCTTCTCCATTTTCTCGAAATGGTCATTTTTCCTATCGCCCTATCTGCCTAGGGACGAGCAGGTTGCTCCCGTCCTATCTATGGACAGAAAGCTTTTTTCGACCCTTACCCGTGAGTGTCCCAGGGCTCCCCGTAACGGGCCACCATCTGCCGCAGTCCCGCTGCAGCAGAATAACCTTTGGGGTGATGAATAACTTGTGTATGTTGATGCAGCAGGAATGAGAGCTGTTTATTGTAAGATCTGAGCGATATTTATACATTTTACACAGCCTATCTCATTAGCATAAAATAGATACAGCAGTCAACCAATAAGGAATCTTCACACTTAATGGCTCACTTTTGTTACTTCACAAACCACTCCCTCTGGCATTTTGCCAGGCGCCATCCAGACTTGTTTACAGACTCTAACATTTCTCCAGCAAAATAACAGGTGCCAATCTGACTTGTTTACAGACCTTAACAGGTAAGAAGAAAGACTGACTCTGTCTTTGCTAAATTCAAACAAGTGAGACCACTGGGACTGGGATTGGTAATGGCTCTGGGTGCCTGGCTTCCTGGATCCCAAGTTCAGAGACTTTCATCACCAAGGAAGTGAGGTGTGGTCACTTCTTTCAGGAACTGAATGAGGTCACTGCCTTGGCTACCACTTTGTCCTAACAGTTGCTTCCAAGGGTTCCATGAGATGGAGGCTGCCACTACTTCCTGTGACAATTTTATATGTTAGAATGGTATATCAACCATACTCACCTGGGAAGAGCTTTCCACACAGGCCTGGTTTGGTCTACTCTACATTAAGAAGAGTGAGGCTGATTCAGACACATTCCTTCATCCTTCCAGGTTGTTTGCCATGGAGATGTCTTTTGCTCTCTCAGGTCCTTCATAGCTGCCTACAACTTCTCCAGAGATCATTTCTGCACGTACCTTTGATGTTCTCAGCAGGTGGAATATCCCATACATTCTTGTATTGTAAGACCAACACTGTCGCTGCTCTTCAGCAAAGTTAGATTGAGGGAACAGTGTATGATTAGTGTTATTAACATGTTCGATATGGGTTAGGAACCATTCTGCTGCATGAATAATGGTATTGGGAACCTGTGATATTTACAAGAATATAGAGGTGAAATATCTGAACGAAAACAGAAATCTAAGTAAGATTTGAAGCCCAGAAGGTCATTTGTCCCTTGATTGGGATACTTAGCGTTGAATTACATTCTGCACAGATGTTTCAGATAAATCGATATACAATGGCATAGGACCTTTCACCTTGGATGATTGAATGTAGAAGAGAACATCCAGTCAAAAAGTGATAGTTGGTAGGATTAGGAAGATATTCGGTAAATTTAGGAAGAAGAATGAGTGTAGGATTTGGAACAAAAGTTCTTTAGAAGTAGGGTATCGCTAAGAGAGTGAATGTAATATCAGCACATGTGACGAGGAAGTCACAATGATTAACTGGGGAAAATATGTAGGAAAGCAGATATCAATAGAGACATTACAAAATCAGGCAAAGTATAAAGTGAGTGACAGGATTAGACATTTTCAACATGGTTGAGTTTGAATATATAATCTTTGGAAGAAACAAATATGTAGTCACCAATAGGATTTTCATTTGAGAGCATTAGGCAACCTGGACATGGATGTTTTTAGTAATCCATGTTCACTTTCCATTTAGGTTTTGTACAATCATAAGTGTGACCTTTGCTTTTTGTGTCCAGAATATTACTGTGATAAAATGTATATGTAGATCAGGTGACATGAGTATTTCTTCCACCATTTCTAGGAGCTATATTTTGAGGACGTATAAATTAGTATTGGGCGTACAAAGAGGTGTACCTGTGTCTATGAATATAGAGATAATTCGTGAATAGACTGTACTGTGAATAAATAATATAACTGGTTCCACTTTAAATAATGGATTGAATTGATATCTGAAACTAAGTAAGAAATCTTATATTGATATAGAACCATTCATTCCAACCAGTTACACATCTAATGGTAATATTAGTGTTATGGTTTATTGTGACGGGTTTGTGAGTTTTGCTTCAAATGTGATAATGGAAATCGAAAATAATGTGTTTGGAAAGAAGTCTCATGAAAAGAGCAGTCAAGAAACATGGAGGAATACATGTGTTCTCAAGCAGGAAGTGATTGAAAGTGAAACAAATGCCTATAAATTTGCGAAATTTTGATGAGACATATATGCTATGATGTGCATAAACTGAAGAAATAGTAATGTACCAGTGTTGAATAAAAATGAACGTCAAAATGCACATCATGTATACTTGCATTGATGTTCAACTGGATCAGTTACTGTAGAAATATTAGGATTTTGGGGGGGATTAATAATACAATTTATTTTAGCACTAGCATGCCACAGAATGTAGAGAAAAGATCAATGGATTTTTAGTTATAGCACTAATAATCTAACATTTAGTGACTATTTTGGATAGTCTAAAATTACATAAGGCTATGTAACATAATTTTTTTTATTTAACATTCATCAAAGCTTGGAATTTTCGTAATATTTCTTCTTTTTTCTTTTTTATTTTTTCAGTTGTTGATTGACCTTCATTTTGTTTATTTGTATGTGGTGCTGAGAATAGAACCATGTGCCTTACACATGCTAGAAAAGCATGTTACCACTGAGCCACAAACCCAGCCCCTCCACTTTTATCTTAACATCATACACTCATGTCCCTCTTCTTTACTCACTTTCTTCCCCATTTTCCCCCTTCTCTCCCTTCCTTTTTCGTTTCCCCTCCATATCTATTTTTCTCTCATGTCATTACAAACAGTAGTATGCTATGAAATTTAAGTTTAAGACTGTTTTTTATAGTCATTCTTTTTCTTGAGAAAATCTAAAAATTATAATCACCTGATAGATATATTACAATACATTTATTACACATATGTATCTATATTCATGCATATGCATTACATATATTATATATATATACATATATATTTAAAAGTACTTTGATTTTCCTGTTAGAAATAATATAGACCAAGTCATTCTTAATTCTCAATTCTTCCATAATTAACATCTTACAGTGAAAATCAAATAAACATATTTAAGTAAAAAGGTATCATTCTTATTTATCAATACTGATAATTTAAGGTTTTATATCACATTAAGCTGTAATATGGCATATTAACTCTTATGAATTAGTGAAATTTTATTTGAACAACCTATTTTTTAAGGACCATATGCACTGACATTTTAAATGGCGTTCTTGTGATTTCTATTTCTATCAATTGTGTATTAATTGCCAAATACTTATTTTAGTACTTTTCATGTTCATAATTGATATAAAGTCAATTGTTTAATTCTTCTTGTAAGTAGTTACTTATTACAGCAGGGACATTATTAATAATACTACATCTTTATAAGAAAAATGGTACAAATTTATTTTCATGCAAAATTAAGAATAATTGCATGCTCTAAATGTTTGATTGTTGATACATATAATAAAGAGCTTTTGATGAGTCTCTTCCCCAGTAAAACATAAAATGCAAAGATAATGTCCAAATAAAGATAAGAAAAATACACATTATCACCTAGAAACTATTAAATAAAAGATGAAAAGAACAATCCAACACATTGTACGAACTTGTCAGATGAGGTAGTATTCTGGAAGAATAGCCTAAGACGAGACCTTGTCCATGTCAAAATATTCACGAAAAAAATGAAGTATGAAAAGTGTAGAAAATGCTATGAATTTTTCATGAAGATAGGTGAATTATCCTTTCATCTCAATTTATGTGCATTTTCTGGTAAAATAAATTTGTGATATTTACAACTACACAAAACAAAGTTTCTGCATAGCAAAATGAACACATCTGAACCCATTTTTAGCTGATTTCTTCCCACTAAATTTTAAACCTTTATTTATTTATTTATTTATTTTTATTGGTTGTTCAAAACATTACAAAGCTCAAGATATATCATCTTTCATACATTTGACTCAATTGGGTTATGAACTCCCATTTTTTCCCCAAATACGAATTGTAGAATCACATCGGTTACACATTCACACTTTTACATAATGGCATATTAGTGACTGTTGTATTCTGCTACCTTTCCTATCCCCTACTATCCACCCTCTCCTCCCCTCCCATCTTCCCTCTCTACCTCATCTGCTATTGTTCAATTCTCTCCATTGTTCCCCCCCGCACTTCCCCTCACAACATTTTATATGCGATTTTGTGTAACATTGAGGGTCTCCTACAATTTTCATAAGCTTTCCCTTCTCTCTCCCTTTCTCTCCCCCCATTCGTCTTTGTTTAATGTTAATATTTTCCTCATGCTCTTCCTCCCTGTTCTGCTCTTATTTGCTCTCTTTATATCAGAGAAGACATTTGGCATTTGTTTTTTAAGGACTGGTTAGCTTCGCTTAACATAATATGCTCTAATGCCATCCATTTTCCTGCAAATTCTATGATTTTGTCATTTTTGTGCTGTGTAATACTCCATTGTGTATAGATGCCACATTTTTTTTATCCATTAATCTATTGAAGGGCATCTAAGTTGGTTCCACAGTCTAGCTATTGTGAATTGTGCCGCTATGATCATTGATGCGGCAGTATCCCTATAGTACGCTCTTTTAAGATACTCAGGGAACAGTCCAAGAAGGGTGATAGCTGGGTCAAATGGTGGATCCATTTCCATCTTTCCCAGGAATATCCATACTTCTTTCAAAATTGGCCTCACCAATTTGCAGTCCCACCAGCAGTGTACAAGTGTACACTTTTCCCCACATCCTCGCCAACACTTATTGTTGTTTGACTTCATAATGGCTGCTCATCTTACTGGAGTAAGATGGTATCTTAAGGTGGTTTTGATTTGCATTTCTCAGACTGCTAGAGATGGTGAGCATTTTTTCATGTACTTGTTGATTGATTGTATGTCCTCCTCTGTGAAGTGTCTGATTAGGTCCTCAGCCCATTTGTTGATTGGGTTATTTGTTATCTTATTGTTTAATATTTTGAGTTCTTTGTATATTCTGCATATTAGGGCTCTATCTGAAGTGTGAGGGGTAAAAATTTGTTTCCAGGATGTAGGCTCTCTATTTACCTCTCTTATTGTTTCTCTTCTTGAGAAAAAAACTTTTTAGTTTAAGTAAGTCCCATTTGTTTTTTTCTTGTTATTAACTCTTGGGCTATTGATGTCTTATTAAAGAATTTGGAGCCTGACCCCACAGTATATAGATCGTAGCCAACTTTTTCTTCTATGAGACGCAGTGTCTCTGATTTGATATCTAGCTCCTTGATCTATTTTGATTTAACTTTTGTGCATGGTGAGAGAACGGGATTCAGTTTCATTTTGTTGCATATGGATTTCTAATTTTCCCTGCACCATTTGTTGAAGATGCTATCCTTCATCCATTGCATGTTTATAGCCACTTTATCAAAAATAAGAAAGTTGTAATTTTGTGGATTGGTTTCTCTGTCCTCCATTCTATACCATTGGTCCACCTGCCTGTTTTCGTACCAGTACCACACTGTTTTTGTTACTATTGCTTTGTAGTAAAGTTTGAACTCTGGTATCGCTATACCTCCCGATTCACACTTCCTGCTTAGAATTTCTTTTGCTATTCTGTGTCTTTTGTTTTTCTATATGAATTTCATGATTGCTTTATCATTTCTACAAGAAATGCCACTGGGATTTTGATTGGCATTGCGTTAAACCTGTATAGAACTTTGGGTAATTTCGCCATTTTGATGAATTTAGTTCTGCCTATCCATGAACAGGGTACATTTTTCCATCTTCTAATATCTTTTTCTATCTCTCTCTTTAGGGTTCTGTGGTTTTCACCTCTTTTGTTAGGTTGATTTCCAAGTATCTTATTTTCTTTGAGGATATTGTGAATGGAGTGGTTTTCCTCATTTCCATTTCAGAAGTTTTGTTTCTGATATACAGGAATGCCTTTGATTTATGCGTGTTGGTTTTATATCCTTCATTTATTAACTCTAGCAGTTTCTTTGTAGACCCTTTTGGGTCTGTTAAATATATTACCATGTCATTCACAAATAGCGATAATTCAAGTTCTTCTTTTCCTATTTTTATGCCTTTAATTTCTTTTGTCTGTCTAATTTCTCTGGCTAGTATTTCAAGAACTAAATTGAATAGAAGTGGTGATAGAGGGCATCCCTGTCTTGTTCCAGATTTCAGAGGGAATGCCTTCAGTTTTCTCCATTTAGGATGATCCTAGCCTGAGGTTTAGCATATATAGCTTTTACAATGTTGAGGTAAGTTCCTGTTATTTCTAGTTTTTCTAGTGTTTTGAACATAAAGGGATGCTGAACTGTGTCGAATGTTTTTACTACATCTATCGAGATGATCATATGGTTCTTGTCCTTAAGTCTATTGATGTGGTGAATAGCATTTATTGATTTCCGTATATTGAACCAGCCTTGCATTCCAGGGAAGAATCCTACTTGATCATGGTGCACAACTATTTTGATATGCTTTTGGATTCAATTCACACGGATTTTATTGAGAATTTTTGCATCCAAGTTCATTAGAGATATTGGTTGTAGTTTTCTTTTTTGAAGTGTCTTTGTCTGGTTTTGGGATCAGGGTGATTTTGTACTCCAAGAATGAATTTGGAAGAGCTCCTTATTTTTCTATTTCTTGATATAGCTTGAAAAGCATTGGTATTAATTCTTCTTTGAAGGTTTTTTTGAACTCTGCTCTATACCCATCAGGTCCAGGGCTTTTTTTGGTTGGTAGTATTTTGATGGCTTCTTGTATTTCTTCCTTTGTTTTTGGTCTGTTTAAATTGTGTGTGTCTTCCTGACTGAATCTGGGCAGATCGTATGACTTAAGAAATTTATCGATATTTTAACTATCTTCTATTTTATTGGAATATAGGGTTTCAAAATACTTTCTAATTATCTTCTGTATTTGTGTACTGTCTGTTGTGATATTGTCTTTTTCATTCCGTATGTTAGTAATTTCAGTTGTCTCTCTTCTTCTCATCCTTAGCATGGCTAAGGGCCTGTAAATCTTATTTATTTTTTCAAAGAACCAACTTTTAGTTTTATCAATTTTTTCAATGTTTTTTTTTGTTTCAATTTCGTTGATTTCTGCTCTAATTTTAATTATTTCTTCTCTTCTACTACATTTGCTGTTGTTTTGCTCTTCCTTTTCTAGGTTTTTGATGTGTACTGTGAGTTTATTTATTTGATGTTTTATTCTTTTTTTGAGGAAAGAACTCCAAGAAATGAATTTCCCTCTTAAAACTGCCTTCTTTGTGTCCCATAGATTCCAGTATGATGTGTCTGTATTGTCATTTGATTCTAAAAATATTTTTATCTCCTCCTTTATGTCTTCTGTAACCCATTGATCATTCAGTAGAATATTGTTCATTTTCTATGTGATGTAGGATTTTTCCTTCCTTCTTTTATCATTGATTTCCAGTTTCATTCCATTATGATCAGATATGGTGAATGGTATTTTCTCCACGCCTTTATATTTACTAAGAGTTGCCCAATGGCATAATATATGGTCTAACTTGGAGTAGGATCCATGTGCTGCTGAGAATAAAGTGTATCCACTTGATGATGGTTGATGTATTCTATATATGTCGGTTATGTCAAGGTTATTGATTGTGCTGTTGAATTCTATAGTTTCTTTATTCAGTTTTTTATAGAGGATCTGTCTAATGGCGAGAGCGGTGTGTTGAAGTCACCCATAATTATTGTGTTGTAGTCTATTTGACTCTTGAACTTGAGGCAAGTTTGTTTTATGAGCGTTGCAGCTCAATTGTTTGGTGCATACCAATTGATAATTGTTATGTCTTGTTGATGGATGGTTCCTTTTAACAATATATAGTGTCCTACTTTATCCCTTTTGATTAACGTAGGTTTGAAGTTGATTTTATATGATATGAGTATGGCCACTCCTGCTTGCTTCCGAGGGCCATATGAGTGGTATGATTTTTCCCAACCTTTCACTTTCAGCCTGTGTATGTCTTTACCTTTCATATGAGTCTCCCGAAGGCAGCATATTGTTGGATTTATTTTTTTGATCCAGGTTACTAGCCTATGTCTCTTGATTGGTGAGTTTAGATTTTTAACATTTAAGGTTACAATTGAAATATGATTTGTACTTCCAGTCATGTTTATTTATTTATTTATTTTAATTTGGGTAGTTTTTACTTTTTGGTTTTTTTCTTACCCCTTTACTGAGATACCTCCCGCTGTTAGTTTTGGGCACTATTTTTCAATTCCTCTTCTTGTAGTATTTTGCTCAAAATGCTTTGCAGTGCTGTTGTTCTGTCTGCGAATTCTTTTAGCTTTTATTTATCAGGAAGGACTTAATTTCATTGTCAAATCTGAAGCTTAATTTTGTTGGATACAGTATTCTTGGTTGGAATCCATTATTTTTCAGTGTTTGAAATACATTGTTCAAAGATCTTCTCGCTTTCAAAGTCTGTGATGAAAAATGAATTGTTAACCTTATTGGTTTACCCCTGAATGTTATCTGCCTACTTTCTTTCGTAGCTTTTAATATTCTCTCCTTGTTCTGTATGTTGGCTATCTTCATAATTATATGTCTTGGAGTTTGTCTATTATGGTTTTGAATGTTTGAGGTCCTGTAGGCTTCCAGGATATGGCAATCCATTCCATCTTTCATCTCTGGGAAGTTTTCTAGAATTATTTCATTTAATATGTTGTTCATTCATTCGGTTTGAATTTCTATGCCTTCTTCTATCCCGATGACTCCCAATTTTGTTTTTTTTATGACATCCCATATCTCTTGAATAGTTGCTCATGGGATTTAAGCATGTTTTCTGTGTTGACTATATTCTTTTCAAGTTGACAAACTTTGTCTTCATTATCTGATGTTCTGACTTCTACTTGATCTAGTCTATTTGTAATATTCTTGTTTGAGTTTTTAATTTGGTTTATAGTTTCCTGCATTTCTAGAATTACTGTATGATTTTTTTAAAAGATCTCTATCTCCTTGTAAAGCTTGTTCTTTGCCATTTGAATTTGTTTGTTTAATTCATTTTCAAAATATACTTTTATTGCTTAGACTTGCTGCCTCATGTCTTCTCTCTTATTCCTTTCCATCTGAGTTAGGTATGACTTAAGTTTTTTCCCTATCCCTGTTTCTGATGCTTCTAGGTTCTCCTGTAGTATTAAGTTGTCCTTCATTGTTTGTACACCTTGTTTTCCCTTGTTTTTTCATGATGTTCACGTCATTTTCCAGCTCTATTTGATTGCTGTGTTTCTGCTCTCTTCTATAGATTTGTTATGGGTTTATATATCTCTGTTTTCTCTCCTTTGTGTTGGTAGACTATGCCTGCTTAAGTGGATTACGCTGTTAAGGAATTCTGACGGCCGAGCTCCAGTGATGTCACCTCTCTGCTGTGGTGGGCCCCAGGCTCCTTTCCGGAGTGTCCGAATTGGGTGGGTGGACTGGATTGTCTCTGGTTGGTTTCAGCTCCCGGTCGCTGGCAGGCCGGCAGTCTCCAGCCACCCAGTAGCGCGGGCAGCTTGTGGTCTGTCTTCGGCTGGTGGGTGATCTCTAGCCACACAGTTGCGCGTTCGGTCGCCGGCAGGCGCGCGTTCTCCAGCCGTCAAGACATAGCGTCAGCAGGTGGGCTGGCGCCAGCAGGAAGGTGGTCTCCAGTTGCCCAGTCACACTGGCAGTGGGCCGGCGTTCTCCAGCCAACCAGTCAGGAGGGCCTGGCCTCTAGTAACCTGGTTTATCCTGCTAGTCCTGATTTCTCCTGCTAGACCAGATTTCTCCTGAGTGATGCTTCTCGGCAGCTCAAACTGTTCTCTGGGTCTGCCGTTTGTTGGGTGGGGAGGGTGTCTATTGGGAACCCTGGAACTCTATTGTTTTAATTTTTTTCTCTTGCCCATCGCCCCGCACTGGCTAGACAAGTTTCATTTTTGCCGCTGATGGGAAGGGGAGATGAAGGTCAGGTGCCTGTAGTTTTCCCCCAGTCTTTATGCAGACTTGCTCTGATTATCCCTCCCCCAAAAGCCTAGGAGATATTTTATGCGAATTCCCCTCTGTATGTGAGATGAGCTGAGAAACACACACCTGTTTTATTCTTGCAATCTGTCAGGAAGTGGTGGTGGTTACTTCAGCTCTCCAAGATGGTGGCTGTTGGTTTCCTTTGTGGAGTTTCCGCTTTGGGGCATAGAAATGTACTGCTAACTTCCCCGTCTGAAATCCCGAATTCAGCTGGGGGCTCAGTGGATGCTCAGCCAGCAGGATTCCACAGAATCCGCAGCAACGTTTCTCCCTGCTTGCTGGTCGCTTCTCGGTGGTGCCTCACCATTTGTAGACACAGGGCAGGTCACGCGGATCAATCAGAATGGATCTCCAGTTGCACAAGTGGCTTGTGTTTGAGACTCAATTACCTGACCTCGGTGGTGGAAATCATTCTTCTAGGTTTTGGTAAACACCCATTTTCCTGTAAGATCCTAACAAGATAGTTTTTCATCCCTCTAACTCGTTATTCACTTGCGCAGTGGCAGGGTACACTGGGTGTGATACACTGTCTTCACAGCCATCTTGCAATGCCGAAATATTAGGATTTGGATGCACCATTTACTGAAAACTGTTTCAGTACTAGGAAAAAATATGTATATCAGGTGGATGAATATTTCTGAGAATAATTTTTTAAAAAGTGGATTATAAATCCACATACATGAATATGAATGAATTTAGGGAGTGCAAAATAAGACACAAATATTTCATATTTTGAAAAATCTGGAGAGTATATATATATATATATATATATATATATATATATATATACACACACACACACACACAGACATTAAAAACTAGCAATATATATGCCAATCGAAATTCATCATGAAATACATATCATCCACAGACCCAAAAATATTCATATACTGAACATGGATTTATGTATAATGTTGTTCAACTAGGAGGCTTACCCATAGGTTGAATTTTCAGTTCCAACAGCATTTAGGAGGAGTGATCTCTTCTCACAATTTGTATTTGCCAAGTCAGTCACCTCACAAAAATGTACGTGTGATACCAGGTACAATTCTATATGTGCATATAAAATTACATGTGCTGAATAGGCTACAGAGAAAAGGAGACAGGAATTCACATATTTGTTAACTTTCAAAACACACGGAGAACTATTTCAACAAAAAAATGACTAGATTTATAACTCCTACCCTATATAATGCAAAAGACAATTCCAAGTATACACCATGCCTCCTCTGAACTGCTTGTATTTCTATTCTGTTTTGGTTATTATTCTCTATCATATTACGATTAGTAGTCAGAGTCTAGTATGGTAGGGGTTAGAGTCAGGGATTCAGTATTTTGAATGGAAAATTGGAAAATGTATCCAATGTGTATGCAAATATGTGCCACACAAAATCTTCCCACTCCTCCAGAACAATGGCTTGACATTATGTTCGCCCCAAGTAAGAAATAATTAGAGGAGAAGAATTAGAAAATCAGTGAATACTTATCTGGAATGGAATATGCTAAGGAGTTCACTACCTTGAAGGTGGTACAGGAGTTTCCAAAAGTAAGGGACAGGGTGAACACTCCATAAACATGGAGCTCTGCTGGCCTAAAGACTTCTTGAGAAATTGCCTCTGAGGTTGGGCACTTGAAACATATGTTGCTATCAGGAGCTTTAGCTTCCTTTGTACTGAGATCATCAAAGCTGGGTCTGCACCTATGTGACCTGTAAAACATAGTTTCTTATTTTCCAATTAACATGAGACACCAGTCCTGAATTTGATCTTTGTAGGTAAACTGTGGCCACTGGGTTCTAAGTGTCTCCCTGTGTGGACTGTGAAGCCTTTGTTCATCCTGCAATTTTCATGGTGTTTCTTGCTGCTACAATGGGAGTTTGGTATTTGCTTCATGAAATACACGGAGTTCAACTGGGACACAGTGCAGGAGGGAGTTCTGTCACATGTGGTATTTCAATTTCTGCAGGAGAATGCACCAACCATACTTCTATATCACATAGCTTGCCCCATTGACCATAGCAAATCGATTCTGAACATTGCCCTGAAACCTCTCCATATAACAACATGCCTTTACTTAGAAGGGACTGCTGGCTGCATCATGTCAGTCACACGCCATTTGGAAGCCAATGGCAGATCCACATGGCCCCACTACAGATGTTTTTTCACACACCTGCCTACTAATGCTCTAGGCCCACTAATCATCAGGCTCCAACTTATTGGCATCTCTGTTTTACACAATTTTTATTAAAACCAGTCAATCAAGGCACTGTCTGTTATACTCATGATCAGCAACAGGACATCCAAAGGTTCTCCTGTGCCAGCTGGTCATGGAAATTTCAAAAATTTCATGGTATTTTTCTAGCCATATTTCAACAATGACGTTGGAGGCACTGTGAGTTTCTGTTCATTCCAGAACCATTAATCTTGACGAAGCTCATTTCAATGAAAGCTCTGGAGAAATCTCACAGGTAATGCTTCCCAAAGAATGGCCAAAAGGTCAAATGAAGCCAGGCCCATTGAGTTCTACAATGTGAGGTCCATGTGTCTTTTGACTCTCAACTATGGCTGCCAAGTCTTTCAGAAGAAAATTATGTGATATCTTGGCTGTGATTCCCAGTGCTCTGTTGAAAGCCACCCTGGGCCTTGATCTCAGTTTCCAAGGGCGACTCTCATGCATGGCCTCCTAAAATCCCAACACAATTAATGGCAATACTTTTCTGAGGTCAGTTCCAGAACTCAGTCTCTAAGGGGAAAAACACCAGAGTTCATGTCAAGGTGGACCCAGTCATCTCTTCCAACCACCACACTTACAACCACAATTAAAACCAAAACACTCCCACATGGCCCTCATGTTCTTTTATATAGACACTCATCATAACCTATCGCTGGAATTTTCCACGAGGGGCGAAGCTCAAGACAGTCTCCTAAATAATCTCTCTTGCCCCTAATTTGCCTAAATTCAGGGTGGCCTGGACACCACTCCTGTGAACCAGGAGTGTTCATATAGGCCTGCTGTTAATACTTCTCTGTTTCTCCAATTTGAGGCGTATTGACTGTGCAGTTTGGATTCTTTATGTGAATTGTAGTCACGGGAAAATTCAAGCAATTATGGGCAAGCCTCTTTAGGGCTTTGAAGAAATGATTTGGCCCAAAGGATCCTTATTCTAACTTGATGGAGGTCAGGAACCTCACAGAGAATGGGGAGAGACTTCATCCACAATAACTGCAATTTTGGCCATTTTTGATTTGGATGCACACATGTGATGTTTCTTTAGATTCTTCAGGGGTTGAGAATCTAAGCCACGGCCTCACACAGGGCCAAGAGCCTGATTCAGACACTTCCATTTCCAAAGGAATTAAGCAAAGATCCACAGGTGATGTCCATTCATTTCCATTTGAACCTGTTTTCTTCAGGCTTCACAAACGAATGTCTTGAGGCAAAGACCTTCCTGACATTCAGGGCAACCGAACAATAGGTAAGCAAAAGGCCCAAAGCAGGGTTTCTCCACTTAGACTATCATGGTCACACTTATATCTGAGTTTTTTGAGATGCTCGACATTCCCTTCAGCTATCCAGTACATGGCCATGTCACAGGGCTTGGAACTGCTACATATCTTGGACACAAAACCATGAGCCTATTCTGGAGAGTAGCCAGAATTCATGAAGAATGCAGGAATTTTGGAAGATACCACATGTTGCTCATCGATAAGGCAAGATGAAATCCATTCATAAATTCGGCAGGATGAATGCTGGGAAGCTTTCTACTAGACAGGACACAACAATTGATGCATTCTGTTTTCTAATGTCTAAAACCATGGACACAGTGGGATACACAGACATAGGAACTCTTGCTTGCCAAACGACTTACTATAAACAGTTCACTCCAAATCAAACAAACCGCCTTTTCTATCTATTCTCAGAACATGAGACAAAACCACAAACCCACACCGACATCCACAGAGGCACCACCTTCTACAAAGTATGTCTGTGACTATCCAGAGTGTCTTCTGACTGGTGGGCCAACTTATGATCCCCGGAAATCACCAACTCTGTGAACTTGTCAGGAGCCAGCGGTGAGCCACTATCTGCTTTCTCAGGAAAGGCCCCTCTTCTGAGTTTTCCTGGCAGTTGGCCATCCTCATATCTGTAGGTACCATGAAAGACTGACTCTGTCCTTGGTAAATCCAAACAAGTGAGCCCACTGGGACTGGGACTGGGGCAGGCTCTTGGTACCTTGCTTCCTGGATCCCAAGTACCGAGAGTTCCATGACCAAGGAAGTGAGGTGAGGTCACTTCCTTCAGGAACTGAATGAGGTCACTGCTTTGGCAACCACTTTGTCCTAACAGTTGCTTCCAAGGGTCCAATGAGATCGAGGCTTCTCCTACTTCCTGTGACACTTTCACAAGTTAGAATGGTATATGAACCATAGGCACCCAGGAACAGCTCTCCAAACAGGACTGTTTGTGTCCATCTTCTCTACATTATGAACAGAGAGGCTGATTCAGACACAACCCTTCATCCTGACCAGGTTGTTTGCAATGGAAGATGACGTTTGCTCTCTCAGGTCCTTCATGGCTGCCTACATGTTCTCCAGGGATCACTTCTTCATGGACCTTTGAGTTTTACAACAGGTGGAAGATTTTCTACATTCCTGTATTGTAAGACCAACTTGGTCCCTCATCTTCTGTAAAGTTAGATTGAGGGAACAGTGTATGTTTAGGGTTAATAACAGGTTTGATTTGGGTTAGGAATTATTCTAATTGATGAATAATGGTATTGGGAACCTGTGATATTTATAAGAATATATAGGTGAAATATAAGTATGAAAACAAAAATCTAGGTAAGATTGGAAGGCCAGAAGGGCATTGCGCTATTGATTGGGATACTTAGCTTTGATATACGTTCTGCACAGGTGTTTCAGATAAAACGATAATCAATGGCATAGGACCTTGTACCTTGGATGATTGAATGTAGAAGTGAACATCCACTAGCACAGGGATAGTCGGTAGGATTAGGAAGATATTCGATAAGTTTCAGAAGAAGACTGAGTACAGAATTTGGACCAAAAGTTCTTTAGCAATAGTGTATCGGGTAGAGAGTGAATGTAAATGTCAGCACACGTGAAGGGTCAGTCACAATGGTGAACTGGGGAAAATATTTAGGTAAGCAGACATCAATAGAGACATTAGGAAATCAGTCAAAGTATAAATTGAGTGATAGGATTAGACATTTGCAACAGGGTTGAGGTTCAAAATATAGTCTTAAGAAGAAATAAATATGTAGTCACCAATAGGATTGACATTTGAGAGCATTAGGCACACTGGACATGAATGTTTTCAGTAATCTATGCTCACTTTTCATTTAGGCTTTGATACAATCATAAGTGTGACCTCTTCTTTTTGTGTCCAGAATATTACTGTGATAAAATGTATATGTAGATTAGGTGACATGAGTATTTCTTCCACCATTTCTGGGAGCAACATTTTGAAGATGAAAAAATTAGTATTGGGGTTACAAATAGATTTACTCTGTGTCTATGAACATAGAGATAATTTATGAATAGACGATACTGTGATTAAATATTATAACTTGTTCCAACTTTAAATATTCGATTGAATTGATATCTGAAAATAAACAGAAAATCGTATATTTATATGCAATCATTCATTCCAACCAGAAATACATCTAATGGTAATATTAGGGTTATGGTTTATCATGAAGAGTGTGTCAGTTTTTCTTCAAAATGATTATGGAAATCGAAAAAAAAAAGCGTTTGGAAAGAAGTCTCATGAAAAAACAATCAAGTAACCTGGAGGAATACATGTGTTCTGAATCAGGAAATGATTGAAAGTGAATCAAAATCCTATAAATTATTGAAGTTGTTGATGAAATATATATCCTATGATGTGTATAAACTGAACAAATAGTAATGTACCAGTGTTGAATAAAATGAACTTCAACATAGACATCATATCCAAGAGGAATCTAGTTGCATTGATGTTAAACTGGGTCAGTTACTGTAGAAATATTAGGATTGTATGCACCACTCACTGAAGTTAGTTTACAGTACTAGAAAACAAATATGTAATTCAGGTGGATGAATATTTCTGAGAATAATATTGTGAAAAGTTGATTATAAATCCACATACATGAACATGAATGAATTTAGGTAGTATATGTAAGACACATATATTTCATATTTTGAAATATTTGGAGAGTGTATATATATATATATATATATATATATATATATATATATATATACCCCAGCCCCACACACACACACACAACACACACACCCAGACAATAAAATGTAGCAATATATATGCCAATCGAAATTCATCATGAAGTATATATCATCCACAGATGCAAAAATTTTTAATTTACTGAACATGGATTTATGTATAATGTTGTTCTACTAGGAGGCTCACCCATAGGTTGAATTTTCTGTTCCAACAGCGTTTAGGAGGAGTGATCTCTTCTCACAATTTGTATCTTCCAAGTCAGCCACCTCACAAGAATGTACATCTGATACCAGGTAGGATTCTATATGTGCATATAAAAATACATGTGCTGAATCGGCTACAGAGAAAGGGAGACAGGAATTCACATATTTGTTAACTTTAAAAACACATGGAGAACTATTTCAATTAAAAATTAACTAGATTTATAACACCTACCCTATATCATGCAAAAGGCAAGTGCAACTATACACCATGCCTCCTCTGAACTGCTTGTATTTCTATTCTGTTTGGGTTATTTTTCTCCATCATATTAGGATTTGTAATCAGAGTCTAGGAGGGTATGGGTTAGTGTCAGATGACCCGGCTGGCAGGACACATCAACTTGGGTGTCGATCCTAGTTGGGGAGGAATGAAGGGACAAGAGACACGAGAGATGACAGCAAGACAGGAGTTCTGATCATGCTGCAAACTTTTATTATTCTCAGAGGGTATTTATATGCTGCGGATGGGAAATCTCTCTTATCGGAAGTTGCTGGATGTCTTCACAGGGTGAGATAACTTCAGGATGTTTCAGGTAGACAGATGGTAGCCGGATGTCAAAAGGAGATAGATGGCTGTGGGATGTCTCCCAGGCAGGTTGAGTCCCAGGGGGCTGTTTCTTGTGTCAGTCTATTTTTTGAAGGAGAACTTCCTTCTAGCCCCTGACATCTCCCCTTTTGTTATATAAAATATTCGACCATACCTTACAGGCCATGGATTTAGGGGGTGATAGTGGCTCTGTTTCTCTAGGATGCCTTAGAATATCTCCTGATTTGAGCGAGCATCTTTCCTAGGAGATTTCGTGTTGGCTTTGGCATGTTTTTGGAGGAGACGTCTTTGAGGGGATAGCATGCCAACCGCCATGCACCAGAGCGTGTCATTCAGAGGTCTTGTGTTTGGGGATCCGTGGATCCATCTTCCTGCAGTCCTTCCTGGACCCTCCGTTATTATGGCCTAACGTGCTCATTCAAAGGGTGTGTCCTCCCCCAAGCGGAGGGGCCCATGGAGAACGAACCCTATTGCAAGGGTAGAAGATGGTTGCTCAGAGCTGTTACTTATAGTTTTCTGTAAGAAAGAGAGATCTGTGGGGATGTAAACTTAATAAGCCTGTGAGAAGGGTTGAACATTCTTTTAAATGTTGGCAGTGCTGTCTTCCATCTCCAGACCATGATAGTGGACCTGTATGGGCTTAGAAACCAAAATATTAATCTGTTCTTTAATAAATTGTACCAGCCTCTTTATAATGCAGCGGCCTATGGACACCATTAAAAGTAAACCCAACAAAGGGACTAAGAGGGGAAGAAGGTAGGGTAGAAATCCATTATGCCCAATCCAGAGGGGATTTTCAAATAGTTCCCTTTGTCTCTTTTCTGGATCTTCTTGAAGCTGCTTAATTTTAATGCATACTATGCCTGATTTATTTGCATAAAAGCAGCATCGTTCCCCTAAGGCTAAGCAAATACCTCCCTGGTTAGCTGTCAGCAAATCTAAGCCTCGTCTGTTTTGAAGGAACACTTCTGCCAGGGAATTTATTTGGTCCTGCAAATCTTTAATGGTTCCTGATAAAGTTTGTACATAATTTATAAGTTGTTGAGACAGGCGATGGTAAGAGTGAATAGCCGTGCCTAAGCCACTGTACCTGTGCCCACAGCAGCTGTTATTCCAAGGCTGGCAATGAGTGGTAAAGCCTGTATTGCCCACCTGTGTCTTTTGACTAAAGTATCTAGGCTAGAAATTGGTAGAGGTTCATCTCCTGGGACAATAGTTATATCAGGGAGTAATAAAGCAAGAACACAACCAATGGTCCAATTCGCTGGAAGCGTGGGAAGGCCGAGTTTCCTCCACACATAAAAACTGTGCCATTGGAGGGACAAAGAGATGGGGTGGGTGAGGAATAATTTTATACTGTTGAGCAATTTCCAAAGGAAGTAAGTCGAAAATCAATATCATAGGTATTATTCTGCATCGCGCCTAAAAGAAATAATGTAAAAGTGCCTATAGGCTGTACTTTAAAGGGAAATCCGGGTTGGCATGTATTATCATTGTTCATGATAGAATTAATAGGAACTGCCATAGGCATGATTGCCCCTGTTGTCATGCAGAGCCAGCAATCACCAGCAAGGGTGAGGTTCGAATTATTAAGCTAGGAGAATGTAGTTTGCAAAATATCTAATGTATTGGTATCTAAACCTGGGAACTGGGATTTAGGCTACATTAAGGGATGATATGTGAGCTCAGGGATTTGGGGTTTCAAAAGTTTGACTATCTGAGGATGCTTGACAGAATAAGTGGGTCCTCCACCATCAGAGACCCCTGTAGGGGCCTTAATGGGCCAGTAGGAAGGTTTTCCGACAGTGCCTTGGCACCCAGCTGACTGTAGCTTGGTGTATTTGCCATCTCCTCCATGGTCAAAGAGAATGGGGGTATAATGAATAGTGGTCCCCCTGCTGCATGAGTTTTAGTTAGGGAGGCTTCAAAAAATTGTTCTCCCTGTTTATTAACACAAAGTGAAGCCGACGCATTACAAGAGACATGCATCGCCTGGATATGCGTACAAGTTGCAGAACAATTTTGGAGAGCTTTACTTGTACTAGGGGGAATAATCTTTGGCTTGTTAACACATACCCATTTAGGCTGATGAACTCCTCCGAGATTATGGTCAACCTTGGCATGGAGGTAAGTCACCTTAGTCATGCAGTCAGCAGTCTGGGTCCAACTAGTGGGAGCCTCAGTCCAAAATCCTCCTTTGCATTCACGGGGGGGGGCAAAAAGGTACCCCATGATGTTGGAAATTAGAGGTCCAAGGCCTCTGTGTTCAAACCTGTTCAGCAGAAGTGCCTTAAGCAGGATCCTCGCACAGATTGTTGGCTGTATCTGAAATGGAGGAAAATTTGTCCTCAGGGGGAGGGCCTCCGTCCCTGGGTTGAGGTAAGTAATTTACCTGTTTAACCAGGCATTCTGGTAACCATCTTGGGGATGCTTGCTCTTGGTCCAAAACACAAGCTGAGCCTCATCCCCTGATGAGGATAGGATGTGGGCGTTTTCATTTATTTGTAATGGGATTGCACCACATAACAGGTGTGCGAACAGAATTGGATGAAGGATGCCAGTGTCTGTCTGTGGCCAAATGGCCTTCACTGTCTAGGGTAAGAAAAATAAGGGCAAATAATGCATGGTTAAGGCGATCCCTGGGAGTGGTAAATACAAGGGCGGAAGCCTTAAGACGGGATAGCCAAGTCTTTAAGGTAAGCTGGGCAAGTTCCACATGCCTTGGCCCTGAGTGTTGTATGGAATTTCAGTAGTATGACAAAATTGCAAGGTAGCACAAAACTGTTTAAACTTGGCACTGGTATATGCAGGACATTTATCTGTTTTAATATGTATTGGTTTACACATTACGAAAAAGGCTGAAACAAGATGAGAAAGGACATCTTTGGTAGCCTCTCAAGAATGTGGTGATGCAAAAATAAAGCCGCTGAAGGTATCTATAGAAACGTATATATATTTGGTTTTTCAAAATTCAGGAAAATGAATAACATCCATTTGCTAAATCTGATTGGGCAGTAATCCTCGGGGGTTAACTCCCAAGTGTTGAATGGGGAGGGAGACAGTGCAAGCAGGGCATGCTTTTACTATTTCTCATGCATGTTGCCTGGTAATTTTCCAAAGTAATCGATGGCTCTGGGAATTTAGATGGTGAAGATTGTGTAACTCCATGGCCTTTTGAATGGAGCCAACAAAAATTGGAAATATGGAACTTGTTGCTGCATCAGCTTGGGCATTACCTTGTGTTAGAGGGCTCAGAAGGTCAGAGTGTGTCATGATGTGTCCTAAGGAAAATGGATGTTTTCTGGCCTGAATTAGCTGCTGAAGCTGGTGAAACAGAAAGGGGGAATTGGAAGAAGCCTTAATGGTGGGTGAAATCTCCAGAAGGGGCACAGAATGAGCAATGTAGGCACTGTCTGTATAAATATTAACAAGATTATCAAAAAACTTTATAAAAACTTGTGTTATGGCGAACAATTCCACAAACTGAGCTGACTGATAGACAGTATCAAAGGTGGTAGGCTTGTTATTGACAACAAAGATTGCACGGCCATTACTGGAACCATCTGTAAAAAAGGTAAGGGCTTGAGGAATGGGAGCCTTTTGAGTAATTTTGGGAAAAATAAATGGATGTAACTGGACAAAATTTAAAAGGGGGTCATTGGGGATGTGGTTATGAATTGTTCCCAAAAAGCCTGATAGGGCAATATCCCATTCATCCATGTCTGTAGTAAAAATTGTAGTAAGGGTTTGGTCCTTAGTATATGGAATTAAAATATTATCAGGGTCTTTGCCAAAATGTTGTCGAGAAAGCAAACGACCTTTAAAAATAAGAGAAGCTACCTGAGCAAGATAAACAGTAATAACCTTGGAGGATGTGGTGGGTACAAGGACCAAAAGCAAGGGGCAGCCTTTATTTTTAAAATGTGGATCTCGCTGCCAAAATATTCCTGTGGGTGTATGAGGAGTGTGGAAAATAACCAGAACCAGAGGAAGGTTATAAGAAATTTGTGTAACAAACTTTTGGGCAATGGCTTCTGTGGCTTGGTTTAATGCATGTCATGCCTCGGGAGTAAGCTTTTGAGGGGAGGAGGGGTGGGAATCACCTATCAAAATATCATTAAGGGGCAAAAGTACACAAGTGGGTAATTTTAAATATGTTCCTAGCAGTTGAATATCCCCCAGTAATATTTGAAAATCATTAAGTGTGTGAATATGGTCCACACATAGTTGTATTTTAGGAATTTGGATCTGATTATCTTGAAGTTTAAGGCCCAAATAGGTATAAGGGTCCTGTGTTTGAAACTTATCTGGAGCTATCTGTAGTCCCAAGGAAGTGAGGTTTTGTAAAAGTCCAAGTAACAATTATTAAGGTCATGGGTATTAGGTGCAGCAATTAACAAATCATCCATATAATGTAAAATATAATTTTGTGGTCATCGCTCTCTCACAGGGTCTACTGCTTGAGCAACGTATTTTTGGCAAAGACTAGGGCTGTTGGCCATACCTTGGGGAAGAACCTTCCATTGAAATCTCTGCATAGGGCCCAGAAAATTAATGCGAGGGAGACTAAAGGCAAAATAGGGTCTATCCTCAGGATGTAAAGGAATGGTAAAAAAGCAATCTTTTAAGTCAATAACCATTTTACAATAGGTTTTTGGAATCGCCACTGGTGTGGGAATGCCTGGCTGTAGTGCTCCCATCGGGCACATAACTTTATTAATGGCACACAAATATTGTAAAAGGCGCCACTTGCCTGATTTTTTCTTGATAATAAAAATAGGAGTAATCCATGGTGAGGTTGAGGGCTTTACATGGCCGGCTGCCAGCTGTTCCAGCAGTAACGTGGAGGCAGCCTCCAATTTTTCTTGGGTAAGGGGCCACTGATCCACCAACACAGGAGTCTGAGTCTCCCAAATAATTTTATCTGCATGGGGTACAGGAGGGTCAGGGGCCGACACTAAAAATCTGAATACACAAGTCCACATGTATTTGTTTTTTTTATGGGTTGTATAGGCTCCACCAGTCCTTGTTTCAGTATCCCCAGGCCTGTACCAGGAAAGAAATTCATAGGAAGCATTTGATGAGTCACCATGGAATTGGGACTGGCGAGAATAACTTCTAATGACTCAAAATATCTCCACCCTATACGTTAACAGGGAGGTCAGAATCAACGAAAGGAGTGACAGTTGACTTATTACCATCTTTATCAGTGCAGCTAATAGACCTTGAGCTGACCCGAGGATTTTTTTATTTTCCTATCCCTTTAAGGTCAGTCAAGGATGGAGTGAGGGGCCAACCTGATGGCTAGTATTTTTGAGAAATAATTGTGGCATCAGCTCCAATATCTAGAACTCCTTGGAATTCCTTTCCTTCAGTAAGTAAGGTAAGGGTGGGTCTATTGTGAGAAATGGGTTGAACCCAATACACATCAGAGAAGCCTAAGAAGGCAGCCCCCCGTGGTAGGTTTGGGTGGTGGAAATGCCTCCTGAATCCAAGGGAAGGAGAATTAATTGTGCAAGTCTTGTTCCTGCTGGGATGGCGGCAACTCCATTAATAGCAGTGTCCAGTATTTTTATTTCTTCAGTGAAATCATTATCATTAATGGCAGCGAAGACCTGAACACCTTGTATGGTAGTGGAGGCTCTTCCAAGAATAAGGGCACATGTATGAGATGGAGGGGGACCCATAATTCCAGTGGGTATTATCTGGGGCCCTTGCATTGAGTCTAATATTGTAACTGTGGTGGCACAGAGGTCCAATTTTGCGCTGCCTGGGTGGCTAGTTGGAGGGAGGCAATTGTGGAGAAGGATTTTGTGGTAGGTTGGGAATTTGGGAGGGAACAAACCTTATTGCTCCTGTGTTTGTCCTGGGGGATGTTGTGGCCAGGGGCTGGCCCCGCAGGGAGTTTCCCGAGAAGCAGGAAGAAATAGGCTGTCTGAGGGCATTTGTCCTAGATCTACACACACTGGCCCAGTGATGACCTTTACCACTTCTATGGAAAAGGGTAGCTGGGGGCGGTTAAGCCCCAGTTTGAGGAGACGCTAATCCTAGGCTTTGTTTGCCTGTCGGACACCCACATGCAAAATGGCCAGGTTGTTTACAAGTAAAGCAAGTACGTGAGCCAGGATTGTGAAACGCCTTGGTAAAGGCAGCCCCTAAAGCGAGACCCATGGCATGGGCTGCACCCACGCCTGCACAGAGTCTAATAAATTCAGAAAGTTTCCCTTTATCCTTATGTGGTTGAAGAACATCCTGACATGCTGGGTTGGCATTTTCAAAGGCAAGATGTTTTACATAGGTGCTTTCACCTTCGCTTGGTTCATGCAAGCATTCCGCAGCTAGGTTAAGCCGGGGAACAAACTACCTATAAGGCTCATGGGGCACTTGTCAAATTTTTGCCAGGGAATTGGTAGCCGAGGCCTTTTGAGGGAGGTTTCACCAAGCAGGAAAACCAGCCATCTGAGTCTGCGCCAAGAGTCCAGGAGGGAAACGTGCCTGTTATTTTTAGTGTCAAAAGGCGCATTGCCCACTAGCTAAACTTAAGTCCCAGATTCAGAGGAGGACTTAGTTAAAATTATTTGAGCAGTTTCCCGACATTGTCTTTGAAATCTGCATTCCATAACAGGAAGTCTCCGGCACTGAAGGTAGCTTGGTCTAAAAATTTCCAATCATTGGGAGTAAGCCATTGTGCGCTGTGGATTTCTAATAAAGCCAACGTGTAGGGCACAGTGGGGCCATAGTGAGCACAAGCCTTATTAAGTTTTTCAAGAAAACATAGGCTTAATTTTTTGTAGACTCTGGGTTCCTTCCTGCCCAGGGGTGAACTCCTCATCCTCTGAGTCCTGATCTCCTTGATCCATTTCCCCCGCTTCCTCCTCTTGTTCCTCATCGAAGTCTTTGACCGCAGCCTGGGCAGGCTTATCTATCTGACTGGTGGTTACTGGGAAGGTGAGAACAGGCTGATGGAGTGGCTTCGACTTTGTATTAGACCGCTGTGGGCCAGCTTGCATTGACTCCATAGCTAAGGCTAATGAAGAGAGCTCAGAGTCAAGGGAATTGAATTATTTTAAAAGTTGCATCTCTTCCCGTCTATGTTGGAAGGATGCTGGCAAGGGAGCGAGGTTAGGTAGGGGAAGTAGGGAAAAAATATCTGGGGGGGCACTTGGCCCCTGAAGGGCCAGAGCACAAAAGGCAGGAGGGATATAGGAGGGAGGTGGATGTGTAAATCCTGTAGGCTGTGGCAGGGTCCTGAGAGGTTGCGGGTCTTCTGAATGGTAGAGAGCTGCTTCCTTCTCCAAGATAGCGTCCTTCCCAGGGGTCAATATGTCTCTGGGATTTAAAACTGGATAAAGGTGGTTTTTAATTATTGGAGCCTTATTAATTAGGGTCGTATTTTTAGGGGGACCAGGAAGGTTCTCAGGGTCCTGGGAAGACTGAGAAGGGTCTATGTCTATACTAATGATGGGCATGCAGAGGAGGGACGAGAGGTCTTTTGCATAATCTCTTCCCCAATCCTGAAAAGTTGTAAGGTACCATTGTCAAAGCAAAAACTTTTAAGAATTTCATTAATTAAGTTCCAGTAAGAAAAGGTGGGAACTGGCATTTTTTCTGGGCCAAAGGATTCATTATAATCTTTTAAACAGTCTCCTACTCTAAGCCATTTTTTCCATCAATGGTCCCTTCAAGAGGAAACCATGGACACAATGCTCCTATGTGTGAAAAGAAAAATTTTAAGTCCTTTTTCTTAACATGTGCCCCCCATGTCTTGAAGAACTCCTTGAGGCCTCAAATAAACAAATCATGTGACGATACTGCTTGTCACATGGTGGGTCACTCACCGTGCATCATTCCCACCCTCCTCCTGGATATGTCTTCGGGTGGTGTCTGCTGAGACGATCGCGGGCTCCTCTTGACCAAGTCTTCCAGGAGGAAGGGGTTCCCCCTCAGTCAATGGCTTGAGCCCCAGTCGGTGGGCGCCAGATGTCCCGGCCGGCAGGACACATCAACATGGGCAGCGAACCTAGATGGGGAGGAATGAAGGGACAAGAGACACGAGAGATGAGAGCAACACAGGAGTTCTGATCAAGCTGCAAAATTTTATTGTTCACACATGGGTATTAAAATGATGGATTTGGGAAAACTCTCTTATCGGCAGTTCCTGGATGTCTTCACAAGGTGAGATAACTTCAGGATGTTTCTGGAAGAAAGATGGCCACAGGATGTCTCAGGGACACATATGGCTACAGGATGTCTTCCAGACAGGATGTCTCCTGGTGGCTGTTTCTTGTAAGTGTCAGGCTGTTCTTTGAAAAAGAATTCCTTCTACCCTTGACAGTCAGGGATTCAGTATTTCGAATGGAAAATTGGAAAATGAATCCAATGTGTAGGCAAATATGTGCTACCCAAAAATCTTCCAACTCTCATTCAGAACAATGCCTTGACATTTCCTTCACCCCAAGTAAGACGCAATTAGAGGAGAAGAGTTCGAAAATCGGTGAATACATATCGGTAATGGAAAATGCTCAGGAGTTCACAACCTTCGAGGTTGTAGAGAAGTTTCAAAAAGTAAGGGACAGGGTAAAAACTCCAAAAACATGGAGCTCTGCTGGCCTAAAGACTTTTTGAAAAACTGCCTCTGAGGTTGGGCACCTGAAATATATGTTGATGACAGGAGCTTTAGCTTCCTTTGTAGTGAGACCATCAAAGCTGGGTCTGCATCTATATGACCTGGAGGACATGGTTTCTTTTTTTCCTATGAACATGAGGCAGAAGGGCTGAATTCTCTCTTTATAGGTAAACTGTTGCCACTGGGGGCTAAGTGTCTTCCAGTGTGGACTGTGAAGCCATTTGGTCATCCTCCAATTTTCGTGGTGTTTCTTGCAGCTGCACTGGGAGTTTGGTATTTGCTTCACAAAATACGAGAAGTTCAACTGGGACACAGTGATGGAGGGAGTTCTGTCACGTGTGGTGGGTAAGGGTCTGCAGGAGAATGCACCAACCTGGCTTATATCCCACATAGCTTGCCCCCTTGACCATAGCAATCTGATTCTAAACATTGCCCTGCAACCTCTCCATATAACAAGATGCCTTTACATACAAGGGTATGGGGGCTGCACCATATCAGTCACAAGGCATTTGGAAGCCAATGGCATATCCACATCACCCCACCACAGATGTTTTAACACACACCTGCACACCACTGCTCTACGCCGACTACTCATCAGGCTCCAAGTTACTGGCATCTCTGTTCTATACCATTTTCATGAAACCCAGTCAATCAAGGCACTGTCTGGTACACTCATGATCAGCAATAGGACACCCAAAGGTTCTCCAGTGCCACCAGGTGATGGGAATTTGCAAAATTTAATGATATTTATCTAGGCATTTTTCATGGATGAAGTTGAAGGCACTGTGGGTTTCAATTCATTCAGGAACCATAAAATGGAGAAGAAGCTCATTTCAATGAAAGCTCTGGAGAATTCTAAGAGGCAAGGCTTCCCAAAGATAGGCTAAAAGGTCACATTAAGCCAGGCATTTGAGGTCTACAATGTGAGGTCCATGTGTGTTTTGACTTGCAACGATGGCTGCCAAGTCTTTAAGAATAAAATCATGTGATGTCCTTCCTGAAATTTCCAGTGCTCTTCCGAAAGCCTCCCTGGGCCTAGATCTCAGTTTCCAAGTGCGACTCTCATGCGTGGCCTCCTAAAATCCCAACACAATACATGGCAATCCTTCTTTGAGGTCAGTTCCAGAACTCAGTCTCTAAGGGGAATCACATAAGTGTTCAAGCCCAGGTGGACATAGTCATCTCTTCCAACGGCCACAAAAATGACCACAATTAAAACCAAAACACTCCCACATGACACACCTGATGCAAAGACCTTCCTGACTTTCAGGGCAACAGAAGAATAGGTAAGCAAAATGTCCAAAGCAGGGTTTTTCCACTGAGGCATTCCTGGTCACACTGATATCTGAGCTTTCTGAGATGCTCGCCATTCCCTTCAGCTATCCAGTACATGGCCATGTCACAGAGATTTGAGGAGGTACATATCATGGACACAAAACCATGAGCCTATTCTGGAGAGTGCACACAATTCAGGAAGAAAACAGGAACTTAAGAAGTTAGCAGGTGTTCCCCATTGATAAGTCAAGCCGCAGTCCATTCATGAATTGGGCAGGATGAAAGCTGAGAAGCTTTCTACTAGACAGGACTCACCCATTGATGCATTTTCTTTTCTAATGTCTGCAACCAGGGACACAGTGGTATAAACAGACATAGAAACACTTGCCTTGTCAAATGACTTACTAGAAACAGTTCCCTCCAAACCAAACAAACCGCCATTCCTACCTATTCTCAGAATATGAGACAAAACCACAAACCCACACCGACTCCCACAAAGACACATCCTTCCCCCAAGTAGGTCTGTGACTATCCGGAGTGTCCTCTGACTGGTGGGCCATACTATGTTCCAATGAAATGGCCTGTCCTGTCTCAGATCTGGTCTCCTTGGCCAACTCTGTGAAGTTGTCAGGAGCCAGCAGTGAGCCACTACCTACTTTCTCAGGAAAAGCCCCTCTTCAGAACTTTCCTGGTTTTGGCTGTGCTCACATCAGTAGGTACCAAGAATGACTGACTCTGTCCTTGGTAAATCCATACAAGTGAGACCACTGGGATTGGGACTGCCTCTTGGTGCCTGGCTTCTTGGATACCAAGTTCAGAGAGTTCCATCAACAAAGAAGTGAGGTGAGGTCACTTCCTTAAGGAACTGAATCAGATCACTGCCTTGGTAACCACTTTGTCCTAACAGTTGCTTCCAAGACGACCATGAGATGGAGGCTGCCCCTACTTTCTGTGACACTTTCACAAGGTAGAATGGTATATCAACCATAGGCACCTAGGAACAGCTCTCCACACCCACCTGGTTTGGTCCATCTTCTCTACAATAAGAAGAGAGAGGCTGATTCATAAACAACCTTTCATCCTGACCAGGTTGTTTGCCATGGATGCTGACTTTTGCTCTCTCAGGTCCTTCATAGTTGTTTACATCTTCTCCAGGGATCATTTCTGCATGGACCTTGAGGTTCTCAGGAGGTGGAAGATCCCCTATATTCCTGTATTGTAAGACCAACTCTGTCCCTGCTCTTCTGTAAAGTTAGATTGAGGGAACAGTGTATGGTTAGGGTTAATAATATGTTCAATTTGAATTAGGAATCATTCTGCTGGATGAATAATGGTACTGGGAACCTGCGACATTTATAAGTATATATAGGTGAAATATATGTATGAAAACAGAAATCTAAATAAGATTTGAAGCGCAGAATGGGGATGGGCCCTTGAGTGTGATAGTTAGCGTTGAATTATGTTCTGCACAGATGTCTGAGATAGATCGATATACAATGGCATTAGAAACTCTACCTTGTATTATTGAATGTATAAGAGAACATTCAGTCAAAAAGGGATAATGGGTAGGATTAGGAAGATAGTCAGTAGGTTTAAGAAGAAGAGTGAGTATAGGATTTGGAAAAAAAAGTTCCTTAGCAATAGGGTTTGGATTAGAGTGTGAATGTAAATGTCAGCACAATTGAAGAGTCAGTCACAATGATGAACTGTGGAAAGTATGTAGGAAAGCTGATATAAATAGAGACATTATGAAACCAGGAAAAGTATAAAGTGAGAGATAGGATTAGATATTTTCAACAGGGTTGAGTTTGAATATATAAACTTAGCAAGAAACAAATATGTTGTCACAAATAGGATTGACTTTTGAGAGCATTAGCCAAACTTGACATGGATGGTTTTAGTAATCCATGTTCACTTTACATTTAGGCTTTGGTGCAAACATAAGTGTGACCTTTTCATTTTGTGTCCAGAATATTATTGTGATAAAATGTATATGTAGATCAGATGACATGAGTATTTCTTCCACCATTACTGGGAGCAAAATTTTGAAGACCTATAAATTAGTATGGGGTTTACAAAGAGGTGTACCCTGTGTCTATGAATATAGAGACAATGCATGAATAGACAATAGTGTGAATAAATAATATAACTGGTTCCACTTTAAATAATGGATTTATTTGATATCTGAAAATATATAAGAAATCTTATATTGATATACAATCATTCATTCCAACCAGTAATACATCTAATAGTAATATTAGGGTTATAGTTTATCATGAAGGGTGTGTGAGTTTTGCTTCAAATATGATTATGGAAATCGAAAATAATATGTTTGGAATGAAGTCTCATAAACAAACCAGTCAAGAAACATGGAGGATTACATGTGTTCTAAAGCAGAAAATGATTGAAAGTGAAACAAATGCCTATAATTTTGCTAACGTATGGATGAAATATATATCCTATAATGTGCATAAACTGAAGAAATTGTAACATACCAGTGGTGAATAAGAATGAACATCAAAATACACATCATGTCCCATAGGAATCTACTTGCATTGATGAGAAACTGGATCAATTATTGTAGAAATATTAGGATTTGTATCCACCATTCACTGAAGTTAGTTTTCATTTCTAGGAAAAAAATATGTATTTCAGGTGGATGAATATTTCCGTGAATAATCTTGTGAAATGTTAACTCTAAATCCACATACATGAATATGAATGAATTTAGGGAGTTTATAATAAGACACATATATTTTATATTTTAAAAAAATTTAGAGTGTATATATATATATATATATATATATATATATATATATATATATATATATTAACACACACACACACACACACACACACAGACATTAAAAATTAGCAATACATATGCCAATCGAAATTCACCATGAAATATATATCATCCACAGATCCAAAAATATTCATTTTACTGAACATGGATTTATGTATAATGTTGTTCAACTAGGAAGCTCACCCATAGTTTGAAATTTCAGTTTCAACAGCGTTTAGGCGAAGTGATCTATTCTCACAATTTCTATCAGCCAAGTCAGCCACCTCACAAGAATGTACCTGTGGTACCAGGTAGAATTCTATATGTGCATATAAAAATACATGTGCTGAATAGGCTACAGAGAAAGGGTGACAGGAATTCACATATTTGTTAACTTAAAGTACACATGGAACTATTTCAATTAAAAATTAACTAGATTTATAACACCTACACTTTATCATGCAAAAGCCAAGTCTAACTATACACCATGCCTCCTCTGAAATGTTTGTATTTCTATTCTGTTTTGGTTATTTTACTCCATCATATTAGGATTAGTAGTAAGAGTCTATTAGGGTACGGGTTAGTGTCAGTTATTAAGTATTTCAAATGGAAAATAGGAAAATGAATCCAATGTGTATGCAAATATGTGCTACAAAAAATTTCCACTTTCATCCAGAACAATGCCTTGACAATATCTTCGCCCCTAGTAAGACACAATTAGAGAAGAAGAGTTAGAAAATCTGTGAATACATACCTGGAATGGAAAATGTTCAGGAGGTGGTAGAGGAGTTTCCAAATGTAAGGGACAGTGTAAACACTCCACAAACATGGAGCTATGCTGGCATTAAGACTTCTTGAGAAACTGCCTCTGAGGTTGGGTACTTGAAGTATATGTTGTTGTCAGGAGCTTTAGTTCCCTGTGTATGGAGACCATCAAACCTGGGTCTGCATCTATGTGACCTGGAGGATATGGTTTCTTATTTTCTAATGAACATGAGGAAGCAGTGATGAATTCTCTGTTTGTAGATAAACTGTGGCCACTGGGGGCTAAGTGTCTCCCTGTGTGGACTTTGAAGCCATTTGGTCATCCTCCAATTTTCGTGGTGTTTCTTGCAGCTGCACTGGGTGTTTTGTATTTGCTTCACAACATACAAGGATTTCAAATGGGTCACAGTGCTGGTGGGAGTCCTGTAAGGTGTGGTGGGTCAGGGTCTTCAGGAGAATGCACCAACCAGGCTTCTATCCCACATTGCTTGCTCCCTTGACCATAGCAACCTGATTCTGAACATTGCCCTGAAACCTGTCCATATAACGAGATGCCTTTTCATATAATTTTCTGCTGGCTGCACCAAATCAGTCACAAGCCATTTGGAAGCCAATGACACACCCACATGGCCACACCACAAATATATTATCAGACAACTGCACACCACTGCTCTAGGCTCACTACTCAGCAGGCTCCAACTTACTGGCATCTCTGTTCTACACCATTGTCAAGAAATCCAGTCAATCAAGGCACTGTCTTGTACACTCATGAGCAGCAATAGGCATCCAATGGTTTTCCAGTGCCACCTGGTCATTGGGAATTTCAAAAATTTCATGGTATTTATCTATCCATTGTTCAAGAATGAAGTTGGATCCACTTTGGGGTTTCCATTCATCCAAGAACCATGAAATGGTGAGGAAGCTCATTTCAATGAAAGCTCTGGAGATCTCTCACAGGCAAGGCTTCCCAAAGAGTGGTCAAAATGTCACATGCAGACAGGCACATTGAGGTCTAAAATGTGAGGTCCATGTGTGTTTTGACTCTTAACTATAGCTGCCAAGTCTTTCAGAATAAAATCATGTGATATCCTGGCTGAGATTCTCAGTGCTCTGTGGAAAGCGACCCAGGGCCCAATCTCAGGTTTCAAGGGTGACTCTCATGCGTGTCCTCCTACAATCCCAACACAATTAATGGCAATACTTCTCTGAGGTCAGTTCCAGAACTCAGTCTCGAAGGAGAATCACACCAGAGTTCAAGCCCATGTGGACCCAGTCATCTCTTCCAACCGCCACACAAATGACAACAATTGAAACCAAAACTTTCCCACATGACCCTCATCTTCTTCCATATAGACACTCATCATAAACTCTTGCTGGAGGTTTCCATTAGGAGCGCAGCCCAAGACAATGTCCAAAATATGCACCCTTGCCCGTCATTTGCCTAAAGTGAGCGTGGCCTTGACACCCTTCCTGTAAACCAGGAATGATCAAATAGGCCTGCCTTTAATACTGCTCTGCTTCTCCAATTTGAGGCCTACTGACTGTCAGGTATAGATTCTTTATGTGATTTGGCATCATGGGAGAACCCAAGCACTTGTGCAGGAGTTCAAAGAACTCATTTGACCCAGAGGATCCTATTCTCACTTGATGGAGGTCAGGAACCTAACAGAGGAAGGCAGGAAACTTCATGCACAATGACTGATATTTTTACCATTTTTGTTTTCAATACACACATGGGAACTTTCTTTATATCCATCAGGTGCTGAGAATCTAATCCATAGCCTGACCCAGAGCCAAGCGGCTGATTCAGACACATCCCTTTCGAAAGCAATTAAGCAAAGCACCACAGGTGATGCCCATTCATTTGCATTTAAAAACTGTTTACTTCAGGCTTCAAAAAGGAGTGTCCTGAGGTAAAGACCATCCTGACATTCAGGGCAACAGAAAAATAGGTAAGCAGAAGGCCCAAAACAGTGTTTCTCCACTGAGACTTTCCTGGTCACACTGATATCTGAGTTTCCTGAGATGCTCGCCATTCCGTTCAGCTATCCAGTACATGGCCATGTCACAGAGCTTGGAGGTGTTACATATCTTGGACACAAAACCATGAGCCTATTCTGGGTAGTGGCCAAAATTTAGGAAGAAAACAGGAACTTAGGAAGATAGTAGGGGTTGCCCATCCATAAAGCAACCTGCAGTCCAGTCATAAATTGGGTAGGATGAATGATGGAAAACTTTCTTCTAGACAGGACATATCCATTGATGCATTCTCTTTTCTTATGTCTACAACCATGGACACAGTGAGATACACAGATATAGAAACACTCACCTTGTCAAACGACTTTTTAGAAGCAGTCCACTCCAAACCAAACAAACCGCCTTTCCTACCTATTCTCAGAACATGAGACAAAACCACAAACTCACACCCACACCCACAAAGGCACTTCCTTCCCCCAATATGTCTGTGATTATCCGGAGTGTCCTCTGTCTGTGGACCATATTGTTACCCCGAACTGGCCTGCCCTGTCTCAGATCTGGTCTCTGTGGCCAAATCTGTGAAGTTGTCAGGAACCAGCGATGACCAACTACCTGCTTTCTTAGGAAAGGACCCTCTTCAGAGCTGTCCTGGCATTTGGCCATTCTCACATCAGTAGATACCAAAAAAAGACTCTCTGCCCTTGGTAAAACCAAACATGTGATCCCACTGGGACTGTGACTGGGACTGGCTCTGGATGCCTGGCTTCCTTGATCCCAAGTTCAGAGAGTTCCATCACCAAGTAAGTTAGGTGAAGTCACTTTCTTCATGAAATGAATGAGGTCACTGCCTTGGCAACCACTTTGTCCTAGCAGTTGCTGCCAAGGTTCCCATGAGATGGAGGCTGTTCCTACTTTCTGTGACACTGTCACAAGTTAGAATGGTATATCAACCATATGCACCGGGGAACTTCTCTCCATACAGGCATGCTTTGGTCCATCTTCTCTACATTAAGAAGAGAGAGGCTGATTCAGACACATCCTTTCATCCTGTCCAGGTTCTTTACCATGTCAGAAGACTTTTGCTCTCTTTGGTACTACATAGCTGCCTACAACTTCTCCAAGGATCATTTCTGCATTGACCTTTGAGGTTCTCAGCAGGTGGAAGATCCCCTACATTCCTGTATTGTAAGACCAACTCTGTCCCTGCTCCTCTGTAAAGTTAGATTGAGGGAACAGTGTATGGTTAGGGTTAATAACAGGTTTGATTTCGGTTAGGAATCATTCTGCGGGATGAATAATGTTATTGGGAACCTGCGATATTTAAAAGAATATAAAGGTGAAATATAAGTTTGAAAACCCAAATCTAAGTAAGTTTTGAAGCCCAGAAGTGTATTGGGCCCTTGGGTAGGATACTTAGCTTTGAATTATGTTCTACACAGATGTCTCTGATTAATCGCTATACAATGGCATAGGACCTTTACCTTGGATGATTGAATGTTGAAGAGAACATGCAGTCAAAAAGGGATAATCGGCAGGATTAGGAAGATAGTCAGAAGGTTTAGAAAGAAGAGTGAGTATAGGATTTGGACCAAAAGTTTTTTAGCAATAGGGTTTCGGGTAGAGGGTGAATGTAAATGTCAGCACATGTGAAGAGTCATTCACAATGATGAACTGGGGAAAATATGTATGAAAGTAAATATCAATTGAGACAAAAGGAAATCAGGCAAAGTATAATGTGAGTTATAGGATTAGACATTTTCAACAGGGTTGAGGTTGAATATATAATCTTAGCAAGAAACAAATATGTAGTCACCAATTGGATTGACATTTGAGAGCATTAGGCAACCTGGACATGGATGTTATTACTAATCCATGCTCGCTTTCCATTTAGGCTTTGGTACAATCATAAGTTTGACCTTTGCATTTTGTGTTCATAATATTACTGTGATAAAATATATATGTAGATCAGGTGACATGAGTATATCTTCCACCATTTCTGGGAGCAATATTTTGAAGACGTATAAATTAGTATTGGGGGTACAAAGAGGTGTACCCTGTTTCTATGAATATACAGATAATGCATGAATAGAACATACTCTGAATAAAACATATACTCATTCCACTATAAATAATGAATTGAATTGATATCTGAAAATATACAGGAAATCAAATATTGATATACAGACATTCATTACATCCAGTTATACATCAATGATAATATTAGTATTAGGATTTTCATGAAGAGTGTGTGAGTTTCGCTTCAAAATTGATTTTGGAAATCGAAAATAATGTGTTTGGAAAGAAGTCTCATGAAAATACCAGTAAAGCAACATGGAGGAATACATGTGTTCAGAAGCAGGAAGTGATTGAAAGTGAAACAAATTCCTATATATTTTTGAAATTTTGGATGAAATATATATACTATGATGTGCATAAACTGAAGAAATAATAATGTCCCATTGTTGAATAAATATGAATGTCAAAATATATATCATGTCCCATAGGAATCTGCTTGCGTTGATGTTAAACTGGGTCAGTTACTGTAGAAATATTAGGATTTGTATACACCATTCACTGAAGTTAGTTGTCAGTAATTGGAAACAAATATGAATTTCAGGTGGATGAATATTTTAGAAAATAATCTTGTGAAAAGTTGATTATAAATCCACATAAATGAATATGAATTAATTTAGGGAGTGTATAATAAGTCACATATATTACATATTTTGAAAAATCTGGAGAGTATATATATATATATATATATATATATATATATATATATATATATATATATACAGAGAGAGAGAGAGAGACATTAAAAACTAGCAATATATATGCCAATCAAAATTCATCATAAAATATATATCATACACAGATCCAAAAATATTCATTATACTGAACATGGATTTATGTATAATGTTGTTCAACTAGAAAGTTCACCCATAGTTTGAAATTTCAGTTCCAACAGCATTTACGAGGAGTGATCTCTTCTCACAATTTGTATCTGCCAAGTCAAACACCTCACAAGAATGTACGTGTGGTACCAGGTAGAAATCTATATGTGCATATAAAAATACATGTGCTTAATAGGCTACAGAGAAAGGGAGAAAGGAATTCACATATTTGTTAACTTTAAAAACTCATGGAGAACTATTTCAAAAAAAATTTGCAAGATTTATAACTCCTACCCTATATTATGCAAAAGGCAAGTCCTAGTATACACCTTGCCTCCTCTGAACTGCTTGTACTTCTTTTCTGCTTTTTGTTATTTTTCTCCATCATATTAGGATTAGTAGTCAGAGTCTAGTTGGGAATTGGTTAGGGTCAGAGATTCAGTATTTTGAAGGGAAATTGAAAAATGTATCCAATGCCTATGCAAATATGTGCTACCCAAAATCTTCCCACTCTCATCCAGAACAATGCCTTGACATTATCTTTTACCAAAGTAAGACACAGTTAGAGGAGAAGAGTTAGAAAATCTGTGAATACATATCTGGAATGGAATATGCTCAGGAGTTCACAACCTTGGAGGTGGTAGCAGAGTTCAAAAAAGTAAGGCAAAAGGTGAACACTCCTCAAACATGGAGCTCTGCTGGCCGAAAGAATTCTTGAGAAACTACCTCTGAGGTTGGTCACTTGAAATATATGTTGTTTTCAGGAGATTTAGTTCTTTGTAGAGAGACCATCAAAGCTGGTTCTGCATATATGTGACCTGTAAGACATGGTTTCTTATTTTTCATTGAACATGTGGCAGCAGTGCTGAATTCTTTTTTTGTAGCTAAACTGTGGACACTGGGGCTAAGTTTCTCCCTGTGTTAACTGGGAAGACATTTGTTCATCCTCCACTTTTAGTGGTGTTTCTTGCTGTTGCATTGGGAGTTTGGTATTTGCTTCACGAAATAAAGGAGTTCAATTGGGACACATTGCTGGAGGGAGTTTAGTCACGTGTGGTGGGTGAGGGTTTGCAGGAGAATGCAATAACCAGGCTTCTATCCCACATAGCTTGCCCCCTTGATCATAGCAACCTGATTCTGAACATTTCCCTGAAACCTCTCCATATAACAAGATGCCTTTACCTATTGGGTCTGTTGGCTGTAACCATATCAGTCACAAGCCATTTGGAAGCCAATGGCAGATCCACGTGGCCCCACCACAGATGTTTTGTCACACATCTGTCCACCACTGCTCTAGGCCCACTAATCAGTAGGCGACAACTAACTGGCATCTCTGTTCTTCACCATTCTCATGAAACCCTGTCAATCAAGGCACTGTCTGGTATACTATGATCAGCATCAGGACATCCAAAGGTTTTCCAGTGCCACCTCGTCATGGAAATTTCAAAAATTTCATGGTATTTATCTAGCCATTATTCAAGGAAGAAGTTGTAGTCACTGTGGGTTTCAATTCATTCAGGAACCATTAAATGTTAAGGAAGCTCATTTCAATAAAAGCTCTGGAGAACAATCACAGGCAAGGCATCCCAAATAGTGGCCAAAAGGTCACATGAAGCCAGGACCATTGAGGTCTACAATGTGAGGTCCATGTGTGTTTTGACTCTCAACTATGGCTGCCAAGTTTTTCAGAATAAAATCATGTGATATCCTGGCTGAGATTCTCAGTGTTCTGTGGAAAGCCACCCTTGGCCTAGATCTCAGTTTCAAAGGGCGACTCTCATGCGTGGCCTCCTAACATCCCCACACAATCCATGGCAATACTTCTCTGAGGTCAGTTCTACAACTCAGTCTCTAAGGAGTATTACACCAGAGTACAAGCCGAGGTGGACCCAGTCATCCCTTCCAACTGCCACACAAATGACCAAAATTAAAACCAAAACATTCCCACATGGCCCTCATCTTCTTCCACATAGACCCTCATTATAACCTCTGGCTGGAGATTTCCATGAGGGGTACAGCGAAAGAGAGTGTCCAAAATAAGTTCCCTTGGCCCTCATTTGCCTAAAGTCAGGGTGGCCTGGACATCATACCTGTGAACCAGGAGTGATCAAATAGGCCTGCCATTACAACTGCTCTGCTTCTCCAATTGGAGGCCTACTGACTGTGGGGTTTAGATTCTTTATGTGAAGTGGAATCATGAGAAAACCCACGCACCTCTGCATGGCTTTGAAAAACTCATTTGACCCAAAGGATCCCTATACTCACTTGATGATTGTCTGCAACCTAATAGAGGAAGGAGAGAGACATCATCCACAATGACTGAATTTTGACATTTTGGTTTTGGATGCACACATGGGATCTTTCTTTATATCCATCAGGTGCTGAGAATCTAAGCCACAGCCTCACAGAGGGCCAAGAGGCTGATTCAGACACATCCCTTTCAAAGCAATTAAGCAAAGAGCCACAGGTGATGCCCAATCATTTCCATATGAAAACTGTTTTTTTCATGCTTCACAAATGGGTGGCCTGAGGCAAAGACCTTCCTGTCATTCAGTGAAACAGAAAAATAGGTAAGCAAAAGGCACAAAACATGGTTTCTCCACTGAGACTTACCTGGTCACACTGATATCTGAGTTTTCTAAGATGCTCGCCATTACCTTCAGCTATTCAGTACATGGCCATGTGACAGAGCTTGGGGTGGTACCTATCTTGGACACAAAACCATGAGACTATTCTGCAGATTGGTCAGAATTCAGGAAGAAATCTGAAACTTAGGAAGATATTAGGTGTTGCCCATCGATAAGGCAACCTGCAGTGCAGTCATAAATTGGGCAGGATGAATGCTGGGAAGCTTTCTACTAGACAGGACACATTCATTGATGCATTCTCTTTTCTAATGTCTACAACCACGGACACAGTGTTATACACAGACATAGAAACACTTGCCTTGTCAAACGACTATCTAGAAACAGTCCACTGCAAACCAGACATACCAGCTTTTCTACCTATTCTAAGAAAATGAGACAAAACCACAAACTCACACCCACAAACACAAAGGCACCTCCTTCCCCAAGTAAGTCTGTGAATATCCAGAGTGTCCTCTGACTTGCGGGCCCTACTATGTTCCCCCGAAATGGCCTGTACTGTGTCAGATCTGGTCTCCTTGGCCAACTCTGTGAAGTTGTTAGGAGCCAGCGGTGAGCCACTACCTAGTTACTAAGGAAAGGCCCGTCTTCAGAGCTCTCCTGGCATTTGGCCATCCTCACATCAGTAGGTACCAGAAAAGACAGAAACTGTCATTAGTAAAACTAAACAAGTGAGCCCACTGGGACTGGGACTGGGACTGGCTCTGGATGCCTGGCTTCCTGGATCCCAAGTTCAGAGAGTTCCATCAACAAAGAAGTAAGGTAGGTCACTTCCTTCAGGAACTGAATAGGTCAATGCCTTGGCAAACACTTTGTCCTAATAGTTGCTTCCAAGGGTCCCATGAGATGGACGCTGCCCCTACTTCCTGTGACACTGTCACAAGTTAGAATGGCATATCAACCATAGGCACACGGGAACAGCTCTCCACACAGACCTTGTTTGGTCCATCTTCTCTACATTAAGAAGAAAGTGGCTGATTCAGACACACCCCTTCATCCTGACAAGGTTGTTTGCCATGGAAGATGACTTTTGCTCTCTCAGGTCCTTCATAGCTGCCTACCTCTTTTCCAGGGATCATGTCTGCATGGACCTTTGAGGTTCTCAGCAGGTGGAAGATCCCCTACATTCCTGTATTGTAACACCAACTCTGTCCCTTCTTCTGTAAAGTTAGATTGAGGGAACAGTGTATGTTTAGGGTCAATAACATGTTGGATTTAGTTTAGGAATCATCCTGCAGAATGAATAATGGTATTTGAAACTGCGATATTTACCAGAATATATATGTGAAATATAAGTGTGAAACCAGAAATCTAGGTAACATTTGAAGCCCAGAAGGGCATTGGACCCTTGATTGTGATACTTAGCATTGAATTGCATTCTGCACAGAGGTCTCAGATAGATCAATATACAATGGCATAAGACCTTGTACCTTGCTTGATTGAATGTAGAAGAGAACAACCAGTCAAAAAAGGATAGTCGGTCGGATTAGGAAGATAGTCGGTAGGTTTACAAAAAGAATGAGTATAGGATTAGGAACAAAAGTTTATTAGCAATAGGTTATCGATTAGAGTGTGAATGTAAATGTCAGCACATGTGAAGAGTCAGTCACAATGATGAACTGGGGAAAATATGTAGGAAACAGATAGAAATAGAGCCATAATGAAATCAGGCAATGTATAAAGTGAGGCATAAGATTAGACATTTTCAGTAGGGTTTAGTTTGAATATATAATCTTAAGAAGAAACAAATATGTAGTCACCAATAGGATTGACATTTGACAGCATTAGGCAACATGGACATGGATGTTTTTAGTAATCCATGTTTCCTTTCCTTTTAGGCTTTGGTACAAACATAAGTGTGACCTTTGCATTTTGTGTTCCTAATATTTCTGTGATTAAATGTATAAGTAGATCAGGTGACATGAGTATTTCTTCCACCATTTCAGGGAGCAATATTTTGAAGACGTATAAATTAGTATTGGGGGTATAAAGAAGTGTACACTGCGTCTATGAATATAGAGATAATGCATGAATAGACCATACTGTGAATAAATAAAATAACTCTTTTCACTTTAAATAATGGATTGAATTTTTATCTGAAAATATATAAGAAATCCTATATTGGTATGCAATCATTAATTCCAACCAGTTATACATCTAATGGTAATATCAGAGTTATAATTTATCATAAAGTTTATGTGAGTTTTGCTTCACAAGTGATTATGGAAATTGAAAGTCATGTGTCTTGAAAGAAGTCTCCTGAAAAGACCTGTCAAGAAACATGGAAGAATACATGTGTCCTGAAGCAGGAAGTGATTGAAAGTGAAGCAAATTCCTATAAATTTGCGAACTTGTGGGGAAATCTTAAGAGCCCCTCCCAGCTCTCCCTTGAGTGTGATATCCAGCCCGAGGGAATTAGGAGTGGCACGGGACTCGTGGTGCAGACCTCCAGGCCACCGCTCCCACCAGTGCTGAAAACTGAAGTCTCTTGCTCCAGCTTCTGGGGGCATGGCTTCCGGAGTGCAAGCAAATTCGCTGGGGGTTCTCAGGCCTAAGCTCTACAAACTTAGGGTCTGAGGGAGACAAACAGGGAGATTGTGCCCAGGCGTTCATGAAAACAGGGCTCCTAGGAGCAGCAGACCTGGCATGTAGCCAGTATTGTGGTGAGTATCACAGGTGAGTGGGGCCTGGCTTGAGGAAACACAAAAGAAGGATCTAGGCACTCAGGATTGGACACCCACCCAGTGTGGGAGGAATAGCTGCTGCACAGTGATTGGTTCCCACCTATTGAAAGGAGAAGCTTGGCCCAGTGGGCACAGCTCTGCGTAATGGAAAAAAAGTTAATTGCAATCTATGACTGCATTTATTATTATTATTATTATTATATTAGTTTGTTTTTTTTTGTTTTTGTTTTTTTTTGTTTTCTTTTATTTTCATTTTTTGTTGCTGTTCTTTAACTTTTTTAAAATGTTTTTAATTTTTTTTAATTTTTTCTTTTGTTATTATTATTTTTTAAAATTTTAATTTTAATTTTATATTATCATAATCATTTTTTTAAAAAATCATTTTCTTTCTTTATTTTCTATTTTTTCTATTGTCTTTTCATTTCTTTTCAATTTTCTTATTTCCCATTCCTTGCATTCTACCTGCCTACTCTCATTCTCTTTAGTGACTTTTTCCCTTCCCTTCTAAAATCTTTCCTCCCAAGCATCAAATAAATTTATAAGAGTAAACAGTAACTAAGCAGTCAAACAGAACAAGAAGTAACATGAGCAGCATTAACAAGCAAGGAAGAAAAGGAGTACAAACCACGAAGGACACCCTAAATATTCAGGAGGACCTAGAGTCATCAGAAAAATGGTCATATAAAGAACTCAAGGAATACCTTAGACAGATGGAATGGAAACTTAAAGAGGATACGAGACAGAAAATCCAAACAGTAAAAGAAAACATTGAAAATGAATTACATAAACAGATAAAAGAAAAAGTTAAGCATCTTTATCAGAGGATAGAGATTATAAAAAAATCAAACAATAATTCTAGAAATGAAGGAAATGATAAACCAAATTAAGAACTCCATTTAGAGTATCAATAACAGAGTGGAGCAAGTAAAAGCCAAAAGGTCAGATAATGAAGACAAAATATATCATCTTGAAACGAGTCCAGCCAACTCAGAAAGGCTGGCAAAAAAATCACAAGAAAAACATCCAAGAGATTTGGGATAACATAAAAAAAAACACACTTAGGAGTCATCAGGATAGAGGAAGGTACAGAGACTCAAACCAAGGGAATGAGAAAACTGCTGAATGAAATAATTACAGAAAACTTTCCAGAAATAAAAAAGGAAATGGATATACAAATTGTAGATGCATACAGGACAAGAGCACACAAAATCACAGTAGACCAATGCCAAGACACATTGTTATGAAGATATCCAATATACAGAGCAAAGAGAAAATAATAAGTCTACAAGAGAATGGAGGCAGAATACATTCAGTGGTAAACAAATAAGGTTAACAATGGATATTTCATCACAGACGCTGAAAGCGAGAAGATCCTGGAAAAATGTATATCAAACACTGAAAGACAATGGATGCCAACCAAGAATTATGTATCCAGCATAATTAACCATCAGGTCCAACAACGAAATAAGAATCTTTCATGATAAACAAAAGCTAAAATAATTTGAAGGCAGAAAACAAGCATTGCAAAGCGTCTTGAGCAAAACACTACACAAGAAAGAAATGAAAAACAACAACCAAAACCATCAGTGGGAAGTACCTTGGTAATGACAGAGGCAGGGTGAAAGCTTGTCATGGAGAAACAAACTAAATTAAAAAAATATAAATAATCAAACATGGGTGGCATACAAACCATACATCAATAGTAACTCTGAATGTAAATGGCTTAAAGTCTCCAATAAAGCGACATAGGCTGGTAACTTGGATTACATAAACAAATCCAAAAATATGTTGCCTCCAGGAGACACATCTGAAATGCAAAGACACACAGGCTGAAGGTGAAAGGTTGGGAGAAAATACACCATGCACACTTATCCTCATAAACAAGCAGGGGTGGACATCCTCATATCGAATAAAATCGACTTCAAGACTAAGTTAATCAAAAGGGATAAGGAAGGATATTATATACTGTTAAAAGGAACCATTCACTAACAAGACATAACAATTATCAATATTTATGCACTAAATAATGGTGCTACGTTGTTCATGAAACAAATTCTCCTCAAGCTCCAGAATGAAATAGACCACAACACAATAATTATGGATGACACACACATCTATCATCATTGGACAGATCCTCCAAACAAAAGTTGAATAAAGAAAGTATAGAACTCAGTATCACAATCAATAACCTACATGTAACTCACATATATAGAATATATCAACCATCATCTAGTGGATATACTTTTTTTTCTCAGCAGCACATGGATCCTTCTCAAAAATAGACAATATATGATGCCATAGGGCAACCCTCAGTAAATATAAAGGTGTGGAGATAATACCATGCATTTTATCTGATCATAATGGAATGAAACTGGAAATCAATGATAAAAGAAGGAAGGAAAAATCCTACATCACATGGAAAATGAACAATATGTTACTGAATGATCAGTGGGTTACAGAAGATATAAAGGAGGAAATCAAAAAATTCTTAGAGATACATGAAAATACAGACGCAACATATCGGAATCTATGGGACACAATGAAAGCAGTTTTAAGAGGGAAATTCATTGCCTGGAGGTCATTCCTGAAAAAAAGTAAAACCGAACAAATAAATGAGCTCACACTTTAACTCAAAGCCCTAGAAAAGGAAGAGCAAAACAACAGAAAATGTAGCAGAAGGCAAGAAATAATTAAAATCAGAGCAGAAATCAACGAAATTGAAACAAAAGAAACTATTGAAAAAATTAACAAAACTAAAAGGTGGTTCTTCGAAAAAATATATATGTTCGACAGACCCTTAGCCATGCTAATGAAGAGAAGAAGAGAGAGAACTCAAATTACTAACATATGGGATGAAAAAGGCTATATTACAACAGATGCTTCCGAAATACAGAAGACAATTAGAAATTATTTGGAAAACCTATATTCCAATAAAATAGAATATAGTGAAGACATCAACAAATTTCTTAAGTCATATGATTTGCCCAGACTGAGTCAGGAGGATACACACAATTTAAACAGACCAATGTCAATGGATGAAACAGAAGAAGCAATCAAAAGACTACCAACCAAGAAAAGCCCAGGAACGGATGGCTATACAGCGGAGTTTTACAAAACATTTAAAGAAGATTTAATACCAATACTTTTCAAGTTATTTCAGGATAGAGAAAAAGAGGGAGCTCTGCCGAATTCATTCTATGAGGCCAACATCACGCTGATTCCGAAATCAGAAAAAGACACCTCAAAGAAAGAAAACTACAGACCAATATATCTGATGAACCTACCTGCAAAAATCCTCAATAAAATTCTGGCGAATCGAATACAAAGGCACATCAAATAATTAGAAATTATTTTGAAAATCATTATTCCAATAAAATAGAAAATAGTGAAGACATCGATAAATTTCTTAAGTCATATGATTTGCCCAAACTGAGTCAGGAGGATACACACAATTTAAACGGACCAATATCAATGGATGAAATAGAAGAAGCAATCAAAAGACTACCAACCAAGAAAAGCCCAGGAACGGATGGCTATACAGCGGAGTTTTACAAAACCTTTTAAGAAGAATTTATACCAATACTTTTCAAGTTATTTCAGGAAATAGAAAAAGAGGGAGCTCTGCCAAATTCATTTTTTGAGGCCAACATCACCCTAATTCCAAAACCAGAAAAAGACAACTCAAAGAAAGAGAACTACAGACCAATATATCTGATTAACCTAGATGCAAAAATCCTCAATAAATATCTGCCTAATCGAATACAAAGGCACATCAAAAAAATTTTTCACCAGGATCAAGTAGGATTCATCCCTCGGATGCAACGATGGTTCAATATACGAAAATCAATAAATGTTATTCATCACATCAATAGACTTAAAGATAAGAACCATATGATCATCTCGATAGACGCAGAAAGCATTTGACCAAGTACAGCATCTCTTTATGTTCAAAACATTAGAAAAATAGGGATAACAAGAACTAACCTCGACATTGTAAAAGCTATCTATGCTAAGTCTCAGGCTAGCATCATTATGAATGGAGAAAAATTGAAGGAATTCCCTCTAAAATCTGGAACAAGACAGGGATGCCCTCTGTCACCAGTTCTATTCTATATAGTTCTCGAAACACTGGCCAGAGCAATTAGACAGACGAAAGAAATCAAAGGCATAAAAATAGGAAAATAAGAACGTAAATAATCACTATTTCCTGGTGACATGATTCTATACATAGAAAACCCAAAGGGGTCTACAAAAAAAACTACTAGAACTAATAAATGAATTCAGCAAAGTGGCAGGATATACAATCAAAACGCATAAATCAAAGGCATTTCTGTATATCAGCGACAAAACTTCTGAAACAGAAATGAGGAAAAACACTCCATTCACAATATCATCAAAAAAATTAAATACTTGAAAATCAACCTAACAAAAAAGGTGAAAGACTTATACAATGAAAACTACAGAACCCTAAAAAGGGAAGTAGAAGAAGATCTTAGAAGATGGAAAAATATACCCTGTTCCTGGATAGGCAGAACTAACATCATCAAAATGGCGAAATTACCAAAAGTTTTCTATACGTTTAATGCAATGCCAATCAAAATCCCAAAGGCATTTCTTGTAGAAATAGATAAAGCAATCATGGAATTCATATGGAAAAATATAAGACCCAGAATAGCAAAAGCAATTCTAGCAGGAAGTGTGAATCAGGCGATATAGTGATACCAGACTTAAAACTATACTACAGAGCAATAGTAACAAAAACAGCATGGCACTGGTACCAAAACAGGCGGGTTGACCAATGGGTACAGAATAGAGGACACAAAGACTAATTCACAAAGCTACAACTATGCTATATTTGATAAAGGAGCTAAAAGCATGCAATAGAGGAAATATAGCATCTTCAACAAATGCTTTTGTATAAAATGGAAATCCATATGCAACAAAATGAAACCGAATCCCCTCCTCTTTCCATGCACAAAAGTTAACTCAAAGTGGATCAAGGAGCTAGATATCAAATAAGAGACTCTGCATCTGATAGAAGAAAAAGTTGGCTCTGATCTACATAATGTGGGGTCGGGCTCCAAATTCCTTAACAGGACACCCATAGCAGAAGAGTTAATAACAACAATCATCAAAAGGGACTTACTTAAACTGAAAAGTTTTTTTTCTCAGCAGGATAAAAAATGAGAGAGGTAAATAGGGAGCCTAAATCATGGGAACAAATTTTTACTCCTCACACTTCAGATAGAGCCCTAATATCCAGAGTATACCAAGAACTCAAAAAATTAGACAATAAGATGATAAATAACCCAATCAAAAAATGGGCCATGGACCTGAACCAACACTTCTCAGATGAGGACATACAATCAATCAGTAAGTACATGAAAAAATGCTCACCATCTCTAGCAGTCAGAGAAATGCAAATTAAAACCACCCTAAGATACCATCCTACTCTAGTAAGATTGGCAGCCATTATGAGGTCAAACAACAACAAGTGCTGGCGAGGATGTGGAGAATAGGGTACTCTTATACATTGCTGGTGGGACTGCAAACTGTTGTGGCAAATTTGAAAAGCAGTATGGAGATTCCTGGGAAAGGTGGGAATGGAACCACCATTTGACCCAGCTATTGCCCTTCTCAGACTATTCCCTGAAGACCTTAAAAGAGCATATTACAGGGATACTGCCACATCGATGTTCATAGCAGCACAATTCAAAATTGCTAGACTGTGGAACCAACCCAGATGCCCTTCAGTAGATGAATGGATAAAAAAATGTGGTATTTATACACCATTGAGTATTATGCATCATTAAAAAATGACAAAATCATTGAATTTGCAGGGAAATGGATGGCACTAGAGCAGATTATGCTTAGTGAAGCTAGCCAAACCCTAAAAAACAAATAAAAATGTCTTCTTTGATATAATGAGAGCAACTAACAACAGAGCAGGGAGGAAGAGCAGGAAGAAAAGATCAACATTAAACAGAGACATGAGGTGGGGGGCGGAAAGAGAGAGATAAAGGAAATTGCATGGTAATGGAGGGAGACCCTCATTGTTACACAAAATTACATATAAGAGGTTGTGAGGGGAATCGGAAAATAAACAAAGATATAAATGTATTACAGTAGATGGGGTAGAGAGGGAAGATGGGAGGGGAGCAGGGATAGTAGAGGATAGAAAATGTAGCAGAATACAACAGTTACTAATAGGGCATTATAAAAATGCGGATGTGTAACAGATATGATTCTGCAATCCGTACTTGGGATAGAAATGGGAGTTCATAACCCACTTGAATCTAATGTATGAAATATAATATGTCAACAGCTTTGTAATGTTTTGAACACCCAATTAAAAAAATAAAATAATAATATGAAATATAATAATTAAAAAAAAACACATGGAGAAATATTTCACTGTCATCCAGAACAATGCCTTGACATTACCTCGCCCCAAGTAATTCATCATTAGAGGAGAAGAGTTCGAAAATCTGGGAATACATAGCTGGAATTTAATATGCTCAAAAGTTCACAACCTTGGAGGTGGTAGAGTAGTTTACTAAAGTAAGGGACAGGGTAAACACTCCACAAATATGGAGCTCTGCTGGCCTAAAGACTTCTTCAGAAACTGCCTCTGAGGTTGGGCACTTGAAATATATGTTGTTGTCAGGAGGTTTAGATTCCTTTGTAATGAGAGCATCAAAGCTGGGTCTGCATCTATGTGACCTGGAGGACATGGTTTCTTATGTTCCAATGAACATGAGTCAGCAGTGCTGAATTCAATCTTTGTAGGTAAACTGTGGTCACTGGGGGCTAAGTGTCTCCCTGTGTGGACTGTGAAGCCATTTGGTCATCCTCCACATTTTGTGGTGTTTATTGCTGCTGCACTGGTAGTTGGTATTTTCTTCACAAAATACAAGGAGTCCAACTGGGACAAAGTGTTGGAGGGAGTTTCTCAAGTGTGGTGGGTCAGGGTCCGCAGGAGAATGCACCCACCAAGGTTCTATTCCAAATAGCTTGCCTCTTGACCATAGCAACGTGATTCTGAACATTGCCCTGAAACCTCTCCAAATAAAAATACGCCTTTACATATAAGGGTCTGCTTGCTGCACCATGTCAGTCACAAGCAATTTGGAAGCCAAAGGAAGATCCACATGGCCCCACCACAGATGATTTATCACACACCTGCCGACTGCAGCTCTATGCCCACTACTCAGCAGGCTCCAAATTACTGGCATCTCTGCTCTACACCATTTTCTTGAAACCCAGTCCATCAGGCACTGTCTAGTATACTCATAGTCAGCAACAGGATATCCAAAGTTTCTCCAGTGCCACCTGGTCATGGAAATTTAAAAAAATTTCACCGTATTCATCTAGCCATTTTTCAAGGATGAAGTTGAAGGCACTGTGGGTTTCACTTCATTCAGGAACCATTAAATGGTGAGGATGCTCATTTCAATGAAAGCTCTGGAGAACTCTCATAAGCAAGGCTTCCCAAAGAGTGGCCAATGATCACATGAAGCTAGGCGCATTGAGGTCTACAATGTGAGGTCCATGTGTGTTTTGACTCTCAACTATGGCTGCAAGCCTTTCAGAATAAAATTATGTGATACCCTGGCTGAGATTCCCAGTGCTCTGTGCAAAGCCAACCTGGGCCTAGATCTCAGTTTCCAAGGGCAAATCTCATGTGTGGCCTCCTAAAATCCCAACACAATTCATGGCAATACTTCTCTGAGGTCAGTACCACAACTCAGTATCTAAGGGGAATCACACCAGAGTTCCAGCCCAGGTGGACCCAGTCGTCACTTCCAACCGCCACCCAAATGACCACAATTAAAACCAAAACACTCCCACATGACCCACATCTTCTTCCATATAGACACTCATTATAACTTCTGGCTGGAGGTTTCCATAAGGGGCTCCGCCCAAGCCAGTGTCAAAAATAAGCTCCCTTGCCCCTTAATTTGACTAAACTCAGGGTGGCCTGTACACCCTTCCTGTGAACCAGATGTGATCAAATAGGCCTGCCATTAATACTGCTCCGCTTCTCCAATTTGAGGACTACTGACTGTGGGTTTTAGATTCTTTATGTGAACTGGAGTCATGATAAAACCCAAGCACCTATGGGATAGAATCTGCAGGGCGTTGAGGAACTCATTTGACACAAAGGATCCCTATTCTCACTTGATGGAGGTCACAAACCTTACAGAGGAAGACGAGAGACTTCATCCACAATGACTGCTCTTTTTGCCACTTTGGTTTTGGATGTACACATGGAATCTTTCTTTAGATCCATCAGGTGATGAGAAACTAAGCAACAGCCTCACACAGGGCCAATGGTCTGAATGAGACACATATTTTTCAAAGCAATTAAGCAATGAGCCACAGGTGATCCATTCATTTCCATTTGAAAACTGTTTTCTTCAGGCTTCACAAAGGGGTGGCCAAAGGTAAAGACCTTCCTGACATTCAGGGTAACAGAACAATAGGTAACCAAAAGGCCCAAAGCAGGGTTTCTCCACTGAGACTTTAATGGTCACAGTGATTTCTGAGTTTTCTGCGATTCTCGCCATTCCCTTCAGCTATCCAGGACATGGCCATGTCACAGAGCTTAGAGGTGGTATATATCTTGCACAAAAACCATGAGCCTATTCTGGAGAGTGGCCAGAATTCAGGAAGAAAAGTGGAACTTAGGAAGATAGCAGGTGTAGCCAATTGATAAGGCAAGCCGCAGTCCATTCATAAATTGTGCAGGATGAATTCTGGGAAGCTTTCTACTAAACAGGACACATCCATTGATCCGATATCTTTTCTAATGTCTACAACCATGGATTACAGTGGGATACACAGACATAGAAACACTCGCCTTGCCAAACGACTTACTAGAAACAGTTCACTCCAAACCAAACAAACTGCCTTCCTTGCCTATTCTCAGAACTTGAGACAAAACCACAAACCTACAACCAAACCTACAAAGGCACCTCCTTCCGCCAAGTAGGTCTTTGACTATCTGGAGTGTCCTCTGACTTTTGGGCCATACTATGTTCCCCCGAAATGGCCACTCCTGTCTCAGATTTGGACTCCATGGCCAACTCTATGAAATTGTCAGGAGCCAGCTGTGAGCCACTACCTGCTTTCTCAGGAAAGGCGCCTCTTTAGAGATTTCCTGCTGTTTGGCCATCCTCACATTAGTAGGTACCAAGAGAGACTGACTCTGTCCTTGGTAAATCCAAACAAATGAGACCACTCGGACTGGAACTGGCCCTGGCTTTTGTGCCTGAATTCCTGGATCCCAAGATCAGAGAGTTCCATCACCAAGAAAGTGAGGTGAGGTCACTTCTTTCAGGAACTGAAAAATCTGTGGAAAGCAACCCGGGGCCTAGATCTCAGTTCCAAGGGTGACTCTTATGCGTGGCCTCCTAAAATCCCAACAAAATTCAATGCAATACTTCTCTAAGGTCAGTTCCACAACTCAGTCTCTAAGGGGAATCACACCAGAGTTCAAGCCCAGGTGGACCCAGTCATTTCTTCCAACCGCCACACAAATGACCAAAATTAAAACGAAAACACTCCCACATGGCCCTCATCTTCTTACATATTGTCATTCATCGTAATGTCTGGCTGAAGATTTTCATGAGGGGCGAAGCCCAAGAAAGTGTCCAAAATAAGCTCACTTGGCCCTCATTTGCCTAAAGTCAGGGTGGCCTGGACACCCTTCCTGTGAACCAGGAGTGATCAAATAAGCCTCTCATTAATAATGATCTGTTTCTCCAATGTGAGGCCTACTGATTTTCAGGTATAGATTCTTTGTGATTTGGAGTCATGCGAAACCCCAAGCACCTCTGCAGGGCTTTGAGGAACTCATTTGACCCAAAGAATCCATTTTCTCACTTGACGGAGGTCAGGAACCTAACAGAGGAAGGCAAGAGACTTCATCCACAATGACTGATCTTTTTGCCATTATGGTTTTTGATGCACACATGGGATTATTTTTTAGATCCATCAGGTGCTGAGAATGTAAGTCACAGCCACACACAAGGCCAAGAGGCTAATTCAGCCACATCCCTTTCCAAAGCAATTAAACAAAGAGCCACAGGTGATGCCCATTCATTTCCATTTGAAAATTGTTTTCTTCAGGCTTCACAAAAGGGTGGCCTGAGACAAAGTCTTTCCTGACATTCAGTGCAACAGAACAATAGGTAAGCAAAAGGCCCAAAGCAGGGTTTTTCCACTGAGATGTTCCTGTTCACACTGATATCTGAGTTCTCTGAAAGGCTGGCCATTCTCTTCAGCTATCCAGTACATGGCCATGTCACAGAGCTTGGAGTGGTACATAAAAACCATGAGCCAATTCTGGAGAGTGGCCAGAATTCAGGGAGAAAACAGGAACTTAGGAAGATAGAAGGTATTGCCTCTCGATAAGACAAGCTGCAGTCCATTCATAAATTGGGCAGGATGAATTCTGGGAAGATTTATACTAGACTGGAGGCATTCATTAATGCATTCTCTTTTCTAATGTCTACAACAACGGACACAGTGGGATACACAGACATAGAAACACTCACCTGGTCAAACGACTTACTAAAAACAATCCACTCCAAACCAAACAATCCAACTTTCCTACCTATTCTCAGGACATGGCCTGACCTCTCTCAGATCTGGTTTCCTTGGCCAACTCTGTGAAGCTGTCAAGAAAAAGGGGTGAGCCACTACCTGCTTCTTCTGGAAAGGTCCCTCTTCAGAGCTCTCCTGGCATTTGGCCATCCTCACATCAGTAGGTACCAAGAAAGACTGACTCTGTCCTTGGTAAATCCAAACAAGTGAGCCCACTGGAACTGGGGCTGCCTCGGGGTGCCTGGATTCTTGGATACAAAAGTTCAGAGAGTTCCATCACCAAGGAAATGAGGTATGTCACTTTCTTTGGAACTGAATGAGGTCACTGCCTTGGCGACCACTTTGTCCTAACAGTTGCTTCCAAGTGTCCCATGAGATGGAGGCTGCCCCTACTTCCTGTGACACTTTCACAAGGTAGAATGGTATGTCAACCATAGGCACCCAGCAGCAGCTCTCCACACAGGCCTGGTTTGGTCCATCTTCTCTACAATAAAAAGAGAGAGGCTGATTCAGACACATCCCTTCATCCTCACCAGGTTGTTTGCCATGGAAGATGACTTTTGCTCTCTCAGGTCCTTCATAGCTGCCTACATCTTCTCCAGGTATCATTTTGAATGAACCTTTGAGGTTCTCAGCAGGTGGAATGTCCCCTACTTTCCTGTATTGTAAGAACGACTCTCTCCCTGCTCTTCTGTAAAATGAGATTGAGGGAACAGTGTATGTTTAGGGTTAATAACAGGTTCGATTTGGGTTAGCAATCATTCTGTGCGATAAATAATGGTATTGGGAACCTGCGATATTTACAAGAATATCGAGGTGAAATATAAATATGAAAACAGAAATCTAGGTATGATTTGAAACCCAGAAGGGCATTGGGCCCTTAATTGGGATACTTAGTTTTTAATTATATTCTGCAAAGATGTCTCAGACAATTTGATATACAATGGCATAGAACCTTGTATCTTGGATGTTTGAATGTAGAAGAGAACATCCAATCCAAAGGGATAGTCAGTAGGATTAGGAAGATAGTCGGTAGGTTTAGGAAGAAGAATGAGTGTAGGATTGGGACTAAAAATTCTTTAGCTATAGGGTTTCGGTTAGAGAGTGAATGTAAATGTCAGCACATATGAAGAGTCAGTCACTATGATTAAATTGGGAAAATATGTAGAAAAGCAGATATCAATAGAGACATTATGAAATCAGGCAAAGTATTAAGTGAGTGATAGGAGTAGACATTTTCACCAGGGTTGAGTTTGAATATATAAACTTAGGAAGAAACAAATATCTAGTAACTAATAGGATTGACATTTGAGAGCATTAGGCAACCTGGACATGGATGTTTTTAGTAATCCATGATCTCTTTTCATTTAGTCTTTGGTACAATCATAAGTGTGACCTTTACATTTTTTGTCCAGAATATTACTGTGATAAAATGTATATGTAGATCAGGTGACATGAGTATTTCTACCACCATTTCTGGGAGCAATATATTGAAGACATAAAATTATTATTGGGGATACAAAGAGGTGTACCCTGTGTCCATGAATATAGAGATTAAGCATGAATACACCATACTGTGAATAAATAATATAACTGGTTCCAACTTTAAATAATGGATTGAATTGATATCTGAAAATATACAATAAATCTTATATTGATATACATTCATTCATTCCAACCAGTTATACATCTAATGGTAATATTAGTGTTTTGGTTTATCATGAAGAGTGTGTGAAGTTTGCTTCAAAAGTGATTATGGAAATCGAAAATAATGTGTTCGGAAAGAATTCTCATGCAAAGACCAGTCAAGAAATATGGAGGAATACATGTGTTCTGAAGCAGGAAGAGATTGAAAATGAAACAAATGCCTATAAATTTGCTAAATTGATTATGAAATATATATCCTATGATGTGCATAAACTGATGAAATTGTAATGTACCAGTTTTGAATAAAAATTAACGTAAAAATACACATTATGTCCCATTGGAATCTACTTGCATTGATGTTAAACTTGGTAAGTTACTGTAGAAATATTAGGATTCGCGTGCCTCATTCACCGAAGTTAGTTTCCTTTTTTTTTTTTAATTTTTTTATGGTTGTTCTAAACATTACATATTTCTTGATATATCATATTTCACACTTTGATTCAAGTGGGTTATGAACTCCCATTTTTACCCCGTATACAGATTGCAGAATCACATCAGTTACACATCAATTGATTTACACATTGCCATACTAGTGTCTATTGTATTCTGCTGCCTTTCCTATCCTCTACTATCCCTCCTCCTCTCCCCTCTCTTCCCCTCTTCTCTTTCTACCCCCTCTACTGTAATAAATTTCTCCCTTTTTGTATTATTTTTCCCTTTCCCCTCACATCCTCTTTTATGTAATTTTATATAACCCTGTGGGTCTCCTTCCATTTCCATGCAATTTCTCTTCTCTATCCCTTTCTCTCCCACCTCTCATCCCTATTTAATACTAATCTTCTTCTCATGCTCTTCATCCCTACTCTGTTCGTAGTTACTCTCCTTTTATCAAAGAAGGCATTTGGCATTTGTTTTTTAGGGATTGGCTAGCTTTACTTAGCATAATCTGCTCTAATGCCATCTATTTTCCTGCAAATTCTATGATTTTGTCATTTTTTAAAGCAGAGTAATACTCCATTGTGTATAAATGCCACATTTTTTTATCTATTCTTCTATTGAACGGCATCTAGGTTGGTTCCACAGTCTTGCTATTGTGAATTGTGCTGCTATGAACATCAATGTAGCAGTGTCCCTGTAGCATGATCTTTTAAGGTCTTTAGGGAATAGACCGAGAAGAGGAATAGCTGGGTCAAATGGTAGTTCCATTCCCAGCTTTCCAAGAAATCTCCATAATGCTTTACAAATTGGCTGCACCAATTAGCAGTGCCTCCAATAATGTACAAGTGTACCTGTTTCTCCACATCCTCAGCAGCACTTGTTGTTGTTTGACTTCATAATGGCTGCCAATCTTACTGGAATGAGATGGTATCTTAGGGTGGTTTTGATTTGCATTTCTCTGACTGCTGGGGATGGTGAGCATTTTTTCATGTACTTGTTTTTTGATTGTATGTCCTTCTCTGAGAAGTGTCTGTTCTGGTTCTTGGCCCATTTGTTTATTGGGTTATTTGTTATCTTATTGTCTATTTTTTTCAGTTCTTTGTATACTCTGAATATTAGGGCTCTATCTGAAGTGTGAGGAGTAAAGATTTGTTCCCAGGATATAGGCTCCCTATTTACCTCTCTTATTGTTCCTTTTGCTGAGAAAAACCTTTTTAGTTTGAGTAAGTCCCATTTGTTAATTGTAGTTATTAACTCTTGTGCTATGGGTGTCCTATTGAGGAATTTGGAGCCCAACCCCACAGTATGTAGATCGTAGCCAACTTTTTCTTCTATCAGACGCCATGTCTCTGATTTGATATCAAGCTCCTTGATCCATTTTGAGTTATCTTTTGTGCATGGCGAGAGAAAGGGATTCAGTTTCATTTTGTTACATATGGATTCCAAGGTTTCCCAGCACCATTTTTTGCAGATGCTATATTCCTTCATTGCATGCTTTTAGCCCCTCCATCAAATATAAGATAGTTGTAGTTTCCTGGCTTGGTTTCTGTGTCCTCTATTCTGAAAAATTGGTCCACCCTCCTGTTTTGGTACCAGTACCATGCTATTTTTGTTACTATTGCTCTGTAGTATAGTTTGAAGTCTGGTATCACTAGGCCGCCTGATTCACACTTCCTGCTTAGTATTGTTTTTTTTTATTCTGTGTCTTTTATTTTTCCATATGAATTCCATGATTGCTTTCTCTATTTCTAGAAGAAATGCCGTTTGGATTTTGATTGGCATTGTTGCATTAAACCTATTGAGAACTTTTGTTAATATCACCATTTTGATGATGTTAGTTCTGCCTATCCATGAACAGGATATATTTTTACATCTTCTAAGATCTTCTTCTATTTCTCTATTTAGGGTTGTGTGGTTTTCATTGTATAAGACTTTCACATCTTTTGTTAGGTTGATTCCTAATTATTATTATTATTTTTTTAGGATACTATGTATGGAGTGGTTGTCCTCATTTCCATTTCAGAAGATTTGTCGCCGATATGCAGGAATGCCTTTGATTTATGCATGTTGATTTTATATCCTGCCACTTTTCTGAATTCATTTATTAGCTCCATTAGTTTCTTTGTAGACCCTTTTGGGACTGCTAGATATAGAATCATGTGATCTGCAAAAGTGATAATTTAAGTACTTCTTTTCCAATTTTTATGCCTTTTATTTCTTTCGTCTGTCTAATTGCTCTGGCCAGTGTTTCGAGAACTATGTTGAACAGAAGTGGTGAGAGAGGGCATCCCTGTCTTGTTCCAGATTTTAGAGAGAATGCCTTCAATTTTTCTCCATTCAGAATGATGCTAGCCTGAGGCTTAGCATAGATTGCTTTTACAATATTGAGGTATGTTCCTCTTATCACTAGGTTTTCTAGAGTGTTGAACATAACAGAATGCTGTACTTTATTGAATGCTTTTTTTGCATCTATCGAGATGATCATATGGTTCTTATTTTTAAGTCTATTGATGTGGTGAATAACATTTATTGATTTCCGTATATTGAACCAGCCTTGCATCACATGGAAGAATTCTACTTGATCAGGATTCACAATTTTTTTGATATTTTTTTTGTATCCAATTCGCCAGAATTTTATTGAGGATTTTTTCATGTAGGTTCATTAGAGATATTGGTCTGTAGTTTTCTTTCTTTGAAGTGTCTTTGTCTGCTGTAATAATCAGGGTGATGTTGGCCTCATAGAATGAATTTGGAAGCTCTCCCTCTTTTTCACTTTCTTGAAATACCTTGAAAAATATTGGTATTAGTTCCTCTTTAAAGCTTTTGTTAAACTCTGCTGTATACCTATACGGTCCTGGGCTTTTCTAAGTTGGTAGTGTTTTGATGGTTTCTTCTATTTCCTCAATTGATATTGGTCTGTTTATGTTGCTATATCCTCCTGACTCAATATGGGCAGATCATATGACTTAAGAAATTTATCGATGCCTTCACTGTCTTCTATTTGATTGGAGTATAAGGATTCAAAATAATTTCTGATTATCTTCTGTATTTCTGAAATATCTGTTGTGATATTTCCTTTTTAATCCCTTATTCTAGTAATTTGAGTTCTCTGTCTTCTTCTCTTTGTTATCACTTCTAAGGGTCTGTCAATTTTATTTATTTTTTCAAAGAACCAACTTCTACTTTTGTCAAGTTTTTTCAATTGTTTCTTTTGTTTAAATTTCATTAATTTCACGTTTGATCTTAATTATTTCTTGCCTTCTACTTCATTTGCTGTTGCTTTCGTCTTCTTTTTCTAGGATTTTGAGATGAAGTATGAGATCATTTATTTGTTGGTTGTTTCCTTTTCAAGGAATGAACTCCAAGCAATGAATTTTCCTCTTAGAACTGCTTTCAATGTGTCCCATAGATTCCGGTATGTTGTGTCTGCATTTTCATTTATTTCTAAGAATTTTTAAATTTCCTCCTTGATGTCTTCTATAACCCATTGATCACTCAGTAACCTATTGTTCATTCTCCAAGTGATGCATGATTTTTCCTTCCTTCTTTTATCATTGATTTTTAGTTTCCTTCCATTATGATCAGATAATATGCATGGTATTAACTGTACTCCTTTATATTGTCTAAGAGTTGCCCTGTGACATAATATATGATCTATTTTTTACAAGGATACATGTGCTGCTGAGAAAAAAGGTAACTCCTTGATGTTGGGTGTTATATTCTACATATCTCAAATAAGTCTAGGTTATTAATTGTGTTATTGAGTTCTATAGTTTCCTTATTCAACTTTTGTTTGGAAGATGGTGGCTCCCATGATTACTGTATTGTGGTCTATTAGACTATTGAAATTGAGAAGAGTTTCTTTGATGAACATAGCTGCACCATTGTACGGGGCATATATATTAACGATTGCTGTGTCTTGTTGGTGTATGGTTCCCTTGAGCAGTATGTAGTGTCTCTCTTTACCCCTTTTGATTAACTTTGGCTTAAAATCTATTTTATTTAATATGAGTATGGACTCTCCTGCTTGTTTCCGAAGTCCATATGAGTGATATGATTTTCCCAAACTTTCACCGTCAGTCTATGTATGCATTTTCCTATCAAATGCGTCCCCTGTAGGCAGTATATTGTTGGGTCTTGTTTTTTGTTCAATTCTACTAGCCAGTGTGTCTTCATTGGTGAGTTTAAGCCATTAACATTGATGGTTATTATTGAGATATGAGTTGTTCTTCCAGCGATATTTGTTTATTTATGTTCCTAAACATGGTTTGTTTTCCTCTTTGATTATCCCCAGCCTTTACTGTACTCCCTCCCGCTGTTGGTTTTCATTGATATTTTCCATTTCCTCTTCCTGTAATATTTTGCCGAGGATGTTTTGAAGAGATGGTTTTCTAGCTGCAAATTCTTTTCACTTTTGTTTATCGTGGAAGGTTTTAATTGCATCTTCCATACTGAAGCTTACTTTCGCTGGATACACAATTCTTGGTTGGAACCCATTTTCTTTCAGTCTTTGAAATATGTTATTCCTGGATCTTCTAGCTTTCAGAGTCTGTTTTGAAAGATCAGCTGTTATCCTGATTGGTTTACCCCTAAATGTAATCTGCTTCCTTTCTCTTGTAGCTTTTAAAATTCTCTCCTTTTTCTGTTTGTTGGGCATCTTCATTATAATGTGTCTAGTTGTGGCTCTCTTATGATTTTGCACATTCGGCGTTCTGTAGGCTTCTAGGACTTGGGATTCTTTTTTATTTATCAAGTCTGGGAAGTTATCTCGTATTATTTCATTGAATAGGTTGCTCATTCCTTTTGTTTGGACCTCTATACCTTCCTGTATCCCAATGTCTCTTAAGTTTGGCCTCTTTATGTTATCCCATATTTCTTGGATGTTCTGCTCGTGGTTTCTTAACAGTCTTGCTGAGCTGTCTATGTTCTTTTCAAGTTGAAATACTTTGTCTTCATTGTCTGATGTTCTATGTTCTAAGTGTTCTACTCTGCTGGTAGTATTCTCAATTGAGTTTTTAAGTTGGTTTATTGCTTCCTGCAATTCTAGGATTTCTGTTTGTTTGTTTTTACAACCTCTATCTCCCTATATAGTTGATCTTTTGCTTCTTGGATTTGTTTATGTAATTCATTGTCGAAGTGATCTTTAATTGTCTGATTTTGTTGTCTAATGTCTTCCTTGAGAATCCAGATCATCTAAAGCCTGAGTATCCTGAATTCTTTATCTGACATTCCATCTGATGCAGCTATTACCTCTTCTAACATTGTGTTTACCTGCATTGCTTGTGGTCCTTTCTTTCCTTGTCTTTTCATACTGCTCGCGTTTCTCTCTGCTTGTTGAAACTGTTGTGTTTTTGAAATTTTCCCCCTATATACTTATATTGCTCTTGTATAGTTGAAAAGTCTCCCTTGAAGTAGCGGGGGGCGGCTGTTCTGCTCCTCCAATTGGGGTGATCTATCTACCATGCTGACGGGCTGCTGGGCCTGTTGTGCTGGTTGGTCGCAGGTCTGTCTACAATGCGGGCGCGGGCAGTGGCTCTGCTCTGCCCCTCCTCCATTTGGTGTGACGTGTCTACAACGCCCACGGATCCCTCTGCTTGTTCTGCTGATCCATTGCAGGTCTTCCTACCTTGCAGGTGCGGGCGGCAGCTCTACTCTGGCCTTACTCAAATTGGGATGATGTGTCTACCATGCCGGCAGGACGCTGAGCCTCTTTGCTGGTCGGTCGCAGGTCTGTCTATTTTGTGGGCACGGGCAGTGGATCTGCTCTGCCCCTACTCCAAATGGGGTTATGTGTCTGCCGTGCCCGCAGGCCACTTGGCCTGTTTCGCTGTTCGGTTGCCTACGTTGTGGGCGAGGTTGGTCACTCTGCTCTGCCCCTACTCCAATTGGGGTGATGTGACTACCTCGCCGGCGGGTTGCTGGGCCTGTTCTGGGCATGGGCGGTGGCTCTGCTCTGCCCCTATTCCTATTGGGGTGACCTAACAACCATGCTGCTGGGCCGATGGGCTTGTAATGGGCACGGGAGAAGGCTCTGCTCTGCCACTACTCCAATAGGGGTGCCGTGTCTACCACACTGGCAGGTCGTTGGGCCTGTTCTGGGCATAGGCTGTGGCTCTGCTCTGCCCCTACTCCAATTGGGGTGACGTGACTACCAAGCCTGCTGGTCGATGGGCCTGTTCCGGGCACGGGCGGCGGCTCTGCTCTGTCCCTACTCCAATTGGGATGACGTGACTACCACGCCTGCGGGTCGCTGGGCCAGTGCCGGGCGTGAGCGGTGTCTCTGCTCTGTCCCTCTAGCTTGAAGACAAAGTGAGAGAGGCTCGGGTGTTTGTGACTCACTTTTTTTACCAGGAGACCAACTGTTTCTCTCACCGCTGGTATCGATGAAGTTATCTCCTCACCACTTTGTGATGACTTCAGATCTCTAACATGTTGGTATCCCATGCGAATGGCAGCATTTCGTTCCCTTTGCCGGATGAACAAAGCAATGTGTGAGTCCTGACCGGCCCTCACAAGCCCCGTCTCAATCCTGTTGCCACTGCCTATGAAGGCTCGGTAGGTATTTACCTCCACAGTATTCAGCAAGACCTAGACCGAGAAGCAGTTTCCACAGGTTCTTTAGCCCTGGGCCTGATCAGTTCCAGGAGCCAGAATTCGGCCGCTCTGGGCTTGGTGTATGTTCTGATAGGAGCAGGCCTGAGTAATTTGTCTCCGAGACACAGGCAAATGACAGCCTGAGATTACCTGTTCTATAGCTGAATGAGCTGCTATCAGTTGAAAACAGGAATGGTGACGTCAGCTCTCCAAGATGGTGGCCCCTGGCTTCCTCTGTGGTCTGACTGGTGTGGAAAACCGAATTGGACCGTGTATTTCCCTGGTCTCAAACCCAGAATTCAGCAATGAGCACAGTGATTGTACAGATGGCAGGAGCCCACAGAATCTGCACCACTGAATATTTGTGTTGCTATCTCATTGCTTCCCAGCACGCGCCACAGACTCTACCCGCAGGGCGATTTGCTGAATAAGCAGCATGATGCTCCATGCAGAAAAATCACTCAAGTTTGAGCCCCGTAGCTGATCCTCGTGAGATGGAAATACTTCCACTAGGTTTAGGACCACCCAAATTTTGCTGGAAATTCGTCATTCTCCTGCACAGTGATGCTGTACATGGGGTTGATGCACTCCTTTCACTGTCATCATATGATCCCCTGAAGTTAGTTTTCAGTACTAGGAAACAAATATGTATTTCAGGTGGATGAATATTTCTGAGAATAAACTTGTGAAAAGTTGATTATACATCCACATACATAAATATGAATGAATTTAGGGAGTGTATAATCAGACAAATAAATTTCATATTTTGAAAAATTTGGAGAGTGAATACATATATATATATATATACACACACACACACACAGACATTAAAAAGTAGCATTATGTATGCCAATTGAAATTCACCATGAAAAATATATCATCTAGAGATCCAAAAATATTCATTTTCCTTTCATTTTCCTGAACATCAATTTATGTTGTACAACTAGAAAACTGACCCATATCTTGAATTTTCAGTTCCAACAGCGTTTAGTAGGAGTGATCTTTTCTTACAATTTGTATCTGCCAAGTCAGCCACCTCACAAAATGTACGTGTGATACCAGGTATAATTCAATATGTGCATAAAAAATACATGTGCTGAATAGGCTACAGAGAAAGGGAGACAGTTATTCACATATTTGTTAACTTTTAAAACACATGGAGAACTATTTCAATTAAAATTGGCTTGATTTATAACACCTACCATTTATCATACGAAAGGCAAATCCAACTATACACCATGCCTCCTGTGAACCTCTTGTATTTCTATTTTGTCTGGGTTATTTTTCTGCATCATATTAAGATTATAAGTAAAAGTCTAGAAGGGAATTTGTTAGTGTCAGGGATTCAGTATTTCGAATGGAAAATTGGAAAATGTATCCAATGTGAATGCAAATATGTGCTACATAAAAATCTTCCCACTCTCATTCAGAACAATGCCTTGGCATTACCTTCGCCCCATGTAAGACACAATTAGAGGAGAAGAGTTAGAAAATCTGTGAATACATATCTGGAATAGAAAATGCTCAGGAGTTCACAAATTTGGAGGTGGTAGAGGAGTTTCCAAAAGTAAGGGACAGGGTAAACACTGCACAAACATGAAGCTCTGCCGGCCCAACATCTGGAGAAACTACCTCTGAGGTTGGGCACTTGAAATATATTTTGTTGTCAGGAGCATTAGCTTCCTTTGTAGTGAGACCATCAAAGCTGGGTCTGCATCTATGTGACATGGATGACATGGTTTCTTATTTTCCAATGAACATGAGGCAGCAGTGCTGAATTTTCTCTGTGTAGGTAAACTGTGGCCACTGAGGGCAAGTGTCTCCTCATGTGGACTGTGAAGCCATTTGTTCATCCTCCACTCTTCATGGTGTTTCATGCTGTTGCACTAGGAGTGTGGTATTTGCTTCATGAAATAAAAAGCGTTCACCTGGGACACAGTGCTGTAGGGAATTCTGTCAGTTGTGGTGGGTCGGGTTCTGTTGGAGAGTGCACCAACCAGGCTTCTATCCCACATAGCTTGCTCCATTGACCATAGCAACCTGATTCTGAACATTGCCCTAAAACCTCTCCATATAACAAGATGCTTTCACATATAAGCGTCTACTGGCTGCAAAATGTCAGTCACAAGATATTTGGACACCAATGGCAGATAAACATGGCAACACCAGAGATTTTTTATCACACACCTGGCCACCACGGCTCTAGGAACACTACTCAGCAGGCTCCAACTTACTGGCATCTCTGGTATACACCATTTTCATGTAAACCAGTCAATAAAGGCATTGTCTTGTATTCTCATGACCAGCTAGAGGACATCCAAAGGTTCTCCTGTGACACCTAGTATTGGGAATTTCAAAAATTTCATGGTTTTTATCTGGCCAATTTTCAAGGATGAAGTTGGAGGCACTGTGGGTTTCAATTCATTCATTAACCATTAAATGTTGAGTAAGCTCATTTCAATGAAAGCTCTGGAGAACTCTCAGAGGCAAGGCTTCCCAAAGAGTGGCCAAAAGGTCACATGAAGCCAGGCCCATTGAGGTCTACAATATGAGGTCCATGAGCCTTTGACTCTCAACTATGGCTGCCAAGTCTTTCAGAATAAAATCATGTGATATCCTGGCTGAGATACCCTTTGCTCTGTGGAAAGCCACCTTGGGCCTAGATCTCACTTTCCAAGGGCGACTCTCATGCATGGCCTTCTAAAATCCCAACACAATTCATGGCAATACTTCTCTGAGGTCAATTCCAGATCTCAGTCTCTATGTTGAATCACACAAGAGTTCAAGCCCAGGTGGACCCAGTCTTCTCTTCCTACCGCCATACAAATGATCACAGCTAAAACCAAAACACCCCAACATGGCCCTCATCTTCTTCCATGTAGACACTCATCATAACCTCCGGCTGGAGGTTTCCATGAGGTACACAGCCCACGTCTGTGTCCAAAATAAGCTCCCTTGCCCCTCATTTGCCTAAAATCAGGGTGGCCTGGACTACCTTCCTGTGAAACAGAAGTGAAAAAATAGGCCTGCCCTTAATACTGCTCTGCTTCTCCAACTAGAGGCCTACTGAGTGTGGCATTTAGATTCTTTATGTGAATTCATTTTTTTGTTGTTGTTGTACTTTAACGTTTTAAAATGTTTTCATTTTTAAAATATTTTTATTTTATTATTATTATTATTATTTTAAATTTTAATATTCATTTTTTAAATGATCATTATTTTTAAATTTTTTTCTTTCTTTCTTTCTTTTCTATTTTTTTTTCTTTTGTCTTATCGTTTCTTTTCAATTTTCTTATTTCCCCTTCCTTTAATTCTACCTGCCTACTCTCATTCTCTTTAGTGACTTCTTCCCTTTCCTTCTAATATCTTTCCTCCCAAGCATCAAATAAATTTATAAGAGTAAACAGTAACTCAGCAGTGAAACAGAGCAAGAAGTAACATGAGCAGCACAAAAAATCAAGGAAGAAAATAAGTACAAACAATGAAGGACAGCCTAAATATTCAGGAGGACCTATAGTCATCAGAAAAATGGTCATATAAAGAACTCAAGGAATACCTTAGACAGATGGAATGGAAACTTAAAGAGGATACGAGACAGCAAATCCAAACAGTGAAAGAACACATTGAAAATGAATTACATAAACAGATAAAAGAAGAAGTTATGAATCTTTATCAGGAGATAGAGATTATAAAAAAAAATCAAACAATAATTCTAGAAATGAAGGAAACGATAAACCAAATTAAAAAGTCAATTGAGAGTATCACTAACACTGTGGAGCAAGTAGAAGACAGAATGTTCGATAATGAAGACAAGATATATCATCTTGAAATGAATCTAGCCAACACAGAAAGGCTGGTAAAAAATCATGAGTAAAACATCCAAGAGATATGGGATAACATAAAAAAACAAATTTATGAGTCATCTGGATAGGTACACAGATTCAAACCAATGAAATGAGTAATCAATTGAATGAAATAATTACATAAATATTTCCAGAAATACAAAGTAAACGGATATACAAATTGGACATGCTTACAGGACACCGAGCACACAAAATCACAGTAGATCAACACCAAGACACATCGTTTTGAAGATATCCAATATACAAAACAAAGAGAAAATATTAAAAGCTCTAAGAGAAAGGAGGCAGATTACATTACGGGGTAAACCAATAAGGTTGAGAAGGGATTTTTCATCACAGTCGCTGAAAGCGAGAAGATCCTTGAACAACGTATTTCAAACACTGAAAGACAATGAATGCTAACCAAAAATTCTGTATCCAGCAAAATTAAGCTTCAGGTATGACAATGAAAAAAATATTTCATGATAAACAAAAGCTAAAAGAATTTGTAGCCAGAAAAGCAGCATTGCAAAGCATCTTGAGCAAAACAATACACGAAGAAGAAATGAAAATCAACAACCAAAACCATCAGTGGGAAGTGCCTCAGTAATGACAGAGGGGGGGGGAAAGCTAATCATGGAGAAACAAACTAAATTAAAAAAAAAAGATGAATCATCAATTATGGGTGGCAGTACAAACCATATATTAATAGTGACTCTAAATGTTAATGGCTTAAACTCTCCAATAACGCGACATAGGCTGGTAACTTGGATTAAAAACGAATCCAACAATATGTTGCCTCCAGGAGACACATCTGAATGGAAAAGATATACAGGCTGAAGGTGCAGTTTTGGAAAAAATATACCATGCAATGGTCCTCGTAAGCAAGCAGGGGTGGCCATCCTCATATCGAATAAAATCGACTTCAAGACTAATTTAATCAAAAGTGATAAGAAAGGACATTATATACTGTTAAAAGGAACCATTCACCAACAAAACATAAAAATTATCAATATTTATGCACCAAATAATGGTGCTGCAACGTTCAAAAAACAAATTCTCCTCAAATTCCAGAATAAAATAGAACACAACACAATAATTATGGGAGAATTCAACACACCTCTCTCACCATTGGACAGATCCTGCAAACAAAAGTTGAATAAAGAAAGTATAGAACTCAATATCACAATCAATAACCTACATGTAACTGACATATATAGAATATATCAACCATCATCAAGTGGATATACTTTTTTCTCAGTAGCACGTGGATCCTTCTCAAAAATAGACCATATATTATGCCATAGGGCAACCCTCAGTAAATATAAAGGTGTGGAGATAATACCATGCATTTTATCTGATCATAATGGAATGAAACTGGAAATCAATGATAAAAGAAGGAAGGAAAAATCCTACATCACATGGAAAATGAACAATATGTTACTGAATGATCAGTGGGTTACAGAAGATATAAAGGAGGAAATCAAAAAATTCTTAGAGATACATGAAAATATAGACGCAACATATCGGAATCTATGGGACACAATGAAAGCAGTTTTAAGAGGGAAATTCATTGCCTGGAGGTCATTCCTGAAAAAAAGTAAAACCGAACAAATAAATGAGCTCACACTTTAACTCAAAGCCCTAGAAAAAGAAGAGCAAAACAACAGAAAATGTAGCAGAAGGCAAGAAATAATTAAAATCAGAGCAGAAATCAACGAAATTGAAACAAAAGAAACTATTGAAAAAATTAACAAAACTAAAAGGTGGTTCTTCGAAAAAATATATATGTTCGACAGACCCTTAGCCATGCTAATGAAGAGAAGAAGAGAGAGAACTCAAATTACTAACATATGGGATGAAAAAGGCTATATTACAACAGATGCTTCCGAAATACAGAAGATAATTAGAAATTATTTGGAAAACCTATATTCCAATAAAATAGAATATAGTGAAGACATCAACAAATTTCTTAAGTCATATGATTTGCCCAGACTGAGTCAGGAGGATACACACAATTTAAACAGACCAATGTCAATGGATGAAACAGAAGAAGCAATCAAAAGACTACCAACCAAGAAAAGCCCAGGAACGGATGGCTATACAGCGGAGTTTTACAAAACATTTAAAGAAGATTTAATACCAATACTTTTCAAGTTATTTCAGGATAGAGAAAAAGAGGGAGCTCTGCCAAATTCATTCTATGAGGCCAACATCACGCTGATTCCGAAATCAGAAAAAGACACCTCAAAGAAAGAAAACTACAGACCAATATATCTGATGAACCTACATGCAAAAATCTCAATAAAATTCTGGCGAATCGAATACAAAGGCACATCAAAAAAATTATGAAACATGATCAAGTAGGATTCATCCCTGGGATGCAAGGATGGTTCAATATACGGAAATCAATAAATGTTATTCACCACATCAATAGACTTAAAGATAAGAACCATATGATCATCTCGTTAGAAGCAAAAAAAGCACTTGACAAAGTACAGCATCCCTTTATGTTCAAAACATTAGAAAAACTAGGGATAACAGGAAATTACCTCGACATTGTAAAAGCTATCTATGCAAAGCCTCAGCTAGCATCATTATGAATTCAGAAAAATTGAAGGCATTTCCTCTAAAATCTGGAACAAGACAGGGATACCCTCTCTCACCACTTCTATTCCATATAGTTCTCAAAACACTGGCCAGAGCAATTAGACAGACTAAAGAAATAAAAGGCATAAAAATAGGAAAATAACAACGTAAATTATCACTATTTTCGGGTGACATTATTCTAAACATAGAAGACACAAAAGGGTCTACAAAAACTACTAGAACTAAAAAATGAATGACCTGCGACCCACCGGCATGTCAGGCCCAGAAACCTGCGGAGGGGCACTGTTGCCCCACACACCTGCAAGGTAGGCGGTACCGTGACCACTGACAAAACAGGCCCAGTGGCCCGTCTGACACATCACCCCGGTTGGAGGAGGGGCAGGGCCGCCACCAGCGCCTGTTAGGTAGACAGACCTGCAAACGACAGACAGAACAGGCGTAGCCAGCGGAGGGGCAGAGCCGCTGCTCAAGCCTGCAAGATAGGCGGACCTGTGACCACCGAAAGAACAGGCCCACCGAAAGTACAGGCACAGCGACCTGCCGGCATGGTAGGCACATTGCCCCAATTGGAGGAGGGGCAGAACCACCGCCAAAGCCTGCGAGGGAAACTTTGCAACTATACAAGAGCAATATAAATATATAGGGGGAAAAATCAATAACACAACAGTTTCACCAAGCAGAAAGAAACGCGATCAGTATGAAAAGAAAAGGAAAGAAAGGACCACAAGCAATGCAGGTCAACTCAACTTTAGAAGAGGTAATATCTGCAGCAGATGGAATGTCAGATAAAGAATTCAGGATATACATGCTTCAGATAATCTGGAGTCTCAAGGAAGACATTAGACAGCAAAATCAGACAACGAAAGACCACTTCAACCACTTCGAAAATGAATTACATAAACAAATCCAAGAAGCAAAAGATCAATTATACAGGGAGATCGAGGTTATAAAAAACAAACAAACAGAAATCCTGGAAATGCAGGAAACAATAAACCAACTTAAAAACTCAATTGAGAATACTACCAGCACAGTAGAACACTTAGAAGATAGAACATCAGACAATGAAGACAAAGTATTTCAACTGGAGAAGAACATAGACAGCTCAGCAAAGCTGTTAAGAAACCATGAGCAGAATATTCAAGAATATGGGATAACATTAAGAGACCAAACTTAAGAGTCATTGGGATACAGGAAGGTATAGAGGTCCAAACAAAAGGAATGAGCAATCTATTCAATGAAATAATACGAGAAAACTTCCCAGACTTGAAGAATGAGACAGAATCCCAAATCCTAGAAGCCTACAGGATGCCGAATGTGCAAAATCATAAGAGATCCACACCTAGACACATTATAATGAAGATGCCCAACATACAGAATAAGGAGAGAATTTTAAAAGCTACAAGAGAAAGGAAGCAGATTACATTTAGGGGTAAACCAATCAGGATAACAGCTGATCTTTCAACACAGACTCTGAAACCTAGAAGATCCTGGAATAACATATTTCAAACACTGAAAGAAAATGGGTTCCAACCAAGAATTGTGTATCCAGCAAAATTAAGCTTCAGTATGGAAGATGAAATTAAAACCTTCCACGATAAACAAAAGTGAAAAGAATTTGCAGCTAGAAAACCATCTCTTCAAAACATCCTCGGCAAAATATTACAGGAAGAGGAAATGGAAAATATCAATGAAAACCAACAGCGGGAGGGAGTACAGTAAAGGCTGGGGATAATCAAAGAGCAAAACAAACCATGTTTAGGAACATAAATAAACAAATATCGCTGGAAGAACAACCCATATCTCAATAATAACCCTAAATGTTAATGGCTTAAACTCACCAATTAAGAGACACAGGCTAGTAGAATGGATCACAAAACAAGACCCAACAATATGCTGCCTTCAGGAGACGCATTTGATAGGAAAAGACATACATAGACTGAAGGTGAAAGGTTGGGAAAAATCATATCACTCATATGGACTTTGGAAACAAGCAGGAGTGTCCATACTCATATCATATAAAATAGATTTCAAACCAAAGTTAATCAAAAGGGATGAAGAGGGACACTACATACAGCTCAAGGGAACCATACATCAACAAAACATCACAATCATAAATATATATGCCCTAAACAATGGTGCAGCTATGTTCATCAAACAAACTCTTCTCAAGTTCAAGAGTCTAATAGACCACCATACAATAATTATGGGAGACTTCAACACACCTCTCACCACTGGATAGATCTTCCAAAGAAAAGTTGAATAAGGAAACTATAGAACTCAATAACATAATTAATAACCTGGACTTAATTGACATATATAGAATATACCACCCAAGATCAAGCAGTTACACTTTTTTCTCAGCAGCACATGGATCCTTCTCAAAAATAGATTTTATATTATGTCACAGGGCAACTCTTAGACAATATAAAGGAGTAGAGATAATACCATGCATCTCATCTGAACATAATGGAATCAAATTGAAAATCAACAATAAAAGAAGTAAGGAAAAATCATGCATCACTTGGAGAATGAAAAATAGGTTACTGAATGATCAATGGGTTACAGAAGACATCAAGGAGGAAATTGAAAAATTCTTAGAGATAAATGAAAACACAGACACAACATGTCGGAATCTATGGGAAACATTGAAAGCAGTTCTAAAAGGAAAATTTATTGCTTGGAGTTCAATCCTTAAAAAAAGAAAAAAAAACAACAAATAAATGATCTAATACTTCAACTCAAAGTCCAAGAAAAAGAAGAGCAAAACAACGGTAAAAAAGTAGAAGACAAGAAATAATTAAAATCAGAGCTGAAATTAATGAAATCGAAACAAAAGAAACAATTGAAAAAATTGACAAAACTAAAAGTTGGTTGTTTGAAAAAATAAATAAAATTGACAGACCCTCAGCCACGCTAACGAAGAGAAGAAGAGAGACAACTCAAATTACTAGCATACGGGATGAAAAAGGCAATATCACAACAGACACTTCAGAAATACAGAAGATTATCAGAAATTATTTTGAATCCTTATACTCCAATAAAATAGAAGATAGTGAAGGCATCGATAAATTTCTTAAGTCATATGATTTGCCCAGATTGAGTCAGGAGGATATTGACAACCTAAACAGACCAATATCAATTGAGGAAATAGAAGAAACCATCAAAAGACTACCAACTAAGAAAAGAACAGGACCGGATGGGTATACAGCAGAGTTTTACAAAACCTTTAAAGAGGAACTAATACCAATACTTTTCAAGCTATTTCAGGAAAATGAAAAAGAGGGAGAACTTCCAAATTCATTCTAAGAGGCCAACATCGCCCTGATTCCTAAACCAGACAAAGACACTCCAAAGAAAGAAAACTACAGACCAATATCTCTAATGAACCTAGATGCAAAAATCCTCAATAAACTTCTTGCGAACCGGATACAAAAACATATCAAAAAAATTGTGCACCATCATCAGGTAGGATTTATCCATGGGATGCAAGGTTGGTTCAATATACGGAAATCAATTAATGTTATTCACCACATCAATAGGCTTAAAAATAAGAACCATATGATCATCTCGATAGATGCGGAAAAAGCATTCGACAAAGTACAGCATCCCTTTATGTTCAAAACTCTAGAAAAACTAGGGATAACAGGAACATACGTCAATATTGTAAAAGCAATCTATGCTAAGCCTCAGGCTAGCATCATTCTGAATGGAGAAAAACTGAAGGCATTCCCTCTAAAATCTGGAACAAGACAGGGATGCCCTCTCTCACCACTTCTGTTCAACATAGTTCTCGAATCACTGGCCAGAGCAATTAGACGAAAGAAATTAAAGTCATAAAAATAGGAAAAGAAGAACTCAAATTATCACTATTTGCAGATGACATGATTCTATACCTAGCAGAGCCAAAAGGGTCTACAAAGAAACTATTAGAGCTAATAAATGAATTCAGCAAAGTGGCAGGATATAAAATCAACATGCATAAATCAAAGGCATTCCTGTATATCAGCGACAAATCCTCTGAAATGGAAATGAGGACAAGCACCCCATTCACAATATCCTCAGAAAAAATAAAATACATGGGAATCAACCTAACAAAAGAGGTGTAAGACTTATACATTCAAAACTACAGAACCCTAAACAGAGAATTGAAGAAGATCTTAGAAGATGGAAAAAATTACCCTGTTCATGGATAGGTAGAACTAACATCATCAAAATGGCCATATTACCAAAAGTTCTCAATAGGTTTAATGCAATGCCAATCAAAATCCCAATGGCATTTCTTGTAGAAATAGAGAAAGCAATCATGAAATTCATATGGAAAAATAAAAGGCCCAGAATAGCAAAAACATTGCTTAGCAGGAAGTGTGAATTAGGCGGTATAGCTATACCAGACTTCAAACTATACTACAGAGCAATAGTAACAAAAACAGCATGGTACTGGTACCAAAACAGGCGGGTGGACCAATGGTACAGAATAGAGGACAGAGAAACCAATCCACAAAACTACAACTATCTTATATTCGATAAAGGGGCTAAAAACATGCAATGGAAGAAGGCTAGCATCTTCAACAAATGGTGTTGCGAAAACTGGAAATCCATATGCAACAAATTGAAACTGAATCCCTTTCTCTCGCCATGCACAAAAGATAACTCAAAGTGGATCAAGGAACTTGATATCAAATCAGAGACATGGCGTCTGATAGAAGAAAAAGTTGGCTATGATCTACATACTGTGGGGTCGGGCTCCAAATTCCTCAATAGGACACCCATAGCACAAGAGTTAATAACTAGAATCAACAAATGGGACTTACTCAAACTAAAAAGATTTTCTCTGCAAAAGAAACAATAAGAGAGGTAAATATTGAGCTTACGTCCTGGGAACAAATCTTTACTCCTCACACTTCAGACAAAGCCCTAATATTCAGAATATACAAAGAACTAAAAAAATTAGACAATGAGATAACAAATAACCCAATCAACAAATGGGCCAAGGACCTGAACAGAAATTTCTCAGAGGAGGACATACAATCAATCAACAAGTATATGAAAAAATGCTCACCATCTCTAGCAGTCAGAGAAATGCAAATCAAAACCACCCTAAGATACCATCTCACTCCAGTAAGATTGGAAGCCATTAGGAAGTCAAACAACAACAAGTGCTGGCGAGGATGTCGGGAAAAGGGTACTCTTGTACATTACTGGTGGGACTGCAAATTGGTGCGCCCAATTTGGAAAGCAGTATGGAGATTTCTTGGAAAGCTTGGAATGGAACCACCATTTGATCCAGCTATTCCCCTACTCGGTCTATTCCCTAAAGACCTAAAAAGAGCACACTATAGGGACACTGCTACATCCATGTTCATAGCAGCACAATTCACAATAGCAAGACTGTGGAACAAACCTAGATGCCCTTCAATAGAAGAATGGATAAAAAAAATGTGGCATTTATACACAATGGAGTATTACTCTGCATTAAGAAATGACAAAATCATAGAATTTGGAGGGAAATGGATGGCATAAGAGCAGGTTATGCTAAGTGAAGCTAGCCAATCCCTTAAAAACAAATGCCAAATGTCTTCTTTGATATAAGGAGAGTAACTAAGAACAGAGTAGGGACGAAGAGCATGAGAAGAAGATTAACATTAAACAGGGATGAGAGGTGGGAGGGAAAGGGAGAGAGAAGGGAAATTGCATGTAAATTGAAGGAGACCCTCAGGGGTATAGAAAATTACATACAAGAGGAAGTGAGGGGAAAGGAGGAAAAATATAAGGGGGAGAAATGAATTACAGTAGAGGGGGTAGAGAGAGAAGAGGGGAGGGGAGGGGGAGGGGGGATAGTAGAGGATAGGAAAGGCAGAAGAATACAACAGTCACCAGAATGGCAATATGTAAATCAATGGTTGTGCAATTGATGTGATTCTGCAATCTGTATATGGGGTAAAAATGGGAGCTCATATCCCATTTGAATCAAAGTGTGAAATATGATATATCAAGAACTATGTAATGTTTTGAACAACCTACAATAAAATTAATTAAAAAAAAAAACAAAATAAAACAACAACAACAAAAAAAACAGCATGGTACTGGTACCAAAACAGGCGGGTGGACCAATGGTACAGAATGTAGGACACAGAGACTAATCCAAAAAGCTACAACTATCTTATATTTGAAAAAGGAGGTAAAAGCATGCAATGGAGGAAATATAGTATCTTCAACAAATGGTGTTGGGAAAAATGGAAATCCATATGCAACAAAATGATACTGAATTCCTTTCTGTCGCCATGCACAAAAGTTAACTCATAGTGGATCAAGGTGCTAGATATCAAATCAGAGACTCTGTGTCTGATAGAAGAAAAAGTTGGCTCTGATCTACATATTATGGGTTGGGCTCCAAATTCCTTTATAGGACACCCATAGCACAAGAGTTAATAACAAGAATCAACAAATGGGACTACTTAAACTGAAAAGTTTTTTCTCAGCAAGAGAAAGAATAAGAGAGGTAAATAAGGAGCATACATTATGGGAACAAATTTTTACTCCTCACACTTCAGATAGAGCCCTAATATCCAGAATATACAAAGAACTCAAAAAAATAGACAATAAGATAACAAATAACCCAGTTAAAAAAATGGGTCAAAGACTTGAACAGACACTTCTCAGAGGAGGACATACAATCAATCAGCAAGTACATAAAAAATGCTCACCATTTCTAGCAGTCAGAGAAATTCAAATCGAAATCACCCTAAGATACCATCTCACTCCAGTAAAATGGCAGCCATTATGAAGTCAAACAACAAGTGCTGGCAAGGATGTGGGGTAAAAGATACTCTTGTACATTGCTGGTGGGACTGTAAACTGGTGTGGCCAATTTGGAAAGCAGTATGGAGATTCCTGGGAAAGCTGTGAATGGAACCACAATTTGACTCAGCTATTGCCCTTCTCGGACTATTCCCTGAAGACCTTAAAAGAGAGTAATACAGGGATACTACCACATCGATTTTCATAGCAGTACAATTCACAACTGAAACACTGTGGATCCAACCCAGATGCCCTTCAATAGATGAATGGATAAAAAACATGTGGCATTTATACACTATGAAGTATTACGCAGCACTAACAAATGACAAAATCATAAAATTTGCAGAAAAATGGATGGCACTGGAGAAGATTATGCTTAGTGAAAATAGCCAATCCCTAAAAAATAAATACCAAATGTCTTCTTTGATATAATGAGAGCAACTAAGAACAGAGCAGGGAGCAATAGCAGGAAGAAAAGACTAACTTTAAACAGAGACATGAGGTGGGAGGTTAAGTAAGAGAAAAGGGTAATTGCATGGTAATGGAGGGAGACCCTCATTGTTACACAAAATTACATATCGTTGTGAGTGGAATGGGAAAATAAACATGGAGTGAAATGAATTACAGAAGATGGGGGAAAAAGAGAAGATAGGAAGGGAGGGGAGGGGAGATAGTAGAGTATAGGAAAGGTAGCAGAATACAACAGTAACTAATAGGGCATTATGTAAAAATGTGGATGTGTAACCGATGTGATTCTGTAATCTCTATTTGGGCTAAAAATGGGAGTTCATAAGCCACTTGAATCTAATGTAAGAAATATTATATGTCAAGAGATTTGTAATGTTTTGAGCAACCAATAAAAGAAAAAAAAGTAGCAATATATATGCCAATCGAAATTCATGATGAAATATATATAATCCACAGATCGAAAAATATTCATTTTACTGAACATGGATTAATGTATAATGATATTCAACTAGGAAGCTCACCCATAGGTTGAATTTTCAGTTCCAACAGCATTTAGGAGGAGTGATCCTTTAGCACAATTTGCATCTGCCAATTCAGTTACCTCACAAGTATGTACGTGTTGTACCAGGTAGAATTCTATATGTGCATATAAAAATACATGTGCTGAATAGGCTACAGAGAAAGGGAGACAGGAATTCACATATTTTTTAATTTTAAAAACACATGTAGAACTATTTCAACAAAAAAATTGACTAGATTTATAACTCCTACACTATATAATGCAAAAACCAATTGTAACAATACACCATGCCTCCTCGGAACTGCTTGTATTTCTATTCTGTTTGGGTTATTTTTCACCATCATATTAGAATTATAAGTCAGAGTATAGTAGGGTATGTGTTAGTTTCAGGGCTTCAGTATTTCAAATAGAAATTGAAAAATGAATCGAATGTGTATGTAAATATGTGTTACACAAAAATCTTTCCACTCACATTCAAAACAATGCCTTGATATTAGCTTGGCCCCAAGTAAGACACAATTAGAGTAGAAAAGTGTGAAAATCTGTGAATACATATCTGGAATGGAATATGCTTGGGAGTTCACAACCTTGGAGGTGGTAGAGGAGTTTCCAAAAGTAAAGAACAGGGTAAACACTCCACAAACATGGAGCTCTGCTGGCCTAAGACTTCTTGGGAAACTGCCTCTGAGGTTGGGCACTTGAAATATATGTTGTTGTCATGAGCTTTAACTTCCTTTGTAGTGAGACCATCAAAGATGGGTCTGCATCTATGTGACCTGGAAGACATGGTTTCTTATATTCCAACGACCATGAGGCAGCAGTGCTGAATTCTCTCTTTGTAGGTAAACTGTGGCCACTGGAGGCTAAGTGTCTCCTCGTGTGGACTCTGAAGACATTTGGTCATCCTCCACTTTTCGTGGTGTTTCTTGCTGCTGCACTGGGAATTTGGTATTTGCTTCACCAAATACAAGGAGTTCTACTAGAATACAGTGCTGGAGGGAGTTCTGTCACGTGTGGTGGGTCAGGGTCTGCAGGAGAATGCACCAACCATGCTTCTATCCAACATAGCTTGCCCCAATAACCATAGTTAACTGATTCTGAACATTGCCCTGAAACCTCTCCATATAAAAAATGCCTTTACATATAAGTGTCTGATTTCTGCACTATGTCAGTCATAATCCATTTGGAAGCCAATGGCCGATCCACATGGCCCCACCATGGTGTTTTATCACACACCTGCCCACCACTGCTCTAGGCCCACTACTCAGCAGGATACTAATTACTGGCATCTCTGTTCTACACCATTTACATAAAACCCAGTAAAACAAGGCATTCTCTGGTATACACATGATCAACCACAGGACTTCCAAAGTTTCTCCAGTGCCACCTGGTCATGGGATTTTCAAAAATTTCATGGTATTTATCAAGCCATTTTTCAAAGATTAAGTTGGAGGCACTGTGGGTTTCAAATCATTCAGGAACCATTAAGTGTTGAGAAAGCTCATTTCAATGAAAGCTTTGGAGAACACTCACAGGCAAGGCTTCTCAAAGAGTTGCCAAAAGGTCACATGAAGCCAGGCAAATTGAGGTCTACAATGTGAGGTACATGTGTGTTTTGACTCTCAACTATACCTGCCAATCTTTCAGAATAAAATCATGTGATATCCTGCCTGAGATTCCCATTGTTTTGTGGAAAGACACCCTGGGCCTAGATCTCAGTTTTCATGGGTGAGTCTCATGCATGGCCTTCTAAAATCTAAACACGATTCATGGCAATACTTCTCTGAGTTCAGTTCTAGAACTCAGTCTCTAAGGGGAATCACACCAGAGTTCAAGCTCAGGTGGACCCAGTCATTCTTTCCAACCACCACAAAAATGACCACAGTTAAAATCAAAACACTCCCACAGGGCCCTCATCTTCTTCCATAAAGACACTCATCATAACCTCTGGCTGGAGATTTCTATGAGGGGCACAGCCTAAGAAAGTGTCCAAAATAAGCTCACTTGCCCCTCATTTGCCTAAAATCATGGTGGCCTGGACACTCCTCCTGTGAACCAGGAGTGATCAAATATTCCTGCTGTTAAAGTGTTCCGCTTCTCCAATTTGAGGCCTACTGGCTGTGAGGTATGGATTTTTTAAGTGATTTGGAGTCATGAGAAAACCCAAGCAAATATGGGCTAGCCTCTGCATGGATTTGAAGAACTCATTTAATCCAAAGAATCCCTATTCTCACTTGATGGAGGTCAGGAACCTAAAACAAGAAGGCAAAAAATTCATCCACAGTGACTTCTCTTTTGGCCATTTCGGTTTGGGAAGCACATGGGATTTTTATTCAGATCCATTGGGTGCTGAGAATCTAAGTCACAGCCTCACACAAGGACCAGAGACTGATTCAGACACATCCCATTCCAAAGCAATTAAGCAAAGAGCCACAGGTGAAGCCCATTCATTTCCATATGAAAACAGTTTTCTTCAGGCTTCACAAAGGGTTGGCATGAGGCAAAGACCTTCCTGACATTCAGGGTAATTGAATCAGAAGTAAGCAAATGGCCCAAGAAGGGTTTCTTCACTGAGACTTTACTGGTCACACTGATATCTGAGTTTTCTGAGATGCTCTCATTCTCTTCAGCTATCCAGTACATGGCCATGTCACAGAGCCTTGTGGTGTTACATATCTGGGACACAAAACCATGAGCGTATTCTGTAGAGTGGCCAGAATTCACGAAGAAAAGAGTAACTTAAGAAGACAGTAGGTGTTGCCCATCCATAAGGAAAAGTGAAGTCCATTAATCAATTGAAAAGTATTAATGTGGGGAAGCTTTCTACTAGAGAAAACAAGTCCATTGATGCATTCTCTTTTCTAATGTCTACAACCACAGATACAGTGGGATACACAGACATAGAAACCCTCACAATGTCAAAGGACTTACTAGAAACAGTCCACTCCACACCAAAAAAAAAAAAAAAACACATTTCCTACCTATTCTCAGAACATGAGAAAAAAACCACAAACTCACACCCACAACGGCAAAGCCACCTCCTTCCCCCAAGTAGGTCTGTGACTATCCAGAGTGTCTTCTGACTGGTGGGCCATATTATGTTCCCCCGAAATGGCCTGTCCTGTCTCAGATCTGGTCTCCTTGGCCAACTCTGTGAAGTTGTCAGGAGACAGCGGTGAGCCACTACCTGCTTTCTCAGGGAAGGTACCTCTTCAGAGATCTGCTGGCATTTGGCCATCCTCACATCAGTAGGTACCAAGAAAGATTGACTCTGTTCTTGGGAAAAGCAAACAAGTTAGCCCAATGGGACTAGGACTGGGTCTGTCTCTGGGTGCCTGGCTTCCTGGATCCCAAGTTCAGAGAATTCCATCACCAAGGAAGTGAGAAGAGGTCACTTCCTTCAGGAACTGAATGAGGTCACTGCCTTGAAAACCACTTTGTCCTAACAGTTGCTTCCAAGGTTCCCATGAGATGAAGGCTGCCCCAACATCCTGTGACACATTCAGAAGTTAGAATGGAATATCAACCTTAGGCACCCGGGAACAGCTCTCCACACAGGCCTGGTTTCTTCCAACTTCTCTACAATAAGAAGAGAGAGGCTGATTTAGACCCATCAATTCATCCTGACCAGGTTGTTTGCCATGGAAGATTTCTATTGCTCTCTCAGGTCCTACATAGCTGCATAAATCTTCTCCAAGGATCATTTCTCCATGGATCTTTGAGGTTCTCAGAAGGTGGAAGATCACCTACATTCCTATATTGTAAGACCAACTCTGCCCTGCTTTTGTGTAAGTTATATTGAGGGAACAGTGTATGTTTAGGGTTAATAACATGTTTGATTTGGGTTACGAATCATTTTGCGAGATGAATAATGGTATTGGCAACCTTCGATATTTACAAGAGTATATAGGTGAAATATAAGTATGAAAGCAGAAAATTAGGAAAGATTTGAAGCCCAGAAGGGAATTGGACCCTTAAGTGGTATTCTTAGCTTTGAGTTATATGCTGCACAGTTGTCTCAGATAAATCAATATACAATGGCATAGGACCTTGTACCTTGGATGATTGAATGTTGAAGAGAACATCCAGTCAAAAAGCGATATTCAGTACGATGAGGAAGGTACTCGTTAGGTTTAGAATGAAGAGTGAGTATAGGATTTGGACAAAAAGTTTTTTAGCAATAGGGTTTCGGTTAGAGAGTGAGTGTAAATGTCAGCACATGTGAAGAGTCAGTCATAATGATGAACTGGGAAAAATATGAGGGAAAGCAGATATCAATAAAGACATTAGGAAATCAAGAAAAGTACAAAGTGAGTGATAGGATTAGACATTTTCAACAGGCTTGAGGTTGAACATATAATCTTAGGAAGAAACAAATATGTAGTCACAAATAGGATTGACATTTGAGAGCATTAGGCAACCTGGACATGTATGTTTTTAGTAATCCATGCTCACTTTCCATTTAGGCTTTGGTACAATTGAAAGTGTGACCTTTGCTTTTTGTGTCCAGAATATTTCTGTGATAAAATGTATATGTATATCACGTGACATGAGTATTTCTTCCACCATTTCCAGGAGCAATATTTTGAGAACATATAAATTTGTATTGGGGTACAAATAGGTATACCCTCTGTCTATGAATATAGCAATAACACATGAATAGACCATACTGGGAATAAATAATATAACTGGATCCACTTTAAATAATGGATTGAATGGATATCTGAAAATATATAAGAAATGTTATAATGATACACAATCAATCATTCCAACCAGTTATATATCTAATGGTCATCTTAGGGTTATGTTTTATCATGAAGGGTGTGTGAGTTTTGCTTAAAAATTGATCATGGAAATCGAAAATAATATATTTGAAAAAAAGTCTCATGAAAAGACCAGTCAAGAAACATAGGGAAATACATGTGTTCTGGAGCAAGAAGTGATTGAAAGTGAAATAAATGCCTATAAATTTGCTAAGTAGTGGATGAAATATATATCCTATGATGTGTTTAAACTGAAGAAATAGTAATGTACCAGTGTTGAATAATAATTAATGTCAAAATACACATCATGTCCCATAGGAATCTACTTGCATTGATGTTAAACTAGGTCAGTTAATGTAGAAATACTAGGATTTGTTTGCACCTTTCACTGAAGTTAGTTTTCAGTACTAGAAAACAAATATGTATTTCAGGTGGATGAATATTTCTGAGAATAATCTTGTGAAAAGTTGAATATTAATCCACATACATGAACATGAATGAATTTAGGGAGTGTGTATAAGACACATATATTTCATATTTTGAAAAATCTAGAGATTTATATATTGTGTGTTTGTGTGTGTGTGTGTATATATATATATACACACACACACAAACACACACAAAGACATTCAAAAGTAGAATTATATATGCCAATCGAATTTCACCATGAAATATATATCATTCACAGATCCAAAAATATTCATTTTACTGAACATGGATTTATGTATAATGTTATTAAACTAGGAAGCTCACCATTAGCTTGAATTTTCAGTTCCAACAGCGTTTAGGTGGAGTGATCTCTTCTCACAATTTGTATCTGCAATGTCATTCACCTCACAAAAATGTACGTGTGATATCAGGTAGGATTCTATATGTGCATATAAAAATTAATGTGCTGTATAGGTTACAGCGAAAGGGAGATAGGAATTCACATATTTGTTAACTTTAATACACATATAAAACAATTTCAATTAAAAAATGACTAGATTTATAACACCTACCATTTATCTTGCAAAAGGCAAGTCCAATATACACCATGCCTCCTCTGAACTGCTTATATTTCAATTCCGTTTGGGTTATTTTTCTCCATCATATTAGTATTTGTAGTTAGCGTCTAGAAGGGTATGGGTTATTGTCAGGAATTCAGTATTTCAATTGGAAAATTGGAAAGTGAATCCAATGTGTATGCAATTATGTGCTGCACAATATTCTTCCCACTCTCATCCAGAACAATGGCTTGACATTACCTTCGCCCCAAGTAAGACACAATTAGAGAAGAAGAGTTAGAAATTCTGTGAATACATATCTGGAATGGAAAATGCTCAGGAGTTCACAACCTTGGAGGTGGTAGAGGATTTTCCAAAAGTAAGGGACAGGGTTGATCACCCAACATGATCTTTCATTAAAATTGTGAGCCATCTTGCCACAAAGCCATGAACAGATAATTTTTGCTTTAGTATAAATTACTGCAAATTCTGAACCTGCTTAGAATGCCTGACCATGTTTTGAACTCACCCATGCCTGGCTCTCTGACCAGATAACAGCCCATTCTGAAACTTTAATGACACCTCATAAATATTCGCCTTCCCTGGCCAGACAACGACCCTCTCAGAGGCTCTAATGGTCCTCATAATTTCTGATGCTGGGGCCAGAAAAAAAAATGTAAACTACAATTAGTGTGATGCTTGTCAAAGTTCTGTTTTCTGTAACCCTCCTTTTGTGTAACTTTCTGGGCTGTAAAGCTGGGCTGTAGGAAAGGTGGGGTTGCTGTCTTGTTCCCGCCAGTTTGAGAGGGAGAGGCAGCCCGGCTGCTTGAAATATTAAGCTTGCCTTAATTTGATTTTAATTGGAGTCAGTGGTCTTTTCTTGTGTCCTGGACTAACATTTTGGAGTTCCCCAGCAACATGACCCGACCAGATCACAAAGCCAGACTGCTGGAAATTCTGAAGCTGGCCTATCCTCCAGGACTCCGGGCTGGAGAGCCAAGTTCCAAAACCTTGGAATGAGCCTTCAGTCCGTGGATCACTGCAGTGAACCATCGCACTAAAACTATTATCAAGCACCTGGTGGAGGAGGCCTTCATAGGTAAGAGGCGCCTTTATAACATCTGATATCCGGTTAAGGGAGTACTCTTCTGATGACAGAGAGGTGGCCTGGGAAGGCTCAGATATACTCCTGTCTGGGACAGTAATAGGAATCCTTCTTTCCTCTGTTCTGTTCTGTAGGGAATACCTCTGAAAGTGTAGAAAGGTGCCGACTGGCATGCAGGAGCTCCTACCCCAGAGCTTTAGCAAGACGCTGCATTGCTCCTCTGGTTTTCTGTTTATTTGCTGAGTTTCTGCTTTTTTTGTGTGTTTGTTTTGTTCTGTGTTCTAAATGTTTTTTATTTGTTTGTTTTTGTGCGTTTTGTTGTGTGATTTCTGTGGTAAAAACTTAAGGATATTGGACTTGAAAATGGGTAATAAATCATGTAAGCCTGACACCCCTTTGGACTGTGTTTTAAAGAAATGTGATGCACTATACCCGCATTTGTTAAGCACGATGAGAGAAGCCCCTAGCTGGCTGTCTGGAGCACACCCACGGCAGAGGGCAATGCCTGCTGGGGTCCTAATAACTGAGTATCTCCCAGGTTAACAAGTGAAAATCCTTTAAAACCCCTTGTCCCTCCAGATCAAGAGAGTCACAACTTTGGACAAAGTCCCCTGTTTTTCTCATTTGTTAGCAAAGCAGTAAACCTCCCTTTTACTTTTTCTCAAACCCTGTCGTTATATTAAATTAGTATTAATTGGCTTCAAGGTCCGGAACCGAAATTTAAGTTACAAATTTTGATACCGCCCCTGACCCTGGAATTTTTGAGAGCTGACTACTGAAATGTTAGGAGATTTAGCGTGCTTGGGGTGGAACCGAACCAGAGGAGCTAATCCTGTAAGTAAAAGACGGGACTGAGGGACTCCCAGCAACTGCCGAAGTCCTGTTGCTTCAGTGAATTCCCTCCTTCCTTCCCTGCACTGTAAGTATTATGCCACCTCTGTCTTCTTAAAAAAGAGAGAAAGAAAAAGGAGACACTAAATGCAGTAAAGTCACCATGGAGACCTTTGATATTGCATTTCAGGTTCCCCCTCTGTGAAAACATCTGATGCCCTTGTGGGGACATATATCGTGCCACTGGTGTAGGAGATTTTTCTCTTTTCTGCTGTTTTAAAGGCTTCTGTCCTGTCAGCCATAGTCTGGAGCTCCTTTCTGTCTGTCTTTTGTCTTTGTTTCTGGCCATTTAAGACATGTGCAATAATGTGTTGATATTATAAATTGTTTCTTGGGAATGATCTTAGCTGAATGTGTGTCTAAAGGATGATGTTTTATTGTAACAATATGGTATCTGAATGGGTTTTTGAAGCATTGCACAATCTTGAAGTTAAAAGTCGGGTTTAGGTAATATTTTAGTTTATGATTTCAGATAATTCATGCCAGAGAATTTAAATACTTAAAATGGAAAACTAAAGAATGCTACTTCCAAGTTGGCAAGTAACTTCCCAATCATTCAGTCTTTTTTTTAACCAATTTTTAATTGGGTAGCCTGGGAAAATGTCACAGTGTGTATCAGTGCATTAATTTGGACAAGGATAGTAAATCATAGTATGGTATCTGTTGACAAAAAAAGATGTTAAGGTATAAAATTTTGTGAATTGTATCTTAAAATTGTATCATAATTTTCAACATCCTCACTTGAAAATTATGGTTAAAGTGCCTTAGGCCTGAGCTGTCTGCTTAGAATAGCAGTTTTGTCCAGCTCCTTCCAGAACTCAGCCAGGACTTATGTTGAAATGTAAATGAAAGAAGCCTGCAAACTCAGTAGGAGACTGATCTGATGTCTAAGTGGGAAAAAAAAGGTATAACGTATGGTATTTACTAATTACTGGCCAGTCATTTTTTCTAGGACTCTCATTTTTTTCCTTAGATTCTGTATTTTTTTTGAGCTCATTATTTTGATCCTACAGAACTAGGTTAATATTTTTCTGATCAGTTCTATATTTGAACAACAGTGGAGTTTTGAAACATTGCAATGGAGATTTCACCTGCGAAAAGCTACAAGGCCTTACTATTATTATTTGTGCACATTTTTGTTATGTGTTGTATGTCTATATATCCATATGTTCGTATATCATATATGTGATATACAAATTATCATATATAAGGAGCGATCATTAAAAAAAAGCACTCATAAAAACAAATTTTAAAAAGTGGATTCAAAGATCTTTAATTCACGTGATTTAAATGATTCACTTTAAATTTGGATAAGCAAATAACAATAAATGTCTTTAAATTTAAGCTTACAAGTTTTTCTAGCTGCTCAAAAATCTAATAAAATATTAATGTCTATAAAATGTCTAATATGCCTTGGTTCTAGGACTTTTCCTTTAACAAAGAAATGGTTTACACTGTTCAATACATTTCTCTAATATTTTGATAAATAAGTGAAGTAAATTTGATATGGGATTACTCATTCATGAGTACTTTTGTTAGATATCTGATTGATTTAGTAAGGTCTGTATAAGTTTGTTCTAAAGTCTGTATAAGATTGTAAAAATCAGTCATGTGATAAAGCGACACAAATTTCTTAAAACAAAAGTTTACCCATAACATTGTGTTTATAAAGTTTTATTTTTCTAGAACAAGCAACCATAAAAATTAAACAACTGATTAAATACGAACTGTTATTTTAGAGCACTCTACTGCCATTTCTTTAAAAGCTAAACTTGGTTAATGTAAAAACATCAATGTCATTGTGATGCTATTAATGTGCTCATATCTTCCAGGTATACAATTCTGTAAGGTAGAAACTTTAAAAGAGCATTTCATCAAGCTGGTGTTCTGAAGTTGTATGGTAAATATATGTATATATTGGGGATTTATTTACTTGTTATCAATAAGATATATAAAGTTTTATGTTACTTTTTACATTGGGAAAAAGTTTAAATATATTTTTAAGTTAATGAGCGCCTAATCTATGTAAAAGTTAAAAACTTTCAGCCTTTCTTTAATTCATGTTTTAAATGTGATATCATATGGTGTTAGCTAATATTCATGTGACCTCAAACAATTTATGTAAACTGTGTAAAATGATATTTAGAAAACAAAGATCAGCTTTAGAACTAAAACACTTAAGATTTATATAGAGCCCTGCCTTACCTGAGATAAGGCTCTGTGTCTCATCTTACAACATGTGAGAATAACTACGAAAGCAGTAGGTCAGATGTTATTTAACTTAAAGTTATGTTTTTCTGTCAAGATTACTAGGATCTCAAAAGGGGGATATAATGTATAACTCAGCCTAAAATTCAGGGTAGCTATTACACGAACTAAGTATTTTTACTCTTGTTAATTTTATTTTGAATTTCCTTATAAGTTAACTAAAGATTCCCTGTTAGTGTTTTACAAAAGAGTTGATTTTAGAACACAATATTGGTTAATTTAAGATAATAAGTCATCACCTACAAGACAGATAGAAAAATACAGATCCCAAATAATAAAAAGATAAATAATTTTAAATTATAGACATTAAAGCACAGTACTCTTAATATAAGGCTGTTAAAATTTATTTGCTGGATGTTTAAGATTAGGATTTAAAATTTAATATAAATGAAAAGGGACAATAAAACAAATATTTGGCTCTTGCCCTCTGAGTCAGTCTGTATCCAGGGAACAGGAGACTTCTCTAAAGAACTTTGCAACTCTGAGCCACATAACCTCCTGATCAGGAAGATTAATGAGACCACTGGAGAACAGAAAGCCAATCAGTGCATTTTCTACGAAGAAGAGAGTCATCAGAGAAGGGAGATATTCCTGATGCTTCCCAGAGAAGCCACATGGTCAAGCAAGACCTGGAATCACCTAGCGCAAATGGCACTAGCAGAACTGAGAAGCTGCTCTCAAGTTTCCCCAGGAATGACTCCCATAAAATCTCAACTGACTGTTAACAATAGATAGAAACAAAAGTCAGTTTTACTGCTTCATCTTAAACTCTTAGCAAAGACAGATAAACCCAAAATACAGCCATTCCTGGGCATTTTAAAAAATAATAGTTATAATAATATTTTAACATATACACTTTATGGTAGCCTCCCAAAATAAGTAAGACTGGAGGCTACAAAGAAGGATTCTCAGACAGTAATGCCTGATGAGTATAAAAAGAGACTATCAAGAGGAGGTACCAGAGGCAGAAGTTTTTTGTTTAAGGCCTACAGATATTCCTAACCTACACAGGTAGGCTTGGTGTTTGCTAGTACGATTATCCAGCCCTGAATAACAGAATTAAAGGTTTCTCTATTACACACAGAGGTCATACTAGTAAAAGGAATTTGCAAGATCAGATGACATTAAATTATTAAACTGTATCTTTTGGGGTGAAACAACTATGACACTAAAAGTTAAGTTGAAAGTCCTGATAACTGGGGATATTGAAGACAGATGAGGGGACATCTATACAGTGACATGTTTCAGCTGCTGCAACATTTATTCAGTACTCATGGTTTTTGTTTCTCTCATAGAAGAACCCATCCCCAGATGACTTTACAAACTGTTCTACCACAACCAGACTTCAAACAGAATTGACTTCTAAAAGGCAACTCATATCCCTCATGCTGTGCCCCCTCATGTCACCCTCTCTCAGCTCAGAAGAAGCCAAAATGAGTGACGACTCTCTTCTTAAAACAATGGAGCCAAAAATAGATAGACTTTCATTTTAAGTAATTAATTAAGTCAGGTAAAATCAGGGAGACTGGTTTTGTGTGAGTTCAAAAAATATGGAGACTGTTACGTGTGGTATTAAAATTCCCTCAGTGCTCTTCCACTACCCTATCAAAGATTTGAAAGGGACACATTAGAAAAGGGGGGAATGATAGACCCAACCTGATCTTTTATTAAAATTTGGATCCATCTTGCCACAAAGCCATGAAAAGAAAATTTTGGCTTAACTATAAATTACACCAAATTCTGAACCTGCTTGGAATGCCTGCCCGTGGCCTTGAACTCACCCATGCCTGGCAATTTGACCAGGAACAGCCCTCTATGAAACTTTATTGACACCTCATAAATATTGGCCTTCCCTGGCCAGACAATGACCCTCTCTGAGGTTCTAATGGTTTTCATAAATTCTGATGTTGGGGCCAGCAAAAAAAAAAAAAAAAAAAAAAAAATATATATATATATATATATATATATATATATATATATATATATATATATATATATATAAACTACGATTAGTGTGATGCTTGTCAGAGTTCTGATATTTGTAACCCCCCTGTAGTGTAAAATTCTGGGTTATAAACCTGGGCTGTAGGAAATTTGGGTGCCTGTCTTGTTCCCACTCTTTTGGGAGGGAGAGGCCACCTGGGCAGTGGAAATTATAAGCTTGCTTTAACTTGATTTTAATTGGAGTCAGTGGTCTTTTCTTGCATCCTGGTCTAATAGGTAAACGCTATCAAACATGCAGCCCTGCCGGCCTAAAGACTTCCTTAGAAACTGTCTCTGAGGATGGGCACTTGACATATATGTTGTTGTCAGGAGCTTTAGCTTTCTTTCTAATGAGACCATTAAAGCTGGATCTGCATCTATGTGACGTGGAGGACATGGTTTCTTATTTTCCAAAGGACATGAGGCAGCAGTGCTGAATTCACTCTTTGTAGGTAAACTGTGGCCACTGAAGGCTAAGTGACTCCCCGTGTGGACTGTGAAGCCATTTGGTCATCCTCCACTTTTCATGGTGATTCTTGCTGCTGCACTGGGAGTTTGTTATTTGCTTCACAAAATACAAGGAATTCAGCTGGGACACAGTGCTGGTGAGAGTTCTGTCACATGAAATAGATCAGGGTCTGCAGGAGAATGCATCAACCAGGCTTCTATCCCACATAGCTTGTCCCCTTGACCATAGCACCTGATTCTGAACATTGTCCTGAAACATCTCCATATAACAAGGTGCCTTATATGGAGAGTTATCAGACATATAAGTGATTCCTGGCTGCACAATGTCAGCCACAAGCCATTTGGAAGTCAATGTCAGATACACATGGCCCGACCACAGATGTTTTATCACACACCTGCACACCACAGCTCTGGGCCCACTACTCAGCAGGCTCCAACATACTGGCATCTCTGTTCTACATCATTTTCATGAAACCCAGTCAATCAAGGCACTGTCTGGTACACACTTCATCAGTAAGAGGACATTGAAAGGTTCTCCAGTGCCACCTGGTCATGAAAATTTCAAAAATTTCATTGTATTTATCTAGCCATTTTTCAAGGATAAAGTTGGAGAAATTGTGGGTTTCAATTCATTCAGAAACCATTAATGTTTGAGGAAGCACATTTCAAGGAAACTCTGGAGAACTCTCAGAGGCAAGGCTTCCCAAAGAGTGGCCAAAAGGACACATGAAGCCAGGCCCATTGAGGTCTACAATGTGAGGCCCATGTGTGTTTTGACTGTCAACAATGGCTGCCAAGTCTTTCAGAATAAAATAATGTGATGCCCTGGCAGAGATTGACAATGCTCTGCGGAAAGCCACCCTGGGCATTGATCTCAGTTTCCAAAGGCAACTCTCATGCGTGGTCTCCTAAAATCCCAACACAATTCATGGCAATACTTCTCTGAGGTCAGTTCCTGAACTCAGTCTGTAAGGGGAATCACACCAGAGTTCAAGCCACGTGGACCTAGTCATCTCTTCCAACCACCACACAAATGACCACAATTAAAACCAAAACACTCCCAAATGGCCCTCATCTTCTTCCACATAGACACTCTTCATAGCCTCTGGCTGGAGGTTTCCATGAGGGGCACAGCCCAAGACAGTTTTCCAAATAAACTCCCTTGCCCCTCATTTGCCTAAAGTCAGGGTGGCCTGGACTCCCTTCCTGTGAACCAATAGTGATCAAATAGTCCTGCTCTTAATACTGCTCTGCTTCTCTAATTTGAGGCCTACTGACTGTCTGGTATAGATTCTTTATGTGAATTGGTGTCATGAGAAAACCCAAGCCCTTATGTGCTAGCCTCTGTAGGGCTTTGAAGAACTGATTTGACACAAAGGATCCCTATTCTCACTTGATGGACGTCAAGAAGCTTACAGAGGAAGGCGAGAGACTTCGTCCACAATGACTGCTCTTTTGGCCATTTTCATTTTGCATGCAAACTGGGAAACTTTCTTTAGATCCATCAGGTGCTGAGAATCTAAGCCACTGCCTCACATAGGGCAAAGAGACTTATTCAGCCACATCTCTTTCCAAAGCAATTAAGCAAAGAGCCACAGGTGATGCCCATTCATTTCCATTTGAAAACTCTTTTCTTCTGGCTTCACAAAAAGGTGGCCTGGGGCAAAGATCTTCCTGACATTCAGGAGAACAGAACAATAGGTAAGCAAAAGGCCCAATGCAGTGTTTTTCCACTGAGACTTTAATGGTCACACTGATATGTGAGTTTTCTGAGATGCTTCTATTCTCCTCAGCTATCCAGTACATGGCCATGTAACAGATCTTGAATGTGGTACATATCTTGGAAACCAAACCATGAGGCTATTCTGGAGAGTGGCCAGTATTCAGGAAGAAAAAAAGAACTTAGGAAGATAGTAGGTGTTGCCCATCCATAAGGCAAGCCTCTCTCCATTCTTTAATTGTGCAGGATGAATGCTGGCAAGCTTTCTACTAGACAGGACACAACCATTGATGCATTCGCTTTTCAAATGTCTACAACCACAGATACAGTGGAATGCACAGACATAGAAACACTCACGTTGTCAAACGACTTTCTAGAAACATTCCAGTCCAAACAAACAAACAGTCTTTCCTACCTATTCTCAGAAAAGAGACAAAACCACAAACTCACACCAACACCCACAATGGCACCTCCTTCCCCCAAGTATGTTGGTGAATATCTTGAGTGTCCTCTGACTGGTGGTCCATACTATGTTCCCCAAAAATGGCCTGTTCTGTCTCAGATCTGGTCTTCTTCACCAACTCTGTGAAGTTGTCAGGAGCCATGGTTGAGCCACTACCTGCTTTCTCAGAAAAGGCTCCTCTTCAGAGGTCTCCTGGCATTTGGCCATTCTCACTTCAGTAGGTACCAACAAAGACTGACTCTGTCCTTGGTAAATCCAAACATTTGAGACCACTGGGACTGGGACTGGGACTGATTCTGGGTGCCTGGCTTCCTGGATCCCAAGTTCAGAGTGTTCCATCACCAAGGAAGTGTGTACTGATATTTGCTTCTAAGGGTCCCAGTAGATGGAGACTGCCCATACTTCCTGTGACAGTTTCACAAGTTAGAATGGTATATCAACAATAGGCACCCGGGAACAGCTCTTCTCACAGGACTGGTTTTGTCCATCTTCTCTACATTAAGAAGAGAAAGGCTGATTCAGACACATCTCTTCATCCTGACCCGGTTGTTTAACATTGAAAATGACTTTTGCTCTCTCAGGTCCTTCATAGCTGCCTTCTTCTTCTCCACGTATCATTTCTGCATGGACCCTTGAGGTTCTCTTCAGATGGAAGATACCCTACAATCGAGTATTGAAAGATCAACTCTTTCCCTGCTCTTCTGTAAAGTTAGATTGAGCGAACAGTGTATGGTTAGGGTTAACAACATGTTCGATTGGGTTTGGAATAATTCTGCAGGATGAATAATGGTTATGGGAACATGCGATATTTACAAAATATACAGTTGAAATATAAATATGAAAACAGAAATCTAGGTAAGATTTGATGCCCAGAAGGGCATTGTGCCCTTGATTGGGATACTTAGCTTTGAATTAATTTCTGCACAGATGTCTCAGATAAATCAATATACAATGGTATAGGACATTGTACCTTGGATGATTGAATGTCGAAGAGAACATGCAGTCAAAAAGGGATAGTTGGTAGGATTAGAAAGATAGTCGGTAGTTTTAGAAAGATGAGTGAGTATAGGATTTGGACAAAATGGTCTTTAGCAATAGGGTTTCATGTAGAGAGTGAATGTAAATATCAGCACATGTTAAGAGGCAGTCACAATGATGAACTGGGGAAAATATATATCAATAGAGACATTAGGAAATCAGGCAAAGTATAAGGTGAGTAATAGGATTAGACATTTTCAACAGGTTTGAGGTTGAATATATAATCTTAGAAAGAAACAAATATGTAGTCACCAATTGGATCGACATTTGAGAGCAATAGGCAACCTGAACATGGATGATTTTAGTAATCCATGTTCAATTTCCATTTAGGCTTTAGTACAATCATAAGTGTGACATTTGCTTTTTGTTTCCAGAATATTACTGTGATAAAATGTATATGTAGATCAGGTGACATGAGTATTTCTTTCACCATTTCTAGGAACAGTATTTTGAAGACGTGTAAATTAGTATTTAGAATACAAATAGGTGTACACTGTGTCTATGAATATAGAAATAATGCATGAATAGACCATAATGTAAATAAATAATATAACTGGTTCCAACTTAAATAATGGTTCGAGTTGATATCTGAAAATATACAGGAAACCTTATATTGATATATATCCATTCATTCAAACCAGTTATACATCTAATGGTAATATTAGGGTTATGGTTTATCATGAAGAATGTGTGAGTTTTGCTTCAAAGGTAATTGTGGAAATCGAAAATAATGTGTTTGGAAAGAAGTCTCATGAAAAACCAGTCATGTAACCTGGAGGAATACAAGTGTTCTGAAGCAGGAAGTGATTGAAAGTGAAACAAAAGCCTTTAAATTTGTGAACTTGTGGATGAAATATATATCTTATGATGTGCATAAACTGAGTAAATAGTAATGTACAAGTGTTGAAAAAAAATGAACGTCAAAATACACATCATGTCCCATAGGAATCTACTTGCATTTATATTAACCTGCGTCAATTAGTGTAAAAATATTAGGATATGTATGCACAATTCACTGAACTTAGTTTTCAGTACTAGGAAACAAATACGTATTTCAGGAGGATGAATATGTCTTAGAATAATCTTATGAAAAGTTGATTATAAATACGCACTTAAATATTAATGAATTTAGGGAGTACATAATAAGATACATTTATTTCATATTTTGAAAACTCTGGGGAAAAAAATATGTATATATATATATAAATATATAAATAAATAAATATATATATATATATATATATATATATATATATATATATATATATATATATACAGACATTAAAATACACACACAGAAATTAAAAAGTATTAATATACAAGCCAAATGAAATTCACCATGAAATATAAATCATCCACAGATCTAAAAATATTCATTTTACTGAACATGAATTTATGTATAATGTTGTTCAGCTAGGATACTCACGCATAAGTTGAATTTTCAGTTCCAACAGTGTTTAACAGGAGTGAACTCTTCTTACAATTTGTATCTGCCAAGTCAGCCACCTCACAAGAATGTACGTGTGGTACCAGGTAGGATTCTATATGTGCATGTAAAAATATATGTGCTGATTAGGCTACAGAGAAATGGAGACATGAATTCACATATTTGTTAACTTTAAAAACACATGGAGAAGTGTTTCAACAAAAAATTCACTAGATTTAAAACTCCTACCATATATAATGCAAAAGGAACGTCCAAATGTACACCTGGCATCCTCTGAACTGCTTGTATTTCAATTTGGTTTGGTCTATTTTTATCCATCATATTAGGATTTGTAGTCAGAGTCTAGTAGGGAGTGGGTTACTATGAGGGATTAAGTATTTTGAATGAATAATTGGAAAATGAATCCAATGTGTATGCAAATATGTGCTACAAAAAAATCTTCCCACTCTCATCCAGAACAATGCCTTGACATTACCTTCGCCCCAAGTAAGATACAATTAGAGGAGAAGAGTTAGAAAATCTATGAATACATATCTGGAATGGAAAATGCTCGGGAGTTCACAACACTGGAGGTGGTAGAGGAGTTTCCAAAAGTAATGGAGACTGTAAACACTCCACAAACATGGAAGTGTGCAGGCCTCAAGACATCTGGGAAACTGTCTTTGAGATTGTACACTTGAAATATATGTTGTTTTCAGGAGCTTTAGCTTCCTTTGTAGTGAGATCATCAAAGCTGTGTATGCATCTATGTTACATGGAGGACATGGTTTCTTATTTTCCAATGAACATGAGGCAGCAGTGCTGAATTCTCTCTTTGTGGGTAAGCTGTGGCCACTGGGGTCTAAGAATCTTTCCGTGTAGACTGTGAAGCCATTTGGTCATTCTCCAATTTTGTTGTGTTTCTTGTTGCTGCACTGGGAGTTTGGTATTTGCTTCACAAAATACAAGGAGTTCAACTGGAACACAGTGCTGGAGGGAGTTCTGTCACGTGTGGTGGGTAAGGGTCTGATGGAGAATGCACCAATCAGGCTTCTATGCCACATTGCTTGCCCCCTTGACCATAGCAACTTGATTCTGAACATTGCCCTGAAAACTCTCCATCTAACAAGATGGCTTAATATACAAAATCTGCTGGCTGCACCATGTCAATCACAAGCATTTGGAAGCCGAAGTAAGATCCACATGACCCCACCACAGATGTTTTATCACACAACTGCACACCACAGCTCTGGGCCCACTACTCAGCAGGCTCCACCATACTGGCAGCTCTGTTCTACACCATTTTCATGAAACCCAGTCAAGGAAGGCACTGTCTGGTACACTCTTGATCAGCAACAGGACATCCAAAGGTTCTCCAGTGCCACCTGGTCATGGAAATTTCAAAAATTTCATGGTATTTATCTAGAAATTTTTCAAGGATGAAGTTGGAGAAACTGTGGGTTTCAATTCATTCAGGAACCATTAAATTTTTAGGAAGCATATTTCAAGGAAACCTCTGGAGAATTCTCAGAGGCAAGGCTTCCCAAAGTGTGGCCAAAAGGCCACATGAAGCCAGGCCCATTGAGGTCTACAATGTGAGGTCCATGTTTGTTTTGACTGTCAACAATGGCTGCCAAGTCTTTCATAATAAAATCATGTGATGTCCTGGCTGAGATTGACAGTGCTTGGTGAATAGCCACCCCAGGCTTAGATCTCAGTTTCCAATGGCGACTCTCATGCATGGCCGCCTAAAATCCCAACACAATTAATAGCAATACTTCTCTGAGGTCAGTTCCAGAACTCAGTCTTTAAGGGGCATCACACCAGAATTCCAGCCCAGGTGGACCCAGGATTCTCTTCCAACCACCAACAAATGACCACAATTAAAACCAAAACACTCCCACATGGCCCTCATCTTCTTCAACATAGACACTCTGAATAACCTCTGGCTAGAGGTTTCCATGACGGGCGCAGCCCAAGACCGTGTCCAAAATAAGCTCCCTTGCCCCTCATTTGCCTAAAGTCAGGGTGGCCTGGACACCCTTCCTGTGAACCAAGAGTGATCAAATAGCCCTTCTTTAATACTGCTCTGCTTCTCCAGTTTGAGGCCAACTGACTGTCTGGTAGAGATTCTTTATGTGAATTGGTGTCCTGAGAAAACCCAAGCACCTATTGGCTAGCCTCTGCCGAGTTTGAAGAACTGGTTTGACCCAACGGATCCCTATTCTCACTTGATGGAGGTCAGGAAGCTTACAGAGGAAGGCGAGAGACTTCATCCACAATGACTGCTCTTTTGGCCATTTTGGTTTTGGATGCACACTTGGAAACTTTCTTTAGATCCATCAGGTGCTGAGAATCTAAGCCACTGCCTCACACAGGGCAAAGAGGCTGATTCAGCCACATCCATTTCCAAAGCAATTAAGCAAAGAGCCACAGGTGACGCCCATCCTTTTCCATTTGAAAATTGATTTCTTCAGGTTTCACACAGGGGTGGCCTGAGGCAAACACCTTCCTGACATTCAGGACAACAGAACAAAAGTCCAAAGTAGTGTTTCTCCACTGAGACTTTAGTGGTTGCACTGATATCTGAGTTTTCTGAGATGCTCTCATTCCCTTCAGCTATCCAGTACATGATCATGTCACAGAGCTTGGAGGTGGTACATATCTTGGAAATAATACCATGAGGCTATTCTGGAGAGTGGCCAGTATTCAGGAAGAAAAGAGGAACTTAGGAAGATAATAGGTGTTGCCCATCCATAAGGCAAGCAGCTCTTGATTCTTTAATTTGGCAAGATGAATGCTGGGAAGCTTTCTACTAGACAGGACACAACCATTGATGCATTCGCTTTTCAAATGTCTACAAAAACAGATTCAGTGGGATACACAGACATAGAAACACTCACATTGTCAAACGACTTTCTAGAAACATTCCAGTCCAAACAAACAAACCGCCTTTCCTACCTATTCTCAGAACATGAGACAAAACCACAAACTCACACCGACACCCACAATGGAACCTCCTTCCCCCAAGTATGTCTGTGAGTATCCTGAGTTTCCTCTGATTTTTGGGCCATACTATGTTCCACCAAAATGGCCTGTCCTATCTCAGAACTGGTCTTCTTTGCCAACTCTGTGAAGTTGTCAGGAGCCATGGTTGAGCCACTATCTGCTTTCTCAGAAAAGGCCCCTCTTCAGAGCTCTCCTGGCATTTGGCCATTCTCACTTCAGTAGGTACTAAAAAAGACTGACTCTGTCCTTGGTAAATCCAAACATGTGAGACCACTGGAACTGGGACTGGGACTGGCTCTGGGTGCCTGGCTTCCTGGATCCCGAGTTCAGAGAGTTCCATCACCAAGGAAGTGTGATAGGTCACTTCCTTCACGAACTGAATGAGGTCACTGCGTTGGCAACCACTTTGTCCTAACAGTTGCTTCCAAGGGTTCCATGAGATGGAGGCTGCCCATACTTCCTGTGACACTTTCACAAGATAGAATGGTATATCAACCATAGGCACCCGGGAACAGCTCTCCACACAGGCCTGGTTTGGTCGATTTAATCTACATTAAGAAGAGAGAGGCTTTTAGACACATCCCTTCATTTTGACCAGGTTGTTTTACATGGAAGTTGACTTTTGCTCTCTCAGGTCTTTCATAGGTGTCTCCATCTTCTTCAGGGATCATTTCTGCATGGAACTTTGAGGTTCTCAGCAGGTGGAAGATCCCCTATATTCCTGTATTGTAAGACCAACAATATCCTTGTTCTTCTGTTAAGTTAGATTGAGGAAATATTGCATGTTTAAGGGTAATAACAGGTTCGATTTGGTTTAGGAATCATTCTGTGGGATGAATTAAGGTATTGGGAACCTGCGATATTTACAAGAATATACTGGTGAAATATAAGTATGAAAACAGAAATCTAGGTAATATTTGAAGTCCAGAAGGGCATTGGGTGGCCTGAACACCCTTCCTTTGATTCAGGAGTGATCAAATAGTCCTGCCACTAATACTGCACTGCTTTTCTAATTTGAGGCTTACTGACTGTCAGGTATAGATTCTTTATATGATTTGGAGACATGAGAAAACCCAAGCACCTATTGTCTCATGCCACAGCAAATGGTTTATCGGGGTCCAGCATGCTGGGGCTCAAAGCTCACTTCAGAGGAGCAAAGAACAAAGAGCCCCGAGAACAACTTGAGAAGATATTATATACAATCTTTAGAGAGTGCAGGGACTTTATATACATCATAGCCTCCTTTAGCAAATCAACATATGTGGTAAGCCATTGTTGTAGATTGTGGCTGCCATTAGAAGATGGCGCCGGCTTCCACTGTGGCCTGTAGTAAACAACTCCTTTTATGGAGAGATGGCACACTATCCCTTGCTACCCTATGAGAAAGATCCACGTGGCTTCTTAAGATTGGTATGTGGGAGGCTTTATTATACTGTGGTTGGGCGCTCGGGAGGAGGGGGGTCACTAGAAGATACTTTAATCAAGGCCTGAATAAACTGCTGAAAGAAGATTTCTGAGTTGCGTCTTCCCTGCGGGCAAGGGGTCGCGACAAGTGGTGCCGAGACCCGGGAACCAGAACTTTCAGTAGTCAGGTGTGGTGCACCGGTTAGTCCCAGAAAAGTGGGATCCACGATCAAAGCGGGGATTAGTCCCAGGTAAGTGGGATCCGCGATCAAAGCGGGGCAGCTCCTCTGTAAAGCACGAGAGAGCGTTACATTTTATTGCAGCTGCACTGTGTACTTTCACTTTTGTTTTTTGTGTGTCTTTTGTTGTGTCATGGGTGCCACATCTTCAAGTCCGCTTCTCCTGGTCCTACATGGCCTGTTACGTTCCAAGGGACTAGAAGTGAAACGTAGTACTTTACAGAGATTTTTACAGAAGACAGATATTGCTGCACCGTGGTTTGCATTTTCGGGCAGCCTTACTATACCTAGCTGGGACAAATTAGGGAAAGATCTAGATTTCGCTCGTGAACAAGGTACCTTAGAGGGTGGTGTTATACCACTTTGTAAGTTAGTTAGAGGATGTATAGTAGATAGTAAATGCCAGGAAGCTGTGCGTGAGGGTCAAGCTGTTCTTGAGCAACTACATGAGGAAAAGTCTGAAGGATCACATAGTGAAGTGGCAGAGAGCATTGGGAGTAAGAGTAGTGAGAAGGCAAAAGAGCCTGAAACTAAAAATAGGAGAAGGCTCTACCCAGACTTGGCTGAATTAAAAACGCCTGCGAACACAAGCGGCTCAGAGAGTTCTGAGGACCTTGATATATTCCTACAACAACTACGCAAGATAAAAATGAAGAAAAAGAAACAAGGGTTACAGGGCACGCAGGCCTACTGTAAAAAGGGGACGGGATCCAATATTGGTGAACAACACTCTGAGGAGGAGGAGGTAGAATATCTCGAAAAAGATATGGTGCCGGTTGCCCCACCCCCGTATGTGGGGGGGAGCCAAAATTCCGGGAGATCTTATCATGCGCAAGTTTGGAGGACAGTTAATACAGATATGGGACTTGCATACCCTGTATTTCAGGACAATAACAGGGGAAGATATCATGAGGCTTTAGACTTTAAGATAATTTAAACCTTGGCGGAATCTGTCTGCACTTATGGCGTGGATGCCGCTTTCACCCTTACTCAGGTGGAGGGACTTGCTAGATTTTGTATGACTCCTTCAGATTGGGCTCATCTAGTCTGCGCTTGTGTCTCCCCAGGGAAATTTTGGATTGGAGAGCATTTATGCTAGAGGGTGCAGTAGAGCAAGCTGCTCAAAATCATTGCAGCGAGACGCCCTGCCTAGGATAAGGATATGCTTTTGGGACAAGGCAAGTTTGCTAATCAACAAACAGGATACCCCCCCGAACATTCACGCCTTGTCAAGATCACTCTTGGGAGAAACATCAGGTCTCTAAGTGTTTCTCTCTTTCCCCCTCTCATAAAAGATACTTATATAATTCTTCCAACTGTAATTCCTCTATAGGAACAGGTTGGTCTTGGTTTCAATGGTTAATTTCCAATGAAAAGGGAGCCACAGCTGATATCTCCACTTTGGCTCAATTACGAGGAGTCAAAAGCTGGTTGTTTAATGTTTCTGGTAGTATCCAAGACTCGGATCGAGGTAGGAGACTTGGAAATATTTCACATAACTCACAATTAAGTAATGCTACATTATCCTCTGCAGCAGTCTGTCTCCAATCTCCGTTCCTGTTTCTTTTGGCTAATGATACATCACAGGGGATGCTTAATTGTTCCAATGTTACCTGTTATTTAACTGAGTGTTGGAATGGCTCTTGGACTGTGGCAGTGATTATGAAAATTCCAACCTTTGTCCCGATCCCAATTACTGTGGATCCGGAATCTTTTCCTATTGTTGAACTGATTAGAGCCCGTAAAGATTTTGGTATTATGGCAGTTATAGTGACAGCTGTGGTGGTATCTGCTGCTGCAGCAGTTACAGCTGGAGTAGCCATGGCCAGCCAAGTACAAACTGCTGCCACTCTTAATGAGGTTATTCAACAAACATCCACCATACGTAAATCTCAAAGTAGAATTAATCAACACATTTTATCTGGGATTCTGGCTGCTAATCAAAGGATAAATCTGCTTCAAGATCAAGTTGAGAAATTGTCTGATCTAGTATATTTAGGTTGTGTTGATCAACGTGCACATTTATGTATAACCTCTGTCAGATTTAATGATTCCAGGAATGCCTCCCACATCATCGGGAAATATTTATCCGGAACCTGGTCCATGGAAGCAGAAAACTTACTACAATATCAACTAACTCAAATTGCTGTTTTGAATAGTACCCGTGTCGAACCAGTGACTTTGGGTCAATTCACCAGTTGGCTATCTTCTGCCTTTTCCTTCTTTAAGGAGTGGGTGGGAGTGGGCATTTTGGGGGCAATGTGTTGCTTCGGTATTATACTTTGTTTGTGGCTTCTCTGTCGGCTTAAAACTCGCCATACACAGGAGAAGGCTATGATTGTATAGGCTCTTGCGGCCTTGGAAAATGGCATGTCTCCGCAAATCTGGCTTGCGCATCTTAAACAGTGATTTTCTGGGCATGGCCATTGCACACCAAGTTAATTTCACAGTGCACTGGGATTGGCATGTCCTCTTTCTTATTCTCCCCCAGTACTGAATAGCCCTTGCACTCTGCAGGTCTTGTTACCATTGAACGCAGATGGGTTTTAGGACTGGTCTTTCTTCTCGGCTACAGACTCTTTACTTTCCTCTGGACCTTAGGGATTGTGTTGCCAACTAAAAATTTGTTATTGTTACCAGGCTACCTGTGTTGCCCTACTTCTCGCCGTTGTCAAGATGCAGGATGCGAGGCAAAGCACTGCACTTGAGTGATCCCTCAACGGACCTCAAGGAAAGCATGTCCTATTGCATGCGGGTTTGACGTCCACGCCCCCGCCCTACGAAAAAAGGCGTCGGCTGATATGGGGTCAGGTCTGGGGAAGGCACCTCCTTAGGACTGAACCATACATTGCAGCCGCTTCTGCACAGTGGGATAGGACCTCTACTTTCGCCTGCATTGTTTTATAAAATAGAAGGGGGAACTGTGGTAAGCCATTGTTGTAGATTGTGGCCGCCATTAGAAGATGGCGCCGGCTTCCACTGTGGCCTGTAGTAAGCAACTCCTTTTATGGAGAGTTGGCACGCTATCCCTTGCTACCCTATGAGAAAGATCCACGTGGCGGCTTCAGATTGGTACGTGGGAGGCTTTATTAGACTGTGCTTGGGCGCTCGGGAGGAGGGGGGTCAGTAGAAGATACTTTAATCAAGGCCTGAATAAACTGCTGAAAGAAGATTTCTGAGTTGCCTCTTCCTTGCGGGCAAGGGGTCGCGACAATCATATACTGTGGGAAAATCAAATAACAACTGTAAAACATGATTAGCACATTCATGTGCGGGAACAGTTCGGGCAGGGGGTGATTGGTCAGCCCTGAGAAGGGGTATACATTTAAACTGATTGGTTGAAGCCCTGAGATGTATACGTGCTGACATGCACGGTTTCTGGGAAGGGGTTGTTAAGTAACTAGGTGGTCAGGGAAGATTTCAACACATCTAACGGGCAGTTCCGGGAATTGTCTTCACTGACACAGGAATTTCAGGTTCTGAGCACAGCTTGTAAACTTTACAAAACCTGTTTCTTTACGTTTCAATTTCAATTTCATTAATTCTTTCATTTCTCACTCCTTTTTCTGCCTACTTTTAATCTTAAAAGTAATGAATCATAATTATTGTGGGGTCTCACATTCTATTTCTGCCAGTGAAGTGTATTTCTGTCTGATTACCATGAGTTTTACCTGCCCAATATGAGCCTGGAGAAAGAAAACTATGTAGTTAAGCAAACGAGGTCCCACAGTTATCAACACCATAAGCATGATCAGGGGTCCAGCTAAGGCTGATAGGAGTGTAGTTAACCAGGGGGACTGGGTATATCATGACTCAAACCACACTTGTTGAATCTCCCTTTCTCTCTGGTGCTCTACAAGGAATTTTCTCAATTTACTCATGGATTATTTTACAACTCCAGTATGGTCAGCATAAAAACAGCAATTTTCTCTCAGTACAGCACAGAGGCCCCCCTCACTCAGGAAATGGAGGTCTAATCCTCGACTGTTCTGTAAAACAACTTTAGAGAGAGAGGTTAAGGATTCCTGCAAAAGTGTGATGGAGGTCTCTAACGTCTTCAAGTCTTGATATATTGCTGTTTCTAATCAGGCCATTTGTGGTGACCCATGGATCATATCAGCTGTTCCTGTACCCACTCCTGCAGCAGCTCCTAGCCCCAATAGGATGGCTAGAGTAAGGGACACTGGCTCCCGGCAAAATCGGGTTGGTTGTCCCCCTAGTAGACCTTCAAAGGATTCTGCATCATGATAGAGCACGGTGGGGAGTATCTGCACCATTATACAATAATGTACAGAGCTGTCAAATACCTGGGCTGAAATGCAAGGAGTTCTGACTTTGTGGAGTTCAGTACCATAAAGTTTCCTTTAATTAGTTCCCAGGGGGAGGAGTCAGCTGTACTCTGGCCTGGGGAAGTAGGCAAAGATGGAAACTGCGAAGTATGATATGGTAGAGGGGTTTTGGTAGATCTAGGCATGGGAGGTTGAGGAGGCTTAATTCCTGACTTGAGGGGACTGGGCCCTATTGCTGTGGGATTTTCTTCCTTTTTAAGCCGGATGGTGAACCAGAGACCAAAGTCATAACCAGGGCCATTAATATAGAATCGCATTCCCCAAGTATTTCCCATAGGCCATGTTGTTCTGACGTAGCCCCTTCCTTTGGAAGTGAAAGTTATATTGAGGGGGTAACATAGACTATTTTTTCCACAGCAAGTTTTTGACACCACTTGGATAGCGGCACATTTATTGGGATCAATCCAGATGTCATTTCATCCTACCCAAATCATACTGTCTGGGGAGTTTGCGTTTCACAATGTAGGTCCCGTGTGTTCACAACCCCAAGATCTACAATAAAAGTCACTGGGTCCTCCACAGGTTTGGGCCTGTTTGTGACTTCAGAAATCAGCTGGGCACACTTAATACACAAGACTGGCTAGTTTACACCTGAGCTGGGGGAGATGACATCAATAATTCATGGGGTAAGTTGGTCTATGTTGCCCTGGTTGGGTTTGAGTGGCATCTGTGTGGGGTCCACTATGTCAGGGAGATCCCAGTCAGAGAGGCCTATGGCAAGCTGACAAATATCCGGGTGGAGAGATGGCCACCAAGTCCATAAGGGGGCTGTATGTGAAATAGACCACACTACTTGCCCAGTAGGATTTATAAAACTTGCCATTGTTGCTGAACAGGCTGATGGGGATTAGGACTGCTGGTGGTCAGGGGAAGAATCCATAGCCCTACCCACACCACGGACATGCATCTTGAGAGGGTTACCAGTCTGTTCCAGTTTCCAGCCAGAGTCTGGAGAGGGCGCAGGATTGAGATGGGAGGTATGGATCCAGGAAGTGATCCCATCCACTTTCACCACGGTAGGTGTTATAAGCAGCACCTGGTATGGTCCTTTCCAGCAGGGTTCCAGGGATGACACCTGACACTGTCTCATGTAGACGAAGTCTCCCACTTGATATCAATGTGGAGTTCCCTCGTCTCCAGGATGATAAGCAGTGGCCAACTGTTTTCACAGGTATCGCTGGGTGCTGGGTTTGTTCAAGGGCTTTAAGTCTGTCTAGCAAGGGGGTGTTGAAGGAATCATTAATCTCAGAGTTGGGGTTAGGTCCCTTAATGGAGGAGGGGCACCGTAGAGAATTTCATAAGGGGTGAGGTTACACAAAGAGGCGGAGGGGTATTTCTTGCACGAAAAAGTGCATGAGGTAGGAGCATAGTCCAATTTTTTATGCCGGTCTCCAAGATTATTTTCGTTAAGTCTCTTTGATGGTTCTATTCATCGTTTCTCTATGTCCTGAGCTCTGGGGTCTATAAGCACAATATAACTTCCAATTAATCCCCAGGGTCCTGGAAAATCCCTGACTTACCTTGGCCATGGATGCCGGTCCGTTATCAGACCCTATTACCTTAGGCAGACCGAACCTTGGAAAACTGTCTTCTAGGATCTTTTTGACCACCATCTGAGCTGTTTCTTTCTTCATGGGGAAGGCTTCGACCCATCCTGAAAAAGTATCTACAAAGACTAGGAGATATTTAAGTCCGTACCTTGCTGGCTTAATTTGAGTAAAGTCCACTTCCCAGAATTGTCCTGGTCTGGTTCCTCGTATGCGCATCCCTGCAGGACTCTTGGATGGGAAAGTATTAACTAATTGGAAGACTTGAAAAGCTCTAGTCACCAGCTCAGCTATTTTTTTCCTCTGTGAGTCAGTCAATAATAAGTCCTTTATTCGGTCCTTTAAGAGTGCTTATAACTTCTTTGAGCCTAAGTGGTTGAGCTGGTGTACATCTTTGACATAAAGGTGGGCTTTTTGAAATTGTAAACTTGGCTCTGTAGGGTCCCAGAGTTCTGTATCTGTCTCCTCAGATGATAAGTTGCCTGAATGTTCCGCGGCGGCCAAGTCTCCTGATTTTTGTTCCCCCCGGTGTGAAAAAAGTTAACAGAGTCACTCCGTTTAGGGCTGCCAATTAAGCTTCCTCATCTGCCCTTCTGTTTCCAACTGCCACGGGATTGTTTCTCTTCTGGTGCCCTGGACAGTGCACTATAGCTAGTTCCTTATGGCCCTGCACTGCTGAGCGAAGGTGGAGGATCTCATCTTTATTCTTTATTTCTTTCCCGCAGAGGTTAATAGCCCCCATTGTTGGTAAATAGTCCTGTGCATATGAACAGTGGCAAATGCATAGTGACTAACAGTTTATATGGTGGCCCTTTTGCCTGTTGCTAGTTCCAATGCTTTCATAAGGGCAATCAGTTCTGCTTTTTGGACTGATGTCCCTTCTGGGAGACCCGAGTATCAGATGAAATTAGTTTTGCTAACTGCTGCTGCTCCAGCCCGCTGCTTACCATCTTGGAGGAAGCTGCTGCCATCCGTAAACCATACGACTTCAGGGCGAGGCAGTGGCTGATCCTTCAAGTCTTGTTGTATACTGGTTTCCTTGCCAGTATGTGTTGACACTCATGAGTGACGGGTCCTGATGATTCTTCTGGCAGCAGTGTAGGTGGGTTGAGTGGAGCAGGGGGTCCCAGCGTTATTCTGTCTTTGTCAAGCAAGAGGCTCTGGTAGTGGTTTATTCTGGAGTTTGATATCCACCTCTCTGGAGGCTAACAGATCATGCTCTCCAGGGCATGGGGGGATATAATGGTTAGCTTCTGTCCCAACGTTAATTAATGAGCATCTTTTATTAGAAGGGCTGCCGCTGCTATAGCACTTAAGCAATGGGGCCACCCACTAGCCACTGGGTCCAGTTTTTTGGATAAATACGCTACCGGCTTTTTCCAAGGTCCAAAGGACTGAGTGAGCACTCCCTGTGCTATTCCTTTCTTTTCCTCGATGTAGAGAGTGAAGGGTTTTCTACATCTGGGAGTGCTAAGGCCGGAGCAGATAGCAGCATCTTTTTTTGACATTATCAATAGCTTGTTGGTGCTCAGGGGTCCATTGGAAGTGGGCATCCCCCTTTATCAGCGGGTATAAAGGGGCAGCCAAAGATGTTAACCCAGGAGTCCATAACCTGCAAAAGCTGGCAGTCCCAAGAAACTCTCTGAGTTTTCTCTTATTAGATTGGGGCAGTATCTGCACAACAGTTTTTTTCCTGGGCTCAGGGAGCCATCGTTTGCCACCCCTGAGAGAATAACCCAGGAAGATTACTTCTTGCTGACAAATTTGGACCTTTTGGCAGAAGCCTTATATCCAAGCCGAGCAAGCTCGAATAATAGTGCTTGGGTCCCAGACTCATAGGTCTCCTTGGTGTCGGCTGCCAGTAGAAGATCATCCACTATTGGAGTAGGGTGACTTCAGGGTGTGCAGTTTTGAAGTCATTTATGTCTCTGTGGAGGGCTTCATCAAAGAGAGTGGGGGATTTTTTGAACCCCTGTGGGAGTCTAGTCCAGGTTAGTTGGCCAGATGTTCCAGGTTCTGGGTCTATCCACTCTAAAGCTAACAGCAACTGACAGTACTTATGTAGAGGCGAGCAGAAGTAAGCATCTTTTAAGTCCAGCACAGTGTACCATTTCCTCTACGGATTCAGAGTGCTAAGCAAATTATATGGATTGGGTACTGTTGGGTGAATGTCCTGCACTCTGTTGTTGATCTCTCTTAGGTCTTGAACAGGACGGTAGTCCCCAGTTCCTGGCTTTCTTACTGGTACCGGGGGGTGTTCCAGTCTGATTGACAGGGCCTTAGGACCCCAAGAGCCAGGTATTTATGAATATGGGGCCTTATCCCATCCTTAGCTTCTTTGCTTAGTGGATATTGTTTAACACTAATTGGAGACGAAGAGGCTTTTAATTCTACTGCTATTGGAGGTTGTTGATGGCTAGACCTAACCCAGCAGTTTCTGCCCAGGCATTAGGATAATCTTTTATCCATTTATGGGGTAGTTTGCCTGTTTGATTAGTCCTATGGGGCGCAAAGAGTTGATGTTCATCTTCTACGGACATAGTCAAAGATGTGACTATGGGAGTTTATACTGAACGCTATAGAACCTCCACTTGGGGACCATTAGGTTTAAAGGTTATTCTAGTCCGGAGTTTGGTAAGCAGATTCCTGCCCATCAATGGGGCCGGGCATTCTGGAATTACTAGGAAACAGTGGTGGACTTTTCCCTTTCCGAGGTCCATGTTCATCTTAGTTGTCCAAGCCCGATATCTACTGCCATTAGCCCCTTGAACTAGGGACCATTTAATTGATAGGGGGGCCAGTGAAGTCTTAAGGGCTGAGTATACTGCTCCTGTAATCACTTCAAAGTTCACTGTGTTCCCCTCAACTTCAAATGTTACTATGAGCTGGGGAAGGGGATCTGAGCCCCGAATTTTCTAGTCCTCTTCTAGAGTCAGCACGGCGGGCTGGCGTGGCTGCTTCTTTTGGGGGCACTCTTTGGCCCAGTGTTCTTTTTTATTACAGTGGGCACATTGATTTGAGGCCAGGGGCAGCCTTTGGCGTGGGCCCAGGTAACCCTTTATGTATCCCTGCTTTTTAACTTCTGGCCTATTTGCTGCTGTGACCCGAACCTTAGGCAATGCTTTACTCTGCCATTTGCTTCTTTCCTCCTTCTTTTGTTCCCTTTCCTTCTCTCTCTCCTCTATTCCCTTTCCTCCTCAGTTTCTCTCTTATAATATGCTTTCTCAGCTTCTCTGACTAAATCTCTTAAGGTCATATCTTATAATCCATCTAGACATTGTAACTTTCTCTTAATATCTAGGGCAGTCTGCTCGATAAAGGCCATTGCAACAGATGCCTTTTGGTCTTCTGCCTGAGCATCAAAAGGAGTATATTTCCTATAGGCTTCCATAATTCTCTCCAGAAACATAGAAGGAGACTCATTAGGCCCTTGGATAATCTCTCTTACCTTGGACAAATTAGTCGGCCCTCTGGCGGCCGCTCAGAGACCCACTATTAGAGAACGGTGATAAGTGGACAGATGCTACCTACATTTAAAGGTGTTGGGGTCCCAGTTGGGTCGGTTCATGGGCCCGTAGGGATGGAGAGGGAGCATCACAGGGGCTTCCGAGTTTTCTATTATCCATCTCCTGCTGGTTTTTTTAGGTGGCCCAGCTTCCTTCAGGGGAGCAGGGGCTGCTGCTGCTGAGGGGAAGTCCCCTGGAGGGCTTGGGTCTGGCCCAATTGCCTCTAGCGGCGGAGAGGCTGAGTCAGCGGCGGGAGGATCATCTGGAACATGTTGTGGGTTGGGGAGCGAGATTAGAGGATAAGGAGAGAGAGGAGTGTCCAGTCTTGTGACTCAGAATGGAGGGAAGAGGGGGAGGAGCAGAATGTTGGAATGATAGGATCGTGGGGCAAGGGGTATATGGCTGTTGATCTGGGTGGCCACGTGGCCCCTGTAAAAGACAATATCTCTGACTTTTCGGATTAGAGGGAAGTGGAAGGATTCTTCTGGGGGCCATCCGACTCCTAGGATGGGCCATTCTGAAGCACAGAGAGTCTGCCAGGTCCGGCATTTTACTGAAAAAGAAAGATTCTTGGTACTTGAGCGGACATCAGTCCAATGATCAAGGTTAAGGGACAGAGGCATGGAAGTGCTTTGTCCCATAATGTCCCATAATGGGAGTTACTCAAACAGGGACAGTGAATACACAAACATGACACAGACAAAGACAAACAGTAAACGTTTAACATGAGTCCAAGACAAAGATTAGAACTGAGTAACTGGCAAAACATGATGGGTTAGACAATAAAGACAGACAGTAAACTCAACATGAGTTCCTGACAATGAACAAAACTGAGTAGCCAGCAAAACCTGATGGGCTGGAAAACCGAATCGTGAAGCAAAAAATAACCGAGTTGAGGAAACTACTAATCCTCTATTTCCCGAGTCCTCTGGAGTGTCCCCCAGGGACGTGGCCTGTGGCTCTGTGACACATCTGTCAGCCACCGTCGCAGAGAGCTAATGTTCTTCACCGACAGCCATTTTGCCAAGTCCTAACCTGAAACCTAAAACCAGAAAGAGGCACCTTACTTACTCTGAAAGGAGTCCGTTGGGGTCTTTTTTTCGTCACTGCTGGATTTCTCAGCTAGGGCCTCCAGATGAAAAGGTGGGCCGAACGTCGGAGGAAAAGACCACCAAGAGAATTTCTCATGAAACAGCAAAGGGTTTATTGGGGGTCCAGCATGCTGGGGCTCAGAGCTCACTTCAGAGGAGCAAGGAACAAAGAGCCCCGAGAACAACATGAGCAGATTTTATATACATTCTTTAGAGAGGGCAGGGACTTAACATACATCATAGCTTCCTTTAGCAAATCACCGTATACCGTGGGAAAATCAAATAACAACTCTAAAACATGATTTGCACATTCATTGGTGGGAATAGTTCAGGCAGGGTGTTATTGGTTAGCCCTGAGAAGGGGTATACATTTAAAATGATTGGTTGAAGCCCTGAGATGTATATGTGCTGAGCTGCACGGTTTTTGAGAAGAGGTTGTTAAGTAACTAGGTGGTCAGGGAAGATTTCAACACACATCTAAAGGGCAGTTCCAGGAATTGTCTTAACTGCCACAGGAATTTCAGGCTCTGAGTGCAGCCTGGATACTTTACAGAACCTGGTTCTTTACGTTTCAATTTCAATTTCTTTTATTCTTTCAGAACCTTACAAAGGAAGGCGAGAGAGTTCATCAACAATGACTGCATTTTTGGTCATTTTGGTTTTGGAAGCAGACATGGGATCTTTTTTTAGATCCTTATGGTGCTGGTAATCAAAGCCACAGCCTCACACAGGGCCAAGAGGCTGATTAAGACATATCCCATTCCAAAGCAATTACTTCTCTGAGGTCAGTTACAGAACTCAGTCTCTGAGGGGAATCACATCAGAGTTCAAGCCCAGGTGGACCCATTCATCTCTTCCAAACTCCATAAAAATGACCACAATTAAAACCAAAACACTCCCCCAAGGCCCTCATCTTCTTCCATATATACATTCATCATAACCTCTGGCTGGATGTTTCCATGAATGTCACAGCCTAAGAGAGTTTCCAAAATAAGGTCTCTTTCCCTTCATTTGCCTAACCACAGGGTAGCCTGGACACCCTTTCTGTGAACCAGGATTGATCACATAGGTCTGCCGTTAATACTGCTCTGCTTCTCCAATTTGAGGCCTACTGACTGTCAGGTATAGTTTCTTCATGTGATTTGGAGTCATGAGAAAACCCAATCATCTCTGCAGGGCTTGAAAGAACTCATTTGTCCCAAAGGATCCCTATTCTCACTTGATGGAGGTCAGGAACCTAAAAGAGGAAGGTGAGAGACTTCATACACCATGACTGATCTTTTTGCATTTTGGATTTGGATGCACACATTGGATTTTTCTTTAGATCCAACTGGTGCTGAGAATCTAAGCCACTACCTCACACAGGGCAAAGAGGCAGATTCAGACACATCCCTTTACAAAGCATTTAAGCAAAGAGCCACAGGTGATGCCCATTCATTACCATTTGAAAACAGTTTTCTTCAGGATTCACAAAGGGCTGGCCTGAGGCAAAGACCTTCCTGATATTCATGGCAACAGGCAAATAGGTTAGCAAAAGGCCCAAAGCAGGGTTTCTCCACTGAGACTTTCCTGGTCACACTAATATCTGAGTTTTCTGAGATGCTCGCATTCCCTTCAGCTATCCAGTACATGGCCATGTCACAGAGCTTGGAGGTCGTACATATCTTGGACACAAAACTATGAGCCTATTCTGGAGAGTGGCCAGAATTCAGGAAGAAAACAGGATCTTGGGAAGATAGTAGGTGTTGCCCATCAATAATGAAACCTGCAATCCATTCCTAAAATGGGCAGGATGAATGCTGGGAAGCTTTCTACTAGACAGGACACATCCATTGATGAATTTTTATTTCTAATGTTTTCAACCACGGACACAGTGAGATACACAGACATAGAAACACTCACCTTGTCAAACGACTTTCTAGAAACAGTCCACTCCTAACCAAACATACTGACTTTCCTACCTATTCTGAGAACATGAGACAAATCCACAAACTCACACCCACATTCACAAAGGCCCCTCCTTCCCCCAAGTGAGTCTGTGACTTTCCAGAGTGTCCTCTGACTGGTGGACCATACTATGTTCCCCCGAAATGGCCTGTCCTGTCTCAGATCCGGTCTCCTTGTCCAACTCTGTGAAGTTGTCAGGAGCCTGGACTGACCACTACCTGCTTTCTCCGGAAAGGCCCGTCTTCAGAGCTCTACTTGCATTTGGCCATCCTCAAATCATTAGGTATCAAGAAAGACAGACTCTGTCCTTGGTAATTCCAAACAAGTGAGCAAACTGGGACTGGGACTGGGACTGGCTCTGTGTGCCTGGCTTCCTGGATAACAAGTTCAGGGAGTTCCATCACCAAAGATGTGACTTAGGTCAATTCCTTCAGGAAAGGAATGAGGTCACTGCCTTGGCAACCACTTTGTCCTAACAGTGGCTTCCAAGGGTTCCTTGAGATAGTGGCTGCCCCTACTTCCTGTGGCACTTTCACAAGTTAGAATGGTATATAAACCATAGGAACCGAGGAGAAGCTCTCCACACAGGGCTGGTTTGGTCCATCTTCTTTATATTAAGAAGAGAGAGGCTGATTCAGACACATTGTTTCATCCTGACCAGGTTGTTTGCAATGGAAGATGACTTTTGCTCTCTCAGGTCCTTTATATCTGCCTACATCTTCTCCTGGGATCATTTCTGCATCAACCTTTGAGGTTCTCAGCAATTGGAAGATCACCTACATGCCTGTATTGTAAGACCAACTCTGTCACTGCTCTTCTGTAAAGTTAGATTGAGAGAACAGTGTATGGTTAGGGTTAATAACATATTCTATTTGGGTTAGGCATCATTCTGCGGAATGAATAATGGTATTGGGAACCTGCAATATTCACAAGAATATATCGGTGAAATATAAGTATGAAACCAGAAAATCTAGGTACGATTTGAAGCCCTGAAGGGCATTGGGCCCTTTAGTGGGATACTTAGCTTTGAATTATGTTCTGCACTGATGTCTCAGATAAATCGATATGCAATGGCATAGGACCTTGTACCTTGGATGATTGAATGTAGAAGAGAACATCCAGTCAAAAATGAATAGTCCATAGGATTAGAAAGATAGTCCGTAGGTTTAGTAAAAAGGGTGAGTATAGGAATCGGACCAAAAGTTCATTAGCAATATTGTTTCGTTTAGAGAGTGAATGTAAATATTAGCACATGTGAAAAGTCATTCACAATGATGAACTGGAGAAAATATGTAGGAAAAAGATATCAATAGAGACATTAGAAAATCAGGCAAAGTATAAGGTGAATGATAGGATTAGACATTTTCAACATGGTTGAAGTTGAATGTATAATCTTAGGAAGAAACAAATATGTAGACACCAATAGGATTGACATTTCAGAGCATTAGGCAATCTGGACATGGTTGATTTTAGTATTCCATGCTCACTTTGCATTTTGCTTTGGTGAAAGGTTAATACAATAGGTACTTGTCACTTCCTGTTTTTCTGTATGCTTAACAAAACACTGTTGAAATCTTGAGAACTGTTTGCTAATTTTGTTCCCAGAATGTGCTGTCCCCAACTGCCAAACTGCAGAATGTACTCCCTCACCTGATTGCATGCAAACCACCCACTCGCCCTGACCCATCAAAAATTTCCTTCCATGCCCTCTCCAAGAAAAGTATATAAGCTCTCTTAAAGCTGTTCTCAGGGCTCTCTATTCTTTTCATGTGAGCTCTTAGCCCCAGCATGCTGGACCCCCAATAAACCGTTTGCTGTAGCTGAGTGAAAATGGTATACTCTTCTGGAATTAAAAGATGCTTTCTTTTGCTTGACTCTGCATAAAGATAGTCAGTTTCTGTTTGCTTTCGACTGGGTAGACCCAGAAACTGGAACGTCTGGTCAACTAACTTGGACTAAACACCCACAGGGGTTCAAAAATTCCCCCACTCTCTTTGATTCAGCCCTCCACAGAAATCTCAACAACTTCAGAACTACGCACCCCAAAGTCACTCTGCTTCAATATGTGGATGTCCTGCTACTGGCTGCAAACACCAAGTAAAACTGTGAGTCTGGGACCCAAGCACAATTATCTGAAATTGCTGAACTCGGGTATAGAGCTTCGGCCAAAAAGGCCCAAATTTGCCAGCAAGAAGTAATCTTCCTGGTGTATTCCATTAGGGGCGGTAAATGATGGCTCACTGAGCCCAGAAAACAAACTGTTGTGCAGATACCACTGCCATCTAACAGGGGACAACACAGAGAGTTTCTTGGGACTGCTGGCTTTTGCACGTTATGGATACGTGGGTTTGTGTTCTTTGCGGCTCCTTTATACCCTCTGTTAAATGAGGATGCCCAATTCCAATGGACCCTTTAGCACCAGCAAGCTTTTTATAACATTTAAAACACTGACACTGAACTCCTCAACTTCACTGAGCCCAGCCTGCAATTTCAGAAAGCCCTACACTACATTAAAAATGTACATCAACTTACTCACCTTGGTTCAAAGAAACTGCAGGCATTCCTGAAGGATCAGGAACAGAGATTTCGACTAACTCACTCACAGTGAAAGGAAATAACTCACAAAAGCCTGTCGGTTCTGTCAATTGGTTAATGCTTACACTTCCAAGCTTCCTGCAGGAAAGCACCTACGAGGAACCAGACCAGGACAATTCTGGAAAGTGGACATCACTGAAATTAAGCCAGCAAGGTATGGACTTAAATATCTCTTAGTCTTTGTAAATACAATTTCAGGATGAATTGAATCCTTTCTCACAAAAAAAAAAAGAAAAAAAAAAAAAAAAACAACCGCTGAAACGGTGGTCAAGTACATCCTGAAAGATATTTTTCTAAGACACGGCCTGCCTAAGGTAATAGGGTCTGTTAATTGAACGGTGTTCATGGCCCAGGTGAGTCAGAGCTTAGCCAGGACCCTGGGGATTAATTGGAAGTTACATTGTGCATATACACCCCAGAGCTCAGGACAGGAAAAAATAAATAAATAGAACCATTAAAGAGACCTAAACGAAATTAAGCTTAGAGACCGGCATAAAATATTAGAGTATGTTCCTGCCTTATGCACTGTTTCATGCAAGAAATACTTGCTTGACAGACTAAAAGCTCTTGAATGAACTCAGCGATACCTGTGGAAACAGCTGGCCACTGCCGACCACCCTGGGGACGAGGGGACTCCACATGGATATCAAGTAAGAGACTTCGTCTACATAAGACGACATCAGGTGTCATGCCTGGAACAGGGCTGAAAAGGACCATACCAGGTGCTACTTATAACACCTACAGTGGTATATGTAGACGGAATCACTTGCTGGATCCATGCCTCTCATCTCAAGCCTGCGCCCTCTCCAGACTCTGGCTGGATACTGGAAAAGAGTGGTAACCCTTTCAAATGGTGTATTCACCAGGTGGATAAGGCTATAGATTCTCCCCTTGGCCACAAGTAGTCCTAATGCTCATCAGCCCGTACAGCAGCGATGGCTAATCACAAATCCTACTAGACAAGAAGTATGATCTATCTCGCATACAGCCCCCTTAGGGACCTGGTGGCCATCTCTCCACCCAGATATTTGTCAGCTGGTTATAGGTCGTTCCTATTGGGATATCCCTGAAGAAGAGGATCCCACTAAAATTCCGTTAAATGCCTTCTGTACCATAGATAATGGAAACAAACATTATGGATGTAGGGACACACGAGCCAGATGCAGGTTGGCTAGCCTAGATTACTATGTTTTCCCGGCGGACTATCAAAACCACAAACAGCCATGGCTGTGTGGGGCAAAAGCCGACTTCTTCTGTAAGTCATGGGGATGTGAGCATACAGGGGCTGCCTGGTGGAATCCAAACTCCTCATCAAATTCAGTACACAGCATTGACCATATTACCAATTAGACAATCAAAACTGAAGGCCCCCAGATGGGTCTCTAGATCCTCAAATTCTGTGTGACCTTTTTAACTTCTGCAAGTGCTCAAAAGGGTGAAAGGAGATTCCCCTATGGGCAGGCCAATTCCCTCCTTCTCTCACATCCTGAACTATGCTTCTCCAATAGATCCTCACCCTCTGCCTTCTGCTCCAGAATCTCTGCTGTCACTCCCACCTCAGCAACCTGATTTCTCCCCTCCAATTTCTAGATCAAAACCTAAACCTCGGTTCTCAGACAATTGCCCCCTTGCTGAGGTAGCAGGTAGTGAGGCACCCCTCCACCAACTCACTCCTCTCTTCTTCTGTCAGTGCCCGCACCGGGTCCCACCAGGTCCTCTTACCAGCTATACCAAAGCTCAAACCAGATGAGGAGAGCCCTCAGAACCCTATCCAAGATGTAATAAAAATGGCTTTTAAAGTTGCTTTGTCATCACTGAAAACAGGTTACTAAGAATTTAAAGTCCCTCAGAGACTTTTTGGGATACTCACTCCCGTCTTCCCCTCTGCTCTACCTGTTCTACTGCTCACGATTTTGTTGCTAGGAAAATCCCAAACCCCGTTCTCATTATTCTTTTACATCTCTCCTTTCTCATACACAGATCCATGTAGCTGCTCTCCCCCCCGCCTTCCCCATCTTTCCCCTCTGTAAAAGGCCCACAAAAAAGTCTTAACTGACCTTCTCCAAAATTCTTCACCAAGGCTGACTTTAGGACTTTCAGCAAAAGAGTCCCTATAAAAGAGTTCAATGTAGACAAACTTCCTCTTTTCGTGTTGCCTGTTCTACTTGGCAACTGGCTGGAAAAATCAGCACTCCTAAGCTAGACAGCCCCTTACTAATTTTTCACAAAATATGTGAACAAGGCCTCTGGCCTTGAGCTGGGGCTTCACAGGGATGGCTACATTTGTAAGATAAAGAAGTTACCAACTGGACCCCATGGTAACAGCTGGCAGGGAGAAAACAAAAAAGAGAAGAAAAAAGCTCTCCCTCTCCTAGGTGTCCTTAAAAAGTTAACTTGCCCAGAACAGAGGAAAAAAAAAAAGAAACAAAAACTGCTTTTTGTGGACTTCTGCAGACTGTGAACTTCTGAGCCCCTTACATTACATATCGGGGACAAAATTCTAAAACTACCTAAACTTGGGGTTCAAGGGATTAATTGATTACAACAGAAGCAATGCCCTCTAATTCCGGTTGCAACCAAATAGGACTGTTTCTCTGTTTTCGGTGCTATCTTAGGTGCCTTGCCCTGTCCATACCAACAAGAGTATTATTCTATATACTTAAACATTGTTTATGTTTTCATAAAATTGTCAACTGGTGCAATTAATTATGTAATGGTGCAGATGTTTCCCAGAGTGCTCTATCATGATGCAGGTTCATTAAGATCAAATAGCGGGGGGCATACAACCCGGTTCTGCCGGGAATCTGTATTCCTCACTTTAGCCATCCTATTAGGAATAGAAGTTGCTGCAGGGCTGGGCACAGGAACCACTGCTGTAGTCCATGGAACACAACAAATAAACCAATTAGAAGCAGCAGTAGAACAAAGCTTTAAGATATTAAACCTCCATCACTGCCTTACAGGAATCTTTAAAATCTCTCTCTGAAGTTGTTTTACAGAAAAGGCGAGGGTTGGACCTCCTCTTCATGAGAAAAGGGGGCCATTGTGCTGTATTGAGGGAAGAATGTTGTTTTTATTCCGATCATACTGGTTGTAAAATTATCTATGAGTAAATTGAGAAGACACCTTAAAGCGCATCAATGAGAGAGAGAGGCCCCAAAAGGGTGGTTACAGTCTTCGTTCACACAGTCTCCCTGGTAAACTACGCTTTTATCAGCTTTGGCCGGTCCATTAATAATCATCATATTATTGCTATCTCTAGACCCTGTTTGCTCCACCGTGTAGTTTCATTTCTTCAAGCTCAAATTGGACAAGTTAAATTTTGGTAATCAGACAACAATATACCCCACTAGCAGACATAAAATGTGACACCCCTCAATGATCATTTTTATGATTAAACGTAACCAGAAGAAGAAGTGGGGAATGAAAGATTAATAAAATAGGTATTTGTCACTTCCTGTTTTTCTGTATTCTTAACAAAACACTATTGAAATCTTGAGAATTGTTTGGTAATCTTGTTCCCAGAATGTGCTGTCCCCAAATGCCAAACTGCAGAATGTAATCCCTCACTCAGTTGCACACAAACCGTCCATTCGCCCTGAACCACCAATAAACTTCCTTCCCTTCCCTCTCCAAGTTAAGTATGTAAGCTCTGCTTAAGATGTTCTAAGGGCTCTAGGCTCTATTCAAATTAGGTCTGAGCCCCAGCATTCTGGACCCCGAATAAACCCTTTGCTGTTGCATGAGACAGTCTCTTGGTTGTCTCTTCCTCCAATGCTAGAATGACTTTTACATTGGTACAATCATAAGTATGACCTTTGCTTTTTGTGTCCAAAATATTACTTTGATAAAATGAATATATAGATCAGGAGACATGAGTATTTCTTCCACCATTTCTTGCAGCAATATTTTGAAGACATAAAATTAGTATTGGGTGTACAAATAGGTGTACTCTGTGTCTATGAATATAGAGATAATTCATGAGTAGACCATACTGTGAATAAATAATATAACTAGTTCCAACTTTAAATAATGGATCGAATTGATATCTGAAAAAATACAGGAAATCTTATATTGATATACATACATTCATTCCAACGAGTTATACATCTAATAGTAATATTAGGGTTATGGTTTATCATGAAGAGTGTGTGAGTTTTGCTTCAAAAGTGATTATGGAAATCAAAAATAATGTGTTTGGGAAGAAGTCTCATGAAAAGACCAGTCAAGAAACATGGAGGAATACATGTGTTCTGAAGCAGGAAGTGATTGAAAGTGAAACAAATGCGTACAAATTTACTAACTTCTGGATGAAATATATATACTATGATGTGCATAAATTGAAGGAATAGTAATGAACCAGTGTTGAATAAAAACTAACATCAAAATATACATCATGTCCCATAGGAATCTACTTGCATTAATGTTAAACTGGATCAGTTACTGGAGAAATATTAGGATTTGTATGCAACAGTCACTGAAGTTAGTTTTCAGAACTAGGAAAAAAAATATGTATTTCAGGTGAATGAATACTTCTGAGAATAATCTTGTGAAAAGTTTACTATAAATCCACATACATGAACATGAATAAATGTAGGGAGTGAATAATAAGATGCATATATTTCATATTTTAAAAAATCTGGAGAGTATATATATATATATATATATATATATATATATATATATATATACAAAACACAAACAAAGACATTAAAAAGTAGCAATATATATGCCAATCAAAATTCATCGTGAAATATATATCATCTACAGATCCAAAAATATTAATTTTACTGAACATGGATTTATGTATAATGTTGTTCAACTAGGAAGCTCACTCACAGTTCGAATTTTCAGTTCCAAAAGCGTTTAGGAGGAGTGATCTCTTCTCACACTTTGTATCTGCCAAGTTAGCCACCTCACAGGAATGTACGTGTGATACCAGGTAAGATTCTATATGTGCATATGAAAATACATGTGCTGAATAGCCTACAGAGAAAGGGAAACAGAAATTCACATGTTTGTTAACTTTCCAAACACATGGAGAACTATTTCAACAAAAAATTGACAAGATTTATAACTCCTAACCTATATCATGCAAAAGGCAAGACCAAATATACACCGTGCCTCCTGTGAACTGCTTGTATTTCTATTCTATTTGGGTTATTTTTCTCCATCATATTAGGATTTGTAGTCAGAGACTAGTATGGTATGGGTTAGTATCAGGGGTTCAGTATTTCGAATGGAAAATTTGAAAATGAATCCAATGTGTATGTAAATATGTGCTACACAAAAATCTTCCCACTCTCATCCAGAACAATGCCTTGAGAATACCTTTGCCCTAAGTAAGACACAATTAGAAGAGAAGAGTTAGAAAATCTGTGAATACATATCTGGAATGGAATATGCTCAGGAGTTCAAAACCTTGGAAGTGGTAGAGGAGTTTCCAAAAGTAAAGGACAAGGTAAACACTCCACAAACATGGAGGTCTACTGGCCTAGAGAATTCTTGAGAATCTGCCTGTGAGGTTGGGCACTTGAAACATATGTTGTTGTCAGGAGTTTTAGCTTCCTTTCTAGTGAGACCATCAAAGCTCTGACTGAATCTATGAGACCTGGAGGACATGGTTTCTTCTTTTTCAATGAACATGAGTCAGCAGTGCTGAATTCTCTCTTTTTAGATAAACTGTGGCCACTGGGGGCTAAATGTCTACCATGTGGACTGTGAAACCATATGGTCATCCTCCATTTTCATGGTGTTTCTTGCGGTTGCACTGGGAGTTTTGTATTTGCTTCATGATATGCAAGGTTTTCAACTGGGACACAGTGCAGGAGGGAGTTCTGTAACGTGTGGTGGGTCAGGGTCTGCAGGAGAATAAAAGAACAAGACTTCTATCCCACATAGCTTGCCTCCTTGACTATAGCAACCTGATTCTGAACAATGTCCTGAAACTTCTCCATATATCAAGATGCCTTTACATATAAGGGTCTGCTGGCTTCACCATGTCAGTCACAAGCCATTTGGAAGCCAATGGCAGATCCACATGGCCACCCCACAGATGTTTTATCACACACCTGCCCACCATTGCTCTAGGCCCACTACTCAGCAGGATGCAACTTTCTGGCATCTCTGTTAAAAACCATTTTTATGAAAACCAGTCAATCAAGGCACTGTCTGGTATATTCATTGTTGGGAAAAGTATACACGGCAGCCATAACCCAGAGAAAATTCCCAACATGGCGCCTAAGGACTTTTTCTTCCTACCTTCTTCTTTCCTGCAGTGGCGTGAAAAGTTCCCACCCGTGTGAGCTCTCCCGCCTCCTCCAATTTCAAATCTCGCTGGCGGAGAACCTTAGCCCCAATGAGAACAAATTCCTGGGCTCCAAAGGTGATATCTGAAAGAACTTGCCAATTAATGGGTTGCCTGCCATTTATCTAAGCCCTTCCATCTCCCCCTTAGTTATATATAAGCACACAGCTTTTTGCAATAAAATTGGAATTTTCTGGTGAAGTGTCTTTGCATGGGGAGTTCTTTCATTCTGGTGCCCCGTGAGAGGATACGGGTGAGCTCTTTCCAACAAGAGCCCCGTCCCCCACTCCGCCAAGACACTCTGCCCTAGTCCGCTCTTTTCAGACGCCAGCTTTCTGCACTCACCACTGATCTGATGTAAGTAATCCTCCCCTGACCCCGGCTCGCCAACTCCCTTCAGGCTGCCACTGGTTTTGTGACAGTGATCGTCAGGCACACTCCAGATGCCTGGTAGGGGAGAGGGAATTCCTCCCACTAAGACCTTTACTAGTTGCAGTGGACCCTCTGGTGTTTCGTTTCTTTGGGGGGCATGAGGCTTCTGAGTTTACACGAGAGGCTTTATGGATTTTCCTGCTCCACTGCCGCTGCTGCTGCCGGCTAGAGTTGCTGTATCCTGTGGGGTTGCTGTGTCTGGCTGAAGCTGCCTCTCTGCTCTGGGAAAACTGAACTCCCGGCCTGGAATTGCATTCTGTCAGAGCCAGAGTTTTGTTTTCATTACTGACTTCTTCTGCTGCAGTTGAAAACTTTCCTGACGTCAGGTTGCCCTTGGCTCCAATTCCTTTTGGTTTCACAGATCGCACTTCACTGGTGATAACCAGGTAGTGCCCTCTGTATTTCCTCTTGATGGCTTGTCATTTTGGGGACGCCCACCTGACCCCCGTTTGCCCTGAGCTTCCTGGAAGCCGTTCCAGCCCGGGTTTTCTCTTTGTCTTTCTTGCTTACTCCTATTCTCTCTCTCTCTCTCTCTCTCTCTCTCTCTCTCTCTCTCTCTCTCTCTCTCTCTCCCATCTCTCCCTGTGACTATGGGCACCTCTTAGTCTGCACCTGAAGACTCACCTCTCAAATGTTTAATAAAAAATCTGGCCACACTCTCCCTCACACCAGACATCAAGCCCAAACTTTTAATCAAAATCTGTACCCATGATTGGCCTACATAACCACTGGATAATGGCAATAATTGGCCACCAGAAGGCTCCTTAGATCCAAACCTCTTCCGGGACCTTTTTAACTACTGCCAGCATCTGAAAAAGTCGAGGGAGATTCCCTGCATTTAAGATTTTAGCCTTCACACACAGCACCCTGCTCTCTACTCCTTTTGCCCTCCCTCTCAGGTCCTCTTTGCTTGAAAACCCCTCTCTTCCCCTACTTCTATTCCTGACTTCACAGATTCTTCCTCATTCGACCAAGCAGATGAACCCCCACCTTATCCCCCAGCCCCATCTGCCCCTTCTCTCCCGCTATACCTTCCTCTTCCTCTGCCTAATTCCATGGATCCTCCGCCTTCCGTTTCATCCCTCTTTCCTCCGCCCTCTTCTGCCTGCTCCACCTCCTCCTCCTCCACAGAGACACTCCCTTCCTCTCCCTCTCCTTCCTGTTCACCGCCTTCCTCTTTCAGTCCTCCTGTTACCAGGTCTAAGGGACTCCTTCAAACCCCCAAGACAATTGCACCCCTTCGTGAGGTAGCTGGTCCCGAGGGTGTCATCAGAGTCCACGTTCCGTTTTCCATGTCGGACATTACTCAGCTAGAGAGGAAGTTAGTCTCTTTCACCACTGACCCCACCACTTACATTTGGGAGTTTCAATGGGTCCTGCAAGTATGTAGCCTCACTCATCATGACATCTACATGCTCTTGGCCAATACACTTCTCCCCAAGGAAAGGCAATGAGTCTGGGAGCTAGCCCAAGCCCATGCTGATGAAAATCATAGGACCAATCCTACCCACCCCACAGGCCCTCATGCTGTCCCAGAGCAGGATCGCCTATGGGATTACAAGACCCGTGAAGGCTTACAGTTTCGTGACCTTTTTACATCCTGTCTCTTGGCGGGGCTGAAAAAGGCCACCCGCAAGGCTGTTAACTTTCAAAAGGTGCAGGAGGTCATTCAAAGGAAGGAGGAAACACCTTCAGATTTCCAGGATAGACTAACCAAGGCCCTTCAACAGTACACAAAACTCGACCCAGAAACCCCAGATGGCCGTCATGTCTTAATGACATACTCTCACTATTAAAAGTCACCATTCACATATCACCCCACATTATTCTACCTCTCATTTCCTCATGATGTTCCTAGGGGCAAATACACCTCCTTCATGCAGTCTCCCACGACTATCTAAACCAGTTAACCCTGAGGTTTGGGACACAACTACACCCTCTATGGCTAAATGAAGTCCTATTCATATTGTCTTACATGACCCTTCAAGATATATTAGTCAACCACAATATCTACTCACAACCACAGCCTTCCTCGGATTAGAACCCATCATCCAGGATTTATTATGAAAGGGGTATCTTAGGCCTACACAATCTCCTTTCAACACCCCCCATTCTGGCAGTTAAGAAACCTAACGGGTCCTACAGGCTGGTTCAAGACCTTCACCTTGTCAACTCCTCTGTGGTCCCCATCCACCCGCTAGTGCCCAACCCTTACCCCTGCCTCTCTCAGATCCATGCCACTACTACCCACTTCTTGATCCTAGATTTCAAAGATGCATTCTTTTCTATTCCTTTGTCATCAGAATCTCAGGATATCTTTGCTTTTACGTGGACTGACCCTCACACCCGCCATTCTCGTCAGCTTACCTGGACTGTCCTCCCACAGGGATTCAGGGATAGGCCCCATCTCTTTGGCCAAGTTCTTGCCCAGGACCTCACATCCTTTCACCCGACCTGTCCTGACTCTACTCTCCTTCAATATGTCGATGACCTTCTTCTATGTAGTCCCTCTTGGGAACACTCTCAATCCCACACTGCCCAGCTTCTTAATTTCATAGCATACAAGGGATATAGGGTGTCTCCCCACAAGGCCCATGTTTTCCAGTTTTTTCTCATCTATCTTGTTTTTTGCCTTACACCTAGGAAAAAGGAAATAACACTGGATAGGAGGCAACTCCTTTCTGATCTTACAGGGCCCCATACGAAAGCCGAATAACTATCATTCCTAGGACTAGCATTTATTTTAGGGCCTGGATCCCAAATTATTCTCTTCTAGCCAAAAACCTGTATGACCTAGCAAAGGGACCCCCTAGTGAATCTCTTGCCTCCTCCCCTAACTACCACTTCTGCAGGCTTCAGCAACTCCTCTTAAAGGCACCTGCCTTGCACCTTCCTGATATTTCAAGACCATTTCATCTATATGTCCATGAAAAAGGGGAGCAAGCATTTGGGGTCTTAGGTCAAAACTATGGGCCTACATATGCACCTCTGGCATATATGTCCAATAAAGTAGACCATACAATCTGTGGGTAGGCCCCTTGCTTAAAAGCTCTGGCTGCTGAACAAATTTTACACAAAGAAGCCTCTAAGCTGACTTTTGGGGCCCCTTGAAATATTCACTCCCCACATCACTTGAAGGATCTTTTAGCTTATAAGGGCCTTCAAACCCTTCCTCCATCCAGAGTTCTGTCGCTCCTCACTTCATTTCTGGAAAACCCTAATATTACTTTCCTCCCCTGCTCTGCACTGAACCCTGCCTCACTGCTCCCAATGACTCCCACGTCTAACACAACAATTCATAATTGCTTGGAAACGTTAGATGATTTCCTTCCCTGTCATTCTTCAATTTCTGAGGGACCACTCACCAAGCCTGACCTTATCTGGTTCACTGACGGCAGTTTCTTTAGGCAGAATGGCACTCATTACTATGGATACACTGTAGTTTCAGCCACTGAGATTATAGAGGCCAAAGCTCTACCTTCAGGAACTACCAACCAGCAGACTGAACTCATAGCAGCCACTCGTGCCTGCCTTCTAGCACAAGGCAAATCCCTCACCCTTTATACTGACTCAAAATATGTCTTCCATATCTTATTTTCCCATGCTGCAATATGAAAGGAGCGAAGACTACTTACCACCAAAGGTAATGTGATCACTAATTCGGCTCTTATAAGCAATCTGATAGAGGCCTCCCACTTTCCCACCCAGTTGGGAGTTGTCCATTGTAGGTCCCATCAGAAGGACGGCTCTCTTATCACTGAGAGCAATGCCAAAGCTGAACAGGCGGCACGAATGGCTGCCACCACTTCCAGTTATTGCCCCCATTGGGGGACATATAATGGCCACTTTAGACATCTCATCTGAAGCCACTACTTCTTCCAGTAAGAACAAGGATCTTTTCAAGTTCCTTTATACTCTATTCCATTCCGATTCTCAGTCTTTGACCCTCTTTTTACAGAGCTTCTTCTCCCTACCCCCTCTGACAAAGCCATGCTACAGAATATAGCCTCTAATTGTCAGATCTGTCAGCGGACCAACCCTCATACTTTTTTAAGGCCCAAACCTTTCCCTTCCCACCAAGCCCGGGGACACATTCCCACTGCTGACTGGCAGGTACACTTCACCAACATGCCCAAAGTATGGCACACTAAATACCTCCTTGTCTTTGTGGACACTTTCTCTGGTTGGGTTCAGGCATTTCCCATTTCCAATAAAAGGCTTCCACTGTAGCTTCAATCTTTCTGACAGTCATCATCCCCAGGTTTGGAATGCCCACTTTCCTACAATCTGACAATGGCCCTGAGTTTATTTCTAGGATCACACAAAAGGTCTCTCAAGCCCTCTCCTTCAAGTGACATTTTCACTGTCCATATCACCTTCAGGCTTCAGGGAAAGTGGAAAGGGTAAATCGTACTCTAAAGGAAGTCCTTACCAAATTGACAATGGAATTAAACTTACAAACTCCTTCCCTTGTAATTTGTTTCGAATCAGAGCTCTACCTAAGAAACCATCTTTACTGTCTCCCTTTGAGATAAGGTATTCAAGACCTCTTATCCCCCCTGGGTTGGTCATTTCACAAGGACCTCTCACCCGAGATTTGTCTTTGCCTCTCTTGTTTTATCTTCGCTCGGAACTCTGGAAATATCAGGACTGGCTTCTTCTGGACCCAGTCCCCACTCCAAACACTCCTCCCTTAACAGCTGGGAGTCTAGTCTATTATAATACCCCAGAGGAGAACGGGCCTCTTGCCCCAAAATGGGAAGGCCCCTATCCTGTCATTCTCTGTACCCCCAACTCCACCTAACTCTCCTTATCAGACAACTGTCTCACCCCTTGGATTCACATATCTAGGTTGAAGCCATATCACCAAGAGGCCCACCTGATGACGACAGGACCACCCCAGAGGAACTCCAAGAATCACCTCCTGAACCTCCCCTTTACTCCTGCTCTCCACTCCCATCTCACCCATTTAAGTTGCGGCTAACACGGTGTTCCCCGCAGAACAATTCCTCTTAAAGAAGGCACAATGAGCTCTCCCAACACCCTAGTCTTCTCTAACTGCTTGTTTTTTGTGCTCTGCTTTTTTTCTGTGCTCTGTCAGGACTGGTATCTACCCTCCTCTGCTACAATGTATTTTTTCACTCTTTGGGAATGATACTCAGAACATGGCATGCAGAATGTCCACGCAGTGGATGCAACTGCTTGCTTCATCCACAACTGCACATCTATTTCCCTAAAATTGTCACCTTCAAGGACCTTCGTCCCTGGTAGCTGGAACTGGCCTTTCATTTGCTTCCTTTTTCATCAAACCAAAGACTATTGTCATTGGTGGCCTGAGATATATAATGGGTGCCCCTATAAGTCATGCAGGTTCCATCATGAACGTGGTAGCTATTCTTACCACTCACTTGGTTACCATGAAGGGTGGACTTCTAGTTACCTAAAGTGGCATAGAGGCTCTTCATCCAATAACAATGGATGGTATACTTTAGATATACCTGACCCCAAGGCCAAACGTTGGGACTATGTTGTGTTTGCTGTCTATGCTCGGACAACCTCAGCCAGACCCACAATGTGGATGACTGTTGGCAGCACCCTGATTACGCCACCTAAGGCAACCATCCAGGTAGTCGAACACATTAAGGAGTCAGAATCAAAACTTCGAGATCTTATCCATAGCTCATTTAAAGAGGATTCAGAGCCTTCAACCCCCTCAGGTCCCCCTCCCACATGGCTCAATTTGCTACACCAAACTCTTTGATTATTAAACTCCACCCCTCTTTTGGTGCCTACTTCTCAGTTCTTTCTCTGCGCTTCACTTAGTCGTCCACTTCTAGCAGCGGTCCCATTAGCGGCAGGAAATATTTCAGCAAAAACCTACAATTTATCTAAGAAAGGAAAACCCCTACATGTGACACGTATCCCACTATGGGAAAGTTGTTCCACCAATACTTTATTTCCTTTCATCTGTTTCCACCTGACAATAATGAATTCTTTACCCATTTGTTCCTTGAGCTTTAGCACCCCATCGAGCCCTGATTTATGAAACCTGGACATTTTCTCTGGTGTAACGGGTCTATAAGTACCTCAACGATAATGTCTCTGGCATCTGTTTCTTGGTTACGGTAGTTCCTCAGCTGTCTTTGTATACTCCCATCGAATTCCGACAGGTGGCCCTACCTTCCTGCACCCTTAGGGCAGTCTTTCTGCCGGTTCTGGTAGGCCTCACATTAACAACCTCAGCGGCGAGTCTCGAACTCTCTGGTGAAGCTATAGGTCATGCTCTATGGGCATCCAATGACCTGCAACAAAAACTGCAGGAAGCACTTGATAACACTGCTCAGTTTCTGGGCTCCTTGCAGTGACGGTTACTTCATTGGCACAACTGGCTTTACAGAACCGAAGGGCAATTGATCTTCTCATTGCAGAAAAAGGGGGAACATGCCTGTTCCTCAGAGAGGAATGTTGTAATTATGTTAATGAATCTGGCCTAATAGAAAAAAATGTTGTTAAATTGCAGGAATTATCAACCCAATTGCTTCCAATCCTTTCTTGCCATGTACTTACTACCAATCTTGGGGCCCCTTATTGGGATGCTCCTTTTTTGTGCTCTCTTGCCCTGCATAATGAAGTGCCTTCAAACCCAACTGAAAAAAATTTTCTAATCAAACATTCAACCAGCTTTTGTTTAGGCACTAGCAGCCTCTGATGACTGATGAACCCCCAACATCTCCAAGAGAACAGTTCACTCAGTGCTGAAGCTCACTACCAGGCACGATGGAATGCCACGGACATCAGACGGTGAGAGACAACGAGCTCGGAGAACCTTTTAATCTGCCATCCTGGATTAATGAGTCTTTATGTCCTTCTAAGTTTCCTCATGGCCCTTGGCCTCTTCTCTGTCAGTCCCCCAACATGGTACTTCTGGCAAAAATTGACCTTTGCTTTAATTTTTATCTTAATTCTGTTTTTATTCGCTCTGATCTTCTTCAGGTGCTGGTGATGCCATGTCCAGGCAACGCTTCCAGTATTTCCCAGAGTCTCTGAAACAGGACCAGTGACTGATACCAACAAACTCCTCCATCCAGGACTGGTTCAATGCCATCGACAACTTGAGGCTTCAGGGAACTTTCATAGACTTCACCCCTATGGAAGTAGCTGTCTGAAGCCACTGGGTTTTCTTTCTGGCTGCCATGATATCCCCAGACCTGCCCCCCGAGAATTCCTCCACTTCCCATTCTAGGCCCCACAGCGCCCCCAAACAGCAAGAAGCAGCCGGATCTGACCAACGACGCCACACTTCCTAAGAAAACAAAAAGGGAGGAATGTTGGGAAAAGTATAAACGGCAGCCATTCCCCAGAGTAAAAACCCCAACATGGTGCCTAAGGACTTTTTCTTCCTACCTTCCTCTTTTCTGCAGTGATGCAAAAAGTTCCCGCCCGTGTGAACTCTCCCGTCGGCGCCAATTTCAAATCTCTCTGGCGGGGAACCTTAGCCCCAATGAGAACTAATTCCTTGGCTCCGGAGCTGATATCTGAAAGAACTTGCCAATAAATTGGTGGCCTGCCATTTATCTAAGCCCTACCATCACCCCTTTAGTTCTATGTAAGCACACAGCTTTTTGCAATAAAATTGGAATTCTCCTAGCGAAGTGTCTTTGTGTGGGGAATTCTTTCACTCATGATCAGCAACAGGATATCCAAAGGTTCTCCAGTGCCACCTGGTCTGGGAATTTCAGAAATTTGATGGTATTTATTTAGCCATTTTTGAAGGATGAAGTTGGAGTTACTGTGGGTTTCAATTCATGCAGGAAACATTATATGGTGAGGAAGCTCATTTCAATGAAATCTCTGAAGAACACTCACAGGCAAGCTTCCCAAAGAGTGGCCAAAAGTTCACATGAAGCCAGGATCACTGAGGTCTACAATGTGAGGTCCATGTGTGTTTAGACTCTCAACTTTGGCTGCCAAGTCTTTAAGAATAAAATCATGTGATATCCTGGCTGAGATTCCCAGTGCCCTGTGGAAAGCCTCCCTGGACCTCTATCTCAGTTTCCAAGGGCGATTCTGATGCGTGGCCTTCTAAAATCCCAACACATTTCATGGCAGTACTTCTCTGAGGTCAGTTCCAGAACTCAGTCTCTAAGAGGAATCACACCAGAGTTAAAGCCCAGGTAGGCCCAGTCATCTCTTCCATCCGCCACAAAAATGACCACAATGAAAACCAAAACACACCCACAGGGCCCTCATCTTCTTACATATAGACACTCATCATTACTTCTGGCTGGAGTTTTCCATGAGGGGTGCAGCCCAAGACGGTGTGAAAAATAAGCTCCCTTGCCGCTCATTTGCCTAAAGTCCGGGTGGCCTGGAAACCCTTCTTGTGAACCTGGAGTGATCAAATAGGCCTGCTGTTAATACTGCTCTGCATCTCCAATTTGAGGCCTACTGAATGTCAGGTATAGATTCTTTATATGATTGGGAGTCATGAGACAAACCAAAAACCTCTGGGCTAGCCTCCGCAGGGCTTTGAAGAACTCATTTTACCCAAAGGATGCCTATTCTCACTTGATGGGCCTCAGGAACCTTAGAAATGAAGTCAAGAGACTTCATTCACAATAACTGCTCTTTTGGCAATTTTGGTTTTGGATGCACACATGGGATCTGTCTTTGTATTAATCAGGTGCTGAGAATCTAAGCCACAGCCTCACACAGGGCCAAGAGGCTGATTCAGACACATCCTTTTCCAAAGCATTTAAGCAAAGAGCCACAGGTGATGCCCATTCATTTCCATTTGAAAACTGTTTTCTTCAGGGTTCACAAAGGGGTGGCCTGAGGCAAAGACCTTCCTGACATTCAGGGCAACAGAACAATAGGTAAGAAAAAGTCCAAAGCAGGGTTTCTCCACTGAGACTTTCCTGGTCACACTGATATCTGAGTTTTCTGAGATGCTCGCCATTCCCTCCAGCTATCCAGTACATGGACATGTCACAGAGCTTGGAGGTAGCACATATTTTGGACAAAAACCATGAGTCTATTCTGGAGAGTGGCGAGAATTCAGGAAGAAAACAGGAACTTAGGAAGTTAGCAGGTGTTGCCCATTTTTAAGGCAAGCGGCAGTCCATTCATAAATTGGGCAGGATGAATGCTGGGAAGCTTTCTACTATACAGGACACATCAATTGTTGCATTCTCTTTTCTAATGTCTACAACCACGGACACAGTAGCATACACAGACATAGAAACACTCGCCTTGTCAAACGTCTTACTAGAAGCAGTCCACTACAAATCAAAGAAAAAAACGCCTTTCCTACCTATTCTCAGATCATGAGACAAAACCACAAAATCACACCCACACCCACGAAGGCACATCCTTCCCCCATTAAACTCTGTGACTATCCAGAGTTTCCTCTGACTGGTGGGCCACAGTATGTTCCCCCGAAATGGCCTGACTTGTCTCAGATCTGCTCTTCTTTCCCAACTCTGTGAAGTTTTCAGGAGCCAGTGGCCAACCACTACCTGCTTTCTCAGGCAAGGCCCCTATTCAGAGCTCTCCTGGTATTTGGCCATCCTCATATCTTAAGGTACCAAGAAAGACTAACACTCTCCTTTGTAAATCCAAACAAGTTAAACCCCTGGGCCTGAGACTTGAGTGGCTCCGGGTGCCTGGCATCCTGGATCCCAAGTTCAGAGAGTTCCATCACCAAGGAAGTGAGGTAGGCCAATGCTTCAGGAACTGAATGAGGTCACTTCCTTGGCAAACACTTTGTCCTAACAGTTGCTTTCAAGTGTCCCATTATATGGAGGCTGCCCCTACTTCCTATGACATTTTCACAAGTTAGAATGGTATATAAACCATGGGCACCCGGGAACAGCTCTCCACCTAGGACTGGTTTGGACCATCTTCTCTACATTAAGAAGAGAGAGGCGGATGCATACACATCCCTTCATGCTGACCAGGTTGTTTGCCATAGAAGATGACATTTCTCTCTCAAGTTTTCATAGCTGCCCACATCTTCTCAAGGCATCCTTTCTGCATGGACCTTTGACGTTCTCAACAGGTGGAAGATCGCCTACATTCATGTATTGTAAGACCAACTCTGTCGCTGCTCTTCTGTAAAGTTAGATTGACGGAACAGTGTATGGTTAGGGTTAATAACATGTTCAATTTGGGTTAGGAATCTTTCTGCACGATGAATAATGGTATTGGGAAACTATAATATTTACAAGAATATATAGGTGAAATATAAGTATGAAAACAGAAATCCAGGGAAGATATGAAGCCCAGAAGGGCATTGCACCCTTAATTGGTATGCTTAGCTTTGAATTATGTTCTGCACAAATGTCTCAGATAAATTGATGAACAATGGCATAGGACCTTGTACCTTTGATGATTGAATGTCAAAGAGAACATCCACTCAAAATGGGATAGTAGGTAGAATTAGGAAGATGGGCGGTAGGTTTAGAAAGAAGAGTGAGTATAGGATTTAGACCAAAACTTCTTAAGCAATAGGGTTTCGGTTAGAGAGTGAATGTAAATTTCAGCACACATGAAGTGTAAGTCACAATGATGAACCGGGGAAATATGTAGGATAGCAGATATAAATAGAGACATTACTAAATCAGGTAAAATATAAAATGAGTGATAGGATTAGACATTTTCAACAGGCATGAGGTTGAATATATAATCTTAGGAAGAAACAAATATGTAGTCACCAATAGGATTGATATTTGAGAGCATTAGGCAACCTGGACATGGAAGTTGATGTAATCCATGCTCACTTTCCATTTAGGCTTTGGTACAATCTTAAGGGTGACTTTTTTTTTGTCTAGAATATTACTGTGATAAAATGTATATGTAGATCTGGTGACATGAGTATTTCTTCCACCATTTCTTTTAGGAATATTTTGAAGATGTATAAATTAGTATCTAAGGTAAAATAGGTGTACCCCTTGTCTATGAATAGAGAGATAATGCATTAATAGACCATACAGTTAATAAATAATATAACTGCTTCCACTTTAAATAATGGATTGAATTGATAACTGAAAATATATAAGAAATCATATTTTGATATAGAATCATTCATAACAACTAGTTATACGTCTAATTGTAATATTAGGGTTATGGCTTTTCATGAAGAATGTGTGAGTTTTGCTTCAAAATGATTATGAAAATCAAAAATAATGTGTTTGGAAAGAAGTCTCATGAAAAGACCAGTCAAGAAACATGGAGGAATACATGTTTTCTGAAGCAGGAAGTGATTGAAAGTGAAATAAATGCTTATAAATTTGTGAACTTGTGAATGAAATATATATACTGTAATGTGCATAAACTTAAGAAATAGTAATGTACCAGTGTTGAATTAAAACGAACTCCAAAACACATATCATGTCCCATAAGAATCTACTTGCATTGATGTTAAACTGGGTCAGTTACTGTAGAAATATTAGGAGTTATATGCACCATTCACTGAAGTTAGTTTTCAGTACTAGGAAACAAATATGTATTTCAGGTGAATGAAAATTTCTGAGTATAATCTTGTTAAAAGTTGATTATAAATCCAAATACATGAACAGAAGTTATTCACTCCAAACCCAACAAACCGCCATTCCTACCTATTCTCAGAACATGAGACAAAATCCGCAAACTCACACCCACACCCTCAAAGTCACCTACTTCCTGCAACTAGGTCTATGACAATCTGGAGTGTCCTCTGACTGGTGGGCCACACTATGTTCCCCTGAAATGACCTGTTCTGTCTCAGAACTGATCTCCTTGTCCAACTCTGTGAAGTTGTCAAGAGTCAGCGGTGAGCCACTACCTGCTTTCTCAGGAAAGACCCCTCTTCAGAGCTTTTCTCACATTTGGCCATCCTCACATCAGTAGGTACCAAGAAAGAGTGAATCTGTCCATGCTAAATCCAAACAAGTGAGACCACTGGGACTGGGACTGGGACTGGGACTGGCTCTGAGTGCCTGGCTTCCTGGATCCCATGTTCAGAGAGTTCCATCAACAAGGAAGTGTGGTGAGGTCACTTTCTTCAGAAACTGAATGAGGCCACTACCTTGGCAACCACTTTGTCCTAATAGTTGCTTCCAATGGTCCCATGAGATGGAGGCTGCCCCTACTTCCTGTGACACTTTCACAAGTTAGAATGCAATATCAACCATAGGCACCCGGGAACAGCTCTCCACACAGGCCTGGTTTTGTCCATCTTCTCTACATTAAGAAAAGAGGGGCTTATTCAGACACTACCCTTTATCCTGACCAGGTTTTTGCCATGAATGATGACTTTTGCTCACTCAGGTCCTTCATATCTGCCTACATCTTCTTCAGGGATCATTTATTCATGGACCTTTGAGGTTCTCAGCTGGAGGAAGACCACCTACATTCCTGTATTTTAAGACCAACTCTGTCCCTGCTCTTCTGTAAAGTTAGATTGAGGGAACTGTGTATGGTTAGGGTTAATAACATTTTTGATTTGGGTAAAGAGTCATTCTGCTGGATGAATTATAATATTGGTAACCTTTAAGATTTATAAAAATATAGAGGTGAAATATATGTATGAAAACAGAAATCTAAGTAAGATTTGAAGCCCAGAAGGGCATTGGGCCCTTGATTGGGATACTTTACTTTGAATTACATTCTACTAAGATATCTCAGATAAATCGATATACAATGGCATAGGACCTTGTACCTTGGACGATTGAATGTTGAAGAGAACATCTAGTCAAAAAGGGATAGTAGGTAGGAATAGGAAGATAGTTGGAAGTTTTAGGAATAAGAGTGTGTATAGGATTTGGAATAAAAGTTCTTTAACAATAGGGTTTTGTTTAGAGAGTGAATGTCAATGTCAGCACATGTGAAATGTCAGTAACAATGGTGAACTTGGAAAAATATGTAGGAAAGCAGATATCATTAGAGAGATTAGGAAATCAGGTAAGGTATAAAGTCAATCATAGGACTAGACATTTTCAACAGGGTTGAGTTTGAATATATAATCTTAGGAAGCAACAAATATGTAGTCACCAATATGATTGACATTTGAGAGCATTAGGGAACCTGGACATGGATGTTTTTAGTAATCCATGTTCACTTTCCATTTAGGCTTTGATACCATCATATTGTGTCTTTTGCATTTTTTGTCCAGAATATTTCTGTGATAAAATGTGTATGTAGATCATATATTTCATATTTTGAATAGTTTGGAGAGTGTGTGTATATATACATATATATATATAAAACCACTGAGACATTTACAATTAGCAATATATATTCCAATCGAAATTCATCATGAAATATATATCATCCACTGATGAAAAAATATTTATTTTACTGAACATGGATTTATGTATAATCTTGATCTCTTAGGAAGCTCACACATAGGGTGAATTTTCACTTCCAACAGTGTTTCTGCTGAGTGATCTCTTCTCACAACTTGTATTTGCCAAGTCAGCCACCTCACAAATATGTACGTGTTATACCAGGTAGGATTCTATATGTGCATATAAAAATACATGTGCTGAAGAGGGTACAGAGAAAGGGAGACAGAAATTCACATATTTGTTAACTTTAAAACACATGGAGAACTATTTCAATTAAAAATTTACTAGATTTTTTACAGCTGCCTTTTATCCTGCAAAAGGCAAGTCCAACTATACTTCATGCCTCTTCTGAAATTTTTTATTTCTATTCTGTTTTGGTGTTTTCCTTATCATATTAGGATTAGTAGTCAGAGTCTAGTAGCGTATGGATTAGTGTCAGGGATGCAGTATTTCGAATGGAAAATAGGAAAATGAATCCAATGTGTATGCAAATATGTGCTACAAAACAATCTTCCCACTCTCATCCAGAATAATGCCTTGACATTACTTTTGCCCCAAATAACACACAAATAGAGGAGAAGAGTAAAAAAATCTGTTAATATATATATGGAATGGAAAATGCTCAGGGTTTCACAACATTGGATGTGGTAGAATAGTTTCCAAAAGTAAGGGACAGGGTAAACATTCCACAAACATGGAACTCTTTCGGCCTAAAGACTTCTTGAGGAACTGCCTCTGAGGTTTGACACTTGAAATATATATTGTTGTCAGGAGCTTTAGATTCTTTTCTAATGAGACCATCAAAGCTGCGTCTGCATCTATGTGACCTGGAGGACATGGTTTCTTCTTTTCCAATGAACATGAGGCAGCAGTGCTGAATTCGCTCTTTGTTGGTAAAATGTGGCCACTGTGGGCTAAGTGTCTCCCCGTGTGGACAGTGAAGCCATTTTTTCGTCCTCCACTTTTCGTGGTTTTTCTTCCTGCTGCATTGGGAATTTCATATTTGCTCCACAAAATACAAGGAGTTCAACTGGGACACAGTGCTGGAGCGGGTTCTGTCACGTGTGTTGGGTCAGGGTCTGCAGGGGAATGCATCAACCAGGCTAATATCCCACAGAGCTTGCCCCCTTATACATAGCAACATGATTCTGAACATTGCCCTGAAATCTCTCCATATAACAAGATGCATTTACAAATAAGCTTCTGTTGGCTACACCATGTCAATCACAAGCCATTTGGAAGCTAATGGCAGATCCACATGGCCCCACAACAGATGTATTATCACACACCTGCACACCACTGCTCTAGGCCCACTAATCAGCAGGCTCCAACTTACTGGCAAATCTGTTCTACACCATTTTCATGAAACCCAGTATATCAAGGCACTGTCTGGTACACTCATGATCAGCAACAGGACATCCAAAGGTTCTCCAGTGCCACCTGGTCTTGGGAATTTCAAAAATTTCATGGAATTTATCTAGCCGTTTTTCAAGGAAGATGTTGAAGGCACTGTGGGTTACAATTCATTCAGGAACCATTAAATAGTGGGGAAGCTCATTTCAATGAAAACTCTGGAGAACTCTCACAGGCAAGGCTTCCCAAAAAGTGGCCAATAGGTCACATGAAGCCAGTCCTATTGCAGACTACAATGTGAGGTCCATGTGTGTTTTGACTGTCAACTATGGCTGCCACGTCTTTCAAAATAAAATCATGTGATATTCTGGCTGAGATTCCCAGTGCTCTGTGGAAACCACCCTGTTCCTAGATCTCAGTTTTCTTTCCAAGGGCGACTCTCATGCGTTGCCTCCTAAAATCCTAACACAATTAATGGCAATATTTTTCTGATGTCAGTTCCAGAACTCAGTCTGTACGGGGAATCACACCAGAGTTCAAGCCTGGTTTGGTCCATCTTCTATACATTAAGAAGAGGAATGTTGATTCAGACACATCCCTTCATCTGACCAAGTTGTTTGCCATGGAATATGACTTTTGCTTTCACAGGTCCTTCATAGCTGCCTATATCTTCTCCAGGGATCATTTCTTTGTTGACCTTTGAGGTTCTCAGCAGGTGGAGGATCCTCTAAATTCCTGTATTGTAAGACCAACTCTGTCCCTGCTCTTTCGTAAAGTTAGATTGAGGGAGCAGTGTATGGTTAGGGTTAATATCATGTTCCATTTGGGTTAGGAATCATTCTACGGGATGAATTATGGTATTGGGAACCTGAAATATTCATAGGAATATAAGTGTAATATAAGTATGAATACAGAAATCTAGGTAAAATTTGAAGCCCAGAAGGTCTTTGGGCCCTTGACTGGGATACTTAGCTTTGAATTATATTCTGCACAGATGTCTCAGATTAATCAATATACAATGGTAGCGTTCCTTGTACCTTGGATGACTGAATGTCGAAGAGAACATCCACTCAAAAAGGGATAGTCGGTAGGATTAGGAATTAGTCGGAAGGGTGAATATAGGAATTGGTCAAAAAAATCTTTAGCAATAGGGTTTTGGGTACAGAGTGAGTGTAAATGTGAGCACATGTGAAGAGTCAGTCACAATGATGAACTGGGGAAAATATGAAGGAAAGCAGATAATAATAGAGACATTAGGAAATCAGGCAAAGTATAAACTGAGTGATAGGATTAGACATTTTCAACTGGCTTGATGTTGAATATATAATCTTAGGAAGAAACAAATATGTAGTCACCAATCGGGTTGACATTTGAGAGCATTAGGCAACGTGGACATGGATGTTTTTCGTGATCCATGCTCACTTTCCATTTAGGCTTTGGTACAAACTTAAGTGTGATCTTTGTAATTGTGTCCAGAATATTACTTTGATAAAATGTATATGTACATCAGGTGATATGAGTATTTCTTCCACCATTTCTGGGAGCAATATTTTGAAGATGTATAAATAAGTATTGGCGGTATAAAAAGGTGTACCCTGTGTCTATGAATATAGACATAATGCATGAATAGACCATATTGTGAACAAATAATATAACTTTTTCCAACTTTAAATAATGGATTGAATTGATATCTGAAAATATACAGAAAATCTATATTGATGTACAATCCTTCATTCCAACCAGTTATACATCTAATGGTAATATTAGGGTTATGGTTGATCATGACGTGTATGTGAGTTTTGCTTCAAAGGTGATTATGGAAATAGAAAATAATGCGTTTGGAATGAAGTCTCATAAAAAGACTGTGAATCAGGCGGTATAGTGATACCAGACTTCAAACTATACAACAGAGCAATAGAAACAAAATCAGCATGGTACTGTACCAAAACAGGCGGTTGGACAAATGGTACAGAATAGAGGACACAGAAACCAATCCACTAAACTACAACTATCTTATATTTGATAAAGAGGCTGAAAGCACACAATGGAGAAATGATAGCAGCTTCAACAAATGTTGCTGGGAAACCTGGAAATCCATATGCAACAAAATGAAACTGAATCACTTTCTCTTGCCATGAACAAAAGTTAACTCAAAATGGATCAAGGAGCTTGATATCAAATCAGAGACACAGTGTCTGACACAAGAAAAAGTTGGCTATGATCTACATACTGTGCGGTCGGGCTTCAAATTTCTTAATATGACACCCATAGCACAAGAGTTAATAACTAGATTCAACAAATGGGACTAACTCAAACTAAAAAGTTTTTTCTCAGCAAAAGAAACAATAAGAAAAGTAAATAGGTAGCCTACATCTTGGGAACAAATCTTTACTCCTCAAACTTCAGATCGAGCCCTAATATCCAGAGTATACAAAGAACTCAAAAAATTAGACAATTAGATAACAAATAACCCAATCAACAAATGGGCCAAGGACCTGAACAGACACTTCTCAGAGGAGGACATTCAATCAATCAACATGTACATGAATAAATGCTCACCATCTCTAGCAGTCAGAGAAATACAAATCAAAACCACCCTAAGATATCATCTTGCTCCAGTAAGATTGGCAGCCATTATGAAGTCAAACAACAACAAGTGCTAGTGAGGACGTGAGGAAAAGGGTCCACTTGTACATTGCTGGTGGGAGTGCAAATTGGTGCAGCAAATTTGGAAAGCAGTATGGAGATTTCTTAGAAAGCTGGGAATGGAACCACCGTTTGACCCAGCTGTTAACCTTCTCGGTCTATTCCCTAAAGACCTAAAAAGAGCATGCTACAGGGACACGGCTACATCGATGTTCATAGCAGCACAATTCACAATAGCAAGACTGTGGAACCAGCCTAGATGCCCTTCAATAGACGAATAGATTAAAAAAATGTGGCTTTTATACAAAATGGAGTATTACTCTTCATTAAAAAATGACAAAATCATAGAATTTGCAGGGAAATGGATGGCATTATAGCAGGTTATGCTAAGTGAAGCTAGCCAGTCCTTGAAAAACAAATGCCAAATGTCTTCTTTGATATAAGGAGAGTAACTAATAACAGAGTAGGGACAAAGAGCCTGAGAAGATTAACACTAAACAGGAATGAGAGGTGGGAGGGAAAGGAAGAGAGAAGGGAAATTGCATGGAAATGGAAGGAGACCCTCAGGGTTATACAAAATTGCATACAAGAAGAAGTGAGGGGAAAGAGGAAAAAAAACAAGGGAGAGAAATGAAAAACAGTAGAGAGGGTAGAGAGAGAAGAGGGGAGGGGAGGGAAGAAGAGGGGCATAGTAGAGGAGAGGAAAGGCTGCAGAATACAACAGACACTAGTATGGCAATATGTAAATCAATGGATGGGTAACTGATGTTTTTCTGCAATCTGTATGCGGGGTAAAAATGGGAGTTTATAACCCACTTGAATCAAAGTGTGAAATATGATATATCAAAAACTATGTAATATTTTGAACAACCAACAATAAAAATTTTAAAAAAAAGAAACCTGGAGGAATACATGTGTTCTGAAGCAGGAAGTAATTGAAAGTGAAACAAATGTCTATAAATTTATGAACTTGTGGATAAATATATATCTTATGATGTGCATAAACTGAAGAAATAGTAATGTACTAGTGTTGCATAAAAATGAACGTCAAAATACACAACTTGTCACATAGGAATCTACTTGCATTAATGTTAAACTGGGTCAGATACTGTAGAAATATTACGATTTGTGTGCACCATTCACTAAAGTTATTTTTCAGTACTAGGAGACAAATATGTATTTCAGGTGGATGAATATTTTTGAGAATAATCTTGTGAAAAGTTTATTATAAATCCACATACATGAAAATGAATGAATGTGGGGAGTGTATAATAAGGCATATATATTTCATATTTTGAAAAATCTGGAGAGTGTGTATATATATATATATATATATATATATATATATACACACACTCACACACAAAACACACACAGGAACATTAAAAATTAGCAATACATATGCCAATCGAAATTCATCATGAAATATATATCTTTCACAGATACAAAAGTATTTATTTTACTGAACTTGTATTTATGTATAATGTTGTTCAACTAGGAAGCAAACCCATAGATTGGATTTTCTGTTAAAACAGTGTTTAGGAGGAGTGATCTCTTTTTACGATTTGTATCTGCCAAGTCAGCCACCTCATAAGAATGTATGTGTGATACCATGTAGGATTCTATAGGTGAACCTAAAAAATACATGTGCTGAATAGGCTTCAGAGAAAGGGAGACAGGAATTCACATATTTGTTAACTTTAAAAACACATGGAGAACTATTTCAATTAAAAATTGACTAGATTTATAACACCAACACTTTATCAGGCAAAAGGCAAGTCTAACTATACACCATGCCTACTCTGAACTGCTTCTATTTCTATTCTCTTTGGGTTGTTTTTCTCGATCATATTAGGATTAGTAGTCAGAGTCTAGTCTGGTTTTGGTTAGTGTCATGGATTCAGTATTTTGAATGGAAAATTAGATAATGAATCCAATGTGTATGCAAATATGTGCTGCACAAAAATTTTTCCACTCTCATCCAGCACAATACCTTGAAATTATCTTTGCCCCAAGTAAGACACAATTAGAGTAGAAGAGTTAGAAAATCTGTGAATACATATCTGTACTGGAAAATGCTCAGGAGTTCACAACGTTGGAGGTGGTAGAGTAGTTTCCAAAAGTAAGGGACACGGGTTGATAGACCCAACCTGATCTTTTATTAAAATTGGGAGCCATCTTGCCACAAAGCCATAAAAAGTTAATTTTGGCTTTACTATAAATAACTGCAAATTCTGAACCTGCTTGGAATGCCTGCCTGTGCCTTGAATTCACCCATGCTTGACTCTCTGATCAGATAGCAGCCCTCGCTGAAACTTTAGTGACACATCATAAATTTTGGCCTTCCCTGGCCAGACAACGACCCTCTCTGAGGCTCTATTTGTCCTCATAATTTCTGATATTGGGGCCACCAAAAAATAAATAAATAAATAAATGAACTACCATTTTTGTGATGCTTGTCAAAGTTCTGTTATCTGTAACCCCCATTTTGTGTAACTTTCTGGGCTATATAGCTGTGCTGTAGGAAAGGCAGGGTTGCTGTCTTGTTCCTGCCGTTTTGGGATGGAGAGGCAGCCCAGCCGGTTGACATAATAAGCTTGCCTCAATTTGATTTTAGTTGGAGTCAGTGTTCTTTTTTTGTGTCCTCATCTAATTTTTTTGAGTTCCCCAGCAAGATGACCCTGCCGACCAGATCACAAGACCAGACTGCTGGAAAATCTGAATCTGGCCTTCCCTTCAGGGCTCCGGGCTGGAGAGCCAGTCTAGTGGGTGCACATCTTGAGCTGTTCCTAGGTCATGGAGTGAGCGTTAGGTCCCAGGAGCACTGCGGTGAACCACCGCACTAAAACTATTAGCAATCACCTGGTGGAGGAGGCCTCAAAAATTAAGTGGCACCTTTATAACATCTGATATCCGTTTAACGGAGATCTGTTCTGATGACATAGAGGTGTCCTGGGGAGGCTCACATATACTCGTTTTCGGTACAGTAATGAGAATCATTCTGTCCTCTGTTCTGTTCTGTAGGGAATTCATCTGGAATGGTAGAGATGTGATGACTGGCATGTACGTGGTCCTACTTCGGAGCTTTAGCAAGACGTTGCATTGCTCCTATGTTTTTTGTTTCAAGTTCGGGTTTCTGTATTTTGTGTTTTGTTCTGTGTTCTATATGTTTCTCTTGTTTGTTTTGTGTGTTTTGTTCTGTGATTTCTGTGGTAAAAACATAAGTATATTGGACGTTAAAATGGGTAACAAAGAAAGTAAGCCTGATATTCTTTCGGACTCTGTTTTAAGGAACTGCGATGAACTTTACCCCCCTTTGTTAAGCAGGATGAGAGAAGCTCCTAGCTGGCTGCCTGGAGTATAACCACTGCAGAGGGCAATGCCTGCTGGGGACCTAAGAACTGAGTATCTCCCAGGTTAACAAGTGAAACTCCATTAAAACCCCTTGTCCCTCCAGATCAAGAGAGTCACAACCTCTGGGCAGGGTTCCCTGTGTTTCTTCTTTCTTACCAAAGCAATAAACCTCCCTTTTTCTTTTTCTAAAAACCTTGTCCTCATTATTAAATTGGCATTAATTGGCTTCAAGGTCAGGAGCCAAAGTTTAAGTTACAAATTTTGATAAATCCCTCCCCCACCCCCTGTCCCGGAACATTTTTAGAGCTGACTACTGAAATGTTACTAGATGGAACATGCTTGGGGTGGAACCGAACCAGAGGAGATAATCCTGTAAGTAAAAGGAGGGACTGAGGGACTCCCAGCAGCTGCTGAAGCCCTGTTGCTTCAGGGAATTCCCTCCTTCCTTCCCTGCACTGTAAGGATTATGCCACCACTGTCTTGTTAAAAAGAGAAAAAGAAAAAGGGGACACTAAATGCATTAAAGTCACCATGGAGACCCTTAATTGTACATTTCAGGTTGCCCCTCTGTTAAAACATCTGCCCCCCCCTTGTGGACATCTATGGTGCCACTGGTGTAGGAGATTTTTTTTTCTTATCTGCTCAGGTTTAAAGGATTCTGTCTTACAGCCATAGTCTGGACCTTCTTTCTGTCTGTCTTGTGTCTTTGTTTCTGGCCCTTTAAGACATGTGCAATAATGTGTTGATATTATAAATTGTTTCTTGGGAATGATCTTAGCTGAATGTGTGTCTAAATGATGATGTTTTCTTGTAACAATCTGGTATTTGAATGGGTTTTTGAAGCATTGCAAAATCTTGCAGTTAAAAGTCGGGTTTAGGTAATGGTTTAGTTTATGATTTCAGATAATTCATGCCAGAGAACTTAAATACTTAGGATGGAAAACTAAAGAACTCTACTTCCAAATTGGCAAGTAACTTCCCAATCATTCAGTCTTTATTTTTCACCAATTTTGAATTGGGTAGCCTGTGAAAATATCACTGTGTGTTCGAGAGCATTAATCTGGACAAGGATTGTAAATCATAGTATGATATCTGTTGACAAAACAAGATGTAAAGATATAAAATTTTGTGAATTGTATCTTAAACTTGTACCATAATTTTCAACATCCGAACCTGAAAATTATGGTTAAAATGCCTTAGGCCTGAGATGTCTGCTCAGAAAAGCAGTTTTTTCCTGCTCCTTCCAGACCTCAGCCATGACTTATTTTGAAAGGCAAATGAAAGAAGCCTGCAAGCTTAGTAGGAGACTGATCTGAGGCCTAAGAGAAAAAAAGGTAAATTGTATGGTATTTACTAATTACTGGCCAGTCATTTTTTCTAGGACTCTTATTTTTTTCCTTAGATACTTTATTTTTTTTTGAGCTCATGATTTTGATCATACAGACCTAGGTTAATGTTTTTCTGATCAGTACTATCTTTGACCAACTGTGGACTTTTTGAAACATTGCAATGGAGATTTCACCTGCGAAAAGCTACAAGGCCTTTACTATTATTATGTGTGCTCAATTTTCTTATGTGTTGTATGTCTATATATACATATGTCCGTATATTTTATATATGATATACAAATTAATATATATAAGGAGCACTCATTATATATTTTTTTATATATAAAAAAAGCACTCATAAAAACAAATTTTAAAAAGTGGATCTAAAGATCTTCAATTTAAATAATTCAATTAAATTTGATAAACAGATAAAAATAAATGTCTTTAAATTTAAGCTTTCAAGTTTTTCTAGGTATTCAAAAATCTGATAAAATATTAATATCTACAAAATGTCTAATATGCCTTGGTTCTAGGACTTTTCCTTCAACATAAAAATGGTTTACACTCTTCAATACATGTGTCTAATATTTTGATAAATAAGTAAAGTAAATTTGATATGGGATTACTCATTCACGAGTACTTTTGTTAGATATCTGATTGACTTACTAACGTCTGTGTAAGTTTGACTAAATTCTGTAAAAGATTGTAAAAATCAATCATGTGTTAAAGAGACAAAAATTTCTTAAAGCATAAGTTTACCCATAACATTGTGTTTATTAAGTTTTATTTTTTCTTGTGCAAGCAACCATAGAAATTAAACAACTGATTAAATTAGAACTGTTATTTTAGAGCACTGTACTGCCATTTCTTTAAAAGCTAAACTTGGTTAATGTAGAAACATCAATGTAATTGTGATGCTACTAATGTGCTCATATCTTACAGGTATGCAAGTCTGTAAGGTAAAAATTTTAAAAGAGCATTATATCAAGCTGGTGTTCTGAAGTTTTATGGGGATTTATTCACCTGTTATCAATAAGATATGTAAAGTTTAATCTTACTTTTTACATTGGGGAACAATTTAAATGTACTTTATGTTAATGAGAGCCTAATCCATTTAAAGGTTAAAACCTTTCAGCATTTGTTTAATTCATATTTTAAAGTGATTTTATATGGTGTTAGCTAATGTTCATGTGACCTGAAACAATTTATGTAAACTTTTTAAAATAATATTTAAAAAATAAAGATCAGCTTTAGAACTAAAACACTTAAGATTTATAAAGAGCCCTGCCTTACCTGAGATAAGGCTGTGTGTCCCATCTTATTTCATGTGAGAATGAATACAAAAGCAGTAGGTCAGATTTTATTTCTTTAAAGTTATGTTAAAAGTTCTTTTTTAATGTCAAGATTCCTAGGATCTCAAACAGGGGATATAATGTATGACTCAGCCAAAAAATTCAGGGTAGCTATTAAACGAACGAAGTATTTTTACTGTTGTTAAAAAATTTTATTTTGTAATTTTCTTATATGTGATCTAAAGATTCCCTGTTAGTGTTTTAAAGAAGTGTTGCTTTAAGAACAAAACATGGGTTAATTTCAGAGAGTAAGTTATCACCTGCAAGACAGACAGAATAATACAGATCCCAATTAATAAAAAGATAAATAATTATAAAGTTATAGACATTAAAGCCTGGTGCTCTTAATATCAGGCTGTTAAAATTTATTTGATAGATGTTTAAGATTAGGATTTTAAATTAAAATTAATTGAAAAGGGCCAAGGAAACCAATATTTGGCTCTTGCCCTCTGAGTCAGTCTGAATCCAGGGAACAGGGGACTTCTCTAAAGAGTTTTGCAACTCTGGGCTATAAAAACTCCCCATCAGGGAGATTAATGAGACCACTGGAGAACAGAAAGCCAATCAGTGCATTTGCTATGAAGAGAAGAGTCATCAGAGAAGAAAGAAATCCCTGATGCTTCCGAGGGAAGCCACATGGTCAAAAGAGACCTGGACCCACCTAGCGCAAATGGCTCTAGCAGAACTGAGAAAGTGCTCTCAAGTTTACCCAGTTTATGACTCCCATAAAAGCTCACCTGACTGTTAACAATAGATAGAAACAAAAGTCAGTTTGAATGCTTCATCTTAAACACTTAGCAAAGACAGTGAAAACCAAAATACAGCCATTCCTGGACATTTTGAATAATAATAATAATAATAATAATAATAATAATAATAATAATAATAATTAAAATAAAAATATTTTAAGGTACACACTTTATGTTAGCCTCCCAAAATAAGTAAGACTGGAGGCTACAAAGAAGGATTCTCTGACAGGAATGCCTGATACTTATTAAAAGAGACTATCAAGAAGAGCTGCCAGAGTCAGAAATTTTCAGTTTAAGGCCTAAATATATTCCTAACCTACACAGGTAAGCTTGGTGTTTGCTAGTACGATTATCCAGTCCTGAGTATCAAAATTAAAGGTTTCTCTATTAGACACAGAGGTCATACTGGTAAAAGGATTTTGCAAGATCAGATGACACTAAACTATTAAACTATATCTTATGGGGAGGGACAACTCTAATACTAAAAGTTAAATATTAAATTGACAGTCTTTATAACTGGGGATATTAAAGACTGGAGAGGGAACTTCTATACAGTGGCATGTTCCAGCTGCTGCAACATTTATTCAGTACTCATGGTTTTTGTTTCTCTCATGTAATAACCAATCCCCAGATGACTTTACAACCTGTTCTTCCCCAACCAGACTTCAAACCGAACTGACTTCTAAAAGGCAACTCATGTCCCTCAACTACTTCTAAAAGGCAACTCATGTCTCTCACACCATGCCACTCACGTCATCCTCTCTCAGCTCAGAAGAAGCCAAATGGGTGACGCCTCTCTTATTACAACAATGGAGCCAAATATAAATAGACAATCAATATAAGTAATTAATTAAGTCAGGTAAAATCAGGGAGACTGGTTTTGGGTGAGTTCTAAAAATTTGGAGACTTTTACCTGAGGGATTAAAATCTCCTCAGTGCTCTACCCCTAATCTATCAAAGATTTGAAAGGGACACAGAGAAAAGGGGGAAATGATAGACCCAACCTGATCTTTTATTAAAATTGGAAGCCATCTTGCCAAAAAGCCATGAAAAGATAATTTTGGCTTTACCATAAATTACTGAAAATTCTGAACCTGCTTGGAATGCCTGCCAGTGTTTGAACTGAGCCATGTCTGGCTCTCCGACCTGATAGCAGCCCTCTCTGAAACTTTAGTGACATATCATAAATATTTGCCCTCCCTGTCCAGACAACAACCCTCTCTGAGGCTCTAATGGTCCTCATAAATTCTGATGTAGGGACAGCAAAAAAAAAAAAAAAAAAAAAAAAATATATATATATATATATATATATATATATATATATATATATATATATATATATATATATATATAAACTACCATTAGTGTGATGCTTGTCAGAGTTCTGTTAAATGTAATGCCCATTTTGTGTAAATTTCTGGTCCATGAAGCTGGGCTGTAGGAAAGCTGGGGTTGCTGTCTTGTTCCCGCCATTTTGGGAGGGAGAGGCAGGATGGCCAGTGGAAATAATAAGCTTAATTTAATTTAATTTTTATTGGTGTCAGTGGTCTTCTCTTGTGTCCAGATCTAACAGGAAAACACTCACAAAACATGGAGCTCTGCCGGCCTAAAGACTTTTTGAGACACTTCCTCTGAGGTTGGGCTCTTAAAATATATGTTGTTGTAAGGACCTTTAGCTTCCTTTCTAGTGGGACCATCAAAGCTGGGTCTGCATCTGTGTGACCTGGAGGACATGGTTTCTTATATTCTAATGAACATGAGGCAGCAGTTCTGAATTTTCTCGTTGTAGGTAAACTGTGGCCACTGGGTCCTAAGTGTCTCCCAGTGTGGACTGTGAAGACATTTTGTCATCCTAAACTTTTAGTGGTGTTTCTTGCTGCTGCACTGCAATTTTGGTATTTGCTTCATGAAATACAATGAGTTCAACTGGGACCCAGTGCTGGAGGGAGTTCTGTCATTTGTGGTGGGTCAGAGTCTGCAGGAGAATGCACCAACCAGGCTTCTATCCCACAGAGCTTGCCCCCTTGTCCATAGCAATCTGACTCTGAAATTTGCCCTGAAACCTCTCCATATAAAAAGATGCCTTTACATAGAAGGGCCTGCTGGCTGCACCATGTCACTCACAAGCCATTTGGAAGGCAATGGCAAATCCTCATGGCCACACCACAGATGTATTATCACACACCTGCCCACCACTGCAATTGGCCCACTACTCTGCAGGCTCCAACTTACTGGCATCTTTGTTCTACACCATTTTCATGAAACCCAGACAATCTAGGCATTCTATGGTACACTCATGATCAGCAACAAGACATCCAAAGGCTCTCCAGTACCACCTGGTTAAGGGAAATTCAAAAATTTCATGGTATTTAACTAGCAATTTTTCATGGATGAAGTTGGAGGCACTGTGGGTTTCAGTTAATTCAGGAACCATAAAATGGTGAAGAAGGTCATTTCAATGAAAGCTGTGGAGTACTCTCACAGGCAAGTCTTCCCATTGAGTGGCCAAAGGCTCATATGCATCCAGGCCCATTAAGGTCTACAATGTGACGTCCATGGGTGTTTTGACTCTCAACTATGGATGCCTAATCTTTCAGAAAAAAATCTTGTGATATCCTGGCTGAGATTCTCAGGCTCTGTGGAAAACAAACCTGGTCCTTGATCTCAGTTTCCAAGGGCGAATTCCATGCGTGGCCTCCTAAAATCCGAACACAATTCATGGCAATATTTCTATGAGATCAGTTCCAGAACTCAGACTCTAAAGGAATGACACCAGAGTTCAAACCCAGGTAGAACCAGTCATCACTTCCAACCGCCACACAAATCCCCACAATTAAAACCAAAACACTCCCACAAAGCCCTCATCTTTTTCCATATAGACACTCATCATAACCTGTGGCTGGAGTTTTCCATGAGGGACTCATCCCAAGACAGTGTACAAAATAACCTTCCTAGCCCCTCATTTGCCTAAAGTCAGGGTTGCCTGGACACCCTTCCTGAGAACCAGGAGTGACCATAGGCCTGACGTAAATACTGCTCTGCTTCTCCAATTTGAGGCCTACTGACTGTCGGGTTTAGATTTTTTATCTGAATTGGTGTCATGAAAAAACCCAAGCACCTAAAGACTTGCAACTGCAGAGTTTTGAAGAACTCATTTGACACAAAGAATCCCTATTCTCACTAGATGGATGTCAGGAACCTTATAGAGAAAGGCGAGAGACTTCATCCACAAAGACTGCTTTTTGGACCATTTTGGTTTTGGAAGCACACATGGAATCTTTCTTTAGATCCATCAGGTGCTGAGAATATAAGCCACAGCCTCACACATGGCCAAGAGGCTGATTCACAAACATCCCTTTCCAAAGCAATTAAGCAAAGAGGTACAGGTGATGCCCATTAATTTCCATTTGAAAACTGTTTTCTTCAGGCATCCCAAAGGGGTGGCCTGAGGCAAAGACCTTCCTGACATTCAGGGCAACAGAACAATAGGTAAGCAAATGGACCAAAGCAGGGTTTCTCCACTTAGACTTTTTTGGTCACACTGATATCTGAGTTTTCTGATATTCCCCCAATCCCTTAAGCTATCCAGTACATGGCCATATCACAGAGCTTGGAGATGGTACATATATTGGACACAAAACCATGAGCCTATTCTGGAGAGTGGCCCAAATTCAGGAAGAAACAGGAACTTAGGAAGATAGTAGGTGTTACCCATCCATAAGGCAAGCCAAAGTCCATTTATTAATTGGGCAGGATGAATGCTGTGAAGCTTTCTACAAGACAGGACACATCCATTGATGCATTCTCTTCTCTAATGTCTACAACCACGAACGCAGTGGGACATACAGACATAGAAACACTCATCTTGTCAAACGACTTACTAGAAACAGTCCCCTCCAAACCAAACAAACCGCCTTTCCTCCCTATTCTCAGAACATGAGACAAAACCATAAACTCCCACCCACACCCACAAAGTCATGTCCTTCCCCCAAGTAGGTCTGTGACTATCCGGAGTATCCTCTGACTGGTGGGTCTTAGTATGTTTTCCGGAAATGGCCTGTCCTGTCTCAGATCTTGTCTCCTTGGTCAACTCTGTGACGTTGTCAGGTGCCAGTGGTGAGCCACTACCTGCTTTCTGAGGAAAGGGCCCTCTTCAGAGCTCTGCTGGCATTTGGCCATCCTCACATCAGTAGGTATCAAGAAAGACTGACACTGTCCTTGGTAAATCCAAACAAGTGTGCCTACTGGAACTGGGACTGAGAGTGGCTCTGAGTGCCTGGCTTACTGGACCCCAAGTTCAGAGAGTTTTTTCCCAAGGAAGTGAGGTAGGTCACTTCCTCCAGGAACTGAATGAGGTCACTGCCTTGGCAACCACTTTGTCCTAACAGTTGCTTCCATAGGTCCCATGAGATGGAGGCTGCCCCTACTTCCTGTGACACTTTCACAAGTTCAAATAGTGTATCCACCCTACTCACCTGGCAATAGCTCTCCACACAGGCCTGGTTTGTTCCATCCTCTCTACATTAAGATCAGAGAGGCTGATTCAGACACAACCCTTCATCATGCCCAGGTTGTTTGTCATGGAAGATGACTTTTGCTCTCTTAGGTCCTTCATAGCTGCCTACATCTTCTCCAGGGATAATTTCTGCATGGACTTTTGAGGTTCCCAGAAGGTGGAAGATTCCCTACATTCCTGTATTGTAAGACCAACTCTGTCCCTGCTCTTCTGTAAAGTTATATTGAGTGAACAGTGTATGGTTAGGGTTAATAACATGTTTGATTTATGTTAGTAATCATTCTGCAGGATGAATAATGGTATTGGGAACCTGCCTTGTTAATAAGAATACAGAGGTGAAATATAAGTATGAAAACAGAAATCTAGGTAAAATTTGAAGCCCAGAAGTGCATTTGGCCCTTGATTGGGATACTTAGCTTTGAATTATGTTCTGCACACGTGTCTCAGATAATTCAACATACAGCGTCATAGGACCTTGTATCTTGGATGATTGAATGTCGAAGAGAACATCCAGTCCAAAAGCGATAGTCAGTAGGATTAGGAAGATAATTGGTAGGTTTAGAAGGAAGAGTTAGTATAGGATTGATACCAAAAGTTTTTTAGCAATAGGGTTTCGGGTAGAGAGTGAATGCATATGTCAGCCCATGTGAAGAGTCAATCACAATGATGAACTGGGATAAATATGTAGGAAAGCAGAAATCAATAGAGACATTAGGAATTCAGCCAAAGTATAAAGTGAGTGATAGAATTAGATATTTTGAACAGGGTTGAGGTTGAATAGAAAATCTTAGGAAGAAACAAATATGTAGTCACCAATACGATTGATATTTGAGAGCATTAGGCAACCTGGACATGGATGTTTTTAGTAATCCATGCTCACTTTCCTTTTAGGCTTTGGTGAAAGGTGAATAAAATATGTACTTGTCACTTCCTATTTTTCTGTATGCTTAACAAAACACTGTTGAAATCTTGAGAACTGTTTGCCAATCCTGTTCCCAGAATGTGTTGTCCCCAACTGCCAAACTGCAGAATGTACTCTCTCACCCATTTGCTCACAAACCGACCAGTCGCCCAGACCCATCAATAAACTTCCCTCCCTGTCCTCTCCATGAAAAGAATATAAGCTCTGCTTAAGCTCATTCAGGCCTCTCTGCTCTATCCAAGTGAGGTCTGAGCCCCAGCATGCTGTACTCCCTATTAACCCTATACTATTGCATGAGACAGTCTCTTGGTGGTCTCTTCCTCCAATGCTTGCCAGAACTTCACATCTGAAACCCCCAGCAAGATCCATCAGTGGTGTACGAAAGACTCCCAACGAGCTCCTATCAGGATAAGTAAGGTACCACTTTCGTGTTTCAGGTTTCAGGTTAGGGCTTTGCAAAATGGCTATCGATGATGAGCGTGAGCTCTCTCAGATGCTGGCTGACAGACGTGTCACCGTGCCACAGGTCACGTTCCTGGGGGATGCCCCCAGAGGATTCAGAAAATAGAGGAACAATAGTATCCTCGACTCAGTGATTTTTTTGTTTCGGATTCGGTTTTGCCAGCACATCAGGTTTTGCTGGCTAATCAGTCCTGGTCTCAGTATTGGACGTCCATTGCCTGTCTTTATTGTCTTGTCTTGTCTGTGTTGTGTGTCATTGCTTTCACTGTTTGTATATCTTTCATTATGGGACAGAGCACTTCAATGCCTCTGTCCCTGACTCTTGTTCAGTGGACCAAAGTCCACTTAAGGGCTCAGAATCTTTCTATTTCAGTAAAACGCCGGAACTGGCAGACTCTCCGTGCCTCAAAATGACCCACCTTTGGAGTCGGATGGCCCCTAAAGAAACTTTCTACTCCCCACTAATTCAAAAAGTCAGAAATATTGTCTTTCAACTGGGGCCACATAGCCATCCAGATCAAAAGCCATATATCTTAACTTTGCAGGACCTCTGCAAATCTCCTCCTCCATTTGTGAAGCCTTTCCTTTTCCCTGCCCCCGCTCCTCCACCTTCCCCCATGATTCTATCTCTCAAACCCTCTGCTCCTCCTCCTCCACCCTTTGTTCTTCCTAAGTCTCAAGACTCAACTAGACTCTCTGCACCCTCCTTATCCCCTACCCTCTTCCCCCAACACCCAACACCCTCTAAGTGATTCCCTTGCTGCTGACTCAGCCTCTCCACCTTTGGAGGAAGCTAGGCCGGCCCAGCGCCCTCCAGATTACTACCCGGCAGCACACAAAGCCACTCCTTCCCTGGACAAAGCTGGCCCCGGTAAAAGAACTCAAAGAACTTGCCGGCGTTGTCACACCTGCCTACTTGGGATGACTGCCAACAACTCCTACAGACTCTCTTCATGACAGAGGAACAAGAGAAAAAACTTCTGGAAGCTAAAAAAAAAATCCTCGGACAAGATGGGTGACCGACACCTCTTCCCACATCATCAAAGCCGGCTTCCCATTGAACCAACCGAACTGGGACACCAACACGTTTGAAGGTAGGTAGCATCCGTCCACTTATTGCCGGGCTCTAATAGCGGGTCTCCAAGCAGCCGCTAAGGTGACCAACTAATTGGGCCAAGGTTAGAGAGATTATTCAAGGGCCTGATAAATCTCCCTCTATGTTTCTAGAGAGATTTATGGAGGCATATAGGAGATATACTCCTTTCGATCCTCAGGCAGAGGATCAAAAGCCATCTGTCATGATCGCCTTCATTGGGCAAGCTGCCCTGGATATTAAAAGAGAGTTACAATGCGTATATGGATTACAAGATATGGCTTTGAGAGATTTAGTCAGAGAAGCCTAAAAAAGTAAACTATAAGAGATAAACTGAGGAAGAGAAGGAACAAAGGAGGAAGAAAGAAAGGGAGCAAAGAGAGGATGCGAGAAGCAAAAGATAGACTAATGCATTGACTAAGGTCCTGGTCACAACAAAAAAAAGGACAGAAATTAAGAAACAGGGATACAGGAAGGGATACCTGGGCACACGCCAAAAGCCACCCCTGGTCTCAGATCAATATGCCTACTCAAAAGAAAAAGGACACTGGGCCAAAAAGAGCCCGAGAATGAGACAGCCACACCAGCCAGACATTCTGACTCTGGAGGATGACTAAGAAAGTCGGGGCTCAGATCCTCTTCCCGAGCTCAGGGTAACTTTTGAAGTGGAGGGTACCCCAGTACACTATGAAGTGGATACAGGGGCGAATACTCAGCCCTTAAAGCCCCATTGGGCCCTCCATCAAATAAAAGGTCTCTATTTCAAGGGGCTAATGGCAGTAAATATCGGGCATAGACAACTAAGAGGATCATGGACCTGGGGAAAGGAAAAATCCATCACTCCTTCCTAGTAATCCCAAGATGCCCGGCCCTATTAATGGGCCGAGATCTGCTCACCAAGCTCCGGGCCAGAATAACTTTTATCCCTGAAGGCCCCAAAAGTGAAAATTATAAATCCTTCAGTAAAAACTCCTATAGTCACAGCTTTAACTGTCAGTAGAAGATGAACATCAACTCTTCACACCACACAAGACTGATCAAACAGGCACGTTACCCCAGAATTGGATAACATATTACCCAGATGCCTGGACAAAAACTGATGGCTTAGGCCTGCCCATTAAAAAACCTCCAATAACAGTGGAGTTAAAAACCTCAGCCTCTCCAATCAATGTCAAAAAATATACTCTGGGCAAAAATCTAAAGATGGGATAAGGCCCCATATTCAGAAATATCTGATCTTAGGGGTCCTAAGGCCCTGTTAATCAGCCTGCAACACTCCCCTGCTACCATTAAAAAATGCCAGGAACCGGGGACTATCACCCTGTTAAAGACCTACGAGAGATCAACAACAGAGTGCAGGACATTCACCGAATGGTACCTAATCTGTGCAATCTGCCTAGCACTCTGAACCCTGAGCAGAAATGGTATACTGTTCTGTACTTAAAAGATGCTTTATTTTGCTTGCCTCTGCATAAAGATAGTCAGTTGCTGTTTGTTTTCAAGTGGGTAGACCCAGAAACCGGAACGTCTGGTCAACTAACTTGGACTAGACTCGAACAGGGGTTCAAAAACTCCCCCACTCTCTTTGATGAAGCTCTCCACAGAGATCTCAACAACTTCAGAACTATACACCCTGCTTCAACATGTGGATGGCCTGCTACTGGCAGCCAACACTAAGGAAAACTGTGAATCTGGGACCCAAGCACTATTATCTGAGCTTGCTAAACTGGCGTGTAGAGCTTCTGCCAAAAAGGCCCAAATTTGCCAGCATGAAGTAATCTTCCTGGGCTATTCACTTAGGGGCGGTAAAGGATGGCTCACTGAGCAAAGAAAACAAACTGTTGTGCAGATACCACACAGATCTAACAGCAGACAACTCAGAGAGTTTCTTGGGACTGCTGGCTTTTGCAGGTTATGGATACCTGGGTTTGCATCATTAGCTGCTCCTTTATACCCGGTGCTAAAGGGAGATGCCCATTTCCAATGAACCCCTGAGAACCAGGAAGCTTTTGATAACACCTAAAGACTCTGACACTGAACCCTCAACTTCACTGAGCTTAGCCTGCAATTTCAGAAAGCCCTACACTAAGTTAAAATGTATATCAACTCACTCACCTTGGTTCAAAGAAATTGCAGGCATTCCTGAAGGATCAAGAACAGAGTTTTCCACTAACCGATTCAAAGAGAAAGGGAAGAACTGAATGGGTAACAAAAGCCTGTCGGGTCTGTCAATTGGTTAATGCTTACACTTCCAAGCTTCTTGCAGGAAAGCACCTATGAGGAACCAGACCAGGACAATTCTGGGAATTGGGAAGTTTACTTTACTGAAATTAAGCCAGCAATGTATGGACTTAAATATCTCCTAGTCTTTGTAGATACATTTTCAGGATGGATTGAAGCATCCCCAACAAAAAAAAAAGAAAAGAAAAAAAAAAGAAAAGAAAAGAAAAAAGAAAGAAAAGAAAAGAAAAGAAAAAAAAAAACCGGCCCAAATGGTGGTCAAAAAGATCCTGAAAGATATTTTTCCAAGATTCTGCCTGCCTAAGGTAATATGGGTCTGATAATGGGCCGGCGTTCATGGCCCAGGTAAGACAGGGGTTAGCCAGAATTCTAGGGGTTTATTGGAAGTTACATTGTGCTTATAGACCCCAGAGCTCAGGACAGGTAAAAAAATAAAAAGAACCATTAAAGTGACCTTAACGAAATTAAGCTTAGAAACTGGCATAAAAGATTGGACTATGCTCCTGCCTTCTGCACTGTTTCATGCAAGAAATACTCCCTCTGTTTCTTTGTCTAACCTCACCCCCTATGAAATTCTCTATGGTGCCCCTGCTCCAGTAAGGGACCTAACCCCAACTCGAAGACCTAACGATCCCTTCCACACCCCCTTGCTTGACAGACTTAAAGCTCTTGAAAGAACTCAGCGGTACTTGTTGAAACATCTGGCCCCTTCCTACCAACCAGGGTATGATGGGACTCCACATCAATATCAAGTAAGAGACCTCATCTACTAAAGACGACATCAGGTGTCATTCCTGAAACCCCGGTGTAAAGGACCATACCAGGTGCTACTTATAACACCTACAGTGGTAAAGGTAGACGGAATCACTTCCTGGATCAATGCCTCTCATCTCAAGCCTGCGCCATGTCCCCACTCTGGCTGGAAGCTGGAAAAGACTGGTAAACCTTTCAAACTGTGTGTTCGCCATGTGGATAAGGCTATAGACTCTCCCCTTGGCCACCAGTATTCCTAAGCATCATCAGCCCGTTCAGCAGCGATGGCTGATCAAAAATCCTACTAGACAACAAGTATGGTCTACCTCGAATACAGCCCACTGAGGGACCTGGTGGCCATCCCTCCACCCAGACATTTGTCAGCTACCTATAGGTCTTTCATATTGGGATAGCCCTGATGAACAGGATTCCACTAAAATTCCATTAAATCACTTTCGTACCATAGGTAATGGAAACCAACATTATGGATGTAGGGACACGTGAGCCAGATGCAGTTTGGCTAGCCTAGATTACTATGTTTGCCCGGCGGACTATCAAATCCACAAACAGCCATGGCTGTGTGGGGAAAAGCCGACTTCTTCTGTAAGTCATGGCGATCTGAGCATACAGGGGCTGCCTGCTGGAACCCAAACTCCTCATCAAATTCAGTACACAGCATTGGCCATATTACCAATTAGACAACCAAAATCCATGTCCCCCAGAGGGGTCTCTAGATCCTCAAATTCTGCATGGACTTTTTAACTTCGGCAAGTGCTCAAAAGGGTTGAAGGAAATTCCCCTATGTGCAGGCCTTTTTCATCCTTTGCTCACATCCTGAACTATGCTTCTCTAATAGATCCTCACCCACAGATTTCTGCTCCAGACTCTCTGCTGTCACTTTCACCTCAGGAATTTGATTTCTCCCCTCCAATGACTAGATCAAAAACCCAAACCTCTACCCTTTCTCAGACCATTGCCCCCTTGCTGAGGTAGCAGGTACTTAGGTACCCCTAAACCCAGACACTCCTCTATTCTTCTGTCAGTGCCCACAATGGGTCCCAACAGGTCCTCTTACCTGCTAACCCAAAGCTCAAACCATCTGAGAAGAGCCCTCAGACCCCTATCCAAGATGTAATAAAAATTACCTTTAAAGTTGCATTGTCAACACTGAATACAGGTTACTAAGAATTTAAAATCCCTCACAGGCTTTTTGAGATACTCACTCCCATCTTCCCCTCTGCTCTACTTGCTCTACTGCTCAAGTTTTTTTGCTAGCAAAATCCCAAACCCCTTTCCCATTAGTCTTTTAGTCTCTCCTTCCTGATTCTCAGATCCATGGAGCTGCTCTCACCCCCTGCCTTCCACTCTTCCCCCTCTGTACCAAGACCACAGAAAATTCTTAAGTGACCTTCTCCAGAAGTCTTCACCATGACTGACTTTAGGACTTTCAGCAAAATAATCCCTATGAAAGAGTTCAATGTAGATAAACTTCCTCTTTTCTTGTTGCCCTGTTCTAGTTGCCACTGGCTGGAAAAATCAGCACTCCTAAGCTAGACACCCCTTACTAGTTTTTCACAAAATATGTGAACAAGGCCTCTGGCCTTGAGCTGGAGCTTCACAGAGATTGCTACATTTCTAAGATAAAGAAGTTACCAACTGGGCTCCATTTTAACAGCTGGCAGGGAGAAAAAAAAAAGAGAAGACAAAAGCTCTCCCCCTCCCAGGTGTCCTTAAAAAGTTAACTTGCCAAAATAGAAGAAATAAAACAGAAACAAAAACTGCTTTTTGTGAACTTCTGCAGACTGTGATATTCTGAGCCCATTCCCTTACATGTTGGCTACAAAATTCTGAAACAACCTAAACTTGGGGTTCAGAGGATTAATTGATTACAACAGAAGCAATGCTCTCTACATCCTTTTTCAACCAAATAGGACTGCTTCCCTAGCTTCGGTGCTATCTTAGGTGCCTTTCCTTGTCTGTTCCTTCAACAGTATAATTCTATATACTTAATTATTGTTTATGTGTTCATAAAATGGTCAATAGATGTGATTAATTATGTAATGGTGCAGATGTTTCCCAGAGTGCTCTATCATGACACAGGTCCATTTAAAGTTCAAATAGGGGGGGCATAAAACCCGGTTCCGCTGGGAACCTGTATCCCTCACTTTAGCCATCCTATTTGGAATAAGAGTTGCTGCAGGTGTGGGCACAGGAACCACTGACCTAGTCCATGGGACACAACAAATGACTCAATGAGAAGCAGCAATAGACCAAAGCTTAAAGATATTAAAAACCTCAATCCCAGCTTTACAGGAATCTTTAACCTCTCTCTCCGAAGTAGTTTCACAGAATAGGCGACGGTTGGACCTCCTCTTCATGAGAGAGGGGGCCATTGTGCTGCAATGAGGGAAGAATTTTTTTTTTATGCTGACAATACTGGAGTTGTAAAAGAATCTATGAGTAAATTAAGAAAACGCCTTGAAGAGCATCAACGAGAGACAGAGGCCCAAAAAGCGTGGTTTGAGTCTTGGTTCCACAGTCCCTTGGGTTAACTACGCTTTTATCTGCCTTGGCCAGTCCATTAATAATCCTCATATTATTGCTAACTGTAGGGCCCTGTTTGCTCAACCGTGTAGTTTCCTTTCTCCAAGCTCAAATTGGACAAGTTAAACTTATGGTAATCAGACAACAATATAACTCACTAGCAGACATAAAATGTGACACCCCCCAATGATCTCTTTTTTGATTAAAAGTAACGAGAACAAGAAGTGGGAAATGAAAGGTTTATTAAAAAGGTACTTGTCACTTCCTGTTTTTCTGTATGCTTAACAAAACACTGTTGAAATCTTGAGAACTGTTTGCTAATCTTGTTCCCAGAATGTGTTGTCCCCAACTGCCAAACTGCAGAATGTACTCCCTCACACATTTGCAAGCAAACCGCCCACTCACCCTGACCCATCAATAAACTTCACACCCTGCCTTCTCCAAAGAAAGTACATAAGCTCTGCTTAAGCTATTCTCAGGGCTCTCTGCTAAATTCAAGTGAGCTCTGAGCTGCAGCATGCTGGACCCCCAATACACACTTTGCTGTTGCATGAGACAGTCTCTTGGTGGTCTCTTCCTAAAATGCTCACTCGACCATTCCATTGGTACAATCATTAGTGTGAACTTTGCTTTTTGTGTCCAGAATATTACTGTGATAAAATGTATATGTAGGTCAGGTGACATGAGTATTTCTTCCACCATTTCTGGGAGGAATATTTTCAAGACCTAATAATTAGTATTGGGGTTATAAAGACGTGTACCCTGTGTCTATGGATATAGAGATAATGCATGAATAGACAATACTGTGTTTAAATAATATAACAGGTTCCACTTTAAATAATGTATTGAATTGATATCTGAAAATATATAAGAAATCATTTATTGATATACAATCATTCATTCCAACCAGTTATACATCTAATGGTAATATTATGGTTATGGTTCATTATCTAGGGTGTGTGAGATTTCCTTCAAAAGTAATTATGAAAATCAAAAATAATGTGTTTGGAAAGAATTCTCATGAAAAGACCAGTCAAGAAACATGGAGAAATATATGTGTTCTGAAGTAGAAAGTGATTGAAAGTGAAACAAATGCCAATAAAATTGCAAACTTATGGATGAAATATATATCCAATGATGTGCATGAACTAAAGAAATAGTAACGTACAAGTGTTGAAAAAAATGAACTTCAAAATACACATCATGTCCCATAGGAGTCTACTTGCATTGATGTTAAACTGAGTCAGTTACTGTAGAAATATTAGGATTTGTATACACCATTCACTTAAGTTAGTTTTCAGTGTTGGAAACAAATAGGTATTCCAGGTGGATGAATATTTCTGAAAATAATCTTGTGAAAAGATTATTATAAATCCACATACATGAATATGAATGAATTTAGGAAATGTATAATAAGACACATATATTACATATTTTGAAAAATCTGGAGAGTATATATATATATATATATATATATATATATATATATATATACACACACACACAGATATTAAAAATTAGCACTATATGCCAATTGAAATTCACCATGAAATATATATTATCCACAGATCAAAAATATTCATTTTACTGAACATGGATTTATATATAATGTTGTTCAGCTAGGAAGCTCACCCATAGGGTGAATGTTCAGTTCCAATAGCGTTTAGGAGGAGTGATCTCTTCTCACAATTTGTATCTGCCTATTCAGGTACCACACAATAGTGTACATGTGGTACCAGGTAGGATTATACATGTGCTTATAAAAATACATGTGCTGAATACGCTACAACGAACGGGAGACAGGAATTCATATATTTGTTAACTTTAAAAACACATTGAGAACTATTTCAACAAAAAAATGAGTTGATTTATAACTCCTACTCTATATAATGCAAAAGGCAAGTCCAACTATACACTGTGCCTTTTCTGTACTGCTTGTATTTCAATTCTGTTTGGGTTATTTTTCTCCATCATATTAGGATTAGTAGACAGAGTTTAGTAGGGTATGGGGTAGTGTCAGTGTTTCAGTATTTCAAATGGAAAATTGGAAAATGAATCCAATGTGTATGCAAATATGTGCTACACAAAAATCCACCCACTCTCATCCAGAACAATTACTTGACATTACCTTCGCCCCAATTAAGACACAATTAGAGGAGAAAAGTTATAAAATTTGTGAATACATATCTGGAATGGAAATTGCTCAGGAGTTCACAACTTTGGAGGTGCAAGAGGAGTTTCCAAAAGTAAGGGACAGGATAAAACTCCACAATCATGGAGCTCTGTTGGCCTAAAAACTTCTTGAGAAACTTCCTCTGAGGTTGGGCACTTGAAATATATGTTGTTGTCAGGAGCTTTATCTTCCTTTGTAGTGAGACCATCAAAGCTGGGTCTGCATATATGTGACCTGGAGGACATGGTCTCTTATATTCCAATGAACATTAGGCAGCAGTGCTGAATTCTCTCTTTATAGATATCTGTGGCCACTGGGGGCTAAGTGTCTCTCCGTGTGGACTGTGAAGCTATTTGGTCATCCTCCACTTTTTGTGGTGTTTCTTGCTGCTGCATTGGGAGTTTGGTATTTGCTTCTCGAAAAACAAAAAGTTCAACTGGGACACAGTGCTGGAGGGAGTTCTGTCATGTGTCGTGTGTCAGGGTCTGCAGGAGAATGCACCAAATAGGCTTCTATCACACATAGGTTGCCCCCTTGACCATAGCAACCTGATTCTGAACATTGCCCTGAAATTTCTCCATATAACAAGATGCCTTTACATACAAGGTTCTGCTGGCTGCACCATGTCAGTCGCAACCCATTTGGAAGTAAATGGCAGATCCACATGGCCCCACCACAGATGTTTTATCACACACATGCACAACACTGTTCTATGACCACTAATTAGGAGGCTCCAACGTACTGACATCTCTGTTCTACACCATTATCATGAAACCCAGTCAATCAAGGCATTGTCTTGTACACTCGAATTAGCAACAGGACATCGAAGGTTCTCCAGTGCCACCTGGTCAAGGGAATTTCAAGAATGTCATGGTATTTATGTAGCCATTTTTCAAGGATGAAGTTGGAGGCACTGTGGGTTTCCATTCATTCAGGAACCATTAAAGGTTGAGGAAGATCATTTCAATGAAAGCTCTGGAGAAATTTCAAAGGCAAGGCTTCCCAAAGAGTGGGCAAAAGGTTACATGAAGCCAGGCACATAGAGGTCTACAATGTGAGGTCCATGTGTGTTTTGACTCTCAACTATGGATTCCAAGGCTTTCAGAATAAAATCATATGGTATCATGGCTGAGATTCCCTGTGCTCTGTGGAAAGCCGCCCTTGGTCTAGATCTCAGTTTCCAAGGGCGACTCTCATGCGTGGCCTCCAAAAATGCCAACACAAATCATGGCAATTCTTCTGTGAGGTCAGTTCCACAACGCAGTCTCAAAGGGGAATCACATCAGAGTTTAAACCCCGATGGACCCAGTCATCTTTTCCAACCACCACACTAATGACCACAATTAAAACCAAAACACTTCCACATAGCCCTCATATTCTTCCATATAGATACTAATCATAACCTCTGGCTGGAGGTTTCCATGAGGGGCACATCCAAAGACAGTGTCCAAAATACGTTCTCTTGCCCCTCATTTGCCTAAAGTCATTGTGGCCGGGACACCTTTCCTGTGAACCAGGAGTGATCAAATAGGCCTGCTCTTAATACTGCTCTGATTCTCCAATTTGAGGCCTACTGACAGTCAGGTATAGATCCTTTATGTGATTTGGAGTCATGAGGAAACCCAAGCACCTCTGCAGGGCTTTGAAGTACTAATTTTACCCAAAGGATTCCTATTCTCACTTGATGGATGTCAGGAAACTAATAGAGAAAGGCAAGAAGCTTCATCCACTATAACTGATCTTTTTGCCATTTTGGTTTTGGATGCACACATGGCATCTTTTTTAGATCCATCTGGTTTTGAGAATCTAAGCCACAACCTGACACAGGGCCAAGATACTGATTCAGACACATCCATTTCCAAAGCAATTAAGGAAAGAGCCACAGGTGATGCCCATTCATTTCCATTTGAAAACTATTTTCTTCAGGCTTCACAAAGTGTGACCTGAGGCAAAGACCTTTCTGACATTCAGGGCAACAGAAAAATAGGTAAGTAAAAGGCCCAATGCAGGATTTCTCCACTGAGACTTTTCTATTCACACTGATATTTGAGTTTTCTGAGATGATCACATTTCCTTCAGCTATTCAGTACATGGCCATTTCACAGAGCTTGGAGGTGGTAAATATCTTGGACACAAAACCATGAGCCTATTCTGGAGAGTTGAGAGAATTCAGGAAGAAAACTGAAACTTAGGAATATAATAGGTGTTGCACATCAATAAGGCTGCCCACTCTCTATTCATACATTGGGCAGGATGAATGCTGGGAGCTTTCTACTAGACACAACACATCCATTGATGCATTCTCTTTTCTATTGTCTACAACCACTGACACAGTAAGATACACAGACATAGAAACACTCGCCTTGCCAAACGACATACAAGAAACAGTCTACCCCAAAACAAACAAACCGACTTTCCTACCTATTCTCAGAACATGAGACAAAACCACATACTCACACCCACACTCAAAAAGGCACCTCCTTCCCCCAAGTAGGTCTCTGACTATATGGAGTGTCCTCTGACTGGTGAGCCATACTTCGTTCCCCCGAAATGGCCTGTACGGTCTCAGATCTTGTCTCCTTTTTCAACTCAGTGAAGTTGCCAGCAGCCAGTGGTGAGCAACTACCTACTTTCCCAGGAAAGGACCCTCTTCATAGCTATTCTGTCATTTGACCATCCTCACATCAGTAGGTACCAAGAAAGACTGACTATGTCCATGGTAAATACAAACAATTGAGCCCACTGGGACGGGGACTGGGACTGGCTCTGGGTGCCTGGCTTCCTGGATACCAAGTTCAGAGAGTTCCATCAACAAGGAAGTTAAGTAGGTCAATTTTTTCAGGAACTGAGTGAGGTCACTGCCGTGACAACCACTTTGTCCTAACAATTGCTTCAGTTGCTTCCAAGTGTCCCATGAGATGGAGGCTGCCCCTACTTCCTGTGACACTTTCACAAGTTAGAATGGTATGTAAACCATAGGCACCCAGGAACAGCTCTCCACACAGGCCTGGTTTGGTCCATCTTCTCTACATTAAGAAGAGAGAGGCTGATTCAGACACATCCCTTCATTCTGACCAGGGTTTTTGCATTGGAAGATGACTTTTGCTCTCTTAGTTCCTCAATAGCTGCCTACATCTTATCCAGGGATCATTTCTGCATGGACATTTTAGGTTCTCAGCAGGTGGAAGATCCCCTACATTCCTGTATTGTAAGACGAACTCTGTACCTGCTCTTCTGTAAAGTGAGATTGAGAAAAGAGTGTATGGTTACGGTTAATAACAGGTTCTATTTGGGTTCGGAATCATTGTGCAAGATGATTAATGGTATTGGGAACCTGCAATATTTTCAAAAATATACAGGGGAAATATAAGTTTGAAAACAGAAATCCAGGTAAGATTTGAAGCCCAGAAAGGCATTAGGCCTTTGAGTGGGATACTTAGCTTTGAATTATATTCTGCACAGATGTCTCAGATGAATCGATATACAATTGCCTTGTACCTTGGATGATTGAATGTCAAAGAGAACATCCAGTCAAAAAGTGATAGTCGGTACAATGAAGACGAAAGTCGGTAGGTTTAGAAAGAAGAGTGAGTATAAGAGTGGGACCAAAAGTTCTTTAGCAATAGGCTTTCGGGTAGACAATGAATGTAAATGTCAGCACATGTGAACAGTCAGTCACAATAATGAACTGGGATAATATGTAGGGAAGCAGAAATCAATAGAGACATTAGGAAATCAGGCAAAGTATAAATTGTGTGGTAGGATTACACATTTTCAACAGGATTGAGGTTGAATATATAATCTTAGGAAGAAACAAATATGTATTCACCAATAGTATTGACATTAGAGAGCATTAGGCAACCTGGACATGGATGTTTTTAGTAACGCATGCTCACTTTCACTTAGGCTTTGGTACAATCATAAGTGTGACATTTTCATAATGTGTCCAGAATATTACTGTGATAAAATGTATATGTAGATCAGGTGACATGAGTATTTCTGCCAACATTTCTGGGAGCTACATTTTGAAGATGAATAAATTAGTATTGGGGATACAAATAGATGTACCCTGTGTCTATAAATATAGAAATAATGCATGAATAGACCATACTGTGAATAAATAATAAAAGTGGTTCAAACTTTAAATAATGGATTGAATTGATATCAGAAAATATACAGGGAATCTTATATTGATATACAATCATTCATTCCAATCAGTTACACATGTAATGGTAAAATTAGGGTTATGGTATATCATGAAGAATGTGTGAGTTTTGCTTCAAAATGATTATGAAAACCAAAATGAATGTGTTTGGAAATAAGTGTCATGAAAAGACCATTCAGGAAACTAGGAGTAATACATGTGTTCTGAAGCAGGAAATGATTGAAAATGAATCAAATGCGTATAAATTTGTGAACTTGTGGATGAAATATATATCCTATGATTTGAATAAACTGAAGAAATTGTAATGTACCAGTGTTGAACAAAATGAACTTCAAAATACACATCATGTCCGAGAGATTTCTACTTGCATTGATGTTAAACTGTGTCAGTCACTGTAGAAATATTAGGATTGTATGCACCATTCACTTAAGTTAGTTTTCAGTACTAGAAAACAAATATGTATTTCAGGTGGATGAATATTTCTGAGAATAATCTTGTGAAAAGTTGATTATAAATCCACATACATGAACATAAATGAATTTAGGGAGTGTATATAAGACACATATATTTCATATTTTGAAAAATCTGAAGAGTGTATATATATACAAAACACACACACAGACAATAAAAAGTAGCAATATATATGCCAAACAAAATTCATCATGAAATATATATCATCCATAGATGCAAAAATATTTATGTTACTGAACATGGATTTATGTAAAATGTTGTTCTACTAGGAAGCTCACCCATAGATTGAATTTTGAGTTCCAACAGCGTTTATGGGGAGTGATCTCTTCTCACAATTTGTATCTGCCAAGTCAGCCTCCTCACAAGAATGTACGTGTGATTCCAAGTAGGATTCTATATGTGCAGATAAAAATACATGTGTTGAATAGGCTACAGAGAAATGGAGACAGGAATTCACATATTTGTTAACTTTAAAAACACATGGAGAACGATTTCAATTAAAAATTAACTAGATTTATAACACCTACCCTATATCATGCAAAAGGCAAGTCCAAATATACACCATGCCTCCTCTGAACTGCTTGTATTTCTATTCTGTTTGGGTTATTTTTCTCCATCATATTAGGATTAGTAGTCAGAGTGTAGTAGGGTATGGGTTAGTGTCAGTTGTCCCGGCCGGCCGCACACATCAATGTGGGCAAGGAACCTAGTTGGGGAGGAATGAAGGGACAAGAGACACGAGAGATTACAGCAAGACTGGAGTTCTGATCATGCTGCAAACTTTTATTGTTCTCACATGGGAATTTATATGTTGTGGATGGGAAAGCTCTCTTATCGGCAGTTGCTGGATGTCTTCAGAAAGTTTGATAACCTCAGGATGTTGCAGGAAGACAGATGGCCGCAGGATGTCTCAGGGAGATAGATGGCTGCGGGATGTCTCCCAGGCAGGATATCTCCCAGGGGGCTGTTTCTTTTCAGTGTCAGGCTATTCTTTGAAGGAGAACTTCCTTCTAGCCCCTGACCTCTCTTTCTTATATAAAATATTTGACCATACCTTACCGGCCAATGTTTTAGGGGGTGATAGAGGCTCTGTTTCTCTAGCAGGCCTTAGAATATCTCCTGATTCGAGAGAGCATGTTTACTAGGAGATTTCGTGGTGGCCTTGGCATGTTTTGGGAGGAGACGGCTTTGAGGGGGAAGCAGGCCGACCACCATGCACCAGAGCGTGTCACTAAGAGGTCTTCTGTTTTGGGATCAGTGGATACATCCTCATGCAGTCCATCCTGCACCCTCCGTTATTATGGCCCAACGTCCTCACTCCATGGGTGCATCCTCCCCCAAGTGGAGGGGCCCATGGAGGACGAACCCTTATGGCAATGGCAGAAGATGGTTGGTCAGAGCTGTTACTTATAGTTTAATGTAAGAAAGAGAGATCTGTGGGGATGTAAACTTAAGAAATAAGCCTGTGAGAAGGGTAGAACATCCTTTTAAATGTTGGCAGCATGGTCTTCCATCTCCAGGCGATGATAGTGGACCTGAATGGGCTTAGAGGCCAAAAAATTAATCTGTTCTATAATAAATTGTACAAGCCTGTTTATAATGCAGGGTCCTATGGACACCATTAAAATTAAACCCAACAAAGGGCCTAATAGGGGAAGAAGGTAGGGTAGAAATCCATTAAACCCAGTCCAGAGGGGATTTTCAAAAAGTTCCCTTCATCTCTTTTTTAGATCTTCTTGAAGCTGCTTAATTTTAGTGCGTACTATGGCTGATTTATTGGCATTAAAGCAGCATCGTTCCCCTAAGGCCAAGCAAATACCTCCCTGGTTAGCTGTCAGTAAATCTAAGCCTTCTCTGTTTTGAAGGAACACTTCTGCCAGGGAGTCTACTAGGTCCTGCAAATCTTTAATGGTTCCTGATATAGTTTGTACATCATTTATAAGTTGTTGAGACAGGCGACGCTAAGAGTGTATAGCCATGCCTAAGCCAGCTGTACCTGTGGCCACAGTAGCTGTTATTCCAAGGCTGGCAAGGAGTGGTAAGGCCTGTATTGCCCGCCTGTGTCTTTTGACTGAGGTGTCTAGACTAGGAATGCATAGAGTTTCGTCTCCTGGGACAATAGTTATATCAGGGAGTAATAAGGCAAGAACACAGCCAACGGTCCAATTCGATGGAAGCCTCGGGAAGGCAGAGTTTCCTCCACACATAAAAACTGTGCCATTGGAGGGACAAAGAGATGGGGTGGATGAGGAATAGTTTTGTACTGTTGAGCAATTTCCAAAGGAAGTAACTCCAACATCAATATCATAGGTATTATTTTGCATCGCGCCTAAAAGACATATTGTAAAAGTGCCTATAGACTGTACTTTTACATAAAATCTGGGTTGGCATGTATTATCATCGTCTATGATAGAATTAATAGGAACTGCCATAGGCATGATTGCCCCTGTTGTCATGGAGAGCCAGCAATCACCAGCAAAGTTGGGGTTGGAATTATTAAGCAAGGAGAAGGTAGTTTCCAAAATATCTAATGTATTGTTATCTAAACCTGGGAGCTGGCATTTTGGCTATATTAAGGGATGATATGTGAGCTCAGGGATTTGGGGTTTCAAAAGTTTGATTATCTGAGGATGCTTGACAGCATAAGGGAATCCTCCACCATCAGTGACCCCTGTAGGTGCCTTAATGGGGCAGCAGGAGGGTTTACCAACAGGGCCTTGGCACCCAGCTGACTGTAGCTTGGTGTATTTGCCTTCTCCTCCCCGGTCAAAAAGAACGGGGGTATAATGAATAGTGGTCCCTCCTGCTGCATGAGTTTTAGTTAGGGAGGCTTCAAAAAATTGTTCTCCCTGCTTGTTAACACAAATTGAGGCCGACGCATAACAAGTGGCATGCATCGCTTGGGTATGCGTTCAAGTTGCAAAACAATTTTGGAGAGCTTTACTTGTACTAGGGGGAATAATCTTTGGCTTGTTAACACATACCAATTTAGGCTGATGAACTCCTCTGAGTTTATGGTCAAACTCGGCCCGGAGGTAAGCCACCTTTGTCACGCAGTCAGCAGGCTGGATCAAACTAGTGGGAGCCTGAGTCCAAGATCCTCCCCTGCGTTCACAGGGAGGGCCAAAAAGGTACTCCATGATGTAGGAAGGTGGAGGGCCAAAGCCTCCATGTACAATCCTGTTCAGCATAAGTGCCTTAAGTAGGATCCTCACACAGATTGTTGGCTGCATCTGAAAAAGAGGAAAATTTGTCCTCAGGGGGAGGGCCTCCATCCCCGTGTTGAGGTAAGCCATTAACCTGTTTAACCAGGCGTTCTGGTAACCATCTTGGGGCTGCTTGCTCTTCGTCCCAAACACAAGCTGAGCCTCGTCCACAGATGAGGACAGGACCTGGGCGTTTCCATTTATTTGTAAGGGGATTGTGCCACATAACAGGTGGGCGAACAGAATTGGACGAGGATTGCCTGTGTCAGTCTGCAGCCGAATGGCCTTCATTGTCTAGGGAAAGAAAAATAAGGGCAAATAATGCATGATTAAGGCGATGCCTGTGAGTGGTAAATACAAGTGCAGAAGCATTAATGCGGGTTAGCCAAGTCTTTAGGTAAGGTGGGCACGTTCCACAATGCCTGAGGCTTGTATGGAATTCCAGTAGTATGCCAAATTTGCGAGGTAGCACAAAACTGTTTAAACTTGGCACTGGTATATGCAGGACAATTATCTTTTTTTAATATGTATTGGTTTACCCATTACAGAAAACGCTGAAACAAGATGAGAAAGGACATCTTTGATAGCCTCTCCAGAATGTGGTGATGCGAAAATAAGGCCACTGAAGGTATCTACAGAAACGTGTACATATTTGGTTTTTCCAAATTCAGAAAAATGAGTAACATCCATTTGCCAAAACTGATTGGACAGTAATCTTCGGGGGTTAACTCCCAAGTGTTGAATGGGGAGGGAGACAGGGCAACCAGGGCATGCTTTTACTATTTCTCGTGCCTGTTGCCTGGTAATTTTACATAGTTATCGAAGGTTCTGGGAATTTAGATGGTGAAGATTGTGTAACTCCGTGGCCTTTTGAGTGCAGCCAACAAAAATTGGAAAGATGAAACGAGTTGCTGCATCAGCTTTGGCATTACCTTGTGTTAGAGGGCTGGGAAGATCATAGTGTGCCCTGCTGTGTCCTAAGAAAAATGGGTGTTGTCTGGCCTGAATTAGCTGCTGAAGCTGGTGAAACCAATGGGCGACATTGGAAGAAGCCTTAATGGTGGGTGAAATCTCAAGCAGGCGCACAGAATGAGCAATGTAGGCACTGTATGTATAAATATTAACAGGATTATCAAAAAATGTTTTAAAAACTTGTGTTATTGCAAACAATTCCACAAACTGTGCTGAATGATAGACAGTATAAAAGGTGTTAGGCTGGTTATTGACAACAAAGACTGCTCGGCCATTACTGGAACTGTCTGTAAAGACAGTAAGGGCTTGAGGAATGGGAGCCTTTTGAATAATTTTGGCAAAAATAAATGGATGTAACTGGACAAAATGTAAAAGGGGGTCATTGGGTAGGTGGTTATCAATTGTTCCCAAAAAGCCTGATAAGGCAATACACCATTCATCCTCCGTCTGTAGTAAAAATTGGATTTGGTCTTTAGTATATGAAATTAAAATATTATCGTGGTCTTTGCCAAAATGTTGTCGAGATAGCAAACGACTTTTAAAAATAATAGAAGCTACCTGAGCAAGAAAAACAGTAATAACCTTGGAGAATGTGGTGGGTAAATGGACCCAAAGCAAAGGCAGCCTTTATTTCTAAAATGTGTATTTCGTTGCCAAAATATTCCTGTGGGTGTATGAGGAGTGTGTAAAATAACCAGAACCGGAGGAAGGTTTTAAGAATGTTCTGTAAAAAACTGTTTGGCAATGGCTTCTGTGACTTGGTTTAATGCCTGTCATGCCTCGGGAGTAAGTTTTTGAGGGGAGGAGGGGTGGGAATCACCTCTCAAAATATCATTAAGGGACAAAAGTACACAAGGTGGTAATTTTAAATACGTTTTTAGCCATTGAATATTCCCCAGGAATTTTTGAAAATCATTAAGGTTTTGAAGATGGTCCACCCATAGTGGCATCTTAGGAATTTGGATCTGATTATCTTGAAGTTTAAGGCCCAAATAGGTATAACAGTCCTGTGTTTTAACCTTATTAGGAGCTATCTGTTGTCCCAAGGAAGTGAGGATTTTGTAAATGTCCAAGTAACAATTATTAAGGTCATGGTTATTAGGTGCAGCAATTAACAAATCATCCGTATAATGTAAAATATAAATTTGTGGCCATAGCTCTCTCACAGGGTCTACTGCTTGAGCAACGTATTTTTGGCAAAGACTAGGGCTGTTGGCCATACCTTGGGGAAGAACCTTCCATTAAAATCTCTGCATAGAGCCCTGAAAATTAATGCGAGGGAGACTAAAGGCAAAATAGGGTCTATCCGCAGGATGTAAAGGAATGGTAAAAAAAAAATCTTTTAACTCAATAATCATTTTACAATAGTTTTTGGGAATAGCCACTGGTGTGGGAATGCCTGGCTGTAGTGCTCTTATTGGGCACATAGCTTTATTAATGGCACACAAATATTGTAAAAGGCACCACTTGCCTGATTTTTACTTGATAACAAAAATTGGAGTATTTGATGTTGAGGTTGAGGGCTCTACATGGCCGGCTGCCAGCTGTTCCTGCACTAACATGGAGGCAGCCTCCATATTTTCTTGGGTAAGTGGCCATTGATGCACCCACACAAGAGTCTGAGTTTAACAAATAATTTTATCTCCATGGGGTACAGGAGAGTCAGAGACCGACACTAAAAATCCGAATACCCAAGTCCAGATGTATTTGTTTTTTGTATGGGTTTTATTGGCTCAACCAGTCCTTGTCTCAGTCTCCCAAGGCCTGTACCAGGGACAAAATTTATATGAAGCATTTGATGAGTTACCATGGAATTGGGAATGGCATGAATAACTTCCATTTGACTCAAAATATCTCGGCCCCATAGGTTAACAGGGAGGTCAGGAACAACGAAAAGAGTGACAATTCCCTTATTACCCTCTTTATAAGTCCAGCTAAGAGCCGTAGAGCTGACCAGAGGATTTTTTGACTGTCCTATCCCTTTAAGGTCAGTCAAGGATGAGGTGAGGGTCCAAGCTGATGGCCAATATTTTTGAGAAATAATTGTGTCATCAGCTCCAGTATCTAGAATTCCTTGGAATTCCTTTCCTTCAATAAGTAAGGAAATTGTGGGTCTTTTGTGAGAAACGGGTTGAACCAAATTTACATCAGAGCAGCCCAAGGAGGCAGTCCCCTGCGGTAGGTTTGGGCGGTGGAAGTGCCTCCTGGATTCAAGGGAAGGAGTATTAATTGTGCAAGACTTGTTCGTGCTGGGATGGCCACAACTCCATTAATAGCTGTGGCCAGTATTTTTTTCTCCAGTGAAATCATTATTATTAATGCCATGGAAGACCTGAACACCATGTAAGTTAGTAGAGGCTCTCCCAAAAATAAGGGCACACATATGAGATTGAGGGGGACCCATAATTCCAGTGGGTATTATCTGGGGTCCTTGCATTGAGTCCAATATAGTATCGGTGGTGGCACAGAGGTCCAATCCTGCGCTGCCTGGAGTGGCTAGTTGGAGGGAGGCAATTGTGGAGAAGAATTTTGAGGTAGGTTGGGAGTTTGGGAGGGAACAAATCTTATTGCCCCTGGGTTTGTCCTGGGGGATGTCGTGGCCCGGGGCTGGCCCCGCAGGGAGTTTCCCAAGAAGCAGGAAAAAATAGGCTGTCTGAGGGCATTTGTCTTAGATCTACACTCACTGGCCCAGTGATGACCTTTACCACATCTAGGGCAAAGGATAGTCTGGGGCGGTATAGCCCCAGTTGAAGGAGATGCTATTCCTAGGCTTTTTTTGCCTGTCGGACACTTGCGTGCAAAATGGCCAGGTTGTTTACAAGTAAAGCAAGTACGTGAGCCAGGATTGTGAAAGGTCTTGGTAAAGGTGGCACCTAGGGCAAGACCCATGGCATGGGCTGCACCTACCCCTGCATAGAGTCTAATAAAGTCAGAAAGTTTCCCTTTATCCTTATGTGGTTGAAGAACATCCTGACATGCCAGGTTGGCGTTTTCAAAGGCAAGATGTTTTACAAAAGCGCTTTTGCTTTCGCTTGGTCCAAGCAAGCATTCCACAGCTAGGTTAAGCCGGGGAACAAAGACGCTATAAGGCTCGTCCGGCCCTTGTCAAATTTTTACCAGGGAAGTGGTAGCCGAGGCTTTTGAGGGAGGTGTCTCCAAGCATGTAAGCCAGCCATCTGAATCTGCATCAAAAGTCCAGCAGGGAAATGTGCCTGTTTAGTTTTATTGTCAAAAGGCTCATTGCCCACTAGCTTAACATAAGTACTGGATTTAGAGAAGGCCTTAGTTAAAATTTTTTGAGCAGTTTCCCGACAGTGCTCTTTGAAATCTGCATTCCATAACAGGAAGTCTCTGGCACTGAGGGTAGCTTGGTCTAAAAATTTCCAATCATTGGGAGTAAGTCATTGTGTGCTGTGGCTTTCAAATAAAGCCAACGTGTAGGGTGCAATGGGGCCATAGTGAGCACAAGCCTTTTTAAGTTTTTCAGGAAAATGCAGGCTTAATTTTTTGTAGACTCTGGGTTCCTGCCTGCCTAGGGCTGAACTCCTCATCCTCTGAGTCCTGATCTCCTTAATCCATTTCCCCGCTTCCTCCTCTTTATCCTCGTCTAATTCTTTGACCTCAGCCTGGGCAGGCTTATCTATCAGACCTGTGGTGACTGGGAAGGCAAGCACAGGTCAATGGAGTGGCTTCGCCTTTGTATTAGACCACTGTAGGCCAGTTGCTTTGACTCCATACCTAAGGCTAATGAAGAGAGCTCAGAGTGAAGGGATCTGAATTCTTTTAAAGGTTGGATCTGTTCCTGTGTATGTTGAAAGGATTCTCACAAAGGAGCCAGTTAGGCAAGGGAAGTGGGGAGAAAATATCGGGGGGGGGGGGGCATTTGTTCCCTGAAGGGCCAGAGCACAAAAGGCAGGAGGGATATAGGAGGGAGGTGGATGTGTAAGTCCTATAGGCTGTGGCAGGGTCTTGAGAGGTGGAGGGTCTTCTGAATGGTAGCGAGCTGCTTCCTTCTCCAAGGTAGCCTCCTCTAAAGGGGTCAATGAGTCTCCGGTATTTAAAACTGGATAAAGGCAGTTGGTAATCATTGGAGCCTTATTCATTAGGGTGGTATTTTGAGGGGGACCAGGAAGGTTCCCATGGTCCTGGGGAGCCTGAGAAGGGTCTATGTCTATACTAACTGATGGGCATGCCGAGGGGATATGAGAAGTATTTGCATAGTCTCTTTCCCAACCTTGACAACTTTTAAGGTACCATTGTCAAAGGGTGAACTTTTAAGAATTCTATTAATTAAGTTCCAGTAAGAAAAGGTGGGAACAGGCACTTTTTCTGGGCCAAAGGATTCATAATAATCTTTTAAACAGTCTCCTACTCTAAGCCATCTTTTACCATCAATGGTCCTTTCAAGAGGAAACCATGGACACTGCTCTCTTATGTGTGAAAAGAAAAAAAATTTAATTCTTTTTTCTTAATACGCGCCCCCATGTCTGGAAGGACTCCTTGTAGCCTGACAAAAACAAATCATGTGACGAAACTGCTTGCCCCATGGTGGGTCAATCACCGTGTGTCATCCCCACCCTCCTCCTGGATCTGTCTCTAGGTGGTGTCTTCTGCGGTTATTGCAAGCTCCGCTTGACCAAATTTTCCAGGAGGATGGGGTCCCCCTCAATCAAAAGCTCGAGCCCCAGTCAGTGGGCGCCAGATGTCCCGGCCGGCAGGACACATCAACGTGGGCAGCGAACCTAGATAGGGAGGAATGAAGGGACAAGAGACACGAGAGATGACAGCAAGACAGGAGTTCTGATCAAGCTGCAAACTTTTATTGTTCACACAGGGGTATTTGTATGCTGGATGTGGGAAATCTCTCTTATCGGCACTTCCTAGATGTCTTCACAAGGTGAGATAACCTCAGGAAGTTTCAGAAAGACAGATGGGCACAGGATGTCTCAGGGAGACAGATGGCTACAGGATGTCTCCCAGACAGGATGTCTCCTGGTGGCTGTTTCTTGTAAGTGTCAGGCTATTCTTTGAAGGAGAATTCCTTCTACCTCTGACAGTCAGGGATTCAGTATTTCGAATAGAAAATTGGAAAATGAATCCAATGTGTATGCAAATATATGCTACCCAAAAGTCTTCCCACTCTCATTCAGAACAATGCCTTGACATTACCTTCACCCCAAGTAAGACACAATAAGAGGAGAAGAGTTAGAAAATCTGTGAATACACATCTGGAATGGAAAATGCTCAGTAGTTAACAACCTTGGAGGTGGTAGAGGTGTTTCGAAAAGTAAGGTACATGGTAAAAACTCCACAAACATGAAGCTCTCTTGGCCTAAAGACTTCTTGAGAAACTGCCTCTGAGGTTGGGCACTTGAAATATATGTTGTTGTCGGGAGTTTTAACTTCCTTTGTAGTGAGACCATCAAATCTGGGTCTGCTTCTGTGTAACCTGGAGCACATGGTTTCTTTTTTTCCAATAAACATGAGGCAGCAGAGCTGAATTCTCTCTTTGTAGGTAATTTGTTGCCATTTGGGGGCAAAGTGTCTCCCAGTGTGGACTTTGAAGCCATTTGGTCTTCCTCTACTTTTCATGGTGTTTCTTGCAGCTACACTGGGAGTTTGGTATTTGCTTCATGAAATACGAGGAGGTCAACTAGGACAGAGTGCTGGAGGGAGTGCTGTCACGTGTGTTGGTTAAGGGTCTGCAGGAGAGTGCACCAACCAGGCTTCTATCCCACATAGCTTGCCTCCTTGACAATAAAAATCTGATTCTAAACATTGCCCTGAAACCTCTCCGTATAACAAGATGCCTTTACATACAAGGGTATGGGGGCTGCACCATGTCAGTCACAAACCATTTGGAAGCCAATGGCAGATACACATGACCCCATCACAGATGTTTTAACAAACACCTACACTCCACTGCTCTAGGCCGAATACTCATCGGGCTCCAAATTACTGGCATCTCTGTTCTACACGATTTTCATGAAACCCAGTCAATCAAGGCACTGTCTGGTACACTCATGATCATCTATAAGACATCCAAAGGTTCTCCACTGACACCTGTTCATGAGAATTTCAAAAATTTAATGGTATTTATCTAGCCTTTTTTCAAGGATGAAGTTTGAGGCACTGTGGGGTTTAATTCATTCAGGAACCATTAAATGGAGAGGAAGCTCATTTCAATGAAATCTCTGGAGAATTCTAACAGGCAATGCTTCCCAACGAGAGGCTAAAAGGTCACATTAAGCCAGGCGTTTGAGGTCTACAATGTGTGATCCTTTTGTGTTTTGACTTGCAACTATGGCTGCCAATTCTTTAAGAATAAAATCATGTGATATCCTTCCTGAGATTCCCAGTGCTCTGTGGAAAGCCACCCTGGGCCTTGATCTCAGTTTCCAAGGGCGACTCTCATGTGTGGCCTCCTAAAATCCCATCACAATACATGGCAATACTTCTTTGAGGTCAGTTCCATAACTCAGTCTCTAAGGGGAATCACACCAGTGTTCAAGCCCAGGTGGCCTCAGTCATCTCTTCCAACGGCCACAAAAATGACCACAATTAAAACCAAAACACTCCCACATGGCCCTCATCTTCTTCCATATGGACACTAATCATTACCTCAGGCTGTAGGTTTCCATGAGGGCCAAAGCCAAAGACAGTATGCAAAATAAGGTCCCTTTCTCCCATTTGCCTAAAGTCAGTGTGGCAGGGACACCCTTCCTGTGAACCAGGAGTGATCTAAGAGGCCTGCCCTTAATACTGCTCTGATTCTCCATTTTGTGGCCTAATGACTGTGGGGTTTAGATTCCTTATGTTAATTGGGGTCATGAGAAAACCCAAGCACCTATGGCCTAGCCTCTGTAGTGATTTGAAGAACTCATTTGACCCAAAGGATCACTATTCTCAAAGATGGAGGTCAGGAACCTTACAGAGGAAGGTGAGAGACTTCATCCACAATGACTGCTCTTTTGGCTATTTTGGTTTTGGATACACACATGGGATTTTTTTAGATCCATTAGGTGCTGAGAATCTAAGCCACAACCTCACACAGGGCCAAGAAGCTGATTCAGACACATCCCTTTCCAAAGCAATTAAGCCAAGAGCCAAAGGTGATGCCCATTCATTTCCATTTGAAAACTCTTCAGTCTTCACAAAGGGGTGGCCTGAGGCAAAGACCTTCCTGACATTCAGGGCAATAATACAATAGGTAAGCAAAAGGCCCAAAGCAGGGTTTCTCCACTGAGACTTTCCTGGTCACACTGATATCTGAGTTTTCTGAGATGCTCACCATTGCCTTCAGCTATCCAGTACATGGCCATGTCACAGAGCTTAAAGGTGGTACATATCTTGGACACAAAACCATGAGCCTATTCTGGAGTTTGGCCAAAATTCAGAAAGAAAATAGGAACTTAGGAAGATATTAGGAGTGGCCGATCCATATGGCAAGCCGCAGACCATTCATAAATAGGACAGGATGAATGCTGGTAAGATTTCTACTAGATAGGACATATGTATTGATGCACTCTCTATTCTAATGTCTACAACCACGGACACAGTGGGATACACAGACATAGAAACACTCGCCTTGTCAAAAGACTTACTAGAAACATTTCACACCAAACCAAACAAAACGACTTTCCTACCTATTCTCAGAACATGAGACAAAATGACAAACCCACACCCACACCCACACCCACACCCACACAGACCCCCAAGCAGGTCTGTGAAAATATGGAGTGACCTTTGACTGGTGGGCCATAATATATTCCCCCATAATGGGCTGTCCTGTCTCATATCTGGTCTCCGTGTCCAACTCTGTGAAGCTGTTAGGAGCCAGCGTTGAGCCAGTACCTTCTTTCTCAGGAAAGGCCCCTCCTCAGACCTTCCTGGCATTAGGCTATCCTCACATCAGTAGGTACCAAGAAACACTGTCTCTGTCCTTGGAAAATCCAAACAAGTTTGAACACTGGGACATGAACTGGGACTAGCTCTGGGTGCCTGATTTCCTGTATCCCAAGTTCAGAGAGTTACTTCATCAAGGAAGTGAGGTGAGGTCACTTCCTTCAGGAACTAAATGAGGTCACTGCCTTGACAACAACTTTGTCCTAAAAGTTGCTTCTAAGAGTCCCATGAGATGGAGGATGCACCTACTCGCTCTGACATTTTCACAAGTTAGAATGGTATATCAACCATAGGCACCCGGGAACAGCTCTCCACACAGGCCTGGTTTGGTCCATCTTCTCTACATTAAGATGAAAGAGGCTGATTCAGACACATCCCTTCATCTTGACCAGGTTGTTTACCATGGAAGTTGACTTTTCCTCCCTCAGGTCCTTCATAGCTGCCTACATCTTCTCCATGGATCATTTCTGCATGGACCTTTGAGGTTCTCAGCAGGTGGAAGTTTCCCTACACTCCTGTATTGTAAGGCCAACTCTGTCCCTGCTTTTCTACAAAGTTAGATTGAGGGAACAGTGTATGGTTTGGGTAATAACAGGTTCGATTTTGTTAGGAATCATTCTGAGCGATGAATAATGGTATTGGGAACCTGCGATATTTATTAAATTATATTGGTAAAATATATGTATGAAAACAGAAATCTAGGATTTGAAGCCCAGAAGGGCATTGGGCCCATGATTGGGATACGTAGTGTTGAATTAGGTTCTGCACAGATGTCTCAGATAAATCCATTTACAATGGCATAGGACCTTGTACATTGGATGATTGAATGAGGAAGAGAACATCCAGTCAAAAAGGGATAGTCGGTAGGATTAGGTAGATAGTCGGTAGGTTTAGGAAGAAGAGTGAGTACAGGATTTGGAAGGAAATTTCTTTAGCAATAGGGTTTCAGTTGAGAGAGAATGTAAATGTCAGCACATATGAAAATTCAGTCACAATGATGAACTTTGAAAAATATGTAGAAAAGCAGATAATAATAGAGACTTTAAAAAATCTGGCAAAGTATAAAGTGAGTGATAGGATTAGACATTTTGTACACTGTTGAGTTTGAATATATAATCTTAAGAAGAAACAAATATGCAGTGACCATTAGGATTGACATTTGAGAGCATTAGGAAACCTGGACATGGATGCTTTTAGTAATCCATGTTCACTTTCCTTTTAGGCTTTGGTACAATCATAAGTGTGACCTTTGCATTTTTTGTCCAGAATATTACTGTCATAGAATGTATATGTGGATCAGGTGACATGAGCATTTCTTCAAGCATTTCTGGGAGTAAGGTTTTCAAGAGCTATAAATTAGTATTGGGGGTACAAAGAGGTGTACCCTGTGTCCATGAATATAGACATAATGCATGAATAGACCACATTTTGAATAAATAATTTAACTGTTCCCACTTTAAATAATGCATTGAATTAATATATGAAATATTATAAGAAATCTTGTATTGATATAATATCATTCATTTCAACCAGTAATACATCTAAATGTAATATTAGGGTTATGGATTATCATGAAAGGTGTGTGAGTATTGCTTCAAAAGTGATCCTAGAAATCGAAAATAATGTGTTTGGAAAGAAGTCTCATAAAAAGACCAGTCAAGAAACATGGAGGAATACATGTGATCTGAAGAAGAAAATGATTGAATGTGAAACAAATGCCTATAAACTTGCGAACTTGTGGATGAAATATATATCCCATGATGTGAATAAATTGAAGAAATAGCAATGTACCAGTGTTGAATAAAACGAACATCCAAATACACATCATGTCCCATAGGAATCTACTTGCATTGATGTTAAACTAGGTCAGTTACTGTAGAAATATTAGGATTTGTATGCACCATTCACTAAAGTTAGTTTTCAGTACTAAGAAACAAATATGTATATCAGGAGAATGAATATTTTGAGAATACTCTTGAGAAAATTTGATTATAAATCCACATACTTGAATATGAATGAGTTAAGGGAGTTTATAATAAGACACATATTTCATATTTTGAAAAATCTGGAGAATTTATATATATATACACACACATACACACACACAAACACACACGGACATTAAAAATAGCATAATATATGCTATAGGAAATTCACCATGAAATTTATATCATCCAGAGATCCAAAAATATTTATTTTATTTAACATGGATTTATGTATAATGTTGTTCAACTTGGAAGCTCACGCATAGGTTGAATTTTCAGTTCTAAACCGCTTAGGAGGAGTGATCTCTTAAAATTTGTATCTGCCAAGTCAGCCACTTCACAAGAATGTACGTGTGGTATCAGGTAAGATTCTATAATTGCATGTAAAAATACATGTGCTGAATAGGCTACAGAGACAGGGAAACAGGAATTCACATATTTGTTAACTTTAAAACACATGTAGAAATATTTTAACAAATAATTGACTAGATTTATAACTCCTACCCTAAATAATGCAAAAGGCAATTCCACTATACACCATGCCTTCTCTGAACTGCTTGCATTTCTATTTTTTTTGGTTTATTTTTCTCCACCTTATTAGGATTAGTTGTCAGAGTCTAGTAGGGTAGGTGTTAGTGTGAGGTATTCAGTATTTTGAAAGGAAAATTGGAAAATGAATCCAATGTGTATGTAAATATGTGATACACAAAAATCTTCCCACTCTCATCCAGAACAATGCCTTGACATTACAATCGCCCGGAGTAAGACACAATTAGAAGAGAAGAGTTAGAAAATCTGTGAATAAATATCTGGAATGGAATATGCTCAGGAGTTCACAATCTTGGAGGAGGTAGAGGAGATTCCAAAAGTAAGGGACAGTGTAATCATTCCAAAAACATGGAGCTCTGCTGGCCTAAAGACTTCTTGAGAAACTGCCTCTGAGGTTGGGCACTTGGAATATATGTTGTTGTCGGGAGCTTCAGCTTCGTTTGTAGTGAGACCATCAAATCAGGGTCTTCATCTATGTTACCTGGAGGACATGGTTTCTTATTTTCCACTGAACATGAGTCAGCAGTGCTGAATACTGTCTTTGTAGGTAAACTGTGGACACGGGGGGCTAAGTGTATCCACATGGGCCTGTGAAGCTATTTGGTCATTCTCCACTTTTCGTGTTGTTTCTTGGTGCTGCACTGGGATTTTGGTATTTGTTTCACAAAATACAAAGAATTCAACTGTTACTCTGTGCGTGAGGGAGTTCTGTCACGTGTGGTGGGTCAGGGTCTGCAGGAGAATGCACCAAACAGGCTTATATCCCACATAGTTGCCCCCTTGACCATAGCAACCTGATTCTTAATGTTTCCCTAAAACCTCTGCATATAACAAGATGCCTTTACATTGAAGGGACTGCTGGCTGCACCATATCAGTCACAAGCAATTTGGAAGCCAAAGGCAGATCCACATGACCACACCGCAGATGTTTTATCACACACCTGCCCACCACTGCTCTAGGCCCACTCCTCAGGAGGCTCCAACTTCCTGGCATCTCTGTTCTGCACAATTTTTATGAAAACCAGTCAATCAAGGCACTGACTGTTATTCTCATCATCAGCCACAAGATATTCAAAGAATCTCCAGTGCCAACTTGTCACGGGAATTTTAAAAATTTCATGATATATTGACCTAGCCATTTTTCAAGGATGAAGTTGGAGGCATTCTGGAACTATTAAATGGTGAGGAAGCTCATTTCAATGAAATATCTGGAGATGTCTCACAGGAAAGGCTTCCCAAAGAGTGGCCAAAAGGTCACATGAATCCTTGAAAATTGAGGTCTACAATGTGAGGTCCATGTGTGTTTTGACTCTCAACAATGGTTGCCAAGTTTTTCAGAATAAAATCATGTGATATCCTGGCTGAGATTTCCAGTGCTCTGTGAATAGCTACCCTGGGCCTAGATCTCAGTTTCCAAGGGCGACTATCGTGCGTGGCCTCCTAAAATTCCAACACTATTCATGGCAATACTTCTCTGAGTTCAGTACGAGAACTCAGTCTTTATGCGGAATCCCACCAAAGTTCAAGCCAAGGTGGACCATGTCATCTCTACTAACCGCCACAAAAATGACTATAATTAAAACCAAAACACTCCCACATGGCCCTCATTTTCTTCCATACAGACACTCATCATAACCTCTGGCTGGAGGTTTCCGTGAGGGGTGCAGCCCAAGACAGTGTCCAAAATAAGCTCCCTTGCCCCTCATTTGCCTAAAGTCAGGGTGGCCTGGACACCATTCCTGTGAACTAAGAGTGATCAAATAGGCCTGCTGTTTATTTTGCTCTGCTTCTTAAATTTGAGGCCTACTGATGGTGGGATTTAGATTCTTCATGTGAATTGGAGTCATGAGAAAACCCAGTCACCTATGGGCTAGAATCCGCAGGGCTTTGAAGAACTTATTTGACCCAAAGGAGCCCTATTCTCACTTGATGGAGGTCAGGAACCTTACCAAGGAAGAAGAGAGACTTCATCCACAATGATTGCTCTTTTGGACATTTTGTTTTGGATGCATACATGGGATCTCTCTTTAGATCCATCAGGTTCAGAGAATCTAAGCCACAGAATTACACAAGGTCAAGTGGCAACAGAACAATAGGTAAGGAAAAGGCCCAAAGCATGGTTTCTCCACTGAGTCTTTACTGGTCACACTGATATCTGAGTTTTCTGAGATGCTCGCCATGCCCTTCATTTAACCAATACATGGCCGTGTCACAGAGCTTGGAGGTGGTACATATCTTGGACACAAAACCATGAGCCTATTCTGGAGAGTGGCCAGAATTCAGGAAGCAAACAGTAACTTAGGAAGATAGCAGGTGTTGCCGATCCATAAGGCAAGACGCAGTCCATTCATAAATTGGGAAGGATGAATGCTGGGAAGCTTTCTACTAGACAAGACTCATCCATTGATGCATTCTCTTTGCTAATGTCTACAACCATGGACACAGTGAGATACACAGACATAGAAACACTCGCCTTTCATACGACTTTCTGGAAACACTTTACTCCAAACCAAACAAACCGACTTTCGGACATATTCTCAGAGCATGAGAAAAAAACCACAAACCCACACCCACAGCCAGATAAGCACCTCCTTCCTCCAAGTAGGTTTGTGACTATCCGGAGTGTTCTCTGACTGATAGGCCATACTATGTTCCCCCAAATAGCCTCTCCTATCTCACATCTGGTGTCCATGGGCAATTCTGTGAAGTTGTCAGGAGCCAGCAGTGAGCCACTACCTTCTTTGTCAGGAAAGGCCCCTCTTCAGAGCTTTCCTGTCATTTGTCCATCCTCACATCAGTAGATACCAAGAAAGACTGACTCTGTCCTTGTTAAATCAAACAAGTGAGACCACTAGGCCTGGGACTGAGACAGGCTCTAGATGCCTGGCTTCCTGGATCCCAAGTTCAGAAAGTGCCATCACCAAAAAAGTGAGGTGAGGTAACTTCTTTCAGGAAATGAATGAGGTTACTGCCTTGGCAACCAGTTTGTCCTAACACATGCATCCAAGGTTCCCATGACATGTAGGCTGACCATATTTCTGTGACACTTTCACAAGTTAGAATGGTATATCAACCATAGGCACCCGGGAACAGCTCTCCACACAGGCCTCATTTGGTCCATCTTATCTACATTAAGAGGAGAGAGGCTGATTCAGACAAAAGCCTTCATTCTGACCAGGTTGTTTGCCATGGAAGATGACTTTTGATCTCTCAGGACCTTCATACCTGCCTACATCTTCTCCAGGGATCAATTCTGAATGGACCTTTGAGGTTCTCAGCAGGTGGACAATCCCCTACTTTCCTGTATTGTAAGACCAACTCTGTCCCTGCTCTTTTATAAAGGTAGATTGAGGGAACAGTTTATGGTTAGGGTTAATTACATGTTTGTTTTGGGTTAGGAACCATTTTGCTGGATGAATAATGGTATTGGGAATCTGTGATATATATAAGAATATAGAGTTGAAAAATATGTATGAAAACAGAAATTTAGTAAGATTTAAAGTCCATATTGGCATTGGGCCTTTGATTGGGATACTTAGCTTTGAATTACGTTCTGCAGTGATGTCTCAGATAAATCGATAATCAATGACATAGGACCTTGTACCTTGGATGATAGATTGTAGAAAAGAACATCCACTCAAACAGGGATAGTCCATAGGATTAGGAAGATTGTCAGTAGGTTTTGCAAGAAGTGTGAGTACAGGATATGGACCAAAAGTTCTTTATCAATAGGGTTTCGGTAATAGAATGAATGTCAATGTCAGCACATGTGAAGAGTCAGTCACATAGGTAAACTGGGGAAAATATGTAGGAAAGGAAACATCAATAGAGACAGTAGGAAATCAGGCAAAGTATAAAGTGAGTGATAGGATTAGACATTTTAACAGGGTTGATATTCACTATATAATCTTCAAAGAAACAAATATGTAGTCACCAATAGGATGGACATTTGAGAGAATTAGGCAACCCAGACATCAATGTTTTTAGTAATCCATGCTCCCATTCAATTTAGGCTTTTGTACAAACATATGTGTGATCTTTGCATTTTGTATCCAAAATAGTACTGTGATAAAATGTATATGTAGATCAGGTGACATTAGTATTTTTTCCACCATTTCAGGGAGCAATATTTTGAAGATGTATAAATTAGTATTGCGGGTACAAAGAGGTGTACCCTGTGTCTATGAATATAGAGATAATGCATGAATAGATGATACTGTGGATAAATAATATAACTGATTCCACTTTAAATAATGGATTAAAATGATATCTTAAAATATATAAGAAATCTTATATTGATACACAGTCATTCATTCCTATCAGTTATACATCTAATGGTAATATTAGGGTTATGGTTTGTCATTAAGGGTGTGTGAGTTTTGCTTCAAAAGTAATTATGGAAATTGAAAATAATGTGTTTGTAAAGAAGTCTCATGAAGAGACTAGTTAAGAAACATGGAGGAATACATGTGTTCTGAAGCAAGAAGTAATTGAAAGTGAAACAAATTGATATAAATTAGCGAACTTGTGGATGAAATATATATCCTATGATGTGCATAAACTGAAGAAATAGTAATGTACCAGTGTTGAAAAAAAATGAACATCAAAATACATGTCATGTCCCATAGGAATCTACTTGCATTGATCTTAAACTTGGTCAGTAACTGTAGAAATATTAGGATTTGTATGCATCATTCACTGAAGTTAGTTTTCAGTACTAGGAAACAAATATGTATTTCAGGTGGATGAATATTTCTGAGAATAATCTTGTGAAAAGTTGATAATAAATCCACATACATGAACATGAATAAATTTAGGGAGTGTATAATAAGACACATATATTTCATTTTTTCAAAAATCTGGAGAGTGTATATATATATATATATATATATATATATATATATATATATATACACACACACACACTCACACAGACATTAAAAAGTAGCAATATATATGCCAATCAAAATTTATCATGAAATATATATAATCCACACATCCCAAAATATACTTTTTACTGAACATGGATTTATATATAATTTTGTTCAGCTAGGAAGGTCACCAATAGTTTGAATTTTCAGTTCCAACAGCATTAAGAGGAGTGATCTCTTTTCACAATTTGCATCTGCCAAGTCAGCAACCTGTCAAGTATGTACATGTGATACCAGGTAGGATTCTATATGTGCATATAAAAACACATGTGCTGAATAGGCCACAGAGAAAGGGAGAGAGGAATTCACATATTTGTTAACTTTAAAAACACATGGAGAACTGTTTTAATTAAAAATTGACTAGATTTATAATTCCTACCCTATATAATGCAAAAGGCAAGTCCAATTATACAACATGACTCCTCTGAACTGCTTGTATTTCTATTCTGTTTTGGTTATTATTCTCCATCATGTTAGGATTAGTAGTCAGAGTCTAGTGGGGTATGTGTTAGTTTCCAAAATAAGCTCTCTTACCCCTAATTTGCCTAAAGTCATGGGGGCCTGGACACCCTGCATTTGAAGCAGGAGTGATAAAATAGGACTGCAGTTAATACTGCTCTGCTTCTCCATTTTGAAGCCTACTGCCTGTCAGGTATAGATTCTTTATGTGATTTGGAATAATGAGAAAACCCAAGCACTTCTTTAGGGCTTTGAAGATTTCATTTGACCCAAAGGATCCCTATTCTCACTTGATGTAGGTCAGGAACCTAACAAAGGAAGGCAAGACAGTTCATCTACCATAACGGATCTATTTGCCATTTTGGTTTGGATGCACATATGGGATCTTTCTTTAGATCCATCAGGTGCTGAGAATCTAAGCCACAACCTCACACAGGTCCAAGAGGCTGATTAAGACACATCCCTTTCCAAAGAAATTAAGCAAAGAGCCACAGGAGATGGCCATTCATTTTCATTTGAAAACTGTTTTCTTCAGGCTTCACAAAGAGGTGGCCTGAGGCAAAGACCTTCCTGACATTCAGGGCAACAGAAACATAGGTAAGAGAATGGCCCAAAGCAGGGTTTCTCCACTGAGAATTTCCTGGTCACACTGATATCTGAGTTTTCTGAGATGTTCCCATTCTTTACCGCTATCCAGTACATGGGCATGTCACAGAGCTTGGAGGTGGTACATATCTTGGACACAAAACCATGAGCCTATTCTGCAGAGTGGCCAGAATTCAGGAAGAAAACAGAAACTTAGGAAGATAGTAGGTGTTGTCCATCCATAAGGCAAGCTGCAGTTAATTCATAAATTGGGCAGGATGAATGCTGGGATGCTTTCTACTAGACAGGACATATCCATTGATGCATTCTCTTTTTTAATGTCTACAACCACGGACACAGTGGGATACACAGATATAGAATCACTCACCTTGTCAAAAAACTTACTAGAAACAGTCTATTCCAAACCAAACAAACTGTCTTTCCTACCTATTCTCAGAATATGAGACAAACCACAAACTGACACTCACACTCACAAAGGCATCTCCTTCCCGCAAGTATGTCTCTGACTATCTGGAGTGTCCTCTGTCTGTTGGGCCATATTATGTTCCAATGAAATATCCTGTCATGTCTCAGATCTGTCTCCTTTGCCAACTCTGTGAAGTTCTCAGGAGCCAGCGGTGAGCCACTACCTGCTTTCTCAGGAAAGGCCCCTCTTCAGATCTGTCCTGGCATTTGGCAATCCTCACATCAGTAGATACCAAGAAATACTGACTCTGTCCTTGGTACATCCAAACAAGTGAGCCCACTGGGATTGGGACTGGGACTGGCTCTGGGAGCCTGGCATCTTGGATTCCAAGTTCAGAGAGTTACATCACCAAGGAAGTGAGGTAGGTCACTTTCTTCAGGAACTGCATGAGGTCACTACCTTGGCAATCACTTTGATTTAACATTTGCTTCCAAGGGTCCCATGAGATAGAGGCTGCCCCTACTTTCGGTGACAATTTCACAAGATAGAATGGTATATCAAACATAGGCGCCTGGGAACATCTCCCCACACAGGCCTGGTTTGGTCGATCTTCTCTACATTTAGAATAGAGAGACTGATTCAGACACATCCCTTCATCCTGACAAGAGGGTTTGCCATGCAAGATGACTTTTGCTCTCTCAACTCCTTCATAGATGCCTACATCTTCTCCAGGGATCATTTCTGCATGGACCTTTGAGGATCTCAGCAGGTTTAAGAACCCCTACATTCCTGTATTGTAAAAGCAACTCTGTCCCTGCTCTTCTGTAAAGTTTGATTGAGGGAAGAGTGTATGGTTACGGTTAATAAAAGTTCGATTTGAATCATTCTGCGGGATGAATAATGGTAATGGGAACCTGTAATATTTACAAGAATGTAAAAGTGAAATATAAGAATGAAAACAGTAATCTAGGTAAGATTTGAAGCCCAGAAGGGCATTGGGCCCTTGATTGGGATACTTAGCTTTGAATTATGTTCTGCAGAAATGTCTCAGATAAATCGATGTTCAATGGCATAGGACTTTGTACCTTGAATGATGGAATGTCAAAGAGAACTTCTAGACAAAAAGGGATAGTCGGTATTATTAGAAAGATAGTCGGTAGGTTTAGAACGAAGAGTGAGTATAGCATTTGGACCAAAAGTTCTTTAGCAATAGGGCTTCTGGTAGAGATTGAATGTAAATGTGAGCACATGTGAAGAGTCAGTCACAGTGATAATCTGGGGAAAATATGTAGGAAAGCAGATATCAATAGAGACATTAGGAAATCAGGCAAATGATAAAGTGAGTGATAAGATTAGACATTTTCAAGGGGCTTGAGGTTGAATATATAATCTTAGGAAGAAACAAATATGTAGTCAAGAATAGGATTCACATTTGAGAGCATTAGGCAACCTGGACATGGATGTTTTTAGTAATCCATCTTCACTTTCCATTTAGGTTTGGTAAAATCATAAGTGTCACCTTTGCTGTTTGTGTCCAGAATATTACTGTGATAAAATGTATATGTAAATCAGGTGACATGTGCATTTCTTTCACCATTTCTGGGAGCAATATTTTGAAGACGTATAAATTAGTATTGGGGGTACAAAGAGGTGTACCCTGTGTCTATGAATATAGAGATAATGCATGAAAAGACCATACTGTGAATAAATAATATAACTGGTTCCACTTTAAATAATGGATTTAATTGATTTCTGAAACTAAGTAAGAAATCTTATATTGATATACAATCATTCATTCCAGCTAGTTGTACATCTAATGGTAATATTAGGGTTTGGTTTATCATACGGGTGTGTGAGTTTTGCTTCAAATGTGATAATGGAAATCGACAATAATGTGTTTGGAAAGAAGTCTCATGAAAAGAGAAGTCAAGAAACATAAGAAATACATGTGTTCTGAAGCAGGAAGTGACTGAAAGTGAAACAAATGCGTATAAATTAGCGAACTTCTGGATGAAATATATATCCTATGATGTGCATAAACTGAAAAAATAGTAATGTTCCAGTGTTGAATAAAAATGAATGTCAAAATACACATCATGTCCCATAGGAATCTGCTAGCCTTGATATTAAACTGGGTCAGTTACTATAGAAATATTAGATTTTTTTTTTTGGTGTTATAATAGAATTTATTTTACCACTAGCATGCCACAGAATGTTGAGGAAAGAGCAATGGATTTTTAGTTATTGCACTAATAATCTAACATTTAATGACTCTTTTGGATAGTCTAGAAATTACATAAGGCTATGTTACATAATTTTTTTTTTAAATTTAACATTCATAAAAGCTTGGAGTTTTGCTAATATTTCTACTTTTTTATTTTTTATTTTTTCAGTTGTGATTGACCTTCATTTTGTTTATTTGTATGTGGTGCTTAGAATAGAACCCAGTGTCCCACACATGGTAGAAAAGCATGTTACCACTGAACCACAAACCCAGCCCCTCCACTTTTATCTTTACATCGAACACGCCTCTCCCTCATCTTTACTCACTTTCTTCCTCATTTTCCCCCTTCTCTCTCTTCCTTTTTCGTTTTCCTTTCATATCTGTTTTTCTCTCATGTCATTACAAACAGTAGTATGCTATGAAATTTAAATTTAAGACTGTTTTTATAGTCATTGTTTTTTTCTTGAGAAAATTTAATAATTATAATCACCTGATAGATATATTAAAATACATTTTTATACATATGTATCTATATTCATGCATATGCATTACATGTTATATATATATATATATATATATATATATATATATATATATATATATATATATACATATATATTTAAAAGTACTTTGATTAGCCTGTTAAAAATAATATAGACCAAAACTTTCTTAATTCTCAAGCCTTCCAGAATTAACATCTTACAGTGAAAATCAAATAAACATATTTAAATAAACAGGTATCATTCTTTTTTATCAATACTGATAATTTAAGGTTTTATATCACATTAAGCTGTAATATGGCATATTAAATCTTATGAATTAAAAAAAAGTTTTTTGAATTACCTATTATTCAAGGACCATATGCACTGACATTTTAAATGGCTTTCTTGTGATTTCAATTTCTATCAATTGTGTATTAATTGCCAAATCCTTATTTTAGTACTTTTCATATTCATAATTGATATAAAGTCAATTGTTTAATTCTTCTTGTAAGTAATTACTTATTACAGTAGGGACATATTAATAATTCTAAATCTGTATAAGAAAATAGTACAAAGATATTTTCATGCAAAATTAAGAATAATTGCGTGCTCTAAATGTCTGATTGTTGATACATATAACAAAGAGCTTTTGATCAGTCTCTTCCCCAGTAAAACATAAAATGCAAAGATATTCTTGGGTATATACGTACAAATAAAGATAAAGAAAATACACATTATCAGCTAGAAACTATTAAATAAAAGGTGAAAACAACAATCCAACAGATTGTACGAATTTGTCAGATGAGGTAGTATTCTGGAAGAATAACCTAAGACTAGACCTGGTCCATGACAAAATATTCACGAAAAAAATAAAATTTGAAAAATATAGGAAATGCTATGAATTTTTCAAGAAGGTAGGTGAATTATCCTTTAATCTCAATTTATGTGCATTTTCAAAAGCCAATTTCCTGGTAAAATAAATTTGTGATAGTTACAACTAAACAAAACAAAGTTTTGCTTAGCAAAATGAATCCATCTCAACCCATTTTTAGCTGATTTCTTCCCACTCAATTTTAAACCATTATTTATTTATTTATTTCTATTGGTTGTTCCAAACATTACAAAGCTCATCATATATCATCTTTGATACATTTGACTCAATTGGGTTATGAACTCCCATTTTTTCCCCAAATATAAATTGCAGAATCACATTGGTTACACATTCACATTTTTACATAATAGCATATTAGTGACTGTTGTATTCTGCGACCTTTCCTATCTCCCAATATCCGCCCTCCCCTCCCCTCCCATCTTCCCTCTCTACCTCATCTGCTGTTGTTCAATTCTCTCCACTGTTTCCCCCCCATTTCCCCTCAAATCCTCTTATATGTAATTTTGTGTAACATTGAGGGTCTCCTACTATTCCCATATGCTTTCGCTTCTCTCTCCCTTTCTCTCCCCCCACTCATCTTTGTTTAATGTTAAACTTTTCCTCATGCTCTTCCTCGATGTTCTTTTCTTAGTTGCTCTTTTAATATCAAAGAAGACATTTGGCATTTGTTTTTTAAGGATTGGCTAGCTTCGCCTAGCATAATCTGCTCTAATGCCATCCATTTCCCTGCAAATTCTATGATTTTGTCATTTTTTAATGAAGAGTAATACTCCATTTTGTATAAAAGCCACATTTTTTTTATCCATTCATCTATTGAAGCGCATCTAGGTTGGTTCCACAGTCTAGCTATTGTGAATTGTGCAGCTATGATCATTGATGTGGCAGTATCTCTATAGTACGCTCTTTTAAGATCCTCAGGAAATAGTCCGAGAAGGGTGATAGCTGGGTCAAATGGTGGATCCATTCCCAGCTTTCCCAGGTATCACCATAGTACTTTCCAAATTGGCCTCACCAATTTGCAGTCCCACCAGCAGTGTACAAGTGTACCCTTTTCCCCACATTCTCACCAACACTTATTTTGTTTGACTTCATAATGGCTGCTGATCTTACTGGAGTGAGATGGTATCTTAGGGTGGTTTTGATTTGCATTTCTCTGACTGCTAGAGATGGTGAGCATTTTTTCATGTACTTCTTCATTGATTGAATGTCCTCCTCTGTAAAGTGTCTGTTCAGGTCCTTGGCCCATTTGTTGATTGGGTTATTTGTTATCTTATTGTTTAATTTTTTGAGTTTTTTGTATATTTTGGATATTAGGGCTCTATCTGAAGTGTGAGAGGTAAAAATTTGTTCCCAGGATGTAGGCTCTCTATTTACCTCTCTTATTGTTTTTCTTGCTGAGAAAAAAAAAATTTAGTTTAAGTAAGTCCCATTTGTTTATTCTTGTTATTAACTCTTGGGCTATGGGCATCCTATTAAAGAATGTGGAGCCCGTCCCCACAGTATGTAGATCGTAGCCAACTTTTTCTTCTATTAGACACAGTGTCTCTGATTTGATATCTACCTCCTGGATCCATTTTGAGTTAACTTTTGTGCATGGTGAGAGAAAGGGATTCAGTTTCATTATGTTGCATATGGATTTCCAATTTTCCCAGCACCATTTGTTGAAGATGCTATCTTTCCTCCATTGCATGTTTTTAGCCCCTTTATCAAATATAAGAAAGTTGTAATTTTGTGGATTGGTTTCTGTGTCCTCTATTCTATACCATTGGTCCAGCTGCCTGTTTTGGTACCAGTACCACGATGTTTTTATTACTATCGCTTTGTAGTACAGTTTGAACTCTTGTATCGCTATACCTCCAGATTCACACTTCCTGCTTAGAATTGCTTTTGGTATTCAGAGTCTTTTGTTTTTCCATATGAATTTCATGATTGCTTTATCATTTCTACAAGAAATGCTGTTGGGATTTTTATTGGCACCGATTTAAACCTGTAGAGAACTTTGGGTAATATCAACATTTTGATGATGTTAGTTCTGCCTATCCATGAACAGGGTACATTTTTCCATCTTCGAAGATCTTCTTCTATCTCTTTCCTTAGGGTTCTGTAGTTTTCATTATATAAATCTTTCACCTCTTTCGTTAGGATGATTCCCAAGTATCTTATTTTCTTTGTGGATATAGTGAATGGAGTGGTTTTCCTCATTTCCATTTCAGAAGTTTTGCTGCTGATATACAGGAATGCCTTTGATTAATGCGTGTTGACTTTATATCTTGCCACTTTGCTGAATTCATTTATTAACTCTAGCAGTTGCTTTGTAGACCCTTTTGAGTCTGTTAAATATATTATCATGTCATCTGCAAATAGCGATAATTTACGTTCTTCTTTTCCTATTTTTATGTCTTTAATTTCTTTTGTCTGTCTAATTGCTCTGGCTAGTATTTCAAGAACTAAATCGAATAGAAGTGGTGATAGAGGGCATCCCTGTCTTGTTCCAGATTTTAGAGGGAATGCCTTCAGTTTTTCTCCATTTACAATGATGCTAGCCTGAGGTTTAGCATATATAGCTTTTACAATGTTGAGGTAACTCAACATTGTTATCCTAGTTTTTCTAGTGTTTTGAACATAAAGGGAGGCTGAACTTTGTCGAATGTTTTTTCTCCATCTCTCAAGATGATCATATGGTTCTTGTCTTTAAGTCTATTGATGTGGTGAATAGCATTTATTGATTTCCGTATATTGAACTAGCCTTGCTTCCCTGGGATGCAAGTTTTTTTAGTGTTTTGAACATAAAGGGAGGCTGAACTTTGTCGAATGTTTTTTCTGCATCTATCAAGATGATCATATGGTTCTTGTCTTTAAGTCTATTGATGTGGTGAATAGCATTTATTGATTTCCGTATATTGAACTAGCCTTGCTTCCCTGGAATGAATCCTACTTGATCATGGTGCACAATTTTTTGATATGCTTTTGTATTACATTCACCAGGATTTTATTGACAATGTTTGCATCCTAGTTCATTAGAGATATTGGTCTGTAGTTTTCTTTCTTTGAAGTGTTTTTGTCTGGTTTTGGGATCAGGGTGATTTTGGCCTCATAGAATGAATTTGAAAGAGCACCTTCCTTTTCTATTTCTTGAAATAGCTTGAAAAGTATTGGTATTAATTCTTCTTTTAAGGTTTTGTAGAGCTCCGCTCTATACCCATCTGCTCCAGGGCTTTTTTTGGTTGGTAGTCTTTTGATGGCTTCTTATATTTCTTCCTTTGTTATTGGTCTGTTTAAATTGTGTGTGTCTTCCTGACTCAATCTGGGCACATCGTATGACTTAGGAAATTTATTGATATCTTCACTATCTTCTATTTCATTTGAATATAGGGTTTCAAAATACTTTCTAATTATCTTCTGTATTTCTGTAGTGTCTGTTGTGATAATGCCTTTTTCATGCCGTATGTTAGTAATTTGAATTCTCTTTCTTCTTCTCTTCGTTAGCATGGCTAAGGGCCTGTCAATCTTATTTATGTTTTCAAAGAACCAACTTTTAGTTTTATCAATTTTTTCAATGTTTTTTTTTGTTTCAATTTCGTTGATTTCTGCTCTAATTTTAATTATTTCTTGTCTTCTACTACATTTGCTGTTGTTTTCCTTTTCTTTTTCTAGGTTTTTGAGGTGTAGTGTGAGTTCATTTATTTGGTTTTTTTTTTTTTTTTTTTTTGAGGAAAGAACTCCAAGAAATGAATTTCCCTCTTAAAACTGCTTTCATTGTGTCCTATAGATTCCAGTATGTTGTGTCTGTATAGTCATTTGTCTCTAAGAATTTTTTATATCCTCCTTTATGTCTTCTGTAACCCATTGAACATTCAGTAGAATATTGTTCATTTTTCCATATGATGTAGGATTTTTCCTTCCTTCTTTTATCATTGATTTCCAGTTTCATTCCAATATAATCAGATATGGTGCATGGTATTATCTCCACGCCTTTATATTTACTAAGGGTTGCCCTATGGCATAATATATGATCTATCTTTGAGTAGGATCCTTGTGCTGCTGAGAAGAACGTGTATCCACGTTCTGCATGTTGGCTATCTTCATAATTCTATGTCTTGGAGTTGGTCTATTATGGTTTTGAATGTTTGAGGTCATGTAGGCTTCAAGGATTTGGCAATCCATTCCATCTTTCATCTCTGGGAAGTTTTCTAGACTTATTTCATTTAATATGTTGTCCATTCCTTTGGTTTGAATCTCTATGCCTTCTTCTATCCTAATGACTCTCAAATTTGTTTTTTTATGACATCCCATATCTCTTAAATAGATTGCTCATGGGATATAAGCATCTTTTCTGTGTTGACTATATTCTTTTCAAGTTGACAAACTTTGTATTCATTATCTGATCTTCTGACTTCTACTTGATCTAGTCTATTTACAATATTCTCGTTTGAATTTTTAATGTGGTTTATATTTTTCTGCATTCCTAGGATTACTGTTTGATTTTTTTAAGATCTCTGTCTTTTGGTGAAGCTCGTTCTTTGCCATTTGAATTTGTTTGTTTAATTCATTTTCAAAATATTCTTTTATTGCTTGGACTTGCTGCCTCATGTCTTCTCTAATATTTCTTTCCATCTGAGTTAGGGATGCATTGAGTTTTTTCCCTATCCCTGTTTCTGATGATTCTAGGTCCTCCTGTAAAATTAAGTTGTCCGGCATTATTTGTACACCTTTTTCCCTTGTTTTTTCATGAAGTTCACATTACTTTCCAGCTCCATTTGATTGCTGTGTTTCTGCTCTCTTCTATATATTTGTTTTGGTTTTATATATCTCTATTGACTCTCCTTTGTGTTGGTAGACTGTGAATGCTAAAGTGGATTCCACTGGGAAGGAATTCCGACGGCCGAGCTCCAGTGATGTCACCTCTCTGCTATGGTGGGCCCCAGGCTCTTTGCCCGGGTGTTCGCATGGGGGTGTGGGACTGTACTGTCTCTGTTTGGTTTCAGCTCCCGGTCGCCGGCGTGCAGGTGGTCACAAGCTGTCCAGTCGCGCAGTCAGCTGGTGGGCTGTCAACGGCGGTTGTGCGATCTCTAGCCACCCATTAAGGCGGGCATATGTCAGGCGATTGGTTGCTGGTGGGCAGGCAGTCTCCAGCCGTCCAGTCGCACCTGCAGCGGGCCGGCTGTTGCCGGCGGGCGAGCGTTCTCCAGGCGCCCAGTCACGCGGGCCTGGCCTCTAGTCCCCTGGTTTCTCCTGCTAGTCCTGGTTTCTCCTGCTAGACCAGATTTCCCCTGTGTAATGCCCTCGGCAGCTCAAACTGTACACTGGCTTGCCGTTTCTTGGGTGTGGATTGTGTCTATTGGGAACCCCAGCACTCTATTTTTATTATTTTTTCCGTTTGCCCTTTCCCCCATCCCTGGCTAGACAGATTTCGTTTTCACCACTGATGGGAGGGGGAGTTGAAGGTCAGGTGCCTCTAGTTTCCCCCCCCAATCTTTATGCAGGCTCTCTCTGAAAATCCCTCCCCTGGAAAGCTTAGGAGAGATTTTATGCAAATTTCCTACTGTATGGGAGATGAGTGGAAAACACACAACTGTTTTATTGTTGCAATCTGTCGGAGAGTGGCGGTGGTTACTTCAGCTCTCCATGATGGTGGACATTGGTTTCCTTGGTGGAGTTTCCGTTGTGGGGGATAGAACTGTAGAGCTTCCTTCCCTGACTGAAATCCCGAACTCGGCCTTGGGCTCAGTGCGGTGTCAGCCGGCAGGATTCCACAGAATCTGCAGCAACGTTTCTCCCTGCATGCTAGTCGCTTCTCGGTGGTGCCTCGATGTCTGCAGCCATGGGGCGGGCCACAGGGATCAAAAAGCCGGGATCTCCGGTTGCATATTCAGCTCACGTTTGAGACTCAATTACCGGACCTCGTTGGTGGAAATCATTCTTTTAGGTTTCGGTGCACACCCATTTTTCTATAAGATCCTAACAAGATAGTCTTTTGTCATTTTAACTCGTTATTCACCTGCAATGTGGCGTGGTACACTGGGTGTGATGCACTCTATTTGCGGCCAACTTGCAATGTTGAAATATTATGTTTTGTATGCACCATTTACTGAAGATAGTTTTCAGTACTAGGCAACCAATATGTATTTCAGGTTGATGAATATTTCTGAGAATAATCTTTTGAAAAGTTGATTATAAATCCACATACATGAATATGAATGAATTTGGGGAGTGCACAATAAGGCACATATATTTCATATTTTGAAAAATCTGGAGAGTATATATATATATATATATATATATATATATATATATATATATATATATATATATATATACACACACACACACAGAGACATTACAATGTAGCATTATGTATGCCAACCGAAATTTATCATGAAATACATATCATCCACGGATCCAACAATATTAGTTTTACTGAACATGGATTTATGTATAATGTTGTTCAAATAGGAGGCTCACCCACAGGTTGAATTTTCAGTTTCAACAGCGTTTAGGAGGAGTGATATCTTCTCACAATTTGTATCTGCCAAGTCAGCCACCTCACAAAAATGTATGTGTGATACCAGGTAGGATTCTATATATGCATATAAAAATACATCTGCTGACTAGGCTACAGAGAAAGGGAGAAATAAATTCACATATTTGTTAACTTTAAAAACACACGGAGATCTATTTCAACAAAAAAATTGACTAGATTTATAACTCCTACCGTATATAATGCAAAAGGCAAGTCCAACAATACCAAACATGCCTCCTCTGAACTGCTTGTATTTCTATTCTGATGGGGTTATTATTCTCCATGATATTACGATTAGTAGTTAGAGTCTAGTAGGGTAGGGGTTAGTGTCAGGGATTCAGTATTTCAAATGGAAAATTGGAAAATGAATCCAATGTGTATGCAAATATGTGCTACACAAAAATGTTCCCACTCTCATCAAGAACTATGGCTTGACATTACTTTTGCCCCAAGTAAGACACAATTAGAGGAGAAGTGTTAGAAAATCTGTGAATACATATCTGGAATGGAATATGCTCAGTAGTTCACAACACTGGAGGTGGTAGAGGAGTTCCCAAAATTAAGGGACAGGGTAAACACTCCACAAACATGGAGCTCTGCTGGCCTAAAGACTTCTTGAAGAACTGCCTCTGAGGTTGGGCACCTGAAAAATATGTTGTTTTCTGGAGCTTTAGCTTCATTTGTTGTGAGACCATCAAAGCTGGGTCTGCATCTATGTGACCTGGAGGACATGGTTTCTTATTTTCCAGTGAAGATGAGGCAGAAGTGCTGAATTTGCTCTTTGTAGGTAAACTGTGACCACTGGGGTCTAAGTGTCTCCCCATGTGGACTGTGAAGCCATTTGGTCATCCTCCAAATTTCATGGTGTTTCTTGCTGCTGCACTAGGAGTTTGCTATTTGATTCAAAAATACAAGGAGTTTTAGTGGATCACAGTGCTGGAGAGAGTTCTGTCACATGTGGTGGGTCAGTTTCTGCAAGAGAATGCACCAAACATACTTCTAGCCCACATATATTGCCCCATTGACGATAGCAACATGATTCTGAACATTGCCCTGAAATCTCTCAATATTACAAGATGCCTTTACATAGAAGGGACTGCTCGCTGCACCATGTCAGTTCCAAGCCATTTGGAAGCCAATGGAAGATCCACAAGGCCCCACCACAGATGTTTTATCACACACCTGACCACCACGGCTCTAGGCCCACTACTCAGCAGGCTCCAACTTATTGGCATCTCTGTTCTACATGATTTTCATAAAACCCAGTCAATCAAAGCACTGTCTGGTATACTCATGACCAGCAACAGGACATCCAAATGTCCCCCATTGCCACCTGGTCATGGGAATTTCAAAAATTTTATGGTATTTTTGTAGCCATTTTTCAATGATGATGTTGGAGGCACTGTGGGTTAAAATTCACTCCAGAACCATTAAATGTAGAAGAAGCACATTTCAATGAAAGCTTTGGAGAATTCTCACAGGCAAGGCTTCTCAAAAAGTGGCCAAATGGTCACATGAAGCCAGGCCCATTGTGGTCTACAATGAGGACCATGTGAGTTTCGACTCTCAACTATGGCTTCCAAGTCTTTCAGAATAAAATCACGTGATATCTTGGCTGTGATTCCCAGTGCTCTGTTGAAAGCCACCCTGGGCCTAGATCTCAGTTTTCAAGGGGGACTCTCATGCATGGCCTCCTAAAATCCTAACACAATTCATGGCAATAATTCTCTGAGTTCAGTTCCAGAACTCAGTCTCTAAGGGGAATCACACCAGAGTTCATGTCAAGGTGGACCCAGTCATCTCTTCCAACCACCAAACAAATGGCCACAATTAAAACCAAAACACTCCCACATGGCCCTCATGATCTTTCATATAGACACTCATCATAACCTCTGGCTGGATGTTTCCATGAGGGGCGAAGCCCAAGACAGTCTCCAAAATAATCTCCCTTGCCCCTTAATGGCCTAAAATCAGGGTTGCCTGGACACACTTTCTGTGAACCAGGAGTGATCAAATAGGCCTGCTGTTAATACTTCTCTGCTTCTCTAATTTGAGGCCTACTGACTGTGGGGTTTATTTTTTTATGTGAATTGGAGTCATTAGAAAAGCAAGCACTTATCGGCTAGCTTCTGCAGGGTTTGAAGAAATCATTTGACCCAAAGGATCCTTATTCTCACTTGATGGAGGTCAGGAACCTAACAGAAGAAGGGGAGAGACTTCATCCACAATGACTGCTCTTTTGGCCATTTTGGTTTTGGATGCACACATGGGATCATTCTTAAGATACATCAGGTGCTGAGAATCTAAGCCATTGCCTCAAACAGGGCAAAGAGGCGGATTCAGACACATCCCTTTCCAAAGCAATTAAGCAAAGAGGCACAGGTGATGCCCATTCATTTCCATTTGAAACCTGTTTTCTTCAGGTTTCACAAAGGGGTGGACTGAGGCAAAGACCTTCCTGACATTCAGGGCAACAGAACAATAGGTAAGCAAAGCAGGGTTTCTCCACTGAGACTTTATTGGTCACACTGATATTTGAGTTTTCTGAGATGCTCGCCATTCCCTTCAGCTATCCAGTACATGGCCATGTAACAGGGCTTGGAAGTGGTACATATCTTGGACACAAAACCATGAGCCTATTCTGTAGAGTGGCCAGAATTCAGGAAGAACGCAGGAACTTTGGAAGATAGCACGTGTTGCCCATCGATAAGGCAAGCCAAAATCCATTCATCAATTTGGCAGAATAAATGATGGGAAGCTTTCTACTAGACAGGACACATCAATTGATGCATTCTCTTTTCTAATGTGTATAACCATGGACACAGTGGGATACACAGACATAGAAACACTCGCCTTTTCAAATGACTTACTAGAAATAGTTCAATCAAAACCAAACAAACCGCCTTTTCTATCTATTCTCAGAACATGAGACAAATCCACAAACACACAGCGACACCCACAGAGGCACCTCCTTCCCCAAAGTAGGTCAGTGACTATCCAGAGTGTCCTCTGACTGGTGGGCCATAGTATGTTCCCCAGAAATGGCCTGTCCTGTCTCAGATCTGGTCTCCTTAACCAACTCTGTGAAGATGTCAGGAGCCAGTGGTGAACCACTATCTGCTTTCCTCAGGAAAGGCCCCTCTTCAGAGCTTTTCTGGAATTTGGCCATTCTCATATCAGTAGGTACCAAGAAAGACTGACTCTGTCCTTGGTATATACAAACAAGTGAGACCACTGTGACTGGGAATGGGACAGGCTCTGGGTGCCTGTCTTCCTGGATAACAAGTTCTTAGAGTTCCATCACCAAGGAAGTGAGGTGAGGTCACTTCCTTCAGGAACTGAATGAGGTCACTGCCTTAGCAACCACTTTGTCCTAACAGTTGCTTCCAAGGGTCCCATGAGATGGAGGCTGCCCCTACGTACTGTGACACTTTCACAAGTTAGAATGTATATCAACCATAGGCACCCAAGACCAGCTCTCCAAACAGGACTGTTTGGGTCCATATTCTAATGGGCGGCACTAGAGCAGATTATGCTTAGTGAAGCTAGCCAATCCCTAAAAAACAAATGCCAAATGTCTTCTTTGATATAATGAGAGCAACTAAGAATAGAGCAGGGAGGAAGAGCAGGAAGAAAAGATTAACATTAAAAAGAGACATGAGGTGGGAGGGAAAGAGAGAGAAAAGGGGAATTGCATGGAAATGGAGGGAGACCCTCATTGTTTTACTAAATTACATATTAGAGGTTGTGAATGGAATGGGAAAATAACAAGGTGAGAAATGAATGACAGTAGATGGGGTAGACAGAGAAGATGGGAGGGGAGGGGAGGGGGGATAGTAGAGGATAGGAACGGTAGCAGAATACAACAATTACTAGTATGGCATTATGTAAAAATGTGGATGTGTAACCGATGTGATTCTTCAATCTGTATCTGGGGTAAAAATGGGAGTTCATAAATCACTTGAAGCTAATGTATGCTAATGTATGAATATGTTATGTCAAAAGATTTGTAAGGTTTTGAACAACCAATAATAAAAAAAAGAACAGAGAGGCTGATTCAGTAACAACCTTTCATACTGACCAGGTTGTTTGCCATGGAAGTTGACCTTTGCTCTCTCAGGTCCTTCAGTGGTGCATATATCTTCTCCAGGGATCACTTCTGAATGAAACTTTGAGTTTTTCAACAGGTGGAAGATTCCCTACATTCCTCTATTTTAGGACCAACACTGTCCCTGCTCTTCTGTAAAGTTAGATTAGGGAACAGTTTATGGTTTCGCTTAATAACAGGTTTGATTTGGGTTAGGAATCATTCTGCTTGATGAATAATGGTATTGGGAACCTGTGATATTTATAAGAATATATAGGTGAAATATAAGTATGAAAACAGAAATCTAGGTAAGATTGGAATCCCAGAAGGGCATTGCACTCTTGATTGGGATACTTAGCTTTGATACATGTTCTGCAAAGATGTTTCAGATAAATCAATAATCAATGGCATAGGACCTTGTACCTTCGATGATTGAATGTAGGAGTGAGTATCCACTCAAACTGTGATAGTCGGTAGGATTAGGAAGATATTCTGTACGTTTCAGAAGAAGAGTGAGTACAGGAATTGGACCAAAAGTTCTTTAGCAATAGGGTATCACATAGACAGTGAACGTAAATGTCAGCACATGTGAAGTGTTAGTCAAAATGGTGAACTGGTGAAAATATTTAGGAAAGCTGACATCAATAGAGACATTAGGAAATCAGGGAAAGTATAAAGTGAGTGATAGGATTAGACATTTGAACAGAGTTGAGGTTGAATATATAGTCTTAGGAAGAAACAAATATGTTGTCATAAATAGGATTGACATTTGAGAGCATTAGGCAACCTGGACATGAATGTTTTTAGTAATCCATGCTCACTTTCCATTTAGGCTTTGGTACAATCATAAGTGTGACCTCTGCTTATTGTGTCCAGAATATTACTGTGATAAATGCATACGTACATCAGGTGACATGAGTATTTCTTCCACCATTTCTGGGAGCAACATTTTGAAGACGAATAAATTAGTATTGGGGTTACAAATAGATGTACCCTTTGTCTATGAATGTAGAGATAATTCATGAATAGACCATACTGTGAATAAATAATATAATTGGTTCCAACTTTAAATAATAGATTGAATTGATATCTGAATATATACAGAAAATCTTATATTGATATACAATTATTCATTCTAACCAGTAATACATCTAATGGTAATATTAGGGTTATGTTTTATCATGAAGAGTGTGTGAGTTTTGCTTCAAAATGATTATGGAAATTGAAAATAATGTTTTTGAAATAAAGTCTCATGAAAAGACCAGTCAAGAAACCTGGAGGAATACATGTGTTCTGAATCAGTAAATGATTGAAAGTGAATCAAATGCCTATAAATTTGTGAACTTATGGATGAAATATATGTCCTATGATGTTCGTAAACTGTAGAAATTGTATTGTACCAGTGTTGAATAAAATAAACTTCAAAATAAACATCATGTCCCATAGGAATCTACTTGCATTGATGTTAAACAGGGTCAGTTAATGTAGAAATATTAGGATTGTATGCACCATTCACTGAAGTTAGTTTTCAGTAATAGGAAACAAATATGTATTTCAGGTGGATGAATATTTCTGAGAATAATCTTGTGAAATGTTGATTATAAATCCACATACATGAACATGAAAGAATTTAGGTAGTGTATATAAGACACATATATTTTATATTTGGAAAAATTTGAAGATTGTATATATATATATATATATATATATATATATATATATATATATATATATATTAAAAAAACAAAAACAGACAATAAGATGTAGCAATATATATGCCAATCGAAATTCTTCATGAAATGTACATCAGCCACAGATGCAAAAATATTTATTTTACTCAACATGGATTTATGTATGGCTTGTTGTTCTACTAGGAGGCTCACCCATAGGTTGAATTTTCTACTAGGAGGCTCACCCATAGGTTGAATTTTCAGTTCCAACAGAGTTTAGGAGGAGTGATCTCTTCTCACAATTTGTATTTGCCAAGTCAGACACCTCAGAAGAATATACGTGTGATACCAGGTAGGATTCTATATGTGCATATAAAAATACATGTGCTGAATTGGCTACAGAGAATGGGAGACAGGTATTCACATATTTGTTAACTTTAAAAACATGTGGAGAATATTTCAATTATAAATTAGCTAGATTTATAACACCTACCCTATATCATTCAAAAGGCAAGTCCAACTATACACCATGCCTCATCTGTACTGCTTGCATTTCCATTCTGTTGGATTATTTTTCTCCATCATATTAGTATTAGTAGTCAGAGTCTAGTAGGTTATGGTTTAGTGTCAGGTGTCCGGGCCGGCTGGACACTTCAACGTGGGCGTTGAACCTTGTTGGGGAGGAATGAAGGGAAAAGAGTCACGAGAGATGACAGCAAGACAACAATTCTGATCATGCTGAAAACTTTTATAGTTCTCACAGTGTATTTATATGCTGCGGATGAGAAAGCTCTCTTATCGGCAGTTGCTGGATGTCTTCACAGGGTGAGATAACCTCAGGATATTTCAGGAAGACGGATAGCTGCAGGATGTCTCAGGGTGATAGATGGCTGCGGGATGTCTCCCCGGCAGGATATCTCGCAGGGGGCTATTTCTTGTAAGTGTCAGGCTATTCTTTGAAGGAGAACTTCCTTCTAGCCCCTGACATCTCCTCCCTTTCTTATATAAAATATTTGACCATACCTTACAGGCCAATGTTTTAGGGGGTTATAGAGGCTCTGTTTCTCTAGCAGGCCTTAGAATATCTCCTGATCTGATCGAGCATGTTTACTAGATTTCGTGGTGGCCTTGGCATGTTTTTTGAGGAGACGGCTTTGAGGGGGAAGCATGCCAACTGCCATGCACCAGAGCGTGTCACTCAGAAGACTTGGATTTTGGGAACCATGGATCCATCCTCCTGCAGTCCTTCCTGCACCCTCCGTTATTATGCCCTAACGTCCTCACTCCATGGGTGCGTCCTCCCCCATATGGAGCGGCCCAAGGAGGACGAACCCTTATGGCAAGTGCAGAAGATCGTTGGTCAGAGCTGTTACTTAGAGTTTTATGTAAGAAAGCGAGATCTGTGGGCATGTAAACTTAAGAAATAAGCTTGTGAGGAGGGTAGAACATCCTTTTAAATGTTGGCAGCACGGTCTTCCATATCCAGGCAATGATAGTGGACCTGTATGGGCTTAGAGGCCAAAATATTAATCTGTTCTTTAATAAATTGTACCAGCCTGTTTATAATGCAGGGTTTTAGGGACACCATTAAAAGTAAACCCAACAAAGGGCCTAATAGGGGAAGAAGGTAGGGTAAAAATCCATTAAGCCCAGTCCAGAGGGGATTTTCAAATATTTCCCTTCATCTCTTTTCTAGATCTTCTTGAAGCTGCTTAATTTTAGTGCATACTATGCCAGAATTATTGGCATAAATGCAGCATCGTTCCCCTAAGGCCAAGCAAATACCTCCCTGGTTAGCTGTCAGCAAATTTAAGCCTCGTCTTTTTTGAAGGAACACTTCTGCCAGGGAGTCTATTTGGTCCTGCAAATCTTTAATGGTTCCTGATAGAGTTTTTATCAGTTGTTCCTGATAGAGTTTATAATTTGTTGAGAGAGGTGATGGTAAGAGTGAAGAGACGTGCCTAAGCCAGTGTACCTGTGCCCACAGGAACTGTTATTCCAAGGCTGGCAGATTGTTGGCTGCATCTGAAAAAGAGGAAATTTTGTCCTCATGAGGAGTGCCTCTGTCCCTGTTTTGAGGTAAGTCATTAACCTGTTTAACCAGGAGTTCTGGTAACCATCTTGGGGCTGTTTGATCTTGGTCCAAAACACAAGCTGAGCCTCCTCCCCAGATGAGGACAGGATCTGGGCCTTTCCATTTATTTTTAAGTGGACTGTGTCACATAACAGGTGGGCGAACAGAATTGGACGAGGGATGGCAGTGTCTGTCTGCTGCCGAATCGCCTTCATTGTCTAGGGTAAGAAAAATAAGGGCAAATAATGCATTGTTAAGGCGATGCCTGGGTGTGGTAAATACAACGGAGGAAGCCTTAAGGAGGGATAGCCAAGTTTTTAAGTTAAGGTGGGCAAGTTCCACAATGCCTTGGCCCTGAGGGTTGTATGGAATTCTAGTAGTATGACAAATTGCAAGGTAGCACAAAACTGTTTAAACTTGGCAATGGTAAATGTAGGATAAATATCTGTTTTAATATGTATTGGTTTACCCATAACAGAAAAGGCTGAAACAAGATGAGAAAGGACATCTTTGGTAGCCTCTCCAGAATGTGGTGATGCAAAAATAAAGCCGCTGAAGGTATCTACAGAAACGTTTATATATTTGGTTATTACAAATTCAAGAAAATGAGTAACATCCATTTGCCAAAACTGATCGGGTAGTAATCCTCGGGGGTTAACTCCCAAGTGTTGAATGGGGAGGGAGACAGCACAACCAGGGCATGCTTTTACTATTTCTCGTGCCTGTTGCTGGTAATTTTACAAAGTAATCAAAGGCTCTGGAATTTTAAATGGTGTATATTGTGTAACTCCATGGCCTTTTGAATGGAGCCAACAAAAATTGGAAAGATGGAACGAGTTGCTGCATCAGCTTGGGCATTACCTTGAATTAGAGGGCTGGGAAGATCATAGTGTGCCCTGATGTGTCCTAAGAAAAATGGGTGTTGTCTGGCCTGAATTAGCTGCTGAAGATGGTGTAACAGAAAGGCCGCATTGTTAGAAGCCTTAATGGGGGGTGAAATCACCAGCAGGTGCACAGAATGAGCAATGTAGGCACTGTCTTTATAAATATTAACAGGATTATAAAAAATGTTATAAAAACTTGTGTTATGTCAAACAATTCCACAAACTGTGGTCACTGATAGACTGTATCAAAGGTGGTAGGCTTGTTATTGACAACAAAGACCGCTCGGCCATTACAGGAACCGTCTGTAAAGACAGTAAGGGATTGAGGAATGGAAGCCTTTTGAGTAATTTCAGGAAAAGTAAATGGATGTAACTGGACAAAATGTAAAAGGGGGTCTTTGGGGAGGTAGTGATCAATTGTTCCCAAAAGCCTGATAGGGCAATACCACATTCATCCCTTGTCTCTAGTAAAAATTAGGTTTGGTCCTTAGTATATGGAATAAAAATATAATCAGGGTGTTTGCCAAAATGTTGTAGAGAAATCAAATGACCTTTAAAAATAATAGAAGCTACCTGAGCAAGATAAACAGTAATAACCTTCGAGGATGTGGTGGGTAAATGGACCCAAAACAAGGGGCAGTCTTTATTTTTAAAATGTGGATCTCGCTGCCAAAATATTCCTGTGGGTGTATGAGGAGTGTGTAAAATAACCAGAACCAGAGGAAGGTTATAAGAAATTTGTGTAACAAATTGTTGGGCAATGGCTTCTGTTACTTGGTTTAATGCCTGTCATGCCTTGGGAGTAAGATTTTGAGGGGAGGAGGGGTGGAAATTACCTCTCAAAATATCATTAAGGGTCAAAAGTACACAAGTGCATAATTTTAAATATGTTATTAGCCATTGAATATGCCTCAGTAATTTCTGAAAATCTTTAAGGGTGTGAAGATGGTCCACACGTCCTTGTATTTTAGAAATTTGGATCTGATTTTCTAGAATTTTAAGGCCCAAACTCTTATAAGAGTCCTGTGTTTGAACCTTATTAGGAGCTATCTGTAGTCCCAAGGTAGTGAGGATTTTGTAAAAGTCCATGTAACAATTATTAAGGTCATGGGTATTAGGTGCAGCAATTAACAAATCATCCATATAATGTAAAATATAAATTTGTGGCCCTCACTCTCTCACAGGGTCTACTGCTTGAGCAACCTATTTTTGGCAAAGAGTAGGGCTGTTGGCCATACCTTGGGGAAGAACCTTCCATTGAAGTCTCTGCATAGGGCCCTGAATATTAATGCAAGAAAGACTAAAGGCAAAATAGGGTCTATCCTCAGGATGTAAAGGAATGATAAAAAAGCAAACATTTAAGTCCATAACCATTTTACAATAGTTTTTGTGAATAGCCACTGGTGTGGGAATGTCTGGCTGTAGTGCTCCCATCGGGAGTATAACTTTATTAATGGCACACAAATCTTGTAAATGGCGCCACTTGCCTGATTTTTTCTTTATAACAAAAATAGGAGTGTACGATGGTGAGGTTGCGGGCTCTACATGGCGGGCTGCCACCTGTTCCTTCACTAACATGGAGGCAGCCTCCAAATTTTCATGGGTAAGGGGCCACTGATCCACCCACACAAGAGTCTGAGTCTCCCAAATAATTTTATCTGCATGGGGTACAGGAGGGTCAGGGACCGACACTAAAAATCCAAATATCCAAGTCCATATGTATTTTTTTTTATGGGTTGTATAAGCCCCACCAGTCCTTGTCTCAGCCTCCCAAGGCCTGTACCAGGGAGAAAATTCATGCGGAGCATTTGATGAGTCACCATGGAATTGGGACTGGCAAGAATAACTTCCATTTGACTCAAAATATCTCGGGCCCATAGGTAAACAGGGAGGTCAGGAACAACGAAAGAAGTGACAGTTCCCTTATTACCCTCTTTATCAGTCCAGCTAAGAGCAGTAGAGCTGACCAGAGGATTTTTTTGACTTTCCTATCCCTTTAAGGTCAGTCAAGGATGGGGTGAGGGGCCAACCTGATCGCCAGTATTTTTGAGAAATAATTGTCGCATCAACTCCAGTAACTAAAATTGCTTGGAATTCCTTTCCTTCAATAAGTAAGGTAAGGGTGTGTTTATTATGAGAAATGGGATGAACCCAATATACCTCAGAGGAGCCCAAGGAGGCAGTCCCCCACAGTAGGTTTGGGTGGTGGAAGTGCCCCTTAATCTAAGGGAAGGAGTATTAATTGTGCAAGACTTTTTCCTCCTGGGATGGCCGCAACTCTATTAATAACTGTGGCCAGTATTTTTATTTCTCCAGTGAAATCATTATCATTAATGCCAGGGAAGACCTGAACACCTTCTAAGGTAGTAGAGGCTCTTCCAAGAAGAAGGGCACACGTATGAGATGGAGGGGGACCCATAATTCCAGTTGGTATTATCTGGGGCCCTTGCATTGAGTCTAATGTTGTATCAGTGGTGGTACAGAGGTCCAATCCTGCACTGCCTGGAGTGGGTAGTTGGAGGGAGCCAATTGTGGAGAAGGATTTTGAGGTAGGTTGGGAGTTCGGAAGGGAACAAACCTTATTGCCCCAGGGAGTTTCCTGAGAAGCAGGAAGAAATAGGCTGTCCGAGGGCATTTGTCATTGATCTACACTCACTGGCCCAGTGATGAACTTTACCATGTCAAGGACAAAGTGTAGCTGGGGGCGGTTTAGCTCCAGTTTGAGGAGACGCTATTCTTACTCTTTGTTTGCCTGTCGGACACTTGCTTGCAAAATGGCCTGGTTGTTTACAAGTAAAGCAAATACGTGAGCCAGGATTGTAAAAGGCCTTGGTAAAGGGAGCACTAAAGTGAGACCCATGGCATGGGCTGCACCCACCCCTGCACAGACTCTAATAAAGTCAGAAAGTTTCCCTTTATCCTTATGATGTCGAAGAACATCCTGACATGCTGGGTTGGCATTTTCAAAGGCAAGATGTTTTACAAAGGTGCTTTCGCTTTCGCTTGGTCCAAGCAAGCATTCCGCAGCTAGGTTAAGCCGGGGAACAAAGTCGCTATAAGGCTCGTCGGGCCCTTGTCGAATTCTGGCCAGGGAAGTGATAGCCGAGGCCCTTTAAGGGAGGCGTCTCCAAGTATGTAAGCCAGCCATCTAAATCTGCGCAAAAAGTCCAGCAGGGAAACGTGCCTGTTTAGTTTTAGTGTCAAAAGTTGCATTGCCCACTAGCTTAACATAAGTCCAGGATTTAGAGGAGGCCTTTGTTAAATTTTTTTTGAGCAGTTTCTGACAGGGCTCTTTGAAATCTGCATTCCATAGTAGGAAGTCTCCAGCACTGAGGGCAGCTCTGTCTAAAAATTTCCAATCATTGGGAGTAAGAAATTGTGTGTTGTGGCTTTCTAATAAAGCCAACGTGTAGGGCACAGTGGGGCCATAGTGAGCACAAGCCTTTTTAAGTTTTTCAAGAAAATGGAGGCTAAATTTTTTGTAGACACTCTGGGTTCCTTCCTGCCTAGGGGTGAACTTCTCATCCTCTAAGTCCTGATCTCCTTGATCCATTTCCTCTGCTTCCTCCTCTTGATCCTCTTCTAAGTCTTTGACCTCAGCCTGAGCAGGCTTATCTATCTGACTGTTGGTGACTGGGAAGGCGAGCACAGGCCGATGGAGCGGCTTCGCCTTTGTATTAGACCACTGTGGGTCAGCTTGTGTTGACTCCATTCCTAAGGCTAATGGAGAGAGCTCAGAGTCAAGGGATCTTTATTCTTTTAAAAATTGGATCTGTTCCCATCCATGTTGGAGAGACTCTCTCAAGGGAGCCGGATTAGGCAAGGGAAGTGGGGAAAAAATATCTGGGGGGACATTTGGCCCCTGAAGGGCCAGAGCACAAAAGGCAGGAGGGATATAGGAGGGAGGGGAATGTGTAAGTCCTATAGGCTGTGGCAGGGTCCTGAGAGGTGGCGGGTCTTCTGAATGGTAGCGAGCTGCTTCCTTCTCCAAGGTAGCCTCCTCCCCAGGGGTCAATGTTTCTCTGGGATTAAAAACTGCATAAAGGCTGTTTTAAACCATTGGAGCCTTATTCATTAGGGTGGGATTTTGAGGAAGATCAGGAAGGTTCCCAGGGTCCTGGGGAGACTAAAAAGGGTCTATGTCTATACTAACTGATGGGCATGCCGAGAAGGGGCGAGAGGACTTTTGCATAGTCTCTTCCCCAATCCTGACAAGTATTAAGGTACCATTGTCAAAGGGTGAACTTTTAAGAAGTTCACTAATTTATTTCCAGAAAGAAAAGGTAGGAACAGACACTTTTTTTGGGCCAAAGGATTCATAATAATCTTTTAAAATGTCTCCTACTGTAAGCAATCTTTTACCATCAATGGTCCCTTCAAGGGGAAACCATGGAAACAATTTTTCAATGTATGAAAAGAAAAATTTTAAGTCATTTTTCTTAACACGTGCCCCCATGTATTTAAGGATTCCTTTTGGCCTGACAAAAACAAATCATGTGACGAAATTGCTTTTCCCATGGTGCGTCACTCACTGTGCGTCATCCCCACTCTCCTCCTGGATCTGTCTCTCAGTGGTGTCTGCTGAGGCAATCGTGAGCTCCACTTGTCCAAATCTTCCCCCTCAGTCAAAGGCTCGAGCCCCAGTCGTTGGGCGCCAGTTGTCCCAGCCTGCAGGACACATCAACGTGGGTAGCGAACCTAGATGGGGAGGAATGAAGGGACAAGAGACATGAGAGATGACAGCAAGACAAAAGTTCTGATCAAGATGCAAACTTTTATTGTTCACACAGGGGAATTTATATGCTGGAGATTTGAAAGCTCTCTTATCGGCAGTTCCTGGATGTCTTCACAAGGTGAGATAACCTCAGAATATTTCAGGAAGACAGATGGCCACAGGATGTGTCAGGAACACAGATGACTACAGGATGTCTCCCAGACAGGATGTCTCCCTGGGGGCTATTTCTTGTAAGTGTCAGGCTATTCTTTGAAAAAGAATTCCTTCTACCCCTTACAGTCAGGGATTCAGTATTTCAAATGAAAAATTGGAGAAAGAATCCAATGTGTATGCAAATATGTGCTACCCAAAAATCTTCACACTCTCATTCAGAACAATGCCTTGACATTACCTTCACCCCAACTAAGACACAATTAGAGGAGAAGAGTTAGAAAATCTGTGAATACACATCAAGAATGGAAAATGCTCAGGAGTTCACAACTTTGGAGGTGGTAGAGGAGTTTCCAAATGTAAGGGAGAGGGTAAAACTTCACAAACATGGAGCTCTGCTGGACTAAAGACTTCTTGAGAAACTGCCTCTGAAGTTGGGCACTTGAAATATATGTTGTTGTCAGGAGCTTTAGCTCCCTTTGTAGTGAGACCATTAAGCTGGGTCTGCATGTATGTTACCTGGAGGACATGGTTTCTTATTTCCAAAGGACATGAGGCAGCAGTGCTGAATTCTCTTTTTGTAGGTAAACTGTTGTCACTGGGGGCTAAGTGTCTTCCAGTTTGGAAGCCATTTGCTCATCCTCCAATTTTTTTTGTGTTTCTTGCAGCTGCACTGGAAGTTTGGTATTTGCTTCATGAAATACGAAGAGTTCAACTGGGACACAGTACTGAAAAGAGTTCTGTCACATGTGGTGTGTAAGGGTCTGCAGGAGAATGCACCAATCAGGCTTCTATCCCACATTGCTTGCCCCCTTCACCTTAGCAATCTGATTCTAAACATTGCACTGAAACCTCTCCATATAACAACATGCCTTTACATACAAGGGTCTGGGGGCTGCACCATGTCAGTCACAAACCATTTGAAAGCCAATGGCAGATCCACATCACCCAACCACAGATGTTTTAACACACACCTTCACACCACTCTTCTAGGCCAACTACTCAGCAGGCTCCAAATTACTGCCATCTCTGTTCTACACCATTTTCATGAAACCCAGTCAATCAGGCACTGTCTGGTACACTCGTGATCATCAATAGGACATCCAAAGATTCTACAGTGCGAAGTGGTCATGGGAATTTCAAAAATTTCATGTTTTTTATCAGGCATTTGTCAAGGATGAAGTTGGAGGCACTGTGGGTTTCAATTCATTCAGGAACCATTAAATGGAGAGGAAGCTCATTTCAATAAAAGCTCTGGAGAATTCTAACAGGCAAGGCTTCCCAAAGACAGGCAAAAAGGTCACATTAAGCCAGGCGTTTGAGGTCTACAATGTGTGGTCCATTTGTGTTTTGACTTGCAACTATGGCTGCCAATTCTTTAAGAATAAAATCATGTGATATTCTTCCTGAGATTCCCAGTGCTCTGTGGAAAGCCACCCTGGGCCTAGATCTCAGTTTCCAAGGGCAACTCTCATGCGTGGCATACTAAAATCCCAAAACAATACATGGCAATACTTTTTTGAGGTCCATTCCATAACTCAGTCTCTAAGGGGAATCACACCAGTGTTCAAGACCAGGTGGACCCATCATCTTTTCCAACAGCCACAAAAATGACCACAATTAAAAGAAAAACACTTCCACATGGCCCTCATCTTCTTTCATATAGACACTCATCAAAACCTCAGGCTGTAGTTTTTCATGAGGGGCACAGCCAAAGACAGTATCCAAAATAAGGTCCCTTGCCTACATTTGCCTAAAGTCAGTGTGGCTGGGACACCCTTCCTGTGAACCAGGAGTGATCAAAGAGGCCTGCCCTTAATACTGCTCTGATTCTCCATTTTGAGGCCTAATGACTGTGGGGTTTAGATTCTTTATGTTAATTGGAGTCATGAGAAACCTATGAACGTATGGTCTAGTCTCTGCAGGGCTTTGAAGAACTCATTGGACCCAAAGGATCCCTATTCTCATAGATGGACGTCAGGAACCTTACAGAGGAAGGTGAGAGACTTCATCCACAATGACTGCTCTTTTGGCTCTTTTGGTTTTGGATGCAAACGTGGGATGTTTCTTTAGATCCATTAGGTGCTGAGAATCTAAGCCGTAGCCTCACACAGGGCCAAGAGGCTGATTCAGACACATCCCTTTCCAAAGCAATTAAGCAAGGAGCCACAGATGATGCCCATTCATTTCCATTTGAAAACTCTTTTCTTCAGGCTTCCCAAAGGGGTGGCCTGAGGCAAAAAACTTCCTGACATTCAGAGCAACAGAACAATAGGTAATTAAAAGTACCAAAGCAGGGTTTCTTCACTGAGACTTGTCAGAAGCCAGTGGTGAGTCACTATCTCTTTTCTCATACAAGCCCCCTCTTCAGAGCTTTCCTGGCATATGGCCATTCTCACATCTGTAGGTACCAAGATAGACTGACTCTGTCCTTGGTAATTCAAAACTAGTGACACCACTGGGAGTGGGACTGGGACAGGCTCTGTGTGCTTGGCTTCCTGGATGTCAATTTCCATCACCGAGGAAGTGAGGTGAGGTTACTTCCTTCAGGATCTGAATGAAGTCACTGCCTTGGCAACCACTTTGTCCTAACAGTTGCTTCCAAGGGTCCCATGAGATGGAGGCTTCCCCTACTTAATGTGACAATTTCACAAGTTAAAATGGTATATCAACCATAGGCACCTGGGAACAGCTCTCCATACAGGCCTGATTTGGTCCATCTTCTCTACATTAAGAAGAGAGAGGCTGATTAAGACACAACCCTTCATCCTGACCAGGTTGTTTGCCATGGAAGATGACTTGTGCTCTCTCAGGTCCTTCATAACTGCCTACATATTCTCCAGGGATCCTTTCAGCATGGATCTTTGAAGTTCTCAGCAGGTAGAGGATCCCTACATTCCAGTATTATAAGACCACCTCTGTCCCTGCTCTTCTGTAAAGTAAGATTGAGGGAACAATGTATGTTTAGGGTTAATAACAGGTTCAATTTGGGTTAGGAATCATTTTGTGGATGAATAATGGTATTGGCAACCTGCGAAATTTATAAGAATATAGAGGTGAACAGTGTGTATGAAAACAGAAATCCAAGTAAGATTGGAAGCCCAGAAGGGCATTGGGCCCTTGATTGTGATATTTAGCATTGAATTACATTCTGCACAGATGTCTCAGATAAATCAATATACAATGGCATGGGACCTTGTACCTTGGATGATTGAATGTAGAAGGGAACATCCAGTCAAAAAGGGATAGTCAGTAGGAATAGGAAGATAGTAGGTAGGTATAGAAAAAAGGGTGAGTGTATGATTTGGAACAAAATTTCTTTAGCAATAGGGTTTCAGTTAGAAAATGAATTTAAATGTCAGCACATATGAAGAGTCTGTCACAATGATGAAGTGGGAAAAATATGTAGGTAAGCAGATATCAATAGGGACATTATGAAATCAGGCAAAGTAAAAAGTGAGAGATCGGTTTAGACATTTTCAAAGGGTTGAGTTTGAATATGCAATCTTAGGAAGAAACAAATATGTAGTCATCAATAGGATTGACATTTGAGAGCATAAGTAATCTTGGACATGGATGATTTTAGTAATCCATGTTAATTTTCCATTTTGGCTTTGGTACAATCATAAATGTGAAATTTGAATTTAGTGTCCAGTATATTTCTGTGAATAAATGTATATGAAGATCAGGTGACATGAGTATTTCTTCCACCATTTCTGGAAGCAATATTGACTGACTACTTCTGATTGATAGGTACAGATTCTTTATGTGAATTGGAATCATGAGAAACCCAAGCACCTCTTTAGGGATTGAAGAACTCATATGACCCAAAAAATCCCTATTCTCAATTGATGGAGGTCAGGAATCTAATAGAGGAAGGGAAGAAACTTCATCCAAAATGAGTGAACTTTTTGCCATTTTGGTTTTGGATGCACACATGGGATCTTTCTTTAGATCCATCAGGTGCTGAGAATCTAAGTCACAGCCTCACACAGGGCCAAGAGGCTGATTCAGACACATCCCTTTCCAAAGAAATTAAGCAAAGAGCCATAGGTGATGCCCATTCATTTCCATTTGAAAACTGTTTTCTTCAGGCTTTACAAAGGGTTAGCTTGAGTTAAAGAACTTCCTGACATTCAGGGCAACAGAAAAATAGGTAAGCAAAAGGCCCAAAGCAGGGTTTCTCCACTGAGACTTTCCTGGTCACACTGTCCCTGCTCTTCTGTAAAGTTAGATTGAGGAAACAGTGTATGGTTAGGGTTAATAACACGTTCGATTTGGGTTAGGAATCATTCTGCAGGATGAATATTCGTTCTGGTAATCTGCAATATTTACAAGAATATATAGGTAAAATAAAAGTATGAAAACAGAAATCTAGGCAGGATTTGAAGCTCAGATGGGCATTTGGCCCTTGAGTGGGTTACTTATCTTTGAATTATGTTCTGCACAGATGTCTCAGATAAATCGATATACAATGACATAGGACCTTGTACCTTGGATGATTGAAAGTTGAAGAGAACATCCAGTCACAAAGGGAAAGTCCGTAGGTTTAGGACGATATTCTCTAGGTTTAGAAACAACAATGAGTATAGGATTTGGACCAAAAGATTTTTAGCAATTGGTTTTCAATAAGAGAGTGAATGTAAATATCAGCACATGTGAAGAGTGAGACACAATGATGAAATGGGGAAAATATGTAGGAAAGCAGATATCAATAGAGACATTAAGAAATCAGGCAATGTATAAAGTGAGGGATAGGATTAGACATTTTGAACAGGGTTGAGTTTGAATATATAATCTTAGAAAGAAACCAATACATAGGATTTATCAATAGGATTTACATTTTACAGCATTAAGAAACCGGGACATGGATATTTTTAGTAATCCATGCTCACTTTTCTTTTAGGCTTTGCTACAATCATAAGAGTGACTTTTGCTTTCTGTGTCCAGAATATTACTGTGTTAAAATTTATATGTAGATCAGGTGACATGAGCATTTCTTCCACCATTACTGGGGGCAATAATTTGAAGACGTATAAATATTGGGGGAAAAAAAGGGGAGTACCCTGTGTCAATGGATATAGAAATAATGTATGAATAGACCATACTGTGAATAAATAATATAACTGGTTCCAACTTTAAATAGTGGATTGATTTGATATCTGAAAATATACTGGAAATCTTAAATTGATATTAATACATTCATTACAACCAGTTATACATCTAACGGTAATATTAGGGTTATGGTTTATCATGAAGAGTGTGTGAGTTTTGCTTCAAATATGATTATGAAAATCAAAAATAATGTGTTTGGAAAGAAGTCTCATGACAAGACCAGTCAAGAACCCTGGAGGAATATATGTTTTCTGAAGCAGGAGGTGATTGAAATTGAAACAAATGCCTATAAATTTGTGAACTTGTGGATGAAATATATATCATATGATGTACATAAACTGAAGAAATAGTAATGTACCACTGTTTAATAAAAATGAACTGCAAAATACACATCATGTCCCATAGGAAAATGCTTGCATTGATGTTGAACTAGGTTTTACTGTAGAAATATTAGGATTTGTGTGCACCATTCACTGAAGTTAGTCTTCAGTACTAGGAAACAAATCTGTATTTAAGGTGGATGAATATTTCTGAGAATAATCTTGTAAATAGTTGATCATAAATCCACATACATAAATATGAATGATTTTAAGGAGTGTATATAAGATTCATATATTTCATATTTTGAAAAATTTGGAGAGTATATATATATATATATATATATATATATATATACACACACACACACACAGACATTAAAACTAGCAATATATTTGCCAATCGAAATTCATCATGAAATATGTATCATCCACAGGTGCAAAAATATTGATTTCACTGAAAATGGATCTATATATAATGTTGTTCTACTAGCAAGCTCACCCATAGGTTGAATTTTCAATTCCAACAGTATTTAAGAGGAGTGATCTCTTCTCATAACTTGTATCTGCCTAGTCAGCAACCTCACAAAAATGTACGTGTGATAACAGGTAGGATTCTATATGTGCATATAAAAATACAAGTGCTGAATAGTCTACAGAGAAAAGGAGACACCAATTTGTTGAAAGCCACAGCTTAAGGGGCCCCATTAAACTTCCAGCTACCAGCAACATTCCCCTGCCAGATGATTATTGGCTCACAGCGGCCCCAGCAACATCTAGCTGATTGGCTCCTCTGCGGTGATGCTCATTGGGCAGTTTCCCTGCCCTTTCAGACCACAGAGCTGCTCATTGTGGGACTTTTTTGGCTCCACCCTCCTGACCCAGCTAAATAGCCTCAAGAGCAGGAGGATTGTGGGAGGTGGAGAGGCTTGTGGGTGTGACAGAAACTTTGCAAGAAAGCCAGTGGTGGCAGTTGGGCTCTGAGGGTGTTTTCCTGAGGAGCTGTTTTGTTTGGCATGTGTGGTTCTAAAAATAAAGTTTGTTTCTTTTGAAAAGTGGCTCTTGAATCGTGCCCAGCCAGACTGCAGCATTTTTATGGCTTGCACGGGGAGCCACTGAGGGTAAGTGATAAGGTAAACTGCTCGCCCCTGAGCGAAGGGCGAGAGGATGGGTAGCCATTTAAGATTCCTCTTTTGTTTTTGCTTCACTTTTGTTGCCTGTCCATGGAGATGAGTGAGATGGATGAAAAACCGCTCACATCTGAGAAAAAATTATTTACTTCTGAGGAACAGATAGGGAGAAAGGACGGATGCACATGTCAGTAGGATATAAAGGCTATAATGACTTTTTGTTGTTCCCTTTTTATTTTATTCTGTCTCGGTTTTGTTTGGCATCGTCTTGTTGGGTTGTATTATAGTAGAAATACGGGATCAGAAATTAGTAAAAAAACAAAACTGAAAGAGTGTTAAGTAAATTGTTAGAGGAAGGAGGCATCTCAGTAAAGTCAAGAACAGTCAGGGCATACGTTGATACAATACAAAAATGTAGCACATGGATTTTTAAGGAGTTGTTAAATATACCATAATGGAACCATCATGGTGAAGATTTAAAAGGGGGTAAAAGAACAGCCCAGGGACTCTGCCAGTTGGCACAATGCCATTGAGGACGTTCATATCTGGTTTGCTTAGTCCAAAGGCTTCAGTTCAGACAAAGATAGAAGAACAAAGCTTAGGGCAGAAAAAGCCATCAGGGGCAAAGTTACAAAAGGAGACTGCTACTAACAACTTTCTATCACTAGAGGGCGTAAATGTCCAACCAACAGCGCCTCCTCTACAGGAGACTGTTACTAACACCTTTCTATCACCAGAGGATGTAAATGTCCAAATAACAAGGCCACCTCCATATGCTGGGAGGCCCCCAAACCCCACAGTGATAGTTCGGATCCTGAGACAGGATCTCAAGTATGAACATGCCCTGATTTTGAGGTAGGAGGGCAGCAAATTCACCATGCTTTAAATTTCAAAATAGTGAAGCAGCTAAAAGGGGCTGTAACAACCTATGGTCCTCAAGCACCCTTCATTGTAAGCTTGTCAAATCCATTAACAACTTGAATATGACGCCAGTAGATTGGGCTAATATGTGTAAAGCTGTGCTAAATGGAGGTCAATACCTTTTATGGAAGGTTGCCAATGAGGAATTTTGCAAGGAGACGGCTAGGCGTAATGCAGAAACTGGTTATCCTCAGAGAAATCTAGATATGTTGTTAGAAAGGGACCTTATGAGGATCAGCAGCAACCAATTGCATATGATCCTTGCGTATACGCAAAAATTGCTGCAGAGGCAGTTAGGGCATGGAAGACTTTACAACGACATGGAGGTTTACAAGGTCAATTATCTAAGGTAATACAAGGAGCTAATGAATCTTACACTGAATTTGTAGATAGGCTTATTCAAACAGCTACCAGAGTTTTGGGGAATACAGAACAAGCAATGCCATTAATAAAAAACTGGCTTATGACCAAGCGAATCATTGGTGCAGAGATATCACTAGACCATGGAAACATGAAGATTTAAACACATATATTAAATTATGTAAAGACATTAATGAATAAGAGAAAGTCATGGCAGCTGCAGTAAAACAGGCTTTAGATGCCAGAGACATCAATGAACAAGGGCAATTTGTGGCAGCTGCAGTAAAACAGGCTTTAGATGCCAGACAAGGAACATGCTACAATTGTGAACAAACAGGACATTTTAAAAGGAATTGCTCCATAGGAAGAGGGTTTAACAAACTAGGTACCAAAGGAGTAGAATACGTGGGTATTTGCCCACGATGCCGTAGAGGGAGACATTGGGCTAATGAATGCCGTTCTCAAACCACCATAGAGGGTACTTCATTATCAAAAATGAACAAGGACTAGCTGTTTATCCACGATATCATGGAGAAAGGCATCGGGCTCCATTGCCAAAAAATGGACAGGGGAGCCCAATGCTCTGGGGCCCAAAACCACAAATATACAGAGCACTGGAGGAACCCAGCAACCCCATCAGTGTAGTGCCCAGGACACATTGTCCATCAGACGCCTCATCAGACAAATCAGAGGGAGCGCAGGGTTAGATATCTGCACCTCCGTCAGATCAGTACTAACTGTAGAGATGGGGGTTCAAATCATTCACACAGGGTGAGAGTACCTCTTCTCAAAGGAACGGTAGGATTATTATTGGATGCAGCTCTTCTAATCTAAAAGGACTTATGATAAGTCCTTGGGTAATTGATCCCGATTATGAAGGTGAAATAAAATTATACCCAGTTCTCCAAAGGACATATCAGTAATTTCACCAGGAGATAGAATAGCACAGTTACTAATAATACTCAGTCTGCATGATCAATTTTCCAGTCGTGCTGTAGAAAGAGGTTCCAAGGGATTAGGCTCCACAGGTGTAGATTTGGTTATGCTTTCTTTAAATTTAGATTCTCGCCCCAGGCTAAAACTAAATAATCAAGGACATGAATTTAATGGGCTACTTGATACAGGTGGCAGATGTTAGCATCGTCTCTCATCAAGAATGGCCAAAACATTGGCCATTACAACAGTACACTAAAATACTTTGAGACCTAGGAGTGGCAACTAATCCCCATAGAAGTGCAATGGCATTGGATTGGAAGGATCCTGAAGAATGTGAAAGAACTATACAGCCAATATGTATTGGATCATCTTCCCGTAAATTTATGGGGATGAGATGTCCTAGATCAATTAGGTTTGACATTAACAAATAACATCAATCAAAATGCACCCACTATTATGGCTAGAGAAGGTTTTAGGAAAGGAAAAAGATTAGAAAAACAAGATCAAGGTATATCAGCACCAATACAAATAGACCAAGCAACAGACAGACATGGGTTGGATTTTCAGAAAGGGCCACTGAGACAATAAAAATTACTTGGAAATCAGAAAGACCAGTATGGGTTTCTTCAGTGGACCCTGACTAAAGAAAAGATACAAGCAGCCCAGTTCCTGGTCAAACAACAATTAGCGGAAGAACATATACAACCTTCTGTATCTCCCCATTATACTTTCATTTTTGTCATCAAAAAGAAATCTGGTAAATGGAGATTATTGGAAGATTTAAGAGCCATTAATAATGAGATGGTTATTTTGGGACCTGCTCAATCAAGGATTCCTCAATTGTCTGCTTTGCCAAAAACTTGGTATGTTTTAGTTATACATATTAAAGATTGTTTTTTTTCCTAAGGGAGCCCATCAAAAATCAGATGAAGTATCAACTGTACATGCAAAGTATTTTACTTTTCCAAATTCTGGCAAGTGTGTGACTTCCATCTGCCATATATGGTAAGGTATCAATCCTCTAGGATTGACTCTAAGATTAAAATGTGGTAAAATGGCCACATTTTGACAGTGTTTTTATTATTTGTCTAGCTTGCTCCTTAGTTATTTAAAAATGCTTTTGTAAAGTATTACATTGATATGGAACTTTCATGAAAATTTATAGCTTCTTCTAGTGTAGAGAAAATATGTATGTATGTCATGTGTCTTTTACCTGCTAAATCATTGCCCAAACTAAGGGCTCCAGGCAATCCTGTATGTGCCAAGATATTCCTATTAAGAATGGATCTTTTCTGTCCCAGATTAGACTTTGTATACTGAAAGCAAAGAGAAAACAGTAGAGGAAGGGAAATCCTACCACATCTTCTAGGGATACTATAGCATTAACTATATACTGACTATTGGAAAATAAATTAAACACAGAATCTTTAAACATCACAAAAGCTTATAATACTGCATTAAGCTCTACCTTTTGAGCTGTTGTTGGGGTGCTAAAAATGTAAAAATTTGATCAGGTGTACTATTGCTGCTGTACCATTATTTGACCCATCAGTAAATATATTTGAGCATTCATGATATGTGTTTTCTTGTAATTTTTGAAAAAATTACAAGGATGCAATGACCCAAAAATGACAGATAAAAGATTAGATGGGTAAGTGGTTATCAAATGAAACATTAATCTTTACACAGGATTATTGCCCGAAGTATATACCTCATTAGCTAATATCATCAATTT